>NC_071394.1:45669652-46869652 GCF_022682495.2 Desmodus rotundus | reverse complement strand
GTGCTGAGAAGTATTTGAGTTGTGCACAGTAGCAGGCAAGGGGCGTGATTTGATCACAGAATGTACACAGTGGTTGAAGAAGGGCCGAGTGTTGTGTTTTGTGCTATAAATATATGATCTCTGTTCTAAATAATTTTTGATATGTACTTTTTAAACCTTGAACTATTAATTTATTTTAACTTTAAATATGTTTTAATGTCTTAAATGTCCTTATTTTTTTAAAGTTGTTAACAAACTCACTCATCTGAAATGAGGAAAAAAATTCTCACTAAACAGAACCGTGGTTTCCCTGTAAAGACGTGCAGTACTTGTTTCATGAAGAATTCCAGTGTAAATTTTGGCTTAATTCAGTTTAGACAGTTGCACAGGTTGTAAGACCAGATCACCTTTATAGGTATTTTAAAAGATTCCTTTGGTTGTCCTAAATTCATGAGAAGTGTTCTAATTTTCTGCTTAAACTCTGCTGGGTTTTGCTCTGGGGTATTTTGGAATACGTAAGACTGCACAAAGAAACTGATTTATCTTCCCTGCGTACACCGTTTCCCAATATACCACATTTGTCTTTTTAAAGGTCAGGCATGATGGAAACAGACAATGTTTCTCACTTACCTTGTTTTCTTACTTGTTGGATTTTTATGTCGAGTTCTTTGGGAAATGTTAATGTAGATTTCTATAAATGTAACTGTTCAATTGCACAGAGTATGATTTATAAAGAATTCTAGAACTTGGAATAATAAGTACTCATTGTATCCAAGATATTATTCATATTAGTAGCATCAGCAAGAATAGTCTCTTTTCTAATTAGTGACTTTTACCAGTGTCTCAGAAATTGACTTAATTTGAAGGTCAAATATAAAGGATTATAATTTGCTAGTAACTCACTAAGCTCTTTCTTAAAAATTGTATTTAAATTTGCATCTCTCTAGGATCTTTGTATTTCTTTTCACTCAAGAGGGCTATTAAAAATCTACATTATTAAAATAGTAATCTCCATGAAGGAGCAGCATGAGTGACCAGCTGTGATTAGAACAGCCAAAATTCAAGGGGGGGAAAGTTGCCACTTTCCTCTAATTAAGAGAGAGAAGGGTTTTATTTTTTTTTTAAGCACAACTTCTCATAATAACTGTGAAAGTGTAGTGGTTAATGGAAGTGCATAATTGCTAACAATAATTATTTTGAAACAGTAGTTCTGGGAATAGCTAGTAGTCTGTATGAATGAGATAAACATAAAATGGCCAAGAGCATGTTTGAACAGGGTTGCACACAAGAGAGAGTGGGGCCAAGTACCACAGAGAAACTCGTGTCAACTAGATCAAAGGACATTCTAATTCCTTTCCAGGGTGTCTAATAAATTTGAAGAGAAAATTTAAAAATGAGAAAAATAATATCACATTTCTGGCATTTCAGTGGTGGTTTACGAGATCTACATACACACTGGCAGGAAGCCAGGGGCTGAGACAGAATCCAATGTATTTATCAACCTCATTGGTTCCAGAGGTGATTCCGGGAATCGAAGGCTTCATCAATCCAAAAATAACAAAGTTAAGTTTCAGCGTGGACAGGTAATAGAGAGATCCTTATAAATTGTTACCCACCATCCTTCCTCTAATTTCTTTAGCTAAAAAACAACACAAACAGAAAATTCCCGAGATGATCATTTGGCTCCAAATAGGAAATACAGAGAGGTGTGGTCACGTCTTGGTGTGTATCTTATTGCTCTGGGGTTGAGTTGAGGTGACACTAAACCAGAACAAGGCAACCATAGTAAGTCTCAGTTTCTTCTCCTATTAAAAATAAACAGAACAAAAAATAATCAAGATTCCGTTTCCAGCTAAGTCAGTCTAACTTGTAATAAAATGGCCATCCTGCTGAGTACTAGAAACATTTGATAAACATCTTTTAAATCTGGTTTAAAGTCAATGAAGGGCTGTCAAGGTAAGTAGGGCTTGAGGGTCCAAGATTCTGAGAAGAGAAAGAAAGTGTGGAGGAGAACCTGATATTCAGCATAACCTTCTTTCATTTGCGAGTGGAAGCTTAGAGGAGAGAAGCCAGTCAGAAAATGACAATGAAGAGCCTCAGATGCTGGGTAGAGACTCAAAAGGTTTCATCGGGCTGGGATTCAATTTGGTTCCAGCAGTAAAGACAGGCCTTCATATACTCCCACTGAAAAGTGGACCTTCATGTGAGCCCTTCCAAAGCAGAACCTAGGGCAGATCTCACAGGGGAGGTTATCCTAAAGCAGAGAAGAAATGGAGAGAAGGAGAGAAGGAAAGAGTTGGAGCCAATATAATGCAGATGTTCATTCTAGAGGTCACTGCCGTTGGCAGCAGGGACTGGATTCCTCGGACCTCAGCTAATAAACTGGGACCATAGCAGGGATAACTAAAGCAGCCTTAAGAGAAGGGAGCCCATGTCCTAGGGCCACGCATGCCTCCATCCCCACTATCATGCTTCTTCCATCTGGGGCCCATTGCATAACAGACTCTGTGGTGGACAACACAAGACCTCTACATAGAGATTACAAAATATTATTTAAAAAATTGAAAAAGACATAAATTAATAAGATATGCTATGTTCTTGGCTTTGAATACTTAATATTATAAAGTTCTTACTTTTCTCCCTAATTATCTTCAGTTTCATAGCAATGCCAGTCAAAATACCAGAAATGTTTTTATGGAAACTAGCAATCTAATTATAAAAATTAGGTGGAAATTCAGAGTCAATTATACTTAAAAGAATCTTAAAGACCATTAATCTTGAGAAAAACAAAATTGTAGGGTTTATGCTACCAGATATCAAGATTTATTTTATTGAAGTAATCAATACACCATTAATTGATACAAGGAAAGACAAATACAACAAAGAAACAGAGGAGAGTCAGAGACAGATCCACATATCCTGATGTTCAGCATCAGGGAAGGGATAGTCCTTTCAATAAATTCTGAGAGTAAATTGAATATCATTATAGAAAAAAAAAAAAACTCTGAGCCTCATTTTATACTAAACCCAAAAATCAATTCCATGCAAATTTAGGCCTAAATATCTGGATGATAACATAAGAGAAAATTTTCGTGACCTTAGGGGTAGGCTAGGATTTTTAAAAGTTGTAGCAAAATACATATGACATGAAATTTACTGTCTTTATGATTTTAAGTGTAAAGTTCAGTGGCATTGAATTCTTTCACATTGTTGTACAGCCATCACCACCATCCATTTTCAGAACTCTTTTTACCTGGTGGAACTGAAACTCTAGGCCCATTAAACAATATTTCCCATTCCTCTTTTTCTCCCACCCTCACCCTTAGCAACCACCATTCTATTTTCTGTCTCTGAATTTGGCTCTCTTAGGTTCCTCATTAAAGTGGAATTATACCATATTAGTTAGTTTCTGTGACTGGCTATTTCTCTTACCACAATGTTTTCAAGTTTCATCCACATTGTAGCATGTGTCAGAATTTCCTTTTTTAAAGGCTGAATAATATTCTTTTATGCATATTATAATGTGCATTGTATGTAATTACCTTTTGTTTATTCATTCATCCATCATCCATTCATCCAAATTAATTGCATTAATCCATTAATTGCATTACTCAATGGATTAATGCAATTTGGGTTGCATATTATAATATGCATTGTATGTATATTATCTTTTGTTTATTCATTCATCCACCATCCATTCATCCAAGTTAATTGCATTAATACATTAATTGCATTACTCAATGGATTAATGCAATTTGGGTTGCTTCCACTTTGTGGCTACTGTGAATAGTGCTGGTGTGAACCTGGGTGTACACATATAGATTAAGATTTAAATAAGCCAAGCAGTGAAAGATAAATACCATATTATCTCACCTATAAGTGGAGCCTAATTAACAAAACAAACAAGCAAGCAAAATATAACCAGATACATTGAAATTAAGAACAAACTGACAGTAACCAGAGGGGAGGTGGGAGGGGATAATGGGGGGAAAAGAGGGAAAGGTCATCAAGGAACATGTATAAAGGACACACAGACAAAACCAAAGGGGGGTAAGATAGAGGGTGGGAGGTGGGGATGGCTGGGGTGGGGAGGAGACGTGGGAGGAAAATGAAGACAACTGTACTTGAACATCAATAAAAAAAGAGGAAAAAAAGAAAGAAAAAAGATTTTAAATAGAAAACAAAGAAAACACTAAGCAAAAGGGAAAAAATATATATAAATTATACAGTTTAAATATTGAAGATTTCCATTCTTTAAGACATCATGAAGAAAGTAAAAAGGCAAGTCACAAAGTGAGGAAAAGTATTGTGAGACATGTACTAGCAAAGGACTTGTTTCCAGATGACATGCACGATGCTCACAAATCAACAAGAAAAAGGCAGACGACCCCATTTAAAATATAAGCATTATACTTGAATACATACTTTTTAAAAAGGTTTTCTTAATTTTTTTTTATTTTTAGAGAGGGGAAGGGAGGGAGAATGAGAGAGAAACATCAATGTGTGGTTGCCTCTCGAGCGCTCCCTACTGGTGACCTGGCCCACAACCCAGGCATGTGGCCTGGCTGGGAATCAAACCGGTGACCCTTTGGTTCACAGGCCAGTGTTCAATCCAGTGAGGCACACCAGCCAGGGCTGAATATATACTTTATGAAAAGGATATCTAAATAGCCAATAAACATGAAAAACATACCTGTTCTGTATCATGAAAATACAATAAAAACCATAGTGAAGTGTCACTGTGCACAATCAAATGGCTTAAGCTTAAAAAGAATCACAATGCCAAGTATTGATCAGTCTGTGGTGCCCCTTGAACTCTCATCCATGATCATTTGGAGAGTATTATATTGGGCTAAGCATTTAGGAAAATTGAGACTATTTATTAGAACTTTATAGTCAGCAATTCCTTTACAGAAATATATATAAATATACACAAAAAGACATGTGGAAGAACATCTAAGCAGTATTATCTGTAGTAGTTAAAACCTAGAAACAACTATTATCTATAAGTAGTGGATAAATAATTTGGAATAATATTCTGTAATGACAATGAGCAAAGTGCTTTTAAACAAAGCAATATGGGTGAGTCTCACAAACATTGAGTGAAATAAGCCTGGCAGAAAGAGAGCACACTGTTATTCTGTCAATGGTCCCAGACCTGGAAAAATTAATTAGAAGTGTTAAAGTCAAGATAATGGTTACCATTGAGGGAAGTAATGAGTGGGGTGGGTAAAGGAGGGGTCTGGGGATGCTGTTAATGTTTTCTTATTTGTGTAATGTGTGCATTGAGTGTGCTGTGAATTTGTAATCTGTGCACTTTTGTCTATTAAGAGTTTATTTAAAAACTTCGTATGTATGTATGTATACACACACACACACAAATACATTATTTAGAAAAAAAAGCTACTGAGAGGTGAATAACAGTGGTGGAAAGCAGACATTCTGGAGTCAGACTGGTCTTGGTGCTGGCTTGGTCATTCATTCGCTTGTTGACTGTGGGCAAGTAATTTAATTCTGTATGTCTCAGCCTTTTCAACTATAAAATGAGAAAATGAGGGAAAAACTACTAGGAGTAAACTTAAAATAAGTGCTATGATTAATTTTTTTTCTTTTCACTCATTTATTTGTATCCACTTTTAGTAATGATATGCTATGAAGACACTTGGCATACCATCATAGCCACGTTAAAGGGGAAGACTTCTTTTGCATGGTGTCTGGCTGTGTAAACTACTAACAAAAAGAACACAGTATTCAGCCATGCCTTAAATTTTTAAAATCTTTTTTTACTAGACTGTATGAGTAAGGAGAGAAAGAATTATGTTACATGTTTGCATATTTTCCATAAGGCATAGTGTAGGATTTGGTGCATGAAATATTAAATGATGATTTTTATAGTAGTAGTAATAATGATGTACTAGTAATATATAACAATATAGTAATGCGGTAATATGTTACTATAATTACTAATAATGTACTAATAGCAATGCTTGTTCTTTTCTAGAGAAAGAAGATGGCCTAACGAGTCACTCAGTTTCTTTTTCATTGTACAGGTTGATATTTTTTCCATTGAGGCGGTGTCTCTTGGAAAGTTGAAGAAAATTCTGATTAGTCACGATGGCACAGGTCCAGGTAAGCATCGTTTACTTGGTAAGAAGTTTGTTCTGAAGATTTATTAAAAGTAGCATAAAAGATAGGTGAAACAGAAAATGAATATATAGGTAATGTAAAATTGAGATGAGAAAACAATTTTCTTTTAAGAAATCAGAGTTGAATGAAGCTTTGTCACATTAGGTTTACTATATGACTTAAAAAGAGCACTGCTACATTATTATGAAGAAAATTTCCGGAAATACAAAAGCATTAGTGTGTGAGTGTGTGTGTGTATGTATTCAAAATTGCACCTACCGTATTTCCCTACCTAGTCCCTACCCCAAGTTACTAGGATGATTTCCTAGGAACTTGGAAATCATCCTGTATTCTTCCTTTCTCTCCTTAGCTTCTATCCCTTTCACACCTGTTAAATAAGTCCAGTCAGTTCTAATTCTTTAATATCTTCTTTACTATTTTCCTTATACCTATTAAATTCACACGTAAGTTTGTTTGACTCTAGAACCTGTATTCTTAACTGCTAAAATGCAGCTACATATTTTAACTTATATCATAGTACCTAAAATAAAACATTTATTGCATTTATTTCTATACTTTTTTCCCATTCTGCTATATTTTGAGTTTTTTGAAGTCTGGTGTTATGTAGTATTCAACTTTCTTCTCCCAGTGCCTAGTAAAGCATATAATAGTATACAATTTAATTAATGACCATTTATTAAATGAATGGACTTAAATCAGTGAAATAATTTTGAGTAAATATCTTTAAAATAAATGAGGAGAGCTTAAAAATGGCCTTTGCAAGAAAGAAGAATGTATACTTTAGATACAAGCCAAGGAGAAAGGAAGATAAAAAGGGAAGGTAGCAATGTATAGAAAGAAAATAGACACATGGTAAAATAAGTCGAGGACCATATAGAGGAAATTATTAGAAAGAGACAGAAATAAGAAACTGAATAGAGGATAGATGTAATATGTTGTCTTCTATATAAGGTGTCACTGTAGAGTGGTATGACTTTTGCATTATTTTCATGAAGGATGGAAACTTATGTTGAGATTTAGCTTTTATCCCAAGTCTTCCCTGGAAAACAGTGCATGGATTTGCAGAATAGCTGATGAGAATCTAGATTGCAGACTTTGGTATGGGTCAGAACAGAGCAGCTGGTAGAAATCTCTAACTTAATCAGCCTCTAACTTTCAAAAAACATTTTGAGACTCCTCTTGGTTGTGAGAAAAGGAAGCAGTGTTAGAAGACCCTCCCCCAGTACTGAAAGAGACAACGCTGAGGCACCAGCGACTACAGGGCAATCACAAGGGGCTCCGCAGGTCAAAGGTGGGCAGGGAGAGTCAGGGGTTTATTTGAGACAGCAGGTTGGACATTTGAAGCATTAGGCATTATTACCAGGTTGATTGATAGAAAAAATAGAAATGACAGAAGAAAAAAGGAAAAAATTTGTCATTTTAAAAGTTTAAGGGACTAAAAGCAATAAACTAAAGATTGGTTGGTTGGTTTGTTCAGTGCAGCACTAATTAGTAAAGCCTGTGCAGGATAGGAAAGCCATCAGCTAAACTTGCGAGCCTTTTGTTTGCCTTCCCATTTTTAAATAGAGAAAATACAGCATTCTTTTATTACTTGAACAAAGTATATCTGTGGGTATCTAACCTCAAATAGAATAAATAGAAAGCTTCAGCAAAGCCCTAAATTTACAACAAATCTTGTGATGCCTCAGAATATTTAGGGATTATCTGAATATCACAAAGTAAACTCCTGGGCCCACACCTAGAGATTCAAATTCAGGAGGCACAGAATCATCAGAAATATATGTTTTTGGTTTTTTTTTCCTCCAAGCAACTGAGGGGATTCTGATTCATGTGGTCCTCCGATCACTTGTTGAAAAGCACTGCTTTCTGATGTAAGAGTTCTTTGTTGAGAACCTTTGCGGGAGCCTGGGCACTCAAATGTCAATGAGGCAGAACCTAGTGGGGGCAGACCCACAGGAAATAAGCGAGTATAATAAAGTATGACACAGTGGGAAAGTGGCACACGGAGTGATGTCGAACCACATGGCAAGGTGATGTAGCCTAGTCCTGAAGAACAAGAAGGTGCCTTCTGAGAAATGAAAAATTAATAGGCATGCTGGAGGTGGGGGCTAGGTTTTGTCAGAATACTTAGGAATTTTGATGGGCTTCTCTAAGGAAAGTGGAAAGTAATTATTATTGCATAGTTTAAAATTTTTTAACTAAACTATACTCCCTATATTCTGTGTATTTTTCACTAAAAAAAATACCATACTAGTCAAAACAATGGGCTTTCATTTTCAAAATGTGTTTATAAAAGTCTGGTAAGTCACCTCCCAGTTTGAACCTAGAACCTCACCAATACCAGTGCTTCTACTTGTATTTGCTGCCCCTACCCTCTCCCCTGAAGTAGCCAACCTGAATTTGAGGGTTTGTCATTTCTTGACTTTTTTGTTTTTTAAAAAGAAAAGGGCTTTAATAATTATGCAGGTATCCTTGAGAATAGTTTTGATAGTTTTTTTGTTTTGTAAAAATTGAGATGTGCTATAGGAAATCTTTTGTGACTTGATTTATTTTTCCACTCAAGATGATGCTTCTGTGATTTGTCCATTTTGCTGTGTGGTGCTATAGGCAATTTATTTCCATGCCTATGAAATATTCTATTATATAATGCCACATTATTAATATTCTATTTCTTGTTAGTAAATAGGTGTGTTCTCTTCAGTTCAACAGTTGCAAACTGAAATGAAAATCCCTGTGTATGTCTCTTAACATATAGGAGCAAGAGTTCCCCTAGGGTGGTGGTTCCCAAATGGAAGTGATTTTTGCCTCATCCAGGGACATTTGGCAAATGTCTGAAGATTTTTTTTTTTTGGTATTACACTGGGTTGGGGGAGCTACTAGTGGGTAGAGGCCTGGGTTGCTGCTAAACATTCTATAGTGCACAAGACAGTCTCCACATTAAAGACTCGTTAAGCTAAACATCAATATTGAAGCTTTGAAAACCTGCATACTGGATCAGCGAGTATGATTGCATTCAGCTTTATAAGATAAAGTACTTTTTTTCAAAAGTGACTGTCCTGTTTTACCCTCACCCACCTATAGTGTTTAAGAATTTATATTGTATTATAATTCTCACAAACACCTGGTACACTTAATTTTTGCCTTCTCTAAATGGGTATAAAATGGTATTCCATTGTGGTCTTAATTTGTATTTTCCTGATATCTAATAACAGTGAGCCTTCTTTTATTTTTTAAAATTGTCTATTGAATTTCATTTTCTGTGGAAGTACATATTATTGTCTATAAATATTTAGGGTGAAGGCAAATGTCGTTGTTTAATTGTTGACAGTATTACAGATGTCCCCCATTTCTCCACTCTTAAGGCAAAGATCATTTTAAAGCAAGTGAGGTGGAAACTGCACCCACTACTTGTCATCATGTTTCATTGCTGAGAAATTAGTCATATAATTATGTATAGCTGCAAAGACACCTGGGAAATGTGGGCTTTAGCATTTCAGTGATTGAAAAAGGGGAGAGCAACTAGCAGTTACTGTGACAATATTTTGTCCAGTTTCTGATATATTTTTTAAATATATTTATTGATTATGCTATTACAGTTGTCCCATTTCCCCCCCTTCACTCTACTCCATCCTGCCTACCCCCCCTCCCACATTCCCCCCCTATAGTTCATGTTTATGGATCATACTTATAAGTTCTTTGGCTTCTACATTTCCTACACTATTCTTACCCTCCCCCTGTCTATTTTCTACCCACCATTTATGCTACTTATTCTCTGTACCTTTCCCCACTATCTCCCCCTCCCATTCCCCTGTTGATAACCCTTCATGTGATCTCCATTTCTGTGGTTCTCTTCCTGTTCCAGTTGTTTGCTTAGTTTGCTTTTGTTTTTGTTTTAGGTGTGGTTGTTAATAACTGTGAGTTTGCTGTCATTTTTACTGTTCTTATTTTTTATCTTCTTTTTCTTAGATAAGTCCCTTTAACATTTCATATAATAAGGGCTTGGTGATGATGAACTCCTTGAACTTGACCTTATCTGAGAAGTACTTTATCTGCCCTTCCATTCTAAATGAAAGCTTTGCTGGATAGAGTAATCTTGGATGTAGGTCCTTGGCTTTCATCACTTTGAATACTTCTTTCCAGCCCCTTCTTGCCTGTAAGGTCTCTCTGGAGAAATCAGCTGACAGTCTTATGGGAACTCCTTTGTAGGTAACTGTGTCCTTTCTCTTGCTGCTTCTAAGATTCTCTTCCTTTGTTTAATCTTGGGTAATGTAATCATGATGTGCCTTGGTGTGTTCCTCCTTGGGTCCAGCTTCTTTGGGACTCTGAGCTTCCTGGACTTCCTGGAAGTCTATTTCCTTTGCCAGATTAGGGAAGTTCTCCTTCATTATTTGTTCAAATAAGTTATCAATGTTTTGTTCTTCCTCTTCTCCTTCTGGCACCCCTATAATTTGAATGTTGGAACGTTGAAAGATGTCCTGGAGGTTTCTAAGCCTCTCCTCATTTTTCTGAATTCTTGTTTCTTCATTCTTTTCTGGTTGGATGTTTCTTTCTTCCTTCTGGTCCACACCGTTGATTTGAGTCCCAGTTTCCTTCCCATCACTATTGGTTCCCTGTACATTTTCCTTTGTTTCTCTTAGCATAGCCTTCATTTTTTCATCTAATTTGCACCCAAATTCAACCAATTCTGTGAGCATCCTAATTACCAGTGTTTTGAACTGTGCATCTGATAGGTTGGCTATCTGTTTGCTGCTTAGTTGAATTATTTCTGGAACTTTGACCTATTCTTTCATTTGGGCCATTTTTTTTTGTCTTGGCACACCTGTTACCTCTGATTCCCAAGTGTGTGGATGGGCTTGTTCACACTCTAGGCACCTGTGGGTCTTTCCAACGAACTCTCCTGTGAGGCTGGGAGTTTCTCCTGCTGCCGCCTCAACCCCCACGGGTGTTTTCACTCAGAGGTTTGAGGCTTTATTTCCCTGTGCTGGAGCCCTGGGTTGCGCAGTCTGTTTCGCTCCCCCACTGTTCCTCCTGGTTTATCTACGTGTGAATGTGGGGCCATGGGGTCTGCTAGCTGTTGCACTGCCTGCCCCATTCATTCCACAATCTGCTACTTCTCTGGGTCTGGCCACGTTGCCATGAGTCCTTTCCACCCTGGCTGCCCATCTCCACCCCTCCTACCGGTCTGGTTGAATGTTTCTTCTTTATCTCCTTGGTTGTTGGACTTCCATGCAGTTTGATTTTCTGTCAGCTCTGCTTGTTTTTTGTTTTTTAATTGTTGTTGTCCTTCTTTTGGTTGTACGAGGAGGTGCAGTGTGTCTACCTACGCCTCCATCTTGGCCGGAAGCTCCAGTTTCTGATATATTTGAATGAACTTAAATTCTTAACTTTAATGTCATTAAATGTAACAGTTTGGTATATTTTCTAATGATCTGTGTATTTTGTACCTTAATTCGGCACTACTCCTAGGGTGTTCTATGAATAAATGTGTGTGTGTATACATTTATGCACATGCACATATATACATACTTAGTCTTGTCTTTAAGATGTAGATATTTACTGCATCTGGAGTTAATATTTATGTATGATATGAAGATAGAATCCACTTTCATTTTTTTTCTGTATGGGCAATCAGTTGTACCACCATTCATCACCTACTCCATCTTTTCCTAAGTGCTCTACAACGTCATTTTTATCAGATCTAGACAGTCCTAGTGTTGCATGATTTTTGTATGCACAATTTCAGTCATTTATTTAGTTAAATAACATGAGTCCCCTGACAACATGGTTCACATATCAGGTACCATGATCTATTAATTGTCATTGCATAAAGTAAAAATTTCACTGCTAGTTTTTCAGTCCACAAATCACTACATAAATAACAGGGGCACATTCTGATCAGCAACCAATCACTTTACTTCTTTCAAAGTCTGTTGGTGATGCATTACTGCCCACGTGTTACACAGGTTCATGCACAGACAGCAAAGCATGTCATTGTATTGACTCCTTGTCTCCAGTTGATAAACCCATTTGACAGTTTACAAAAAATGTATACTTCAAAGATGAAATCACGACAAATAAATAAAAAGTGACAATGCTAGAAGTGAAGTTCAAATCAAACAAAAGTGGAATGACAGAAGAAAAACATGGCAGTGTGAATGTCGACACTGCCACATTTGAGAGACTTTAGATAAGCAGCAGAGAAACTTAATGAAGGGAACTTGTGGCTGTAAATGAGATAAGTGGTTGTGACAGAAAGGATGAACATGTCACAGAGGAAGTGATGTTGGTAAAATCTTTACATGAAAGGAACTCTCAGAGGTATTGTATGACACTAAAAGCACAGAGGATAAAATGTTGGAAGCTGATTGAAACTTAGAAAGTGGTTTCACACTTTAGCGTAGAAAAGATACGTTTTCGTTACTGTAAGTTATAAAGAAGGCAAGGCAAAGAAGTCAATCACCATTCAAAATACTCTTAATAGACTTTTTTATTTACAAAGAAATAAACCTTTTAGGCCCTGGCTAGTGTAGCTTAGTGGATTGAGTGTGGGCCTGCAAACCAAAAGGTTGCTGGTTTGATTCCCAGTCAGGTCATGTGCCTGGGCTGTGGTCCAGGTCCCCAGTAGGGGGTGTGGTAGAGGCAACCACACATTGATGCTTCTCTCCCTCTCTTTCTCCTTCTCTTCCCCTCTCTCTAAAAATAAATCAATAAAATCTTTAAGATAAAAAAAAGAAATAGACCTTCTAATTCGCAGTGTTTGCCCTAAATTAGAGTATTAAATATTATTAATAATATTTTTCTTATACATTTCTAACTAGCAGTAAGAGCATTTTTGATGTTTTGGCAAAAATGTTTCACAAAGAACAATCATAATTTTCCCCATTGGTTATTAAGACTGGCAGATTTCAGTGTGCAGTCCTTTATGTGGTTCTGTACTACTGCACAGAGCAAGGACTGCCTGTACCACATTTGTGTAAATGCATTGGTCAATTTGAAACCTTTTTTCTGTTCCTTCAGTCAATTTATCTATGTCAGTACCAATTCTGTATTGTTGTCATTAGTACACATTTATTTAGATACCCATTAAAGTGACTCACCTACCTTACTCTGATCAGGAGTCCCTCTGATATTCTTGGGCTTCACTCGTCCACATATTACGTTTCGTCATCTGCTTGTTAATTTTCTTGTAAAACCCTGTGGTTAATTTGATGTGATTACAGTGAAGTTTTAGATTAGTTTGAGAAAAACTGATATCTCTATAATTTCTTCGTATTAATGAATATGGGATAGCTTTCTGTTTGTATCTTCTTTACTACCATTCCTTAAATTTAAATATTTTTCTATGAATTATCATATATCCATTTTTAGATTTACCAATACACTCTTAAATTTTTATAGCAATTCAACACTGTAATGTTCATTGGATTATGCTTCTTAACTCTTACATCTGGTCAACAGAAATGTAATTGATTTCTATATATTACAGCACATACCTAACATTTTCTCACCTCTTTTAAGTCTATTATTTTCTGAAACTTCTTTGGGTTTTTAATTTAAAAAGTCACATTATATGTGAATAAAAACAGTTCAGTTTTCTCTTTTCTAACACATTACTTTTTTGTTTTCTTTACTCCTTTCCTTTCTTTTATTTCTTTATTAAATCAGATTGACCAGACCAGTGCATTAATCAGTGGTAAATTCTAAATTTTTACCATTGAGAATAATGATCGATTTTGCCTTTATATTTCATTTAAACATACCAATCTTCTATAAATAATGTACTGAACACATTCATATGAATTTACGTCTTTCTTCATTCTTGGCTTTTAAATCCTTTTCTCCCCACCAGAATTTAATAGCTTCTGTCCCTAATAGGGAATGTTGTTTTTTCCTCTGCTTCTACTACTCTGAGTAATTAGGTTGTCACTTATGCTTTCATTTCTCTACTGGTGTAATTTGGATGTGCATATTTTTGTTTTCAAATTGCCTGACAAGTGTACTTAAAAAGGTACATTTGGAGAGTCTATGCATAAAATCACAATACTAGGATGTTTTATACCGAAGAGTCAAAGTGGTCTCCTTTGTCAATTTACCCAGGTAATGGATGGTTTCTTGAGAGTATTATTGTTAAATATGAAGAGGAAGATGGTGAACAAGAGGTACTGTTTCCATGCAACAGGTATGTGATAACCTAATAACTCATTATGCAAAATTATGCTCCCCCTTGTCCAGTTCATTTCAGCTGTGTCATCAGCATGCCTCCTGCCATTCATCCCTACACTATTCCCTCCGTTCAAACCAGAGTTGAAGGCCTTCTCTCCTCAGGAAGCTATTCTGTATCAGCACTAGTAATTTTCTCCTTAGTTGTAATATTTAATATTTTTCTCTTCTTTAACAGCATGCTGAAATGGAAAGAAAACTGATTTAGGGCTTAGATAACAGGTTCTTGATTCTGTTTCTCAAACATGGGTACTACTGTCAATTTCTTTGAGGTTCAATTTCCTCATGTGTAAGTAAAATGGGAATAATACATGTTTTTCTTAGTTCATCTGAATTCAAATAAAACAAAGTGATGAGTAGGAACTGTAAACTATAAAACATTATTCTGTCATGGTATAGATATAATATAATTCGGAAAAGCAAGTTTCAAGGGCAGCTCTGTAATTCACTGGCCATTTATAGTTGAATCACTTAAAATCTTTGATCTTCAGTTTTCAAAGTTTTATGAGAATAATTAAATCAGACAGACCTACTTTATAAGGCTGTTATAAATTGAATATCAAATATATCTTAAAACAAAATGCATAACAAATAGAAATTATAAAACAAATTTTTCCTGTTGTAAAATAATCTATGAATATGTTGATTCGTTCATTCAGTCAAGTAGTAATTGAGTACCTACCACATCAAGAAGTGGAGTAGTCAAGGAGACCCAGCAATAAGGCCGTCAGTCTCTGCCTGCATGGACTCAGTGGACACTCACTGGAGAACAGACATTAATGTTTACAGTCTATGATAGGTGCCTGTGTGGGGGCCCAGGTGCCAAGGTGAATGTATATATGATTGCAAGTTCCTTGATTCTAGAGAACTCATGAATTGCATTTATTCCTTTGTTTATCTATTTATTCATACAGAAACATCACAAGCTTCCAAGGTGTCAGGTACTATCCTAAGTCCTGGATATACAGAGATAAAAAGTGCAGTGCCCCTGTCTTCAAGGAGCTCCCACTTGATGATAAAGGGGAAGGATGTGACATTAAATGAAGCCGAGAGCTCGTGTTCTCTAGGCTTAGCAGTGTTTGGCATCACTGTCTGGTCATGTTGTACACTCTTTCAGACACATAGAGAAGCATACTGGTAGACTGAGTGGATTTTACTTACAGTAGTTTTGATTCTTAGAAATACCTATTCTTTTGAATCTTAACACTGAGTTGTATTTTGTGTGGACAATATGAGTAACATCTCTCTGATCTGCCCTTTGTTTTCTTAATACACATCCATTTAAAATGCCTGTGTATCATGGTAGTTACGTTTTATAACACTCAAGCTCTGGGAAGAGTCCTTATATCTTTATTTTTGTAGGAAATCTTTTTTACTCATTAATAGGGATTGAAAAGAGCAAGGATTAAAGTTTTTCAGAACTGGATTTGAAATACAAAACCGTCACTGACTAGTTCTGGGAGCCTCAATTTATTCCTTTGTAAATGACAATGAGGACACCTATTTCGAAGGGTTGTTTGAGGATTTTACACAATGTCCATAAAGTACCTGTGAACATGTCTTGCAATTATAAAAAGCTCCATGATGATAAATGTTATTATAATAGAAGCAATTTTATATTAAAGAAATGTTTAGACACAATGTCATACACTCAAATGAAGTAGAAAAGCTCACTTTTATTTCTAGATCATATTTCAAATATTTAGAACTCTCCAAATAATTGACCAACTTTTATTTTTAAAGATCTAGATCTGCACAGTACCATCCAATATAGTACCCACTAGCTACATATGGTTAACAAATTTAAGTTAATTAACATCAAATCAAATAAGAAATGCAGGTCCTGGGTTGAACTAGCTACATTTCAAGTGCTCAATAGCCGCAGATGTGTAGTGGTGACTATATGGGCCAGCATATATATGACATTTGGTTGTATATTGGTTACACCTAGATATTTGGTGTCATAAGAAGCTATATTTAATATTAAATGACATAGTTTTATTGCTCTAATTATGATGATAATTATGGAAATATAAGGATTAAATAAAATATTAGTATTTTTCTAAATGTTTCACATTTAAAAAATCAAGAATCATCCAGAGATGAAGAAAATAGTCATATTAAATTGCAATAGTCAACTTAAATTGCATTTTAAAATTAATTTTACTGACAATGCAAAGGAGAAGAAATTAAGATGAAGGTAACATTTGTGCAGGGTCTGTCAACATTTTAGAATAATTACAAACCTTGGAATTTGAATTTAAGGAACAAAATGGTACAAATGAAAATATTTGAATGTCTTACTGTATTATACTACATTGTATTAAATACTACACACATGCATATCATTACACAATTATTATTAACTGAAGTATAGCAATATTAATAGTTTCCCTTGCTCATTGTTTCTGAGGGCCAAGGGTTACATGGTAATAAAAAAGGAAAATTTTCTAGCTCCCATTGGTAGAAGAAGAAACCATAGCTAGCACTTAGTCTCATGCTTCATTTGACAGGTGAGGAAACTGAAATCTAAAGAGATTAAATGATATGCATAAATCATAAATGAGACCACCATGGAGCAAGGTCTCTTGGTCCCTTGGCATTCTGGGGAATTTTAATTTAGTGACTATCAATTTATTATTTCTATTATAGGACAATAATTTTGTGAATTATCCTCTAAGGAAGAGATATCTGCACAAATTACTGAGTTTGCTATGAAACTGATTTGTCAGAAAATTCTACTGAGATTTGGAGAATTTAGAAGGCCCAGGTTTTACTAGTTTCCCCAACATAACTTATCAGCCATTTAAAATCAAGTCCCCTTCTAATTATAAGAAGAGGTCTCTGAAAAAGATATTATTTATGACTTTATTGTAGAGTAAAAAAACAACCTAGAGGGGTCTATTATATTGTGGGGTCCCCTAAGGTTTACACACCTGTCTTCTGTGTGCCTGAGAGACTGTAGAGGAATGTCCGAAGCTAGCACTGTTTGCACTCTTACCATAAAATGGGCTCCACAGTGAAGCCTTAACTTCACACCTGAACTCCTCTGATTCTGACAGCAGACCTCTAAGGTGGGCCCTGTGATACTTCTATCTCATAGATAAGCACTGAGGCACACAGTGCTTACATTTCTTACCTTGGTACGATTGGTGCAGTCAGGATCCAGATCAAGGTGGTTCTGACTCTAGAACTGTGCATCCCACATGGAGGCCACTAGCCATGTATCTCTTGGACTCTCGAATAGGCCTGTTCCAAATTGAGATGCGCTGTAAGGGTAAGGTACATACTAGATTTCAAAAATATAGAGTAAAAAAGAATGTCGTTGTCTTGGTTCATTCAGGCTGCTGTAATAAAATACCATAGACGAGGTAGCTTGTAAACAACAGAAATATTTCCCACAGTTCCAGATTCCAGAGGCTGGGAGTCCAGGAGTAAGGTGCCAGAGTGGTAGGTTGTCTTCTAGAGGTGGCCCTTTTCTGAGCTGCAGACTGCTGACCTCTCACTGTGTCCTTACATGGCAAAAGGGGCAAAAGATTTCTCTGGAGGCTTTATTTTTATAAAGGCTCTAATTCCATTCATGAGGGCTCCATTTTTATGACTCAAGCACCTTTCCAAAGATTGCAACATTTGGATTTGGGGGAAGGGTCACAAATATTCAGACCATTGCAGTAATATGTCTCAGTAATGGTCATTTTTTGAATTTATTAAAATAAAAATATTAAAATTAATTTAACCTTCTCTCCTTTTACCTTTTTTTAAACATATGTTCCTTGTGTTATATTTCTCTGGAAGATTGCTATTCTAGAGTCTTTTTTAGCAACCAAATATACCTACCAGTAACATGAAAGGAGAGAAATAAAGACTTCCACTAAAGAAAGTCCAAATGATAAATTTTTACTAATTCTGAGATACATTAGAAGATTTTAATGTTGTCATAAGATGTTTCTAAAAGACTGACATTTTAGGATGAATCAATGTAATTTGAGTATAGGACAAAAGTTTGCAGAAGTTGCATTCCTAAAGATCATTTAATGTGGCTTGAAATCTTAACTGATTTTTAAATTCCTGAGATCCTCCCTAGAAGCCTCTTTAAATCCTTTCCATGTTTTATTTTTTGTCTTAAGTAATGTTTTTTTCTTTAAATAATCTCTCATATTATCTTCCCTCCTTCCCTGGCAGATGGCTAGATGAGTACCAAGACGACAGCAAGATCGAACGGGAACTGCTTGCACAAAGTAGCTACAGTTCAGTAGGAGAGACTGGATCTATGACCTTGTGAAAGGGCCAGCTTGGGTCGCTGGCTATATTGTGGCTCCAAAAAACTATCGATCTGATTGTGATAGTGTGTTTTCCCTATCTTGTACTGGAGCAAACCCCTGAGGAGGTTCACTCTGTGCTAGACACCATTATTGCTTTGAAGAACTTCAAAAGTTGGGAGAATCACCAGGCAACAACGGATTGAGATCAGCCTGTATCTGAAGTGCACACATTGTTTCTTCATATTATTTCTCTTCCTACTTCTTCTTTCTCCTCCTTCTTCTCCTCTTTCTCCTCTTCTTCTTCTACCTCTTTTTTCCTCCTCCTCATCCTCCATGTTCTCCTCCTTCTTCCTTCTTTCAGAGACTCTGACACCTAACAAGTGTACTGAAATGTTTAGGTATCCTTTGTAGAAGGTAACTGAAGGGTGAATAACATTTGATTATGGTAAAACACTTCTATACAACGTATGTTAATTTTAAATTAGAAATCTTATTCTTAGATAAAGGCACCTCTCTCTTAGTATCAGTGGTAATATCAAGAAGAAAGGGTAAATAAGAAGCAATCAACTTTGATTCACTTGCATTCCTACTACACTTCATGCTGGTCCTCGTCAACTCAGTCTTTTGGGATCTGGGCACTGATACTGCAGTGGACAGCAGCAGAGGGAACATGGATTGAGACAGATCTTCCATCATTATCCACTTTCCTCAATTAGCCTCAGATACTTGTCAAGTTGGTGCCACAGGTGGCTTCTTCCAATCGTTTAAATTGGATAAAACTAAACAAAACTCATTTGCCAGCCTGCAACAAACCATGTGTGGCTTTGATGTCAAAGATCTATTTGAGTCTTGATCCAGACGCTGTGAGGCATTTAGCCCAATGGTTTGACTTCAGACATTGTATTTGCACACAGGGTGACCCTTTACATATGTACTGCCTTCTTCCACCTGTGTTAGGTATCCCTTGAAATCACACAGATGGTCCCAAATAGTCATATTTTGCACACAACTTCACAGTTTTTGTCACATACTGGTACCACCTGTACCATTATATACTTAACATTTTTTTTCTTTAAAGTATCTTTAAATCAGGTTACTTGGGAGTGGAAGAATTTAGCCTCATTCCCAACCATATTCATAATCCATATTCATAAAAACCATATTCATAATATCCAATAAGTCACTGATTTACTATGTCATTACTTTTTTTCTAAAACATTAAAATGAGTCTACATCTAACAAAAATTTTAGGCTCACTCTACCTAAAATTATCTCACAAACATCCAGTGGGCCTGACATATAACGATCAGTAAATAATATTTCAGTCAGCAGAAGCTGTTGCTATGACGGTTTACATTTAACCAATTCATCACTAAGACCTATTTCAGTTCTTAGAAATAGTACATTTCATATTTGAGTTTGAAAATACATCAAGAATAAAGCTTCAAAAGTTTGAAATTAAAACAGTTTGTTTTCTAAAGTGGCCAACAGACCACATTAAAGCTAAGAGTAATTGATAAATCACATAAGGCTGTGGGAAAGCTTGGGGAACCACCTCCAGACTGTGATTATGCTTACTGCGTGGTACATGGCACAGAGCAGACACTGAATAAACACATTCACTTGTTCAGCAGAAGCTTGTTAAGCATCATCTCTGTGCCAGACACACAGTCAGGTATGGGGGATAGCGTGGCTAAGAGTACAGTTATTTTCCTGCCTTCAGAGGGGCTTTTGTCCTTAGTGGGGAACTCAGTGACATGAATGAACACAGATCAGAACCACTTGCTACTAAATGGCAAGCCCTCTGGGGGTAGAGATCATTTTAGGCTCCTCCATGTGTATTTAGTTCTTGGCATATAAACTGACTCATAGTAAGTGTTCCGTGTCTATTAAATGCATGAATCATCCCTGCCTTATAAAATAATACACCTTTTATGTGATTAGAATATTAAATTACACCTGATTCAGCTCATATTTGTATGGAATAAGTACTCACAAATAGTTACACTCAATTTTTCTATTTTTATAAACTTTGCTACAATAATATATTTCAGTTCTGAACATAGTCCTGCTCTATCCTCCTCATCACACAGATTGAAGTTGGATGTTTCCTAGTTCTATCCAGAAGCACATTTATAATCCTTCTGACAAGAGAGGTAGTGTCAATACTGATTTGATCCATTTTGTGTTGATTCTTATTTGTTTTGTTAGCACAGCACCCATTTTCTTAGACCGTGCTCAACTTACGGGACTGTCTCAGTCTAAAACCCTTTGTATAAAGGCTATACTCTGAAAACTAGGAAAAAGGACTCAAAGCCATATTTATTTCTGGGTTTTCTGAGAAGGCAAAAATATATGATTAACAGAGTACATAGTTCAAAGAAGGCAAGTAAAGTTTGGGTGAAAAGAAGTGCCTTTTTCTGGTGGAGAGAATGATATAAACTTCTAATGCCGCATGTATCCCTTAGACATTCTGGGAAATGGTAGAAAAGTGCAAAACAAGGGCCCAAAGCAGAATGTGGGTCATTTCATGGAGCACAACCATCCTCACAATTCTGGTGTCTTTGTGTGTGTGTGTGTATCTTGGGTAAGGTCAAGAGGGATTAAAGAGCACTTCTATATGATGGAATAGATCTTCTATTTCACCAGCAAATCATAGTATTGGTGCAGTGATGATGTGGATGAACTTCATCTTCTAACACGCTTTCATAGAAACCCCTCAAGCAGACCTAGGTAAATACTTAAGTGATGCCTTTGTTATATTATAGGAGACCGTTCTACGTGGCATGGCCCAGCTCCCACTCAGAAAGGCCAGTGGGGAGTGAGGTCCAGCACACAGGACCCACGCCCACAGATAGGTTCTCCCATGGGGAATCAGGCCCTCATTGTACCTAGGCCCCTTTGAGACTTGCTTTTTGCTAAAAAATTCACCCTGAATTGAGGCAGCAAATGTTTACTGCATATCTTTAAAGTAACTTCCTAAAATCTATGCTAAACCTTCCAAGGATGAGTGTAACCAGCTTAACCACTTTTCCCTTTACATTTGCAAATATCCTTCCTCTTTTAAGTAATTAGCAACACCCTCTCCTTTGTTTTCTGTAACCACCTAAAGCGAACACCTGTGCATAGTAATTGCGGATCATCCTCAATGTAATGTTCCCAGAAAAGCAATAAAAGCCTGTCAAGGCAAGGGTCATGGAGCTCTCTTCTTGAGAGAGTGGCCACGCAGTCCCTTTTTCTCCACAGGATTTCTGTAGTCCGTGTGTATTTGTCTATTGCAGCCACAACACAGGATCCTGCTGGCCAGGATCCGCATCATTATATCAAAGGCTGATGCAACTCCTTTGTAACTGTAAGTAATACATTATCTTAGAGAGCTAAACTGTTGTGGGTTTTTTTAGATTTTACTTATTTCTTTTTGAGTGAGATGGGAAGGAGGGAGAAAGAGAGGGAGAGAAACATCGATGTGAGAAATATGGATCAGTTGCTTCTCATATGTGCCTCGACTGAGGACCAAACCTTCAGCCCAGTCATGTGCCCTGACGGAATTGAACCAGCAACCTTTTGCTTTGTGCGATGACACCCAACCAACTGAGCCACATCGGTCAGTGCCTAAACTAATTGTTCTTTGATAGGGAGAAAAGTGCTCCAGAAAGCCCACCAGCATTAGGTTTATCCTACAGTAAGCAAAGCTGGTTGTGCTTTAGAATAATTACATTTTAAGTTACTTTTAAACACAAGGAAACACTGTAAAGCAGACCCTCCTTCATGCTGATTTTTCTAAATGAAGGTTTTTTAAATCCTTTCAGGTACTGGAAGGGAGTATACTAAGCAAAGGATCTCAAGATCAGAATTAATCTTGATTCTCTACCACAATTTCCTCGGGCTATTTCCAAGCTCCTGTGAGAGAAACTGGAGAGTTCCAATTAAACTGATTACTAAGTTTATAAATATACAAAGACATTATTATAAAGTGAACATTAATAGTTGAAAACTTAGCTGTATCAATTGATTGAAACATTGCAAAGACACAATTCTCTAGTCCTTTAGCCATATTTGTCTAAATATGGACAAATATGTGCTGGGAAGGTCCTTCCATCCTTGCCCAGAAAACTGCTATTCATTTTGCAAGACCAAGCTTGATGTTCTTAGCAACAGTCCCAATTAGATCACCCCATCCTCTCTGTTTCCCTATCACCTTGTCCTTCCTCTCTAATTTTTAGAATTTTGGGCAAGGTTGAAACCCAAGTGCATTGGGTCCCTTCTTCTTAGGCTGCTGTTCAGCCCTGTCCTGGGAAGTTTGCACCATCTTGGTTTCTCTCTTTACATGAAGATTTCAATTTTTTTTAATTTTTAAATTTTTATTGTTATTCAATTACAGTTGTATGCCTTTTCTCCCCATCCCTCCACCCCACCCCAGCCGAACCCACCTCCCTCCCCCGCCTCCACCCTCCCCCTTGATTTTGTCCATGTGTCCTTTATAGTGGTTCCTGTAATCCCCTCTCCTCACTGTCCCCTCCCCACTCCCCCTGGCTATTGTTAGATTGTTCTCTTATAGGAATACCACTCCTCTGGAGCCCAAGGACTGTTTTCTGGTAAAGGAAAACCTCTTCTCTTGACCCTGTTGCTTCTCAAAAGCCTTCTTCCTCTCTCCTCCTACATTATCACAAACAACACAAGCTCTTTTGTACCTTTTGGATTTCATATGAGACAAGGCTTTGTTCCCAACATGCGTGATGAAGGTAGAGAAAATATGTCCCCTCTATTCTTACTGAAATTCCCAAAGAATGAAATGTACAACCTCCAATTTCAGAGAAAGCGTGAGGCAATGAAAGTCCGCAGGCTCCAATATACCTATGGTCGGCAGTGACAAATCTTAGAAAGTGCCAGCAGAAATCGACTTCCAAAGGGTGCATAGCCCACTAGGATGTGCAAAAGCTGTACTTGTTATTTATACTGGCAGAAGCAGGCACCTATGTGGAGCATGGCAGATAAAGAGGAGGGTTGAGATCAGGCAGAAGCTGTGTAGAGGAAGGCTGAGTAGGTAATGTCCTTTTCTTATGCTTCAAAGCATCCTTGCAAATAATTTCCCAAGGAAAATGAACAGTGCACAGAAAAATCAAAGCTAATCCCTAAATAAAAGTAAAGAAGCATTAACAAATCTCAGCAAAAATAATATGTAGCAGACATAGAGCTACAAAGCCTTTGGATATTGGAAATGTCAACATAGATTATATAAACATCTATAATACTATATTTAAAAAGTCACAGATTTGAAAATATCTTCTCCAGTGCAAAATTATAAAATTAATGTAGCATATTAAATGAAAAACAACCCAATAATAGTTATAGAAATTTAAAAGTACAATGATTAAAATTTAAATCTAGGTGTGTGGGTTTAATAGGAAATTGGGCTCAGTCGAAAAGAGAATTTGTTAACTGGAGTGTAGGTCAGAAGAAATTTTCTAGTATGTGGAAGAGAAAAAGAGATCATATATATGAATGACAGGTTAAGAGACTTTGAGAATAAATTCATAAGTTCCAATATGCCCAATCAAATTTCTAGAGAGAACACAAAGAATGGTAGAGGCAATATTTGAAAAGATAATGGTTGAGAAGTTTCCAGATACCTCAATTTCCAGGAGAGCAATAAATCTTAAACAGGATATTAAGAGAAATCCACATCTTTGAACCAATATGGTAAAAACTGCCTAATACCAAAAAAACATACAGAACATTTAACAAGCAATCTGAGAAAAAAGTACCTTAAAAAAAACCCCAAAATTTAAACTTGCAGATGGTGTCTCAGGGCTACGCAGCAAAGAGAATGAAGCTGATATCTTTAGAATGCTGAAAAAATTGTAATGATGATCCAGAATTGTGCAGCCAGGGAAATTTTATTTTAAGAATAAGGCCAAATGAAGACATTTCAAATACAAAATACACACACAAATTCTAAGAGTTTCCCACTAGTTCCTCACTAAAGGAAAGTCTACAGCAGGAACTTCAGGCAGAAGGAAAGTGATAGCAGATGGAAGAACGGAGATACACAAAGGAATTACAATAGAAAGTGGCAAATACGTGAGCAAATCTAAAATAACACTGACTGCTATACAGAACAATACTGGGTTAAAAATAAAATGAGATTGAATTAAAATAGGAAGCAACAGGTAACACGTCAGTCTCTGAGTTAGGAAGGAAAGTGGAGCACTGTATTATAAAGCTGTTGTGTTATCTAGAAGGAAAGGAAAGGTATTCAATTCAGTATGAGTTTAAAATTTTAATGTAACTTCTGAAGAAAAAAAACAGAATAAAATATCCAAACAAGTATAAGTAAGATTAAAAAGGTTAATCCACCAGGAAGATACTATAATTTTAAACTAATATGTCACTAATAATATGGGCTCAAATTATATGAAGCAAAAATAAACATCAGCACAAGTAAAATTAGGCAGATATATAATAATATTGGGAGATTTTAAGATATACCTCTCTTGGTACTTAATGAAGTTGGAAAAGAAGTAAGGCTCTAGAAGATTTAAATAGGATGATTAACAAAGGATCTAATAGGTAAAAGTACACCACATCCAACAAGTGCCAAAACAACGCTCTTTTCAAAACATAAATATTGGGCCTATGTTGGGCCATAACATAGCAATAAAACAGAACAACTATAGATATGCCAATTGCATGGATGAATTTCATAAACATAATATCATGCAAAGAAGCACAAATATAAAAATATAATCCCATGTATATAATTTTCAAAGACAATCAAAACACTTATATATTGAACAGGTTTTTAAAAGTCTGGAAATGATGCCCAGGCTGGGTGGCTCAGTTGGTTTCATACACCAAAAGGTTGCAGGTTTGATTCCAAGTCAGGGCAAATACCTGGGTTGTGGATTCTATCCTCCAGTGGGACAAGTAGAGGAGGCAACTGATTAATGTTTCTCTCTCTCTCTCTCTAAAATCAATAAACATATCCTCAGGTGAAAATTTTACAAAAAAGTCTGGAGATGATTACCAAAAATTTAGGACAATGATGAACTCTGAGAGCAGAGGCTCAGTCCAGAAGGAGCTTCCAGGTAACAGGCAGGGTTCTGTTATTAGCCCTTTTAATATGGTTACATGAGTGTTGATTTTATAATTATTCTTTACACCTTCATTTTTTTTGTGATAGAATTTACTATGTCTACTACTTTTAGGTGTACAATTCAGGAGCATTGAATATATTCACAGTGTTGTGCACCCGTCATCATTATCCTTCCAGAACTTTTTCAACATCATCCCAAACAAACATGAAATAACATTTCCCCAGTCCTCCCTCCCTTCAGCTCCTGGTAACATCTACTCTTCTCTTTGTGGCAGGGCAGAGGTGTGAATGGTGAGGATGGAGGATGAGGGTAGAAATTTTTTTAACAAAGTTTGATTGTTTATCATCTATTTAAAGAATTAAGAGTGAATGAGTAATTTAATCAATGATTTAAAATAAATGGAGGATGCTGGCTGGTGTGGCTCAGTGGTTTGAGGGCCGACCTGTGAACTAAAGGGTGGCTGGTTCGATCCCCAGTCAGGGCACATGCCTGGATTGCAGGCCAGGGCCCCAATGGGGGGGAGTGTGAGAGGCAACCACACATTGATGTTTCTCTCCCTCTCTCCTCCCTTCACCTCGCTCTAAAAATAAATAAATAAATAAAATGGAGAGAGTCTTAACTACTAACATGTGTAAGGGATGGATTGTTGGGGAATTTCAATCTTTCTCCCTACCAAACTTCTGGGCAGAGATGTACCTACCTTACTTGAAAAGCAATAAGGGAGAAGGAGCTAAAATAATGCAATCAAGAATTAATAGCTCAAAAATGTTTGTGTTATATTAGTCTATTTCTTCCACTTGTCAAAATATTTCTTGAGAGCATGAATTTTCATCTTATTCATCTTTGTATCCACAAGTATAGTGTCTGTGAATGCAGGCACAAAAAAAGTTGTCTTATCAGAAATTAAATATATTTAATAATAATGAGGATTAATAGGAAGGCTGAAAATGGAGAATTTTAGGAAATTCATCTTATATTCTTTTTTCAACAGTTTTGTGATTCTAATTTAAACCTGTAAGATATTCTTAGAAAACAGATTTGAGAAGTCTCTTATGTAGCCAAGTGTCACTGTCAGGTGATGGAAAGGCATGGGTTCCTCAGAAAGACTTAGAAGGTTACAAGTGGACTGTGAAGTGGCAACCCCAGAAGTCATGGGTCAGAGTGCACTGAGATCACTCAAGGATTTCCTCAAAATGCTCGGAAACTTAACGCCGTTTGGTGAAGCTTAACGTAACATCATTTGTGAGGCATTTGGCTAACAGAATCCATGAAAGTGCAACATAACTCCTTGAAATTATGCACATATTAGTAATATTACAATGATTACCCCACTGAGGAGAAGTTAGGAGCGAACTCTTAAAGTATCCATTTTTGTAAACCTTCTGGCTCCCTTAAGTTATTTTACCACCTATCTCCTCATTGTCATAAGTTTTGTGAATGGCATTTATTTTATTGGTAATCTCCCTGTCAGAATTGATGAATACTAGCTTCTTTATTATTTTTTATCATAATTTTCAAATTTATTGGGATAACCTTAGTTCCTAACATGCAAATAACAAGTATACAACTTTAAAATGTGATATTGTACACTACTGTGTGCTCACCCCCCGAAGTCCAGTCTCTCCCTCGCCATATAATTGACTCCCTTCACTCTCTTCGTCCTCTTAAAGTTCAACAATAAAATTGATGGTTTTCGAGGGCAGGTCAAATTGAAACACACCACCATCATTTGAATGTTTCATATGCATTTGAAATTTCAGCAGATTGCCTAACATTTAAACTTATTTTTGTTGGGGACAGAATTTAGTGGTGTGACTAAAGAATTATAAATATGCCTTGAGATCTTTTCTGTAATGGATCTCCTCTCACGCAGATCTCCAGCTGCCGACATCCCCTTTCACCCCACCCTCTGACCCTCCACCCCTTTAACTTCAGCCGTTAGTGTGCATGCTGGCATAGACATTGTTTTACAATGGAAGCCCTTAAACAATAGGGGTAATGTTTCTTTTTTGCTTGTTATTTTATATTACTTGTTTGATGATTATGCAGACATAAAGGCCATCCAAATGAGAAAAACAAAGGCTATTTATTCAGAGCTTGCTGTAGCAAGAAAGTCTTCCACCATTACTTGCCTTTGGCAGAAACTCAGGGTCTGCAGAGGAGGGGGAAAGCTTTGTGGCAGAAACAAGGGAAGCTTCAGCTGTGCCCTGATGGGAGGCTGCTGGCCTGGGGAAAGGTAAGAGGGCTAACTAGAAGCCAGCATTCTATGAGACTGGTTAAGGGTGTATATTTTGCTTTTTCTGGCTGATGTTAATTTGCAAGAAGGGACAAAAATAAAAGAAGCTGGAAGTTATTGATCAAGTCTTGGCCATTAGGGGCCATTTCTACTGAAGCTGTGCTTTGGCTCCTGGGCTGGTTGCTGCAGAGGTTGTGGGTCAGAATTCTATCATCATACAGAGTCTGCCTATTGTCTGCTTATTTATTCAGTCTCCCTGTTTAGCTATGGAATTCATGGTTTAGATTTTATTTATATGTAAGGTACTTTTCCTGTGCTTTCATTCCCCAAGCTGTTATTTGCGTACTAATGTAAAGAAAAGAAAAAGCTAAGAAATGATTTTTTTTTCCCCAAAGCCACCTGTTGACCTTTAGGAGTTCTAGCTTCTAATCTCATGGTACTTTTTCTTGTTTTAATACATAAAGCTTCTCTTTGTAGTTTCTAAATGCAGACAGTCAGGAAATTTGAATTCCTTTTGAATTGCATCTTCCACATCTGAATACATTTTTAAAAGAGTTTGTACACCTGAAACTAATACAAAATAATACTGAATGTAAACTGTAATTGAAAAATAAAATTAAAAAATAAAAGTGTCTGTAGGAATGCCAGGGTAAGAGTGGTCTTCCCTGTATGATTCTGATCAAGACATTACCCCCCGTTTTTGTACATCGGAACAAGCTGGGGACAGTGCTTAAAATGCAGACCCCGGGCCCACTGCGGACTTCATTCACCGGACCATCAGGAGTGGGATACAGAGCTATTCTGTTGGTTCCCTACAAGAAGCATCCAGAGTGATTCTTACGCCATCTGGCAGGTACCGGTCCTCGAGCTGGCATTTATTTGACCACCATTGAATGAGGAATTCTACCCCTACAGGTCACGCCATTTATCCTTTTTCACAAGTGTTGCCTTTGACAGAACACCCACATTTACAGTTGTGTTTCGTAAGGTTTAAAAGTTGTGCAGCCTGAGGGTTTTCCCATTTGCCAGTGTCATATCTTTTGCACTAAGCATGGAAGTGGGGGTAGGTTAAGGAGGCCAGGCAGTCGGACTGTGTTACTTTAACCTTAAACACCTTGCCAAATTCCCTGGACCCAGAGCAAATATGAAGAACAATGTTACAAAGTTCAAGAAAAGCAGCATTGCAGAAGCTTAAGCATATGTAGCATTTCATAGTTAATCTAATGAAAGGAGTCACTCCATCGTTTCAACCAGAATGCTTACAATAGCTTTTGCTGTAAATTCTTTCAAGCCTGGCAGCACAAAGAGACAGGAAGTTCCATGCTATGTCAGACAGTGTCACCAGCTTCTTCTAGAGTTGTTCTTACCTGATTGTTAGAATTCCCTTCTGATATTCCTGACACAGCTCCACACACAGAAAGCAGAATGAAACATAGCCAAGCGGGGTGTCTGTCTCTAATGGGGGTTTACCCCCAGAACCTTCTACTTCCGGGTCATCTGAACCTGCCAAAGGATTTCCATCAATAAAGAAGCACAGCACCCTTGGGTATCAGCTCCGCTGCAGCCTCTCTGACTCTTGCAGGTTCCACAAAATGTCTTAAGTTTTCCCAGGATAGCCATGGTGACCTTGCAGCACCCTAAAACTCAGACAGTTGGCCGTGAGGGAAGGTGTCAGCCAAAGACACTCATTTGAGGTGGCTTCATGTATTCATTAATCATTCATTTACTCAATAAGCAACATTAATATGTCTCAAGAGCTTGCTCGGGCTAGCTCCAGACACACGAGTGAGGCCTGGTCCTGCATCAGGGAGCCGGGAGTGTAGCAGGGCCCTAGGCACACCCTGGCGCCATGGTGTACACGCACTGATGGTACATGTGAATGAAAAAGGGGCTGCATAATAGACCTGGCAAGCTCAGGAGGGTCATAGCCAAAAGTATCCACTGAGGATGGTCTCATCACAAATTCATAACTGGGAAGGCTATGGGGTTAGCTAAGCCGCAGGCCTATAGCTTCCATAGCAAAGGTCAATCCTCACCTTCAGTGAGCCCTGTCCATTGTTCTCCTGTACCTGGGATAACATACCTTTGAAATGTCAGAGTATTTCTTTTCCAGACTCCCCCAGAGGCACAACTTCTGGCACTGGAGCACAAGACTACCACATCAGGACCACAAAACCCCTAATTGTTATCTTGTTGCCCATGTACCATCTCTACATGTTGTAAACACTAAATGTTAACAATCCCATACCCACCAATGTAACAGAAGTATGTGTTTCTCCATTTTGGTTTGTATCCAATCCTAGAGATTTTTCTTCTTTGCTTTCTCCTGCCTCCTTAATCTACCACCAATAGATTTCACGTACCTTCCTTAAGTTTTCTCCTTTGACTCTAAATCATAAAGTGAACTGCAAAACTGCTATTCTCAAGAGCACTTTCTCAATCTACTGAGATCTTGCTTCTGGAAATATCCTCAAATTTTAGTTCAAATAAATTCTTATAAAATGTTTCTATAGTTTGGGATGGTCATGTTGACAGAGGCCACATTCAGCTATGTATAGGCTTTGATTTAATGGGCCTGGCCTAGGCCTGGACCTGTGATCACAAATGGTGTTGGGATGAGGTGCCCTCCTCGGAGGGTCCAGGATTCTCAATCATCTGCTTCATCCCCCCAGGCTCTGATGTGTCCTGCAAGGACCTTTTGCTAATCATAGACTTAAAAAACAGTGTGAAAATGGCCACACATTGTTTATAAATTAGAGTAGACCCAGGCAGTTATTGACATTTAGGTTACTACACACCAGGCCCTTTTCTAAAAGATTTGCCTAAATTACCTCATTTAGTACATAATTCAAGAGGCATGTACTGGTGCCTGTAGTAAAGATGAGGACACTGAGCCACTGTGACAATAAGAACTCCCGTGGCTGTCAGAGGCCAGCAATTCAAGTCAGGCTGTTCACTTCAAGTGCTTGAGCTCTTGACTACTCCACTGCCCAGACATACACTGTTTCCCATGGGATCAGGATGCAAGAGCTTAATCTTTTATTTGAGGCACTCCACAGTCTTGCCCCACCTCCTTCTTCAGTGATCACAGACTAACTTCCCACACATTGTATCCTGAAGCCAAACTGAACTCAGAACTTCTGGGGTTGTATCCTTCCTTTCTCATTCTGAGTACATTCTTCTACTCTGTACGTGGAATTCCCCTTTCATCTTTAAACTCTGTAGTTTCAAATTACACCTGTTTTTTAAAATCTGACTTTCAGTCTGAATATTGCTTTATATGAACCATCCAACAGGTCCAGTGTTCCTGAACACATATTTAGCATTTAAAATACTGGCCTTTTGGTTTTCCATATAAATCTTCAAATAAATCATATTATATAAAATAAGATAATTGGAGAAACATAGACATATTTTCTATTAAGCTGACACAAATAAAGGACTGTTGTTAGCATAGGTAGCTAGATATTAGTAAAGGAAGGAAGTAAAGGAAATCGGACATTAAGAAGCCTGATAAACTGGGGAGCTAAATTGGACAATGAGCCTGTCCGCTTCACTAGAAAACTACAGCTTAACACACTCCCCAGGGAACCACCAGTCCATTCACAGCAGATTACTGGGTGGAAGGATAGGACAATAAAGGAGAAATTCTTCTGCTTGGTGCAACCCAGTAGCAGCCAAGATGCTGACCATAAGGGCCTGTCAATCTAACTAGGGCAAAGGAACCCTGGAAGATCTAGGAATTGGATTGGTTAGGGGGAGGATGCGGTGCCAGCCCACAAAAGTTTATCAAGTTAATTGATCAGTTTAAAGAGTGCCTGGTCCTTCCCAAGCCCAAGGTAATATAAGCAGGCTTAACAATGAGGCTCCTACTCTTGCCTGGAAACACGTGCTGGCCCCATTGCTAGTGCATTCTCTCTCCACAGCAACCATGTGGCCCTAGCAGCCACCTGTGGTCTCACCGCTATGCAGACTCTAAGCCTGGGTCGGGGCAGGGCCAGCTGGCACAAAGCTAGGGACACAGACTTGCTAGCTGGGTGAGGCCGGACATGGACTGAACCAACAGTGCAAAAGGTCTGGGCACTGGCCCTGTTTCTGGGCCTGATGAAGACAAGATTGGACTTTCTCGATAGTGGGCTGGAGCTAAACCCAGGACAGCCCTTTGTGTTTACTTCAATTTCAATAAACCTTACCACAACTCCTCCCATATGGGGGTCTCTAGGAATGCTTCTCTTTCAAGTCGATGAAAAACCCCATTTCCACTGGCAGCATCATCACCTAGAATTAAAAAGAAAAATATCAGTCATATGTTTAAGAAAAGTAATTTTCACTATTTCAACTTGCACTCTGCTGTGATGTCATCTTTAGAATAAGATGTTTTTAATCAATAGTGATCTTTATCACCAGTGAATGTTTGCATATTGACATTTGACATATTGACTTAATCGGCATTTCTAAAAAAAACTAAAGTACCTGAAACTCTCAGTGTAACAATATTAAGTGTAACACAGATAGAAATAATACATTTTTTTAAGTTATCTTTGTAAATGTCCTCTAAGATCACTGTACTGTTTAAGGTTGTGGTTCTTCCCTTAGGATTTTTAAATTTCTTTAATATTTGAGCCTGATTTTGCAATTTGATTATTTCATGTTTTTAAAATACTGATGGATTAAAGCACCTATATGCCTACTTCTGTTATTTATATTTCATTTATTTTAACAAATCTGATTGATTCTGTTTTGTTATTTTAAAAGCTACTCTTAAGATAATATTTTATAGTTACTATTAGCTGACAGAGAAAGGTATAATGAGTTTTATAGGTAAAAAAAAAATCTTTGTATGTATCTTTTTCCTCATGAATTATTTGAATGAATTAAATTAAGGCCAAATTACTAACTACATGGTTGACATTTCATTTTATTTTTTACTATATTTTTTCTATTACCATTTAACCCACTTAAATTGCCTCTCTCAATCACCACACTGTTATCACGTCCATGAGTCTTTTTGCCTTTTTGCTTGACCCTTCCACCCCTTTTCCCCCCTATAGCTGTCATCCTGCTATCTAGGAATCTCTCTCTTTTGCTTGTTAGTTCAGTTTGTTCATTTTGTTGACATTTTAAATTAAAAATGTATGTGTCTAAGACTCAATACCCTGCTCTCTGTCCAGCCATGTGGCATTTGTAGGTAGTAATAGCGATGGTTAGGGCTTGAATACCAGCCTGACCACTCATCTTTTGGGCGATACGGGCCAGTTGTCTTTCTTCTTCAATTTCTTCATCTGTGAAGATAATAATCACAATGATTGTGTAGAATGGCAATTTTCAAACAGTGTGCTGTATCACACTCGTGTGCCACAAGAATTTGTAAAACATGCAATACCTTACTATTTATTTAGGGGCACTGACAAATTGTCAAATAAAAAAAATGACAATAGCCAACACAACAATAGCTGTCTGGTATGAATGAATCAAAATTATATCTATTTTTGGTGAGATCAGCCAAAAATATATGTTTTGGTGTGCTTCAAAATTTTAGTAATTAGTTTATGTGTGCCATGAGTTGCAAAAAGTCGAAAATCGCTGCTGTAGAACAGTGACTGCTATGTAGTAAGTGCTCAGTAAATAGTAACTAATATAACTCTACTTACATGTTTGCATGGGATCTTTTTTCCTCATAGGATAATTTTTCTCTATTACAGTGACTTGGACAATTGTTGAAGTGAAATTACCTGAAAATATTAATTTTTCTTTAGTTTTCTTCACCACTTATTGTTTCATTATTCCATAGTCTTGAATCACTTCGTTGCCTTATACAAAATCACAGTGAGCCTCACTTCAGCAGTTTCTGTTCCTTAAAATGGCAATAATTCAGTGGATGTGTTTGTTTCATTTATTTAGGGGGATTTGAAGCAGCTGGAAATGCACTCAGTCTCCCCTCTCGATCCAGGCTCTTTAGCATTACAGGTAGGAGTTCATTTGTCAGGAAATAAATTCCAAATGCTGTGAGTATATGGGGTTAAATAAGGTTAGAAGCAGCTATCCAGGGCTATTCTATTTGTATCACATTGCTTTTCATCACTTTTCACTCTTATCACTGGTTTCAGGGGCTCTAAAAATGTCCTCGCCTTGTACAGACAGAGAAGTCCCATGTGACTGGCGACACAATCAAAGAACCATAGCTCCAAACCACTAGAGTGTCACTGTTCCCCAAAGGTACAGTATCTCTGCAAAGCATTCAGTGGGATGCTCTAAGTTACACTGCCACTAAAATAATAATGATTTAAAGCAGGGCTTGGCATGGTTTAAACTATGGCCCATAGTCTATTTCATGCAGCCCAAAAGTCAAGAATTATTTTTAGATTTTTTAAAAGATGGTAAACAAACCAAAGAAAAACAAGTGAAAATTATATAACAGATCACATCAGACTGGCAAAGTCTACAAGATCTTGCTTTTTGGTCTTTTACAGAAAAATATACGCTGACCTCTAATTTGAAGTTTCTAAAACAACTTAAAAATCAGTACATTATTTTGATTTAAGGTATTCTTTCTTTTTTTGATTTAAGGTATTCTTAAGAATAGTAATTTAAAAGGTAGTAAGGAGACACTGTGATACAGTTAAGAGCCAAAAGTCTCTGAGTGGACCTCATGCTGGTCCCGCCATGAACCTGCTCCAGGGTCTGAAACCGGGCATGTCACTGAGCCAGGCTCCAACCAAACATCTCCTGCCAATTCATCACTCTTTCCCTTTAAAATAGCTGGAAACAATCTAATTTCAAGTGTTCCTAATTCCTTCTTAATGTTCGGAGCTTCATCTAACCTGCTTTGCCTCAGATTTCCCGAAATGTGTAACCACTCACTACTTTACTTATCTGGAAACAACACAGTGAAAATCATCCATTCATGATATTGATTCTGGCCCATTTGTGAGCATTGTTCCACTGGGCAGGAATCTCAGTGAACAGTGGTAAGACTTTGGGGATAAACAAAGGTTTTCTGTAAATCACCCATAGGAGAGACCAGTAACTAAACTACATCCTTCTCTTCTTAAACATTCCAAGTTTTACGAAGTTTCCAAGTTTTGTTAAATTAATTTAATTAGAATGGCATTAAATTAATTGAATGCCAAGAATGAAATGGGGGAAATACCTTCTCCTCTCACATTCCTGAAGTCATTTCTCTTCAAAGTTTGCCCTTCCACACAAATCAGACTTCTATACTTTGCACTACAAATGAATTCTAGTGCAAAGAACCTGCATTCTGTGACAACGGGGCACAAAGTCCTCAAACCACACCGACTCTGGCCATACAGCTGGCACTGTGCTGTGGCATATTTACAGAAGGACTAGAGAATTTTCACAGAATATAAAATAAGCATAGAGGATGATAAATAAGAAACTGAACTGTGAGTTAATAAACAAAACTATATTAAGAATAAGACAATTAAAAGTAAGGAATGTAAGTTCAGAATACCCTTCTCACTAACACTTGGTACTTACTGTCAGTTTTTCAATTTTAGCCATTCTAGTGTATACAGTACTATCTACTCAGGTTTTCATTTGCATTTCTCTAATGATTAATTATATTAAATTTCTTTTCAGGTATTTTTTCCTTTATTTATAACATATCTTCTTTGGCAGTGTGTCTGTTCCATATTTCCATTCGTTCATTAGGTTAAACCATTTAAAATAGTTTCCCTCATTTTCCCAAAGTTGATCAAGAACATGATGCTCTTATCTCTCCCAGACATTTCTTATGAGTTTAAAAAGAGAAATATCCTTCCCTCGTTCCACCCTTATCTTTTTTTAATCAAAATACCAGGAAAAATGTTCCTTATTATTGTAGTCAGTAGCATGAGCAACCACATCCCTAGGCCCCGTGTGTCCATGAGACCACTTTTGGATTCTTCATTTTCCACTTAGTCTTTCCCATGTGAGTAGGGTGAATACACCCAGTTGGTGGGTAACACGGTGAGAGAATGACATTCCCTGCTCCCTATTAGGCAGGTCTTTCTTCCCTTTCTGGCCCACACATTGGCTAAATTCTTTTGCTGCCTTCCATGTGGGTGAAAAATAGGAACCTGGCCTAGAGCCTGCCTTTTACAAATAACTGTAGCCTTACCTCTGTAAGTCCCTACTCCCCTAGCTCAGCAATGAGAGACAGGCAGTGGTTGATTATCCATGAGTTAGCTGAGGAAGATCTTTACTGTGGACCATCGGCCATTGGTGAGCCCCAGGTTTATATCTGGCGACAAAGCGAAGGCATAGTCTGCATTCAGTCTTACCAAGCATAAAGTTAATATTTTAAGGCCCATCTGATACCTTCTTCTCAATTTATTCAAAACCTACTGGAGCAAATGGTGTTACTGAATCTCAATGATCTCAAATGCATGCACTTTTTATGGGGTATCTTTCTTATTCCCTCTCTTCCATTAACTCTGTAAATATTTACCAAGCACTTACCATGTGCAAGATATCAAGGCATCAGAGCTTTTATGTTTATGTGCCTGCCCTTGAGGACTGAAATATACTCATGAGAAAAGGTAGGAAAAAATCTATATTACACAGTTTCCTTAGAGCATTTTTCTTTATCTGTGTCACTTTCCTTTTCTCTGCCTTTGAGTAAAAATAGATTTTATTCAAACTTTCACCTTTTCATGCTTAGTCTATGTTACTTCTTAAAATGTATGCTTTATAAAAAGCAACAAAAACTATTGAATGTAGGAATAACTTTTCCAGAACAGTTTACCAGTGATACAGGTTCATGTTTGCAAACATTACCACCATTAAACTTGAAGGTCTTATAGAAGCCACCCTTTTCTGTTTAGTATGCAGGAGCTAGCTCATTGTAGGCACTATATTTATGCATGCTTTTCAAAAAGTTGAGTTTTGAATGATTCTCCACAATTAGAAATTCAAAACCTTTCAAATTAAATACTTAAAAAAATTTAAATTACACTTTTAACTTGGAAAGTTAACTTAGAGTTCATTTAAATTTTTGATGTGATATGTCTCACCTTCAAAACTTTTTCAAGTTTGTAAGCCCTCTTAAATGAAAAGGATGATAAGCCATCGTGCGTGGAAGCCTGTGATGCTGACATTCAACAACATTTGTACCAGCCACACAGAGATGGATTGTATGAGTGAAGACAGTTGAAGACTCTGTAGAAGCTTAAGATTGTAGGAGAACACAGGTTGTTTATGGTTTAAGAGGAAGAAGCCATAACCTCCCCATTTCATCAGTCAGCCCAAGACAAGGTGTTATTCCTAGAGCTACCAGAGAATTCCTTGGAAGCCACTGAGAGGTGTTCATTGTATATTAACTTGGGAAGTCCAATAGAAATAGACCATTGGTGAAAAGGGATTTGGTGTACTTTGGATTCAGGCAGTTTATGTGTCCCTTGTGGATTTTAACATTAAAACAACAGGAATACATGTGTGCACCTGTGTTTTAGCTTGATAACACATTTGATGGCTCTTTTATAGGTCAGATGGTCAACACCATAACATTTATTTGGCCCTGCTCCAGGATTTTTGCATCATCAACTTGAAACTATACCCGAGGATCTTCCATGGTTGCTGTCTCCTCATTTATCAGATACCAGCTCTACGTCAAAGGCACACAAATGGCTTTGCTAGCTACTTTCTCTTACCCTGTTCCTCCCATTGCCCTCTCAAGTTCACTTTTTACCCATTATCTTGCCATATAGTCTTTGTAAAACTTAACATCCTGTAAGATAGCTCATGTTCACTGGTTTATGTATTGGCTCCCTCACCCACTGTGACATAGACTCCAGAAGAACAGTGATATCATTCTGTTTCCCACAGAATCCTCAGGGCCCACACTAGTGTTTAGAACACAGTAGGATACCACAAACATGTGGTAAAGGACTGAATAAAATGTTACTAGCAATAAAGACTAATCAGACCAGATAGGTGTCCCTTTTCCAACTGGAATATTTTAAATCGTAGATATCTTTAAACTGAGTCTAATATTGTATTTTAGGGGGAAAATGAAGCTAAATCTTTTCTTGGTTAAATGCGTAAAGTAACAGACTCTGGTAGAATCCCCATCGTGAAACCTCCGCCATTCTGTGCCTGCACTGCTGAACACCTGTCCTCGCTGAGACAAAAAACCAAGTCTAAATGACCAAACCTTCACTGCATATACAAATCTGATCTCTCCTGCTGTGGCCTGAAAAGGCTTTCCTCTTCTGAGGTGAGTATATACAGTTGACAGTGGACAGCCCCTCCATGAAGGTGGCCTTGGCCCAGAGTGGTGTCTCGGATAGAAGCTTCTTTTGTTCAGCTGGTACTGTGAGACATGCTTCCTCAGTTAGGGCCCACTCTCATGCCCATTCAGATCCAAGAGGAGTGGCAGTAAGATGAGGTCTTCCTTAGTGCTAAAACTCTCATAAATGGCTTTGGTTATTTCATGGTCTATTGCAGGGGTGTCAAACTCATTTTGACCAGGGGCCACATCAGCTTTGTGATTGCCTTGAAAGGGCCAAAATAATTTTAGGATTGTATAAATGTAACTACTCCTTAACTGTTAAGGAGTTGAAATTACAATCGGCCCTTTAAAGGCAGCTGCGAAGCTGATGTGGCCCCTGGTCAAAATGAGTTTGACACCTCTGGTCTATTGTCATATAAGAAGTATGGAGCCTCAAGAACTCCATGAAATAGAATGGACAGAAAACTTGATTAAACTTTCCCATCCTCCCACCTTTCTTGCCGGAAGTGTCTACTTCAGTTCTACACCCTTGAATCCTCCTTCAGAGGGATGTAGTTCAACAAATCATGATAATTTAATTTACGTTCAGCTTTGTAGTATTGTTATGTACTTCACCTCTGATCAGTAAGTCACGGGCCACTTTGAAATATAATTCCACACTGTTCACTTGTCAAGATCTATGAGAGGAAGAGATATATTTCATCCTTATGAAATATTTCATACTTATATATGATCTTGCCAAAACATTAGTATTCTTAAAGTGATCATTTTTTAAATTTGAAATACTATTCCCTGAATGACTTGTGATGTTTTATTAATTTTTAAATACTATACAATAGAGAAACAGTGTAACATTAAGAAGGTGAGTTAGAAAGGATTGACTATATATGCTACATTGCTACTAGCCTTTTTTGCTGCCTTTATCAGTAAAGATTTTATGGGAATTAGAACATTCCTTCCTGAAGAAAACTGGGAGCACCCATCATATCATGTTATTTTCGGGGACAATGACAATGACTTCAGTATGAATAAAACAGTTTTAACTCAGATGGGGAGTAAACGCCAGCATGATAAAATAGAATATAGCCCGAAGGCAATAGATATTAGAAGGGTAAATTGAGTAAAATTTTTGGAAACTGAATTATGAAATAAAATTTGAATATATTCTGAGTGGTAAGGAAGAAAAATGGAGAAAAATAATGAAACAATTAACAACTAGCTAGAGATTAAACTTTAAGAAATTTAACTAAAATAGTAAGCATTAAAAATCGGTTTATCTAAGAAGATCTTAAATTAGTGAGTAGGAGGGAAGTTTAGTGGCAAGTGTATCTCTGCTGTGTATGTATACAGTGAAAATTACTAAGTTAAAACCATGATTTGGGGAAGCCAAGTTTTTTTTTAAGTCATTTGACAGCAATCAAAGCCATTCACTGCAATAAAATATTCTTTTAAATGGTTTCAAGCTAATTTTCAATGTTTGTATGTAATGCATGTGACTAGGCCCTAAGAAAAAACTGTTCAAAATCCCTTTTATAAATAAGAACCAGAAACCAGGAGTTGATTGTTGGGGTACAAGATATTCTCTACCATGGCTAGGCTGATTTGAAATATTCATTAACTTCCCAAACCAAGAGATTTCAAATACACTTTTTTTCCTGAAAGATTCTGAAAAGTGTGACACTGAGACACAGGTTAAGAGCTGAATTTAATGCTGTGAGAAACATGGGCTTTAGTGGTTCTGTCAAGACATGCTAATTAAGCAGGGAAGAATGCATGTTTCCCCTGAAGCCATGTTTGCCTTTAAGTAAAAGTCAGATTCGTGGGAGAGAATATAAGACATCCACTCTGAAAATCTTCCCAGTCTGCATTACTCTGCATTATTGGAAATAATATACATGTTTGCAAAGTCAATTTTCCTACTTGCAGTCTTATGAAATCTACCTTTTTATTTTTTATATTTTCTCCTTAAATTTCTAAAATACCTTTAAGGTTTTGAGTGATGGAACTCTTATTAACAAAGCATATAATCCTAATCAGAGAAAACCATTCAGCTCTATAGTTAGAATTCTCCTGTGTGAGCTCCAGAAACCCTCTCAGTGTGTGCTGGTCCAGCCCTCTCCACAGCCAAGCAGACTGGCTGGGCAGAGTGAAGCAGTGAGCGAACACCTACCTTATTCTTTTTTAGGGGGTTATTTATTCTTCCTAAAACCCACCATGATGGTGGTAAGAAGGATGATATTCTGATCTCAGCTCTGTAACTTGTTGGTAAGTGACTTTGGTAAATCATATTCTCTCTCCAAGTCTGATGTTTCCCTCTGTAAAATGTGAATGACATTGTCTGCCTCTCTGAGATAATGTATGTGAAATTGCTCTTATATATGAAAAAACAATGACAATTATAGTAGTCATAACATAGTTCAAGTTTGAGTTCTTGTACTGGCTATGAGAACAGGTGCATCTCTCTGAGCAGAGCTAATGACACCCTTGGCTGACAATCAGAGGTTTCAAAAATCATTCTCCTTTGAGTGCAGGTGGTTAACATTTGTTTTACCTTCAGTTTTACTCTTGATCGTGAACACTTTTGTAACATCTAAGTGCAGGGATGCATACTGGGTAGCCTAAATTAAACTGGTTTATTCAGGATGAGAATTCTGAGAGCATGTTTTCTAAAGACTCATGACCACTGTTACATTACAAGCACCATGGAGTCATCATAGGCAAGATGGAGTTGGATGAAGCTCTCTGTATCCTAGACATGATCAAGCTTTTATTTATTTTTTAAGTAATAGGCTAAAAAGGAAAGATCAAACTCTAATAATACATATAAATGCTTAATTTTTCATAAATGTACAATCAATAGGAGCCTGTTAATTATTCAATACATGGATTACTAGCAAAATTATAAAAGAAGATTCTAAAGTGTTGGATAACGTTTTAAACAGAAGTGAGCAATATAATCATACAAGTTGTCATTGAAACTTCAGTGACACTATTAGAATTTTTGGTCTTGAAACTGCAGGGGTTAGAAATGGTTTTAGAGTATGTTCCATATGTGACTACAAATCTGTATCACCAAAGATTTATTAAAGAGAAAATACGTTACTGGAACTAATTGTCACTAAAAATTGTCTAGTCTTTTGCCACATTGCCAGATCATTTAGGAGACTCTGGAATTAATGGACCCTTCACTACCATCCTGGAGACCCTTTCTCTTCCAGGCAGACATGCTGACATGGAACACAGGTACGGTGAATAATGATAGTTCACAGACACTCAGAGTCCTAAGTTCCAGAAATAGCAAAAGCAAATGAATCACTTACAAAAATCTGTGAATCTTCCTGGAAGTTGTGGTGTTATCTCTGTTAACTAGCTCTGCAGTTTTTCAAAATCCATGATTGCATCAGAGCAATCCTGTAAAGGAGAAACAAAGGCGGCCTATGGTGGCTTTTTGCTCAATACTTGTGTCTAGTTTATGTCTGAGGACCTCGGCTGTCTTTTTTTACTTTATTTTTACCGTTGATACTATCACAGATGTCCCCATCCTCACCCCCCCACCCCACCCCCACCTGGCCCACTTTGCCCACCTCCACCCAGCCCCTGCCCCATTCCCTCTGGCTATTATCACACTTTATCTGTGTCAATGGGAAATGCATTTATGTTCTTTGGCTAATCCCTTCACCTTCTTTCATCCATTCCCTGCTCCTCCCTCACCTCTGACAGCTGCCAGTCTGGACTGTCTTTAAACTAATTTAGCTTTGCCTTGGTTTCCTTCCTGCAGTGTGAGATTTGGTGTCCAGATGGCTTGTTGCATTGGTAAGAATCTTAAATCTTGTAAACCACTTAATGTCTAAAGAATTGGCTTTCTCAGAGCTTTTAATTAAAAAAAAATTCTTAATTGGATAAAATAGTTAAATATATCTTTTCAACAAGTTTCTACAATCTGTCTATAAGCAACAACAATAGCAATAATAATAGACCCACAAAGGAAAACCATCACAGTCTCATTAAATTCTTTTCAAATGTAACATAAACCGATAATCTTTAATGACACAAGTACAAAGAAAAAGACTAAAGAGACTATTTTGTCAGCATCTGCAGGCAAAGGCCTCAGGCCAAGCTCCTGGTGGTTGACTCCATGGAAAATGGACACCCAATCTTCTCTTCCATTTTAACCCCCTTTTGAAATTTTTTTTGTGTCCTAGGGCAGGTGACATTTTTTGTGAATCACCTTTTATGGTGTCCCAAATTTATGCAAAGTTTTTAGTGTATTTTGAGCTGTTTCAAACAGCTCAAAATAATATTTAGTTATACTCAACTTCACAATATTAACCAACATAAGCTTCTAGTTTGACAACTAACAGCAGCTTTCTTATACCAGTTAATAGTAATGTGTCAGCTAATTAGTCTTACACACAAATATTTAATACTACAACCTATTGCAAGATGTATCTTCAGAGCATTCTGCCCACAAAAAAGAACATGGTAAACTATAGACCTTCTTTGTTCTCTTGCTAGTCTAACATATGTTTTTTTAAAGACTAGCCAATCACTAAAGTAATTATGTTAAAATAGTTCTAATCAACAATAAAAAAGGAACAAAATAAAATAAAATAAAACACAAAGATAATCTCATTCCTGAAAAAAATAATTCTAATCATATACAATCAACTATTGATGTGAACTGTAGCTTCTTAAAGGCAGAAATGGACATGCATTTTGACTGTTAGTAGGCTAGAGGTGTTGAAACCAGAAAAGACACCAGTTCAGGCTGCCTGTCACTACCAAACCCAATAAGCAGAGACAGAGATTGAATCTTTATGGGCACTTTATTCAGATGGCTGGAGATCTGGGAAGATGGGGGGTTCATACCCTAACAGACCATCTTACATTTTGTTTCCAGGCCAGACTTTTATAACAGAGAACAAAGTGCGGTGACGGGTTTTGAAATTCAGGGAGGATTAGGTGAAAGAAACTGCAACATTCTTGTCCTGGGAAGTTAGCTGTTCCCAGGGACTGGTGGTCATCTGTTGCTCCCTGAAACATAAGGGCTGGGATGCCTCCAGTTGTCCCCAGCAGTAATCTCTAGCAGTGCCCCAGGAAGTCAGCTGTTTTCCTAGGAGCCAGGATGGACCTTATCTGTAGTTTCTGAAACAAAAGCTTTAACATATGCATTAGTTACTAGGCTTATAACTACTTACCTTAAACTAAAATTTTCCAACTCTTGAGTCCTCTGTCAGTGTCAGGCTGATCAGGGTATAAATATTAATTCTCTTTTGTATAATTAAGTTTCAATTTACTCATTTGGAAGATGGGTTTAATAATTCCTTGATTGCTGGGTGATTGTGATGATCAAATGAGGCCTGGTTATAACTATTTATCAAACTTCTGTCACATAGTATAGTGACATAATTCCAATAATTGAAGCTTTTAAAAAAGTTGTCTCTATTCCACACTCTATCATAGATTGCATACTGCATGTGGGTGACTCATACAAAGTTTGATTCAGTTGTGCAGTATCACTAACCCTTGAAGTCTTTTCACATAGAAAAAGAACATAGAAAACATGAGATTAACTTCAAATGTAGCTGCAGATTCTGTCTTATCAGAGAGACAGAGAACTGGTCAAAGAATTCTCTGCAGAGAGAAAGAACCAAACTGTTTTATCAGGTAAAAATAACGGTGAAGACAGAAACAATGTCAACTAGGCTTTAAAACCAGGTCAACCAAGTATTACATTTTATTATTTTCCCCTCTTCTTTATATCTGATTATGTGGTGTGTTCATAATCAGTTTGAAATATGACAGTTTCCAATGAGAACAGTGGGTCAAAGTTTAATTTTTACAAAATTCCAAAAGTTTGTAAAACTTTGGGCTGGGACCAAAATTATGGCTTCCTAATTATCAGTAGAGAATTCTCTGTTTAAGCATTTTTATCTTACATTGAACAGAAATTAACCCAAAACATTCTCCTGATATTCAGATCCCTTCCCTCCAAATTTCCAGTTTTTCTAATTTTCCCTAAGATATGAAATAATAAACAGGACTTACCTACGCATCTTCTTTTTTCACAGACAGTCAGTGTCAAATTGTGTTCAAAAGTATGGATTCAGGAGCAACACCACAAAAGTGTGAATCCTGGTTCTTCCCTAAGAGGCAGAACAAGTGCTTGACTGGTCAATGACTCAGTTTATTTATCTAAAATTTTGGGATAATAATGATGCTTATGAAGATGAATTCAATGACTTAAGATTTGCAAAATACTTAAAAGACTTCATATCACAATAGTAAGGATCATATGTGTGTTGTTAAATAAACAGAAGGGACATCACCTCCCATTTTCTCCAAATCCCTGTAAAATATATTTGTATTACCCTTCTACTACAAGGTTAATATTAAAAAGTTGATCAATTTTTTACAGACCAGAAATGAACAAGTGGAATTTAAAATTAAAAACACATTACCACTGACATTAGCACCTCCCCAAATGAAATACTTTAGATATACTTCCAACAAAATATGTATAATATCTATATAAAAAGCTACAAAAGAAAAATTAAATCAATGGAGAGATATTCTATGCTCATAAACAAGAAAACTTGATATTTTCAAGATCTCAGTTCTTTCTTTCTATGTACAGATTTAATGTAATTTTAATTATAATCCCAGCAACTGAGTTTGAAGATATTGACAATCTGATTCTAAAGTATATATGAAGAGACAAAAGATTCAGAATAGCCTGCACAGTATTGAAGGATAAGAACAAAGTTGTAGAACTGACATTATGCAACTTAAGACTTACTATAAAGCTATAGTAATCAAGACAATGTAGTGTTGGTGGAAAAATAGACAAGTAGATCAATGGAACCTAATATAGACTCACATACAGTCAAATAAGCTTTGATAACAGAGTAAAAGCAATACAATGGAGCAAAGTCTCTATAACAAATGATGCTGGAAGAACTAGACATGAACATACAAAAAAAGAAATGAATCTTGACACACTATTTTTATATCCTTCACAAATTAACTCACAGTAGACCATAGACCTAAATGTAAAACACAAAACTGTAAAACTCCTAGTGGATAAGATAGAAGAAAATGTAGATAACCATGTATATGGCAAGGACATGTTAAGTACAAGAAATGTGAGATCCATGAAAGAAATAATTGATAAATTAGACTACATTAAAAATTTTAAAAACTTCTGCTGTATGCAAGATGATGTTAAGAATAATGAAAAGAAAAGCTATATACTGGGATAAAATAATTACAAAAGGCATATCTGATAAAGAACTATTATCCAAATATACAAAGAACTCTTAAAATTTGACAAGAAGTAAACAAACAATCTCATTAAAAAATGGAATAAAGACCTTCACAGACATTTTACCAAAGAAAATATACAGATAGCAAGTAAGAATATGAAAAAATGTTTAGCATAATATGTCATTAGGGAATTGAAAATTAAAACAAAAAATGTGATGCCACTATACACCTATTAGAATAGCCAAAATATGAAACTCGGACAACACCAAATACTGGTGAAGATCTGGAGCAACAGGAACTCTCATTCACAGCTGGTGGGAATTCAAATGGCTCAGCCAATTTAGAAGACAATTGGACAGTTTCTCACAAAACCAAACACTCTTTCCATATGCTCCAACAGTTGCACTCTTTGGTAGTTACCCAAATGAACTGAAAACTTATGTCCACAAATAAACTTTCACATAGATGTTTATAGCAGCTTTATTCATAATTACCAAAGCTTGGAAGCAACTAAGATGTCTTCAGTAAGTGAATGGATAATTGGCTGTGGTATATCCAGACAATAAAATATTACTCAGCTCTAAAAAGAAATGAACTAATAAGACATGGAGGAAACTAAAATGCATATTGCTAAGTGAAAGAAGCCAATCTGAAATGGCTACCTACTATATGATTTCAACTCTGTGACATTCTGGTGAGGGAAAACTCCAGAGATGCTAAAGGAGCACTAACAGTCAGGAATCAGGGGAGTGAAAGGGATGAGTAGAGAGTGCACAGAGGATGTTTAGGACAGGGAAGCTATTCTATATGATACTACAATAGGGCTACATGGCAATATACATTTGTCCAAACCTATAGAATGTACAACACCAAGAGCAAACCCTAACATAAACTATGGACTGGATGACAAGGATGTGTTATTATAGGTTCATTGTTGTAACAAATGTGGTTCAGGATATTGATATTGAGGCAGATTGTTCATGTGGAAGATAGGGAAAACCTGGAAACTCTCTGTACTTTCCACTCAGATTTGCTATAAAACTAAACTGGCTCTAAAAGATTAAAGTTTATTGATTTTTTTAAATGCACGTATACTTGGGTTAATGTACTCATTAAATAACCTATTAATGACAATAATTAAATAAATATTTGTATATAAAGCAATTAAAAGCAAATTTCACAAGAATCTTCCATGCTTTATAAATTTTCTTATATACCAATGCATTATTTTAAAAATGAAAAAAATATGTACATAAGAAGGCCTCTTTTAGCTTCAGGGTAAGCCTTAAATAGTTTACCTAAAATCACCACAGATCTTAGTTATTCCTTATCCTATCCCGTTTAAATATTCTTCATAGCACATTCTGGTAACTCTAACAATATTTCAAAGGTCTCATTATTACTATATTTGTTGTGATAATCCATGATCAATGATCTTTAATGTTACTATTGTCATTGTTTTGGGGTGCTATGAAGTGGGCCAACATAACACAAAGAAATGAATTAATGTTGTGTGTGTTCTGACTGCTCCACTGACCAGCTATTTCCCATCTCTCTTCTTCTCCTCGGGCATCCTATTCCCCAAGACACAACAATATTATAACCAGGTCCGATAATAACTCTAACATTGTCTCTAAGATTTCAAGTGAAAGAATGACTTGCATGTCTTTCACTTTAAAACAAAAGGTATAAATAATTAAGCTTAGTGAGGAAGGCATGTCAAAAGCTGAGATAGGTTAAAAGTTAGCCAAGTTGTGAATGCAAAGGGAAAATTCTTATAGGAAATTAAAAGTGCTACTCCAGTGAACATATGAGTGATAAGAAAATGAAACAGCCTTATTAAAGCTGACATGGAGGAAGTTTTAGTGGTCTGGACAGAAGATCAAACCAGTCACAACATTCCCTAAGATAAAGCCTAGTCCAGAGCAAAACCCTACCTTTCTCTAATTCTATGAAAGCTGAGAGAGGTGAGCACGCTACAAAGGAAAAGTTTGAAGCTAGCAGAGGTTGGATTATGAGGTTTAAGGGAAGAAGCCATCTATCTCCATAATATAAAGTGCAAGGTGAAGCAGCGTGCTAATGTAAAGCTGCAGCAAGTTATCCAGAAAATCTAGCTAAGACAATTAATGAAATGGCTACCTTAAACAGATTTTTAAATTTTTTATCCTCACTTGAGGACATTTTTTCCACTGCTTTGAGAGAGAGAGAGAGTGAGAGAGAGAGAGAGAAACATCAATGTGAGAAACAGTGGTTGGTTGCTTTCTCATACTCACGCCGACCAGAGAGCAAACCTACAACCTGCATATGGGCCCATACCAAGAGGCAAAACTGACTTTTCAGTCTGTGGGATGATGATGCTCCAACCAACTGAGCCACACCGGCCAGAGTGAAACAACAGATTTTTAATGTAGATTAAACACTCTTATGTTGGGAGAAGATGACATCTAAGACTTTCATAGATAGAGGGAAGTCCATGCACGGCTTCAAAGCTTCAAAGGACAGGTTGACTCTTGTTAGGGGCTAATGCAGCTGGTGACATTAAGTTGAACCCAATGCTCACTTGCAATTCTGAATATTCTAGGACTCTTTAACAATTTTGCTAAGTGTACTCTGCCTGCGCTCTACAAATGAAAAAACAAAGCCTGGATGATGGCACGTCTGTTTACAACATGGTTCACTGCATATTGTAAGCCCATTGTCAAAATCTACTGATCAGAAGAAAAAGATTTCTTTCAAAAAAATACTATGCATTGACATTGTATGGGGTCACCAAAGACCTGTGATGGAGATGTTCAAGATTAATGGTGTTCTTATGCCTGGTCACTCAACCTCCATTCTGCAGCCCATGGGTCAAAGAGTAATTGACTTATTGTTTAAGAAATACATTTCGGAAGGCTATGGTTGACATAGATGGTGATTCCTCTGATGGATCTGGGTACAGTCAAGTGTCATATGTTTGTTTCTTTTTCTTTTCTCTCCCTAAAATTTTTCATTTTGTTCAAGTATTAATAGTGTTTTTTAATTTTATCAAATTGTTTCTCTGTGTTTTCTTGTAACCCACGGAACTTCGTTAAATCAATTGTCTTAAACTTTTCATGAGGCAAATGATAGATCTCCATTTCTTTGGCATCAGTTACTAAAAAATTATTGTGTTCTTTTGGTTGTGTCATGTTTCCTTGATTTTTTAAAAAAGATTTTATTTATTTATTTTTAGAGAGAGAGAAAGAGAAGGAGAGGAGCATCAGTGCGTGGTTGCCTCTCACATGCCCCCTACTGGTGACCTGGCCGGCAACCCAGGCATGTGCCTTGACTGGGAATCGAACCGGCCAGTCTTTGGTTCAGAGGCCAGCACTCGATCCACTGAGCCACACCTGTCAGGATTCCTTGATTTTTAAAAATGTTCCTTAAAGGCTTACATTGCTGTCTTCACATCTAAAGAAGCAGTCCCTTTCCTCTTGCTTCAGGAGGCGATACCTTCACCTGTGGGCCCTACTTGGGATTCTGAGACTTGCTCCACACTTCTTGTTCCCTCTTGGGGATGGGGTTTTGATTCCTAAGATTCTGTGCCTTCTCTGGATTCTGCAACGTCAGGCTGTGTGCTGACAGCCTCCTGTTCCCCTGTCCAGGGGAATACTGAATGCTTAAGTTTGTGTGCTTTCTTCCAGTCCTACAGTCAGGTCAGCTTTCTACCCATGCTCACTAGCCATCTGCAGAGGCTTGCACTCAACATCTGCAGGACTGTGTTCAGAAAGTTTGTCAAGACTGTGTGTGGGGTGGGGGGGTGAGGGAACTGCATGGAGTATGGGGTACCATGGGCCAGTTAGGGAGTTTTGCAGGTGAGGCATCTGGAGTGGTTCATTGGTGGCTTCCTGATGCAGTCTGTAAAGTGATTACTCCCTTCGAAGAGTTCAGAGTCCTGGCTGCTGTGCTCTCAGCCTTTCCACCCCCTTCAGTTGTGTAGACCACTTCAGTACCCTGGAAGTGGTAAGAAAGAAGTGATCCTCTTTACCAACATCCTGCACAGCTGGGGAAACTGGGTGTTCATTCATGGCTCCCACTTTTCCCCATGGGAAAAACTGCAGGCCGAGGGGTTCTCTCTTGGCAACAAGCTATGCTACTGAGCGGGGAGGAGAGATGCAGACAAAGTGAAACTGTTCCTCTTTCTCTCTTGTGCATCCAACCTTTATATATACATTTGTTTTTGGTTCAATGACATTATGGAAAATGGCTGCACCCCTGACCCCTACAAAGTTACTCTTTTCTGTGAATGATTGTCAAAATTGGTGTTCTTTGGGAGGAGATGGTAGGAAAATATTCTGCCGTCATGCTGACATTACTTCTGAAGTTGTAGGTGTTGACAATTGAACATAAGTGCATGCTTTCACTCTCTGTCTCTCTGACCCTGTCTTTCTCCTTTTTTGTCTTCTTACAAATGGGATCTTGCTTACATTAAAAAAAATCAGAGCTTTCTGTCTGCTTTGTATATTTCCATACTTGAGGTGTTCAGTAGACCTGCCATTAGTCACATGTGGCTAGTTTACATTTAAATTAATAAAAATAAAATTATATTAAAAATTCATTCTTCATCACACTGGCCACAATTCAAGTGTTCAGTAGACACCAAGCTCATATATAAAACCAATCTATTGTTGCACAAAGTTTTTTAGGCCACATAGCTCAAGAGTCAGACTGAATCTTTAGCTCAACAAATGTCTTGGCATTTGAGAGAATTTGAAGAGTGAGAGCCTGCTCAAACTGGCTTATCATTTGTCCATTGACAAATATCCAGGAATTCTGCAAGCCAAGTTATAAACTATTGGTAGCTTGAAACTGGCGATGGTAGGAGTGTTTGTACCATGGAAAAATTCTCAAATTTGGGCTCTTTTATCTTCTGGTAACTAGTGTGATAGCAAGCCACTACCTGACTTTGGTTCAAACTTACTATAAAGAAAGAATAGACCCAGACAGTTGAAAACCCTACTGTGGAGCTGTTAGGTCATGTCATTAACAGAGCCCACAATCTCCACACAGGCAAATTTTACACACTGGAGTAACACAGATGACAGGAAGAAGGTAGGAGTCAGAGTGTTCAAAAAGAAGGAGTTATAAATGTTCTAGTTGATAAGTTTTCTTAAAAGTTTGTATCTTACTTTCAACTTTATATCTTACTTTCAAGTTTATATTTTACTTTCAAGTTATATCAAGTTAAATTAATACTCTAGAATAGCAATAACATAAGCCACATATGTAAGTTAACATTATCTAGTGCATAAAATAAGTGAATTGATTAAAATATATATTTCATTTAAATAAATGCATATGTTATTTCAACATGTATCATATTAAATGGTATTGAAATGTTAAATATTTTATTATTTCATACAAAGTACAAGTTTTTGTATCACAGTATATTTTAATTCAGACTAACACATTTCAAGTGTTCAATATCCACACACAGCTAGACAGTACAGCCATAGGAAAAATGATAAAAATTTTTCAACAATTAACTAGTTAGGGTTGGCAGAATTCAGAGAGTGGTTGGATAAGTGAAGATTACACACTTAGAATAAAGAGAAGGTACAGGGAAAGATTTAGAAAACCCAAAGACTGAGGAGAGGTTTTTCCATGGCAAACTCACCCATGGCTTAAGTCTGTCTTTGCACAGAAAGCTCTCATCTTCAGGTCTCACTACCCTTTGGCATCCTATATGCAGACTGTTTTACATGTACAACCAGAACCATAATCTTTACCTGTAGAACTCCACTCTACTTCAATGTGTCACACAAACCAGCTAGAAACTCCAGCCTCTGTTTACATTTCCCTCTTGCCATTTGCAATCTGAAATTATTCTGCGTCTACAGTATCTTTCAAGAATCCCATCCTCTTACTGCCACCTTGGAACAAACTGGCCCCACCACTCACCCAAACTGCCTGAATATTTTACTGGCTCCCCGCTATTCATGCTGTTCTCAACTCATTCCCTTGCCTATCATCCTTCATTCTGTTTAAGATTCTATTCTCAACAGCATCCCTGATGATGAGGCCACCCTTAGGTAGAAAATAAGACCAACTTCTCCATGTGACTTTCAAGCCTCTCACTTTTCTGTCATTCTCACCATGAGGACACACACACCTGCCACAAGCTTTCATCCTCTGCTTCAACATGCTGGACTTCTCATTCAGTATTCACTCAACTGATTCACATTTTCTCATTTCTGTGCCTTCAATCACCTTAGGCCCCCACCTCCCAACCTTTCATCACTACTCTCAAAGTCTATTTCTTCTCTTCATGGCTATGCTAAGAATGTGCTTTCTACATAGACTAATTTCTGCCTTTCCTTCCCCACCTGATGCCACAATTTTTGCACTCAGCTGAAGCATCTCCTCTTTACAAACCTATCACTGATTGCTCTTCCACCTGGGACTAGATAAGCCTCAAGTGGCTTCCCAAATCTACCTACATGTATCTGTACCTTTTTTTCTCTTCTTTTTCATTATGGTTGTTCCAGTACAGTTGTCTCCATTCCCCCTCACCCCAACCATCCCTACCTCCCACCCTCGAGCCTACCTGCCTTTGGCTTTGTCCATGTATCCTTTATACGTGTTCCTTGATGACCATTCCCCCTTTTCCTCCTGTTATCCTCTCCCACCTCCCCTCTGGTTACTGTCAGTTCTTTATTTCAATATCCCTGGTTATATTTTGCTTGCTTCTTCGTTTTGTTGATTAGGTTCCACTTACAGGTGAGATCATATGGTATTTGTCTTTCACTGCCTGGCTTATGTACCTTTTAACTTAACCACATAGTATTGTTACTCTTTTTGTGTGACTGTACCAGCATGCTACAGGCTATCCGTGCATAAACTTGGTGCATGACTCAGTGAGGAGAATCGAAGTCTTTTGTAAAGCTTTGCTCAATTTTCCCAGATGATTGTGTTCCACCTCTATTTTCAAATCTTGCCTGGCTATATACATTCTGTTTATGCTCTTATTTCTGCACTCTGTGAGGATAGGGATGCTTCTTTCAACTGTAGCCTCAGCTTTGGTCTGCAGAGTCATTTGAAAGTTTCATATAGAAGCACGTTTGGGTCACTTCTGCTGATAACAATAAGACAGGGTTGGTGGAAAGGTATGTTTCATAATCTCTAAAATTATTATTTTAGATCTGTTCATAATCTCCCCATGACTTGACACAGAAGGCCACTTCCTTAGCTCCCTCACCAATCTCTGAACCCTCTCATCATCATGAATGTATTGGAAAAAGGCCATTTCTAAATTACTTCTTTTCTATCAACTCTTAGTGTTTTGTTTTTTAGTTGTTCTGGAAAAAAAAAGTTTTTCAAGCAAATATAAATTTTGAGTTACATTTGTCCCAAAAGGAGAATCTCATATATTGAACAAGCTCCTTCTTATGGCCACCAAGAATGAGACATCAAGGACTCCCCCTCTGGCACTCATGGAGATATTTCTAGAGTTCATGGGTAGATGAATCCCTTCAGCAAAGTTTACAGCTGTAGAAAATTTGGTATAAAAGGACCTGGGGCCCTGATCACAACTGACTAAGGTTGCCATGCTCACTGCTATTGCTTTCTCTGTATGTCAGATCATGAGTTACACAAGATATTGAAACTAACAAATACCAGAAGAACTAAACAACCTAAGGGACAAATTTATTTAACCCAATTCTAAAACTATATATCATATTTATGAAGGGGGTAACTATAATCCTCTACTCAGAAGACCTGCTTAAGTACCTCTAATTATTGACTAAAGCCCTAAAATGTATGGATTGGTGTTTCAATTTTTTAAAATATATTACCTTTATCACATTTTCCATTACTATTTAGTCCCCTAATGCCCCCACCCTCAGCAATCTGGACTGGTGTTTATAAACATTATGTCCACATAATGTTTAGTTTTAACTAATAACACATTTAACATTTGTATCTGCTCTTGTACAAAAGCTAGGAAAGTGAAGTTTTCTATTTAAACTAAAAATTTGTTTTCTCTTTTTTGGGTTTTGTTCACTTTAAAATTCATAGAAAATTAGGACATTATTTTTGTCTTATGGATCTATATCCTTCCATGTACTATACCTCTTCATTAGGTATAGTATTCTAGATTTAACTTCCCCTCCCAAAAGGGACTATCTTTTTTATTCTAATTTTGTCGAGACTAAGCAAAATTGCCTTTTTCTCATTAGCATTATGCAGTTTTGGCATTTTAGAAGTGTTTTAAATAGTGAATGCATAAATGTCATAACATTTGGAATTGAGCCCTTTCATTATATCATTCAATACAAAAAGCTTATGAAAAGAGCTGTAAGAAGATGTTTAAAAATAAATATCTTAAAGACATTTTTCCTATCACCTATGAATCAAAATAACATAGGGCATCTTGTTTTTTTCCTTAGCTCCTCCTCCTCCTCAGTTTATTAACTTCCCCAATCAGACTAAATCCCCTAGCCAGCCCCCAATCTCTCTTAGGTTTTGCTCCTAGCCAATTTAAAATTTGCTTTGTTTTAAACCTTTGTTTGGACTGGGTGATTAAAAGTCACTTTGTGATCTTAACTAACTTAAGACATCCTGGAAGGAGAAGATGTAGTGCCATGAATTAGGTATGTTGTCACGTGACTCAAACACTAAAATGTGAAAAGTAAAATTTTAGAAGTATTAGAGGAACATATAAGTAAACACTTTTATTTCACCAGAAGGAATGATATCTTTATCAAGACATAAAGGTTTAAAAATTCAACCATATAAAAATTTAAAATTTCTGTAAATTAAAATATATCATATATAAATTATATTATAGAGGCCCTGAGAGAACAAACTTGCAATTTGTACAAATAAAATACTAATGTGAAGATTAAATTTATGCAATTCATATAATAAGATATTAGCATCCAAATAAGAGAGGCAAAATTCCAAACAGATAAATGGTTAAAGAGTATAAACAAGTAATTCACAAAAAAGGAATGCCAAATGTAGGCACAGAGAAGTTATATTTTAGTTTTAATAGGGAATTGATAAAACAGGAGGGGCAGAAAGAAAAATGAGAAAGGAAATGAGGTAATGGAAAAGAAATATCCACCTATCTTTCATTATGAACTAAGTTAGGAATAAAGTGAGAATAGCAGAACTGGTTAATGGTTGATTAATGGGGAAAAAAAGTGTTAAGATTAGTGGTGTGAGTGAACAGATGTAGTAGGAAGAAATAAGCAGCAGCTGGCTGTGTTTGGCCTGTAATGAGAGAGCTCTTACCATAGGAGATTTCAGAGGACTGAGAAGTCTGATAATGACTAAGCCCAGAGTTAGTCCACCAAACTCTGCAGCAAGTGGAGGGTAATGAAGATCACGGAGATGGAGAAGGTCAAGGGGTTGTGGATAGATCCACCAAAAATTGAAATTGCTAGAATGAGAGACAGGTTTGGTATAAAGAAAGTAGTGCTTAAAATTTTACTATCTTATTTAATCCAAAACAGTTCAATTAGCCTGATAAGTATAAAAACCCATGAAATAGTACTGGAAACATGTGAACATAAAATCTTTGTCTTTTGCAGATGGAACTTAACCAGTACATTTGCCCTTGTATATTGACTCTACGTTAATACAACTAAGAAATTGAACTGAGACAAATCAGGATTCTATTTGCCTCAGGAATGGAAAAAATGTAAAAATATTACCCTGTTTACAGGATATTATTGGTAGTAATTCAGTAGCTCTCACCCTAAGATTAGTAAATCTTCACACATTTTCTTTTCATCCCCAATAAACTGCTGAATTACTAATAGATAATCCACTGTGGGGTTTTGTGTGTGTGCATGTTTGTGTGTTTTGTTTGTTTGTTTGTTTGTTTTAGATCTGTTGCTTCTGAAGAAAAATACCTCCAGGAAAATGTTGCTTTTCTTTCATTCTCATATGTCCTGTTCATGATAAGATTAAGCAGTTACTCAAGGTTTGATCTCCTTTCATACCTTTTGCATGCTTGTTCTCAGCTACTGAGACTTAAAATCAATTCTAAATCATTCTGTGTGGTCCTATGAGCTCATGCTGGTGGAATGCCAAGTATTTAGAGGTTGAAATAATTGATGGGGTTTCTAGTTCTCCTTTGAGATACACTGCCTATCCTCCTGCACAGTGATCATGTGTCATCTCACTTAACTATGTATGTACCAACAGCTGACAAGCAGTTATATGGTTAGTGGAACTTTAAACAGAGCATGGAAACTTCCCAAAACATTGTACATTACTATCAACAGTAGCAGTGCTTAAAATTCCTAATTACCTCTCAGCTAGTGGAGTTCAGAGAACCTGACCGAAACTCAGGGTATTCAAGTTCCAATTCTGGCTTGCCCCAACCAGTGCTACCCATGGGCAACTCAGAATCATTGCACTTTAGTTTTTCATCTATAAAACATTCTAAATGACCTCAAATACAATAGGATTATTTGAACTGTTGACATTGTATTTTTAAGAAGTTAAGGAAATCAACATAAGTTAAACGCACAGAAAAATATTCACAAGCTGCCATAATGAGGAGTGAAAGGCATTATTTTAAATCAGTTTGCATGCTCCAATGTTCTGTGTTTCCTTCACCAATCTCAAGATGCTTGCTCTTTAATTACAGTGGAATAGTGAGTTTGGCAGGTTTTATTAGGTTATGTTAAATCCTAAGAGGTTTAAAAAGATACAGTGTTTGGAATCTAAAATAATCACATCTAGGTTAACCATGCCACTTTGTCATATGTTAAATATATTAGAGACAGAGACAGAAATGCTGCCACAACTCTGACAGCTCAACACTGTGCTCCAGGGTCCAGGAGAACTTGCCTTGACATCCAGCTTACTGAGAAGGCAGCGCAAGCTCAGCATATACACAGAGGGAGGACCATGTAAGGATATTGCAAAAAGATGCAGACCATTTCCAAGCCAAAGAAAGAAGCACATGCAAGAAACCAGCCTTGCTGATACCTTGATCTCAGACTTCTAGCCTCCAGAGTGGTTGTGTTTTACATGAATGTGCATATGATGTGCCACAGAAATATGACATCTTGATTAGAAAGAAGTCAGAAAGCCAACACCAAGCTCTGAGGCAAATTTCACTTTGAACAGCATACAAGACAAGGTGATAATTGTGAATACCAGTTAACCTGCTTGAGGGGAGGAGCCACCAACAGGTAAAGCCCAAGTACAACAAGAGAGACCACACAAACAGAAGAAAGGGCAACCCTAGAGCAACCAGACAAAGAGATCAAAAAGACCACACCACTGAGTCCCACAGAACTTCTACCACAGAAGTTCACCCAATGAAGACAACTGGCAAAGCAGAGCATCCAGAATTGCAGAAACAGCAACAACAAAAAAGAGTCACCTAAAAAGGGAAGACAAAGAAAAAACATGCAATCAAAAGGAACGGAAGACTCCCCACTTAAAGAGCTAAATGAAATGGAGGCAAGCAAACTATCAGATACAGAATTCAAAAGAATGGTTATAAAGATACTCAAGGAACCAACTGACAACTATAAGGAACTGAGCAGGAACTACAACAGTATGAAAAAAGAAATAGAAACTATAAACAAGAACCAGAAAGAAATGAAGAATACAATATCTGAAATAAAAAATACACTAAAAGGAATTATGATCAGACTGGATGAAGCAAAGGACCAAATTAGTGACCTGTAAGACAAGGTAGAAAGAAATACCCAGGTAGAACAGCTGAAGAAAGACTAAAAATATATGGACATAACTTAAGGGAAGTGCAAGACAAAATAAAACACAACAACATTTGAATCATAGGAATACCAGAAGGTGAAGAAAAAGAGCAAAGGATAGAAACCCCGTTTGAAAATATAATGACAGAAAACTTCCTGAACCTGGAGAGGGGGAAAAAAACACACAAGTTCAGGAAGCACAGAGGGTCCCAATCAAGATGAACCCAAAGAGGCCTACTCCAAGACACATCATAATTAAAATGCCAAGTTTTAAAGACAATGAGAGAATCTCAAAAGCAGCAAGGGAAAAACAAGAAGTAGCATATAAGGTAGCTCCAATGAGGCTAGCAGCTGACTTCTCAACAGAAACACTACAAGCCAGAAAGCAATGGCAATAAATGTTCCAAGTAATAAAGATCAAAGGCCTGCAACCAAGACTACTCTACCCAGCAAGGCCCTCAATTAAATGAAGGTGAAATAAGGAGATTCCCAGACAAAAGAAGGCTGAAAGACTATACCTCCACCAAAATAGCACTGCAAGATACTCTAAAGGGACTCCTTTAAGAATAGGAAGAAGAGTGAGAAAGAGAGGAACGTAGGTATGAAGGAAGGAAATGGCAATGAATAAGTACCTATCAATAATGGCCTTAAATGTAAATGGATTAAATACTCCAATCAAAAGACATAGGGTAGTTGAATGGATAAAAAACACGATCTGCACGTATGCTGCCTAGAGGAGACCTGCCTTGGAACAAAAGACCTACACGTCCTGAAAGTAAAGGTTTGGAAAAAAATATTCCAAGCAAATGGACAGTAAAAGAAAGCTGGGGTACCAATACTTCTATCTGACAAAATAGACTTCAAAACAAGGGCCATAAAAAGAGACATAGAAGGACACTTCATAATACTCAAGAGAAGAATCCATCAGGAAGACATAACTATTATAAACATATATGTACCCAACATAGGAGCACCCAAATATATAAGAAAAATTGTGGAGGACTTCAAAAAAGATGTAGACAGCAACACACTTATACTAGGGAATTTTAAAACCCCACTGTCAAAAATGGATCGATCTTCCAAACAAAATATCAACAAGGATATTGCGTCATTGAACAATACGCTAGATCAAATGGACTTAACATATACATATAATATACTAATTATATATATTATATTACATAATATATATACATATATATATAACCTTTCATCACAAGAAGCAATATACACATTCTATTCAAATGCGCATGGAACATTTTCAAAGACAGACCACATGATAGGGCACAAAACAAGCCTGAACAAATTAAAGAAATGTGAAATCATATCAAGCATTTTCTCAGACCACAAGAGCGTGAAACTAGAAACCAACCTCAAGGAAAAAACTCAAAAACACTCAAATTCATGGAGATTGAATAGCATGCTATTAAACAATGAATGGGTTAAGAATGAGATTATGGAAGAAATCAAAAAGTTTCTGGAAACAAATGAAAATGAACACACAACAGTTGAAAACCTATGGGACACAGCAAAGGCAGTCCAGAGAGGGACATTCAGAGGGATACAGGCTTACCTTAAAAAGGTAGAAACATTTCAAGTAAACAACCTAATCCTACATCTATAAGAACTGGAGGAAGAACAAGAAATAAATCCCAGAGCAAGTAGAAGGAAGGAAATGACCAAGATCAGAGCAGAATCAAATGACATAGAGACTAAAAGAATAATTCAAAGGATCAATAAAGGCAGGAGCTGGTTCTTTGAAAAAATAAACAAAATCAACAACGCTTTAATAGACTCATCAAGAAAAAAGAGAGAGGACCCAAATGAATAAAATCAGAAATGAAAGAGGAGAGATTACAACTGATAGTACAGAGATACAAAGGATTGTAAGAAATTACTACGAACAACTATCTGCCAAGAAATTTGAAAACCTTGGTGAAAAGAACAAATTTCTAGAAAAATATAATCTTCCAAAACTCAATGAAGAAGCAGCAGAAAGCCTGAACAAATGGATAAAAACTGGCAAAATCAAAGCAGTCATCAAAAAACTCGCAGCACACAAAATCCCAGGACTAGACAGTTTCACAGGAGAATTTTATAAAACTTTTAAGGAACACCTAACCCTGGTCCTTCTCAAACTATTCAAAAAAATCCAAGAAGAGGGAAGACTCCCAAACTCTTTTTATGAAACCAACATCATCTTAACTCCAAAACCAGATAAAGACACACACACAAAAATAAAACTACAGGTCAATATCACTGATGAACATAGACGCTAAAATGCTTAACAAAATATTGGCAAACCGCATCCAGCAATACATTAAAAAGATCAAACATCATGATCAAGTGGGATTCATCCCAGGGATGAAAGGATGGTACAACATTCACAAATCAATAAATATGACACATAACATAAACAAATGGAAAGGCAAAAATCACATGATCATATCAATAGATGTGGAAAAAGTATTTGATAAGCTACAGCACCCATTTGTGATAAAACACTCAGCAATGTGGGAGTAGAGGGAACATAACTCAACATAATAAAGGCCATATACATGAAACCTACAGCCAACATCATACTCAATGCACAAAAACTAAAAGCTGTCCCATTGAGTTCAGGAACAAGACAAGCATGTCCCCTTTTACCACTTCTATTCAATATTGTATTGGAAATACTAGCCACAGTGATCAGAGAAAAAAAAAAAGATATAAATGGCATCCAAATTGGAAAAGAGCAAGTAAAACTGTCACTGTCTGCAGATGACATGATAGTGTACATAGAAAACCCTATAGACTCCACCAAAAAACTACTTGACCTAATAAGTGAATTTGGCAAAACAGCAGGATACAAAGTCAGTATTTAGAAATCAAAGGCACTTTTGTATACCAACAATGAAACATCAGAAACAGAAATCATGAAAAAAAATACCATTTTCTATTGTAACAAGAAAAATAAAGTACCTAGGAATAAACCCAACCAAGGAGGTAAAAGACCTGTACTCAGAAAACTATACAATGATGAAGAAGGAAATTAAAGAAGTCACAAATAAATGGAAGTATATACTGTGTTCATGAATTGGAAGCATTAACATCACCAAAATGTCCATACTACCCAAAGCAATTTATAGATTCAATGCAACTCCTATGAAGGTACTAATGGCATATTTCACAGATATAAAACAAACATTTCAAAAATTTATATGGAACCATAAATGACCTCAAATAGCTGCAGCAATTTTGAGAAAGAAGAACAAAGTAGGAGGGATCACGATACCTGATATCAAACTGTATTAAAAGGCAACTGTGATCAAACAGCCTGGTACCAGCATAAGAACACACACTTAGACCAATTGAACAGTATAAAGAGCCCAGAAATAAACCCATGTCTCTATGGTCAATTAATATTCAACAAAAGGGGCAGATGCATAAAATGGAGTAAAAATAGCCTCTTTGACAAATGGTGTTGGGAGATCTGGACAGCTACATGCAAAAAAAAAAAAAATGAAACTCAATTACCAACTTACACCATACACAAAAATAAACTGAAGGTCAATAAAATACATAAATATAAGTCACAACATTATAAAAGTCCCAGAGGAAAACATAGGCAGGAAAATCTCAGATATTCCATGCAGCAATATTTTCACCAATATGTCCCATAGAGCAATAGATATAAAGGAAAAAATAAACAAATGGGACTTCATCAAAATAAAAAGCTTCTACATGGCCAACAAAAACATCAGCAAAAAGAAAAGGGAACCAACCGTATTGGATAATATATTTTCAAATGATACCTCGGACAATGGTTTGATCTCCAAAATATATGAAGAACTTACATGACTCCACTCCAGGAGAACAAACTACCCAATTAAAAAATGGGCAAAGGACCTGAATAGATACTTCTCTAAGGAGGACATGCAGAGGGCCCAGAGACATATGAAAGGATGCTCAGCATCACTAGCTATCAGAGAGATGTCAATTAAAACCACAATGAGATACCACTTCAAACTGGTCAGAATGGCCATCATAACCAAATCAACAAACAAGTGCTGGAGAGGATATGGAGAAAAGAGAACCTTAGTACACTGTTGGTGGGATTGCAGACTTGTGCAGTCACTGTAGAAAACAGAATGGAATTTCCTCAAAAGCTAAAAATTGAACTGTCTTTTGACCTGGCAATTCCACTGCTGGGATTATACCCTAAGAATGCTGAAACACCAATTAAAAAGAAACTATGCACCTCAATGTTCACAGCAGCACAATTTATAATAGCCAAGTGTTGGAAGCAACCTAAGTGCCCATCCATAAATGAGGGGATCAAAAAACTATAGTAATTTTCACAATGGAATACTACACAGCATAAAGAAAGAAGGAGCTCCTACCCTTCAAGACAGCATGGATAGATCTGAAGCATATTATGCTAAGTGAAATAAGCCAGGTGGTGAAAGATAAATACCATAGATCTCACCTATAAGTAGAACCTAATCAGCAAAACAAGCAAGCAAAATATAACCAGAGACACTGAATTTAAGAACAAACTGATAGTAACCAGAGGGGAGTCGGGAGGAGGGTAATGGGGGAAAAGGTGAGAGAGTCATCGAGGAACATGTATAAAGGACACGTGGACAAAGCCAAAGGGTGTAAGTTTGAGGTTGGGAGGCAAGGATGGTTGGGATGGAGGAGGGAGTGGTGAGGGGATAATGGAGACAACTGTACTTGAACAACAATATAAAAATTTATTTCAATCATAAAAATATATTAGAGACATTTAATGAGGAGTTACTCTTTTAACTTCCTTCATTATTTTAGATTAATTCCATGTTTTTCTTAAATAATAACATATGGGATAATTTTCAAAGTAGGATTTAATTCTTTCTCTAAAGTAATGAACTGAAAACAATATGTTAATATGCAACTGCATTAATTTCTACAATTTAATCTGTGTCTAGTTCTTCTAATTTTCAACTCTAAAATAAGCCACCTGAGTTTCAGACAAAATGGAGGCATAAGTAGAAACGCTTCACTTCCTTGCACAACCAAAAGAAGGATAACAACAAATTTTAAAACAATAAACAATCAGAAGAGCCAGAAAATCAAACTGCATGGAACTCCAACAACCAAGGAGTTAAAAAAACATTTACCCAGACCAGCAGGAGGGGTGGAGATGAGAGATGGGCAGCTGAGTGTAGAGGACGCACAGCAAGGCAGTGAACTGCACAGGCTGACTGAACCAGAAACTAAAGACTGAAAGGTAACTGTAAACTACTGCGGGGGTTGCCATGGCAGAAGAGGCTCCCAGTCTCACAGGGAAGTTCCTTGGAAAGTAGGGCTAGTGCAGAGCAAGCCAGCACCATTGTTCCCTCTCTGATGCCCCTCCGTAGACAGCACCCCAATGCAGCAAAGAGGGTTGCCTGACCCAGGCAAATACTTAAGGCTTTGCCTCCTTACAACTTAATACGTCCACCAAGACAAAGAACTATGGCCCAAATGAAAGAACAGATCAAAGCTCCAGAAAAACAGCTAAGCCACAAAGAGATAACCAACCTATCAGATGCAGAGTTCAAACCACTGTTAATCAGGATACTCACAGAACTGATTGAGCTCTGCCGCAAAATGAAGGAACAAATGAAGGCTATCCAAAGTGAAATAAAGCAAAATATACAGGGAACCAACAGTGAAGGTAAGGAAACCAGGACTCAAATCAACAACTGGGGACAAAAGGAAGAAATAAACATCCAACCAGAACAGAATGAGGAAACAAGAATTCAAAAAAATCAGGAGAGACTTAGGAACCTCCAAGACAACTTTAAACATTCCAACATCTGAATCATAGAGGTGCCAGAAGGAGAAGAGGAAGAGCGAGAAATTGAAAACTTATTTGAACAAATAATGAAGGACAACTTCCCCAATCTGGTGAAGGAAATAGACTTCCAGGAAATCCAGGAAGCCCAAAGAGTCCCAAAGAAGTTGGACCCAAGGAGGAACACACCAAGGCACATCAACATTAAGTTACCCAAGGTGAAGAAAGATAAAGAGAGAATCTTAGAAGCAGCAAGAGGAAAGGAGAGAGTTACCTACAAAGTAGTGCCCATAAGACTATCAGATTCCTCAAAAGATACCTTACAGGAAAGAAGGGTCTGGAAAGAAATATTTGAAGTCATGAAAGGCAAGGACCTACATCCAAGATTACTCTATTCGGCAAAGCTATCATTTAAAATGGAAGGGCAGATAAAGTGCTTCCCACATAAGGTGAAGTTAAAGTAGTTCAGAATCACCAAGCCCTTATTATATGAAATATTAAAGGGACTTATCTAAGGGGAAAGTGATGGTGGGAAAATGGAGACAACTGTATTCGAACATCAGTAAAAAAAAAAAAAGAAAGAAAGAAAAACATTTTAAAAAAGAAATAGAAGATCAAAATCTATGAATAGTAAAATGACAAAAAAACTCATAAATATCAACAACTGAACCTAAAAAAATAAAAAATAAAACAAACTAAGCAAACAACAAGAACTGGAACATAACCAGAGACATGGATATCACATGGAGAGTTTTCAGTGGGGAGGGGAAGCGGAAGAATTGGGGGTGATAGGTACAGGGAAGAAGAGGCATAATTGGTAGGCATAAAATAGACAGGGAAAGGTTAAGAAGCCAAAGAACATATATGTGCAACCCATGGACATGAACTAAGGAGGGAGGGAATGCTGGAGGGTGGAGAGGTGTAGGGTGGAAGGGGGATAAAAGGGAGAAAAATATTGGGAAAACTGTAATAACATAACCAATAAAATATATTTAATAAAATAAAACACCACTTTGAGAAAATCATAAATGCTAGGTTTACTGTTAGGATTTTATGTGGTTTTATTTAAGTTTATAACAATACACCTCTGTTTCTCAAAAAAAAAAAAAGTGTGGCACAGTACAGTCCCAAGAATTCATGGATTTCAGAAATCATGTAATTTAGGAGGTTTGTGTTACACTCTTAGTTGATGACAGATTTTTCAAACATGGGAATGCTCAGTGGGCTTTCATATCAGAAAGTATCAGTGTTCAATGAAGAAAGAACAACAGACATTTATTGAGTTCATTTTGAGTAACAAGTCAGGAAGGGAGAGAAAGAGAGAAAATGGCTGCAATTTTCAAACTGCTTGTTATACTGTCCAGAATCTTGCACTTGAGTCTGGCACTTAAATTTTGACATACAACAGAAAACATTATTTCCATGTATTTGTTTTTATTTTGATTTACAAGTGGCTTAGATTGGTAAGATTTGAGTCCAGATGTAGGCTGGTTTATACCCTCAACATATGCCACTGCTTCAAAACATTCATTTTGCATGACTTCAAGATACATACTTTGCTTGAATATTAGAAAACATGAATAAAAGTACTTTTTAAACCTACTTAATACAATAGTATTTAGTAAAATGCAATTTATCTATAATCTAAATCCAACAGTGAATTTAATGTTTGAAAAAATAGAAGACAGAAATTGAGTTGATTTTCCAAGTTATTTTTTGAAATGTTTAATTCTAAAATGTATAGACATGATATTTGAATTATCTAATTAATTAGAATGTTAGAGTCAAAATATAATTAAATGACAATTTTTAAAACTCCAACAGTGATTGGGACAAACCATTAGTGAGAAACATACATTGTTTCCCCCATAATGTCTTCATTCTTGCAGTCTAGAAGTTTGTTGTATGAATGAACCTTTACCTACTCTTTCATTATGCATGTAAATATGCATCCAAATGTGGGGAATACAGGGGAACTAGAATCTCTTTTTCCCAGGGAATTACTTTTCCATCATCTCACATATAAAAGCCAAATGAGCACTAGCTGGGATTCTTTTGGGGGATGTGACACAGGAAGTTCTCTCCTCTTCTATAATTGTGTATCTTCAGATAAGAGTTCCTCTGCTTTAATTCTGGTTTCCATATTGATGTTAATGTAAGAAGACATTTAGACAAAAGATGGGTTTCATAGTTAAAAGAACTTTCAGACATTATCATATGAATGCAATGGTCCAAGAACATGGAAGAGGAAAGTGGTAAATGGGTAGAGATTAGCAAGTGAGGCTTCTACTGTAATCCAAGTGCACCTTTTAAACTGTTTATCCACATCTGAGAATTGAGGTCAGTTTCTGTCTCCTGAGAGTGTGATTTCTTTCCAGTTACCCAGTCAACAGTAAAGTCTGTTTGTGTACGGTGGTTACCTAGGTGATGGCGCTATCCCAGGTGAGCAACTTGGAGCACTATGAATCCAGGCTGAAATATTGATATCAGTATGCTTCTCTGCCTTTAGACTCCTGCTTTATTTTTCATGGACACTGTGGGACACTTGACTTCAATAACACAGTCATGCTCCTAGGGATCACAAACAGTAAAAATATATCACAAGCATTTTTCAGAAATGTGATTAATTTTGAAACTTGTGCATTTATTTTTTGCCAGCAAATTTTTGACTCATCTGGTTCTTGGCATTCACTTTCAGGATTTTGGCAGATAATGTTATTTTCAATCAAATGAAGAGATCTTTCCTTTTTCTGACCATGCATATTTTGAAAATCAAAGACTGAGTTATTTACCATCTAATGTAACGAATCATTTTCCCTATTAGGATTTCCATCAAATGGGGACAGTGATAGACATTGACTGCCATTTGATTTGATGGTAAATCCCATAAAATTTGTTAGTAAAGCTACATAAAATCTTCACTTTTAAAACTTGTCTTTCTTTTGTCTGGCTTCTTTCAATTTTGTCATGATGCATAGATTGATGATATAATACCATCTTATATTTTAAAAAATGGAAAAGCTTTTAAGTCACACTTTTAGTTTTTACTTTTCCTATTTGCTACATGTTCCCTGCTGCTGTTCAGAATTGATTTTGATTTAATGAAAAGAGACTATTTTTCACTTACAAAGTATAAGGCCTGAGTTGGGTGATCCAAAGAATGTGTGGTGGCTCCACGGTGTCATTGGAAAGAGGTGTCAACCTTTGTCTAGTTTTAGCTGCACCAGCTTTAGGGTGAGTGCCATAATGTCATGGTCTGAAGAAAGACACTGGTGCTGGGCCATCTCCTATTTCAAGAAAGAACAAGGGGAAAGAAAAGAAAAGAAAAAAGCTGGGTTATGCCTGCTAGTCTGCCCCATTAAAAAGCTTACCTAGCCGCAACATCCTCCCTCCCCTAATGGCTACACCTCTATTCAGAACTACGACAATCCCCAAGTTGCAGAGCAGGCCAGTGAACGTAAAATATTTAGCTGGGCATATTGCTGCCATAAGCAAAACCAGGGACTATGAAAAGAATTATACTAGGGAACTAGCAGTCTTTGACACATCTGGAAACACTAAATCAATTTAGAATCAGCAATCAATAGAGTATGTCATTGGATACATCTTCAACTATGAAAAGATAGTTGAAACAAGAAAGATCTAAGTAACTAGAAGGTGATGATAAGTATACTTCAGCCACATAACATCTCTCTCATTGACAAAGAAATTATTGTTAAGTGTCCAGTGAAAATAAGCCAATATACATCTAGGCATATACCTGAGTCTGGACCCTTGGTACCTTCCAATTAGCAATAATGAGGTGCACACCTTTGTTATGTGCACAGGATGTCATAGCAACAAATTGAAATATGACAATTGTAGATTATAGAGACCAAAATTTCTGATAGTTTCACCAAATTAAATGGCCTGTGCTTGTTGAAGAGTTTGTCATTTGTTTCAATTCTTTTTGTAACTTACTTGACTTGTTATTTTGATTAGAATATTAAAAGTGTATTTTGTGATGAGGCATCATGTTTCCCCGAAGTAAACACATTCTCCTTCTTGCATTTCAACCACATAACTGGTTCCTGATGAGATTGCTACGATGAAGGACAAGCCTCTACCTTTTCTCATATATTTACTTTTAACTAAATCAGCAACTCAGAGAGAGAATTCCCTGAAGCTGTAATTCCACTAGAAGTAACATTAGCCTTATTATTTAGATCTCAATATTCCTTGGATTTAGATAGAAAAAATATATAGTTTCCATTAAAAAAACAAACTGCCAATTGTAGCCCAAGTTTATCTAACTGTCCAGGACAATACAAAGCATTCAAGACACATTATATAAAGCTTATAAATAAAATTTTTATGTGATTCCTTTCCAAATGAATGTGTTCAATATTCACAAGTTAGTATAAATCTATTTTATCAAGTTTTTATAATATAGTTATTTCTATTGTAGAGACTTTATCTTACAAATGGTTTAACATTTTCTACCTCTTAATGAAAATAAACATTGATATACAACTAAAACAAATTTTCATGTGTGAGATTTTTTTTTAGAGTTGTTTCAGGGAATGGAGCAAAACCGAGTGAAAACAAGTAAACCATAGGATGCTTCAGTTTTCTTATCTATCACGGCTCCCTCATACCAAGGAATGGGAGGAACTAATCAGGCATGTTCTGCAGAGGGCCTGGCACATAGAAAGTACTTAATGTCCTTAACTCTCTTATTTGTCCTTGGTAGCCCTCCATAATATGCCCCACGTTTGTGACCTCACCCACCCTTCCTTTCCCACACATCTCTTCAGTCCAACCCAACCAGCTTCATGACCTCCTTGGTATGCCATGCTCATTGTCTGTGCTGCTCCCCATCTCTTCATGTGCATTCATCTCTCAGGGCACTTGCAAGCCCCACTCCTTCCAAAACCCCTCCCTGGTTCTCTTGCCTGTTTTACACTTCTGTAAACTCCCCTAATATAAAATATCTTTAACACAAATTTTGATATTTAAATTTTGCCCTGAGTTTTGAAGTGCTTTGAGCCCAGCAAATACGCAATGCAATATAGAGGATAAAAACCTTTTCTACAAAATAATTTTCTCTGCATTGCCTATTATAACAATATTCACACATGGGAATAATGATTATTTCAACGATTAGGAGGAAATAGTCATCCTGCTTTGATAAAAGAAGAGGAAACAGAAAGTGGGGTCTGCACATCCTTCTACTAAGTGATGGGACCCATGGTGGTGTGACTGTCCTGGAGTGAGAGAAAGAGCTGCTGCACAGAATATCAAAAATTTGAAAAATGACCTAGCGAATTCCAGTTTCTGGTTCCACATGAACGGAACTTAGAAGTCACCAATTTGGCCTAACAACAAACAAAAAGTTATTGAAAAAACTAAAAATAAGTAATACTTCTTAGATTTCTAAGAGAAGTGAGGTCACTGGCCAGAAGTCTACCCCCAAAATTAGAGACCAACAAGCAAAGAAAACAGAGAACTGCAACTTTTCAGAGCACAAAGTCAGGAGCTGGAATCTTCACAGGAACTGAACCAATACCAGGGTATTTCTAAATGGTAATTGATGAGTTGTCAGAGGCTCACAGAGGACAAGCTTGAAAGTTAAACACTCCAAGGGGACCCAGTCATTAGGGGTCCCACACTTTTGTGAGTTTTACCTCTAGAAGTTCCATCAGATTCTCACAGTTGATATTGGTGGAGAAGGGCGTCCCTTTATGCTTCAGTCAGGGAGAAGGAAAGGAACCATTATGCAATATCCCAGAGCACACTGTTCTTAACAAGGTCAACCCTCGGGAGAAACTATTTAACCAGAGCCTACCTGTTCGATTTTATTTGGAGCCTAACTGACCTGACAGGAGGGAAATGACCAACTCCAGCCAGCTCTAGCCATCCTGTCCCACCTAAACAGGGTGAGAAAACAACTGATGAACACTTGTGAAGTTCACTGGATTAAAAAATGGGCCAAAGATTTTAATAGACACCTTACTAGAGAAGACATACGGATAGCAAATAAGTCCATGAAAAGGTACCCCAAGTCATTTGTAATCAGGGATATGCACGTTAAAACAAGGAGATACCACTACACACCTATTATAATGAACAAATTCCAAAACACTGACAAAACCAGATGCTGGCAGGCAGGGCGTCGGGGCGGTGTGGAGCCCTCATTCATTACCGGTGGGAATGCTAAATGGAACAGCTACTTTGGAAGACAGTTGGCAGTTTCTACAAAACTAAACATATTCTTACCACACAATCCAGCAATCAGACCTGTTATTTAACCAACGGAGTTGAAAACTTACAAAAATCTGCACATGGATGTTTACAGCAACTGTATTTGTGATTACCAAAACTCGGAAGCAACTAAGATGTCCTTCAGTAGGTGAATTAATAAATAAACTTGTATATCTAGATGACAGAATATTATTTAGCACTAAAAAAAAGAAATATCAAGCCATAAAAAGACAGAGGAAACTTATATGTATGTTACCTAGTGAAAGCCTTATTATTAATCAGTAATTCATACTATTAATCTGAAAGGCTACGTACTATATGATTCTAACTAGTTCAAGAAAGACAAAACTATGAAGACAGTGAAAAGGTCAGTGATTGCCAGGCATTAAGGAAGAAGAGATAAACAGAACACAGAGGATTTTCAAAGCAATGATATTACTCTGTATTATATGCATTGCTGGATACAGGCCATTACACATATGTCTAAATCCTCAGAATGCAAAACACCTAGAGTTAACACTAATGCAAACTATGAATTTTGGGTGATGTGTCAATGGAGGTTCACCAATTGTCACAAATGTACCACCTGGTGGACAATGTTGATAGAGGCAGAGGCTGTGCATGTGTGCAGGTAGGGAGTACATGGGAAACCTCCGTACATTCCACTCAATTTTGCTCTAAACCTAAAACTGCTATAAAAAATAAACTCTTTAAAATAATGACCCGTATTTGGTATGCTTACCTTTAAAAGTTTTAATTTTAATCACATTAGCTTTTTAAAGGGGATTTGAAAGGGTTTGCTGAAACAGAATAAAAAGCTTAACATTAGAATTCTTCCCAAGCTTGTATGACTTGCTGTTTAACCCAAGCAGATGAAAAAAGTAACAAAACCATCAGATATGAAGGAAAACCTGTGGTCAGAGGAACATTTGGAATTACTTCTCAGACATTTGGATGTGTAGCAAAAAACAGAATTGTCTCAAAAATTATTTTGCAACATCCTGCCAAATCCCAAATGCCAGAGAATCTTGGCAGACTTCTTGATAATTCAGTCTAGCTGCTCTACATCATTTTCCAAAAACTGGGCTTTGTGATGTTGCATGCGACAGTGTTGACAGGAAGCAAAACTGCTCAGATACCATTCTATTTTAGAAAAACGTCAATAATCAATATTCTTTGAATTCTTTATGGAAAGACTCTTGTTTATAATGCCTTCCTATTCAATTTGTTAAACCTCCATATACATGAAATTCATGATTTTCTAGGTTAGGGGTTAAAAATCTAAACAATATAGCAAATTACAATTTTTATGTTGAAAGAATCTTTTAAAAGGATGATTTAGTAATTTTATAGTTAATTTGGAAATGTCATGTATGCTTGGGCCCACTGACCAACAGTAGTACTCGTGTGAAACCATCATTATACACCTTTCACTAGAACTGTTTTTCAGAAAAAGCAATGCAGGCTCCTCTGAGGGTAGCTGATTCCATTTTGAGGAATAGAAAAGTGTCCAGAGGATCCAGGAATCTCTTATTGTTGCAAGTAAGGAAGTGACTTTAAGAAACTGTCTAGGGTAATATTGAAAAGACAAAGAATCATCTTAAAGCTGCTACTAGGAGCCAAGATGTAAATATTTGAGCATCAGTGAGAAAAGTTTTTTTTTAATTTTTATTGTTATTCAATTACAGTTGTATGCCTTTTCTCCCCATCCCTCCACCCCACCCCAGCTGAACCCACCTCCCTCCCCCACCTCCACCCTCCCCCTTGATTTTGTCCATGTGTCCTTTATAGTAGTTCTTGTAATCCCCTCTTCCCACTGTCCACCCCCACCCCCCCCGCCTATTGTTAGATTGTTCTGGAAGCAACCTAAGTGCCCATCAGCAAACGAGTGGATCCAAAAACTATGGTGTATTTACACAATGGAATTCTACGCAGCAGAGAGAAAGAAGGAGCTTATACCCTTTGCAACAGCATGGATGGAACTGGAGAGCATTATGCTAAGTGAAATAAGCCAGGAGGTGAGGGACAAATACCATATGGTCTCACCTTTAACTGAAAAGTTTTTATTAATTACAACAAGTTGAGTCTGTGTCTATGAAAAGCTGTGGATTCATAATAATATTCAAAGAGAGAAAATTTAAAAATGAAGTACATAAGAGCTACTTTTAATCTAATTGAGGGAAATATCATAGGGCATATTTATTTTAATAAACTTTAATTGGATGACTATTGATCCATCTGAGTATTTAATTTTTTTCTATCAAATATACATCTGTTTATAAAGTATTCCTATGTAATTTTCTTTCTCTGTAAGAAGAGATGGCAAGAGATTGGAAATTTTAAGTAAGCTGAATAGTTCTAGAAGAAGAAAGGATTTTTGTTCTAGGAATAAAAAGAACAAATGAGCACTGCTGGCCAATACTGTAACAGAGTGGGAGGAGTCCCATTGTGAGTGGTAAACTGAGGGGTTAGTCACATATGCATATAAGAAACTGTACAAATAAGTCACCATAGAGATGCTCTGTCCCTCTGTCTCTCATCTCCTGTGAGCTAAAATCTCAGAGTAACTCTGCTAATTAAAACTAATCTATAATTAACTCCACTAATTATAATTACTAAACTACTAATTAGACATATATAGATTTGCAATATTGCTAACAAATTAGGTCAATATAAGATATCAGTGTGGCAATAGATAATACAACTTCAAAGCATAGCATTTTGGAGAAAGGCTGAATTTACCAGAAACTGAAACCTGTGGGAAAGGCTTGAGCTTTAAAAGTTCCATGGAGGTAATAATTGAAGCTGATCTATAAACTGAGGACTCAGTCTGATCACCAGAAAGACAGCAGAGAACTTGCAAACACAACTTGAGCGGCAAGACTGCTGAAAACCAAGGAAGGCACAGAAACAGGATAGCCCTGAGACGCCAAGAGCACAAACATGGAGGGGCAGGAATGGTAGCAGATTCCCACCGCCAATGCAGCTTCATGATTCCAACTGGGGTTTGTGGGCCAGCTGACCTCGTCCCTCTCTCGTCTTCTTTGAGTAGAAGCCTTTCTGAGCTCTCCAGGAGACTGAATCCCAGAATGCTTCCTGGAAGATCATAAACTATCATAAACTATTTTGGACTTTAGGAAAACAGGGCTTCTGTGTCAGGAGAAATTATGACTCATGTGACAGCTTACTGCTTCCCAGCTTGGCTGGCTCATGTTTGTTCCAGATAGATAAAAATGAAAGGACCATGAACTTTAAAATTATAGAACTCCAAATTGTGTACTATTTCTACCACTTCTGTAGGCATTAACTTCGTGTTTTGGAGACTTACTTTCCTCATTGCTAAAAGGGGTCCATTTATACATTTTACAAGATTATTGTAAGTTTAAGGAGTATAGGTGGGGCTAGCTGGTGTTCGAAGACTGGTGGTAGAAACTGAACGGAGGTAGAATCTGAATAGATTCTCACCATTCCATGGTGGGGCAGTCCCGTGAGGAGCACCTGGAAGGGCCTGGCTCAGGAGATTAGAATCAGAATTTGCACTGGCATTTCTGTCTTCTCCTGTATTCCTTCTAATCCTAAATTATCACTAGTGTTTTCTTTTTCTCCCCATAATTACCATTTTTTAAATTTCTCCTTACCCCTCTATCATTTTTTTAAATCCTTACCCAGGGATATGTTTTTGGTATTTTGTATTGATTTTGGAGACAGAGTAAAGGAGAGAGAGAGAGAGAGAGAGACACTGATCGGTTACCTCCTGTATGTGCCCCACCAGGGGATCAAACCCACAGCCTAAGTATATGCCCTGACCAGAGATCAAATCCACAACATTTTGGTGCATGGGACGATGCTCCAACCAACTGACACATACAGCCAGGGCTACCCACCTATCATTTTTATAAGAAAGTTAGGGATATTATTATTGTACTGCAACTACTAACAATGATTATCATTTATTTGTTGAGAACCCACTATATGCCAGAGGCTAGAGGTGCTAGAGGCTTTACATGTATTATTTCATTGTAGTCTCATAACTATCACAAGATTAAGTATTATTCATCTCATTTAACAGATGGGGTAAGTAGGAGAAGACAATACATTTTAAAGCATCAAAAGGCTGAATGATGACCAACCTGGATTTCCAACACCTGTCTGACTCAAAAACATTCATTTTGCTGCTACACTACATAGCTTCCCTCTGAGTGGCCACGGTGTATAGAACATGATAACACAGATTTTTCAAACTCCAAGTCACAGCCACTGTAATTAAATATAAAATAATAAACATATTAGAATGCACCCCTATGTGCCCATCAGTAGATAAGTGGAAAATAAGCAGTGATACATTTACACACTAGAATACTATGTGGCCATAAAAAAGAAGGAACTCTTGCCTTTTGTGACAGCGCGGATGGAGTTGGAAATTATTATACTAAGTGAAATAAGCCAGTCAGTGAAAGACAAAGACCATATGATCTCACTTATACCTGGAATCTAATAAACAAAATCAACCGACAAACAAAATAGAAAGAGAGTCATGGATACATGGAAGAGACAGACAGCTGTCCAATGGGAGGGGGTTTGGAGGACTGGGTGAAAAAGTGAAGGGATGAAGCAAAGAAAAAAAAATCTCATAGACACAGACAACAGTATGGTGGTTACCAAGGGTAGGGAGAGAGAGAAGAGGGTAAAAGGGAGCTTGAAAAATATCAAGCTTAGGAGATATTAAGCATTTTATTATGCACTTTCAGTTAAATGAACTTTCTCAAAATGGACTGGCCCCTAAAAAAGAATCGTGCTGAGAAACCAAGGACTAAAGATAAGAATGTCAGGCACAGTGAGAACTAGCTGCATCAACAGTCATCCTACACCCAATGTTTCCTGACCATGTTATAGTAAAAAACAAATTTGATAAGAAGTCATGCAAAACAAAACAAAACAAAGACAAAAAACTGCTAAGTTATCAAGAAAACTGTTCAGACTGTAGATGTGCACTCATTAGCTTTAACAATAAAATTTTTCTTAAAGTATGTATAGTATCTTTGGATAGTAGCAAAAAGTAGTATGTAGCCATGCATGAAAATGTGCAAGGCATTTAAAAACTAACAAATAGTTTATGAAAAAACAAATGCCTACATATTTTACCAAATTTAAATTATTTAACATAAAATTCATATTCTATAAAACCATCAAACTTTATGCTAAAGGCTTAAAGTTGGTTTTGTTTTTACTAACAGCAGAAGACAAAAAGCCACATAGTGTTGGGGAACCATTTTTTCTCTCTCTTACAGCAACCAACAGTGACTAAACAACAAATGAACAAGACCACGAAAACACAAAAAAATGTATACCTTTGTGAAAAATACTCATATTACTGGAATACACATTGAAAATATTTCCTAAAATTTAAATAGCACATATTAGAATAAATTATGCAGTTTTGAAGAAATGCTAACTATACAGTTAGTTGGAAGTATACAGATGTTTTTAACGTGTTATAGTTGTGGTTGAGTCAATAGCCTACGAAACAATTAATAAATGCAAGAAAAACTACTTTTTGTAAATCACTAAAGGAAAGAGGTACCGGAGAAGATATGCAAAGTGAATAATCTTTGTAATAAAAATTATATTTTGTGGAAAAGATGTGTAAGTATAATCCTAATGAAGCAGTTGTTTTGACTGGAATTAAAAAATATACATCAGGATTAGGTACAAAGCTAGAACCTCTCCTAATACTTATTCACTGGATTATTCATTGTAGCAAAGAAGCTGAAACCAGGAATGCACAAAGTTCTACAGTATGACATCTATATCTACATGTATACAGTTCAATTATAAAATATCTTTAAAACATGAGAGACTATTTATAACATTTTGTAATGAACAGGGAGTGATCATTAAATATTTTTAACACAATTCATTTATTTCATAGCAAAGCACTTAAAAGAGTTATTCAGCTTAAAATCATTGCTTTTTTATTTTGTAAAAACATGGTATTCAAAATTTGTAGACATTTTCTAAATTATTGATATTATTAGAAGTTACGCTACCAAGCACAAATATTTTTTTAAAAAATTAATGCATTTAATCACTCTCTAAAGATTAAAGTGACTTTTAAAAATGTATAAAATGTTGCTACTTTTCAAAAGAAATCCATGCCATAGCAAAAATTTTTGAAAATGAATATCTGGAAATATATCCCTATTATGATATTAATTACTAAAAACAATATACAGTTACTCCTCGACTGATATCTGTACATCTGTATAAACCCATCATGAGTTGAAAATACTGTAAGTTGAAAATGCATTTGATATCCCTAACCTACAGAACATCATAGCTCATCTTAGCTTACCTTAAATGTGCTTAGAGCACACCATCCAAACAATGCCGGCAACACAGTGCACTGTGGAGGGTCCATTGTCCACCCTCATGATCTGCCTCTCACCACCAGCTCTAGGATCACAGGAGACTATGTACTGCATATTACTAGCCTGGGAAAAGATAAAAATTCAAAATGGGAAGTATAGTTTCTACTAACTGCATATCACTTTTGCACCATTGTAAAGTCAAAAAGTTGTTAAATTGAACCATTGTGTCTGTGCTACCTATAAAAATATTTTTGAATATAGAGTCAAAAATGGAAACAGAGTTTTCTAATCACTATAAAAACTCCAGATGAATAGTTTCAATAAATATTCATTTTGTTTGCTAAAATATAAATTGAACACAATCCCTGTAAGTTTTCAAGAACAACTGATTGACTAGCTGAATTTCAACAACAATAACAACAAAAACTCTTTGCAGCTGATGAATTGTACTGAAAAATCAGTATTGAAATCCAGTAAGTACAGTGATGCACTTCCTGTCTTTGGATTTACATATAATTTTGTGGAGTATCTTTCTCAGTTATGCTGGCCATGAAATCCAAATATCAAAATAAATCCATAGGAAAACCAGCGCTTCAAAATCATATAAAAATAAGTGTTGAAGATGTTGAACTAAGTATATTAGAATAATTCTAGTTGCAGTTTCAAATAGATCAAAAATGTTACAGTCTTAACAATGTAGAGCTTTATTTCTCAAGCACTCTCCCAACACAGAAGTCTAGGTTAGCAGGTGACCTTCCTCCATCCTGTGATTTAAAGAGCCCAGGTTTCTCACATCACACACCTCCATCAACCCTGATGGTTTTGTATCATCTGTACCCAACCAATGGAAACAGAAAGAGAAGAGAAAAATATTCGTTTTGAAAGATATGAAATATTGATCTATATAAAATATATATGAAAGTAAACAAAATAGAACTAAAATAACATTTCTGTGGTGCTCCATATCTTGACTTTCGGCAAATAGCCTGTGAGTTTACAGTGGCTTCTTATTTTTGTACTGATGGCTACAGGAAGCTGCCCAGAAGCAAGTAGTGAATGTCCCATGAAGCCAGACTACCTCAAAACATTTTAGATACACGTCTAGTGTTGATAGAAAAAGAATTATTTGCAATCACTAAAAATAATAGTAAATGAGTCATCCAATTTTTATTTCATTTTATTTAATTTTTAATTCATTAAAAATACGTTTGCCTCGAGCCCTCCTTTTTTTCTTGTAGCTTTGGCTCAAAGACATGGACGTGAAGAAAGAGATAGCCTTTATAGCTATCTCTGTAGTGCAAAGACAGCAGGTGGGCAACCAAGTCTCTCCCCAGTCCTTTCTTATGTCATCTATGTCATTGGCTAAGCAAGCCAGGCTGGCATAAGGTTCTCTAGGAGATTTCGAGGATACTTCACCATGTTTCTATTTTGGAGATTAGGGGTTTCAATTTTATTACTCTGTTTACTATTTTAGACCAATAGCATTTTTATTAAACATACTTTCAAAACTAAGGTTTTTTTCACCATAAATGTCTACTATTTAATGATCATTTTTTAAATTTAATGCTCAAAAAAGAAGTGTTAAGGAAAAACAGAGGACATTTTGACCACATAATTTTGCAACACTTCAGATGTGACCATATGTGTACATACTGGTTTGTACACTGTAGACACAAAGGAGTCTTCTAGGCTCATGGAGAATCTGGTTTTTGCATGTCCATTTGGGAGAATATTGATCAATAATACTACTCACAGCTGGCTGGCCAACGCGCTTCAGAGCCATGACGCTGGTGAAATTGCATAGGGAGGAGCTTCTTGGTATTTATTTCTACGCTGAGTTTATGTAAACCTTGTTAAAATATGTCTGATAAGCTGCTTAAGGAACATGAGTTACTGATGTGTTGTCCTCTAGAAAACATGCTAAATGATTACTACTGTCCTGCATGAAAAATGTTAATGCATCATGATTAGAAGGGTGGAGCCCCTTTCTCAGACCATGTCTATTGGAGGTGACAGTGATTACCTCCCTCATAAATGCTTCTTTGGGAAAAAGAATAGACATTCTTAATGGTGAAGTTATCTCTATTCTTTCATAAAGTTCTACAGCAGTTAAGTAAACTATAACTTGCCATACTGAAGGGGTGTTTTATGCTTTAAACAGAAACATGAATTAGAATATTAATTCTAATGTTCTAATTGAGAGTTAAATAAAACTTCATATGAAAATACATGTTAATATTAGGAATAAAATATAAGGGAATATTGTAGTTAATATTTAAAAATTACTATAAAATTTACCCTCCCAACCCTTTGAATTACATTGCTCCTGGCCTAAAAGGACTGTTGTCTACTTTTTTTTTTTTCCTTTTAGACTGCAGACTCTTTCTTTGGGAGCACACATCTCACAGTTGCTATTTTCCAAGGGGGAAAGAAGTTAGAGATAATAATCAATATCAGAGTACAAGAAGTTTTTCAGGAATTATTTACAGATCTGCTGCAGTAGTTAGGGAGAAGGCACCTCACTTCACATTGTTGATAGGTTCTTGGAAACTATGATGTAGCAAAAGGACACATAATAAAACCAATTTGACCCTTGATATAAATTAGAGTTAAGTTCCTACAGCATATATCTGCTTACAAAAGATCACCAAACATCTAAATAAAGACTCAAAACACTTCTTACATTAAACATTGAAATAAATGTGAGCTATATGTACTTTTAAGAAAGATGAATAAAAACAAGTAAGATGATCCTTTTCCAACCCACTTATTTCAGTTCAGAGACAAGGAAGCTGAAGGCTATCCTGGCAGTTCAGTGCACCAGGTGGGATGCACATTGGACAGGACATCCTTCCATCATGGGGCACATCACACACATCCACACTCACACTGGGACAATGTCGACAAGCCCATTGACCTCACATGCATATTTGTGACATATGGAGAAAACTAGAGTCCCTGGAGAAAACCCACATAGACATGGGGAGAATGGGCAAACTCCACACAGACAGCAGCCCCACCAAGAATCATTTCTCTTTCTCATCAACATTTAACAAAAGGAAATTGAAGGAAACGATGTCATTTAAGGACCTTGTGAATCTTACGGAACATTTTTGGAAAATCATAGCTTAAAATATTACTGATGAAAGTTGATATTGTTTCCATTTTTGAATTTTAAACAAATAGTCATTTCAACCAATTAATTTAAAAGAACTGAAATCAATAATTAAAAAATAAAAACAAAAGCAAGCCCTAACTGACACAGAGAATACTGACAATCCCCTGAGTGTCCTCCTCCCCCCCAAAATCTGTTGGAAATGTAGTATCTTCTTGTGCTCTGACAAACCAAATGAACATTTACAGTTCAATGCAGTTCAATCCTACCCAAGTGATCACTTACGAATAATTACACTTGAGATATGCTTTTCATATGGTCATTGAGTATAACATTAGCATATAGACGTAAACAACTAGGAAAGAAAACATTTAAACAGATAACATTTTATTTCCAGTGCTTTAGTTCAGATTCTCTAAGAAGCAGATCCCAAGACAGGACCAGGAGTACAAGAGAATTTTTAAGGGAGCCAGCTGGAGGAAAGTCTTTAGACTTTCCATTAGACAATGTGGGAAGGAGGGAGAACAGAAAGAGACGAACTGCAGCAGAGTTCTGAGAAAGATTCAACCAGGCCAGTATGGAATCTTCAAGCTAGTTACCACTTGACATCTTCCCACACTTCAGCAGAATAAGACTGCCTTACTGTACCTGCCCCCATGCCTCATCATAGCCAAGAACACTCAGCAAGATCCTTGCTGTGTTCTCTGGAAAGAGTGTGCCTTCCCTGGGGTCCATGACCTTCCGCACAGAGTTATGGAAATGGATGGAAACCACAAAATCCCCCAGCGGGGACTTGAAAGAGATGACAATAGACATATTCCTTCCATCGGGAAACAAATATATAGAGATTTCTGAATTATTCTATATCACACAGTAAAGAATGTCTCCCTATCCTTCAAAGTGTGCGTTAGAGCTGGCACTTAACTGTCTTTTTGGTAACTGCCCCAGTGTTCTGTGAAGCACACTGCTTCCAGATGGTGTAGCATTGTGATATGAACAGTGGTCCTTTGGACATACGCCCATGCTCACCTCTTCTTCTGTGAGGGGATCCCTTGGATGAACGGTATATTGTGTGGGTCTCTGTGCTTATGGATCAGACCTCATATCAGTCTCAGATATGGTGTTAGCTGAGAATGAGCGGGCAGGAAAGCTGAACTATATCCTGAACCATTGGTCTTTCTCTGAGTAAGGTTGAATTATTACCCTTCTAGAGCAGAAAGGCCATAATGTAGGTGACTTACCCAAGAAGCAAGCTGTTCTCTGTGACTATTATGTCTTTATCAAGGACTCAGCATTGGTCTCTTCTGACAATTGGATGTTCAGAGGTAGCAATGGCTAGATCAGCCTTGGTATGTGGGAGTCCCTGATGTTGGGTCTATATGTAGCCTCCATCTCTGCCACTGGAGCCACCAGGTTTATGCGCTTATTACATTAGTTGAGGACCATCTGGAGTCCCTCAACCCCTGTATGGCTATTGGTGGGAGATGGGGGAGGGAAGTGATGAATCCACAATGGGTAACATGGGTGACAGGGGCTACTTGCTCAAGGGGCTTACTCATGCCCTTTTGTCCTTCTCAGGCTCAACCCCAGATGTATGAAGTCTACCTTACCATGGATCCTTGCTGGGCATATATGGCTTTGAGACGTGCTGGCTTTCACAGAAGTCTTCTAATATTGGTCAGTTCTGTACTATGGTCATCTGATGCTTCATGGTCAAGTGTTCATCTCTACCCAGATATAAACACACTCATTTCTCAAACAGTGTATTATTCTCTGCTGCAGATGGCATAGACTTGCTCAGATCCCCAGGGGGCTATGTGAGGATTCTCACACTGGAGCTGGCTATTAACTCTGTGATGCATCTTCTCCTACCACAGACATGGTCCAATTCATAGACTGCTTTGACAGCAGCCTGGCCTTACTGCAGAGCCCCTTCTCACTCTGAGTGCCAGTTGAAGCTAGCAGCTTTCTGTGTCACCTGTTTATGGGCTTGAAGTGTATTCTCAGGTATGGGGTATGCTATCCAGAACTGTCAGAGACCAACCAGACATTGGGCTTCCTTCTCTGTGGTGGGAGATGCAGGATGCAGCAGTTTGTCTTTTACTTAAGATGAGATATTACACCACAGCATAAGCTCTGGATGCTGAAAGCCTTCCTGAATTGGCAGGTCCCTGAGTCTTTATTGGGTTTACCTCCTACCCTCTAGAGTACACAGTATTAGCAAGGCCTCTAGCATATTAGAGTATATTATGACAGAGGACAGAAAAGTTAGCAAAACCTGGAGGCAATCTGTACATGAATATTTTTACTAAATCCATGTGAAGGTGAACAATTTCTGATCCTCTTTTACAGTTGGAATGGAACAACAAAGGTATCTGCCAAAGCAGTGGCAGACGCCATCCACCTGAGGCCTTGTTAAACTGATCCAGTAAGCACCCCATGTCCAGTACAGCAGCTGTGATCAGGACTGCTGGCTGGTTGAACTTGTGGGAGTCAACATTCACCCTCTCAGACCCATCAGATTTCTTCAGGTACCATACTGACAAATTAGCTTCTTGAGGCTGCCATAACAAATTATCATGATCTCAGTGGCTTAAAACAATAAAAATGTATTCTCTTATGTAACTGGATGTCAGAGCCCAAAAATCAAGGCTGTACTCCTTCAAAAGAGACTGGTGGAAAATTCACTTTGCTCTTGTCTCTTCTAGTTTTTGGTGGTCGCTGGCTTCCTTGTAAGATGTGTGACCACATCTCTTTGTTGTGTTCACACTGGTTTCTCTTCTCTGGGTTTTTGCCATTTCTGCCTCTTATAAGGACATTTGCCATAGGGTATAGGGCCTACCTGGATAATCTAAGATTATATAATCTCAAGATCTTTAACTTAATTATATCTACAAATACCTTTTTCCCAAACAAGGTTACATTTACAGAGTTCAGGGAATTGGATCAACACATTTTGGGGGGGAGGGTGATGGGTGAAGCATTCAACCCACTATACCACCACTCCTGCATGCTTGATGACCTAAAGGAAGGCACTAATCTTTGTATTCCCTCTAGGGCACAATATTAACTTTTCTTTTTTGTCTTGGCTAGGAGTTAAGATGGACAGTTTCAGGATTCTACTTGGCCTTTTTCCCAGGCCAGGAAAAAATGTGAAGATACTCCAACTTCCAACTGCTAATTACATCAACTTTTATCATACATTTGGGATCTGGGGAAAAGACAATTGGGACTCTGTGGGCTGAACTTTATTGAAAATTGCCATCAGGACTTTATTGCTAACTTCCCTCCTAAGTCCCCACTTTAAAGAAGATGATGACATATTGGGTCTTTAGTTATAACATCAATTAATACTCATAGTTAAGTAGTACTCACAATATTTGGGTATCCACTTTTCCTCAATATATATCACCCAAGTAAATAGCCATAAGTCTTTTTGAGACAGACTAGAAGAATCATAAAGAGTATATACTGTTGTGGCCTTATAAGGTCCTTCTTCTAGGAACCTGGACATTTCTGTAGTCAACCCCAAATCTGAATACCTGTTCAGGTCCTAGAAATGAAGAGGGGATTGTGACTTTTTACTGGGGACAAGTGCCCTCATCCTTCTTGCTTTTTGGGGCTATAGATGTCAAGTAGGATCCTTATCAGCTCTCCTATTTTACCTCCAGGGTTGTCATTCTCTATGACGCAGATCTGTAACTCTCTGTGGGCCAAACCCCACTGGATCCCCCTCTGACTATACTAGTCATAGTAATTGTGGTCTCCTGGCTTCTGGTGGTCAAGTGCTACCACTAGGCCTTTACAAGTTTGGAGAATAAAATGATAGAATGAGCCCATTTGGGTCTGCCTCTCTTATCATGAGACCTGGTGCAGAGGAGCCACCACTGACTCCTTCGTGACAGTGGTGCCCATCTCACCAGCATATTCCCCATGGCTTTGGTTAATAATGTATCCTTTGGACCATCTTATGGAACATAATGCCCTGGTGGGTCTTCTGGCTGCACAAAAATATTCATTCCAGCTCACCTACCTCTGTAAGGTTTTTCATTTCTTCCTCTATCATTTGACAAAGCACCTCAGGCTTTTCTCTCTGCTTGGCATTGGCTGTCATCTTCTTCAGGCTTCTAGGACCACTATGACAGTGAGTTTCCCATTCCCTTGGTCCTGGCCTAAGTGTTAAGTCTCATTTCCAAAAATGGGAAAATGTGTTTTCACCTTAATAAATTCTTTTTTTTGTATTTATTTTTTTATTGTTGTTCAAGTACAGTTTTCTGCCTTTTCCCGCTACCCCAGCCCAACCTCCCAGCCCTTCCCACCTCCCTCCCATTTCCACCCCTCCCCCTGTTATTGTTCATGTGTCCTTTATAATTGTTCCTGCAAACCCTTCACCCTTTCCCCTTAGATTCCCTCCCCTCTCCCCTCTGTTCACTGTCAGCCTGTTCTCAATTTCAGTGTCTTTGGTTATATTTTGCTTGTTTGCTTGTTTTGTTGATTAGTAGCAGCACAATTTACAATAGCCAAGTGCTGGAAGTAACCTAGATGTCCATCAGTAAATGAATGGATAAAAAAAACTATGGTACATTTACACAATGGAATTCTATGCAGCAGAAAGAAAGAAGGAGCTCCTACCCTTTGCAACAGCATAGATGGAACTGGAGAGCATTATGCTAAGTGGAATAAGCCAGGCAGTGAAAGACAAATACCATATGATCTCACCTTAATAAATTCTTGCTTATTTAATTCCAACCTTCTACACCAAGTCTTCTCAGAAATCCGATCCTAAGCATAGACCCTAGCTCTTCCTGTTTGATATATATATATATGTGTGTGTTGTGTGTGTTATACAAATATCATATATATCATATATATAAATATCACATATATAAATATCATATCTATCAATGTGTATGGACTCTGAGGTAAATGTTTTCCAGGATTCCAGGTAAAGAAAAAAAATCCTCATATTACAATCTGATCAATTTTAGGTATAACAGAAAGATTTCTATTCCCAAAGGAACATATCCTTTAGCACTGATAAAGAAATAAACTCTATAATCATATTTAGGTTCTGTAAATGAGTAAAACCTATTGTTTTAGGGCAGGACTCATTACTTACTCAATGTTCTATTCAACATGTATCTATGATCAAAGAAATCAACTCACCTCTGATCATTAATGCAATGGTGTAACTCTTGACAGAATGTCTCACCGGAAGACACAATGAAAGAAAAATAGCTTAAAAATGATTCCAGATATGGTCTACTATTAGGGAATGGAATATGAATCACTAAACAAAGCATAAAGAATGAGCATGTGTTGTTCACTTAGAAGTGCACAAGCAAGTTAGGGCCACATGAGATTGTCTCAGGGAACTGAATGTCTCAAGCTCAAAATACCATTGTTCTGGAAGGGAAATAAAGCCCCCCAGCATCCTGTCCCTGCATAGTCCTACTCAGTATAATTTTTAGATCATTGTCTGTTTTCAAGACAATGTAAGGTTTCATCATTGACCCAACCAAATTGCTCCCCACACATCCATACCTTGGACCTGAATATGTTTACCAGAGATGGGTTCTGGATGCTACAGTGCCAGGGTAGACATGAGTTTTCATGTATTCCATGCTAGACACCTGCCTGAATTACATTACATACAGACATTTGGAGGCAGTGAGTGCCTCAAAGTCTCTTATCTCAAATCCTCACGTTATTTACTATTTTGTTAGACCACCCCTAACACATCTTCTGTTAGTTGGTGTCTTCCAGAAAATGTGTACAAAACAGTATTGTTCATGTAAGAAACTTATTGTAAGAAAGAGCAGGAAAGAGTAGGATTGCTTCTCGGACCATATAGCAGGCATGACGCCTATGGAAGTAGAGAGGGAAGAAAGGGGATTAAGTAGGAAACATCTTGGATGGCTGCACAGTTCTCAGAAATTTTCAGTCAGGCTAATAGAAAGCTCTTAAGCCCCCAAATTGCCCATTGGAAAAGATCATACTGAATGAGGGATGGATCTTAGAGGGTTAGCACCAGGGCCGGCAGACAAATATGCAGTTCTCTGCAGATGTGAGTGGCACATTTTCATGGCTGCCATGTCAATCATTAGAATAAAGATTGATGAAAAGCATGATTTTTATAAGGGAACAAAATTTGACTTGAATCCTTGTTCTGTAACCTTGGACAAGATCTTGAACTTTCCTAAGTCTCAATTTTTTTCAGCAATAGAAATGGAAATGATAATACAATACTTATCACAGTGCCATGCTGAGTATGAAATGTGATAGTTATACAAAGCCCTTAGCATGGCATCTGGTAGGTACATGTTTGTTCCTCTAAGTATAGGAATACAAGGGACTTTTCATTGTCTGACCAAATAGCTATTTCCTACTTCTGCTATAGATATGCAAAATTCAGTCAGTCATAAGAAAAAATAGGAAGCCCTTTTGTCATAATATGTATGAGGAATATATATGGACTCACTTAATATTGGTTAAAATAGCATGTAAATTCTTTTTACATACTATTACCACAAGAGCTAGGAATTACCACAAGAATGCAATATTGGTTAACATCAGTTTAGTACCTATAATTTGATAATAAAAATAAGTTTAATTATAATAACTTTTATGACCAGTAAGAAATAAGGTAAACTATATCCTTTGGACTTTTCTAATAGCTACCTCTCTCAGAAGTTACAATCCACCCCTCTTAAATCTCAGAATAATGCTCAATTAAAACAATGAGTAATTCGTTCTGATTTAATGGTTAATTTCAGAAATTGCAGGGTTTCCTACTTCTTACTGTGAATTTAAGATATTGTTTTTATCTTTGGCATAGTTTCTTAATTTACTATGAATGAGAATTCTAACATTTACTTAAAATATTTCATCTAAGATTAAATATTTTAAGACTATTCAGATTTAATAATCATATGTCATCAACATTATACTATAGAAATGAATTCCTGAATACTGAGAAAAAATTAAGAATAAAAAAATCAAACACTATTTGGTTTAATGAAAAATTAAAATGAATGGAATTAGATTTAAACTAGAATCACACATGCATTAACAGGTCTATTAAAATGGGTGTGAAAATGCTTATTTTCACACTTATTTCTTATTCTTATCATGGTCATTCATTTTAGAAAAATTTAAGAATGACTATACCATACTGATTTTTTTTTTCATGATCACTAAGTTTAAGTCAATTGTTATACCTAATCTGTCTTGTGAAAATAACAAAATGTACTTATCAAAACTATATTGTGATGTAAGTACAGGTTTGCTGTTTTTGATAGAGCTCTAGAAAAAAGTTGGCATGAAATGCACATAAAGTTTTAAGGCTTAATAAAAATACAGACTGGTAATTTCTCAATTCAACTTAGAGGCTGAGAACAAGATGCTAATAGTTAATGAATCATCCAAATATAGAGACCCTAATGTCTAGAGCATTTTCCAAATACAGATGACCACCCCCATCGGGATTATAGGAGTAGAAACTCATCTTCTGCTTCTCTGGGTAGATGACCAGTCTACCTAGGCCCTCAAAACCCTCTCCTATAGCCCCAGAGAGGAAAAGGGGGGAATGATGAGGGGAACAGTAAGGCTGGAACCATCACTGCTGCCCAGAGCTCTTACTATAGCTCCTGCTTTCTTCATCCCCACCAGGCCTCTCTTCCCATCTTTGGTTTCCCCCATCTCCACCTCAGAAATCCCTGCCAGGGGGTGGAGCTAGAGAGTTCTTCATCTCATTGGGCTGACAGTGGGGATGAAGCCACAAGGGTCAGCAGTACAATGTCAGGGTTCTTCCTAGCAACTCAATTTGGAATTCACAAATCCTTTTCTTGTAAATGAAAAAACAAAATGTAGTTACAAGTGGCAGCTTATTTCCACCATTAGCACATTTCATTGTAAGTTAAACAAGTTAGTGTATTTTGTATTTGAGCTTAAAAGCTAACCAATACTTACAACATTTTTTAATGGGGAAAAAATGCTCTGAATTCCAAACTACTTTCTTAAAAATGACCATTTGAAGCATGGAGTGACCCAATTTAAGTGACCCAATTACCTGGATGCATCTGGATAGTTTTAAACTTGCAAAAGTCAGTGGGCCTTTGAGATAGATGAACTGTTCACATCACTGGCGAAGAGCAAAGGCAAGACTTAGGGATGAGAGAGAAAAAAAAAATTGACAAGCAAAACCAGTCTGTGAATAGATTAAGACCAGTCCCTCATGAGTGAAAGGCAGAGATTCCTGTCAGATCACCACATAGGATCAGATAAAAATTTCTCCATAAGACATAAGACTTAGAACAACTTTTTGTTGACAGTTGCAGAGGAAAAGCAATAAGGATGATTCTAGAAAAGACTGCATAATACACTTTGCCTGAGAGCAAAGGAGGCCTTGGGGTTGAGCAGTAGGAGTCCCAAAAACAGGGACTAGTATTTCAGCCTATGCCCAGTGCTGTTTTTGGATTTCTTTCTAAGACTTCAAACTCTGCTACTTGGTTTCTAGATACCAAATTGGTTGTCAGGTTGCTGATACAACAAGGACATAGAAGATCCTACTTCTCGTGGCCTTGCATCAGCTCCCCACTCAGCCCATCTGAGAGTTCCTCTCACATCCAAAATTACAAATGAGTGTTCATCAAGGAGTAACATTTCCCCCCACAAAGAAATGTTTCTCCGCAGTCTGGAAGTTGAGGTCCTCTGTGGCTCTCATAGTGGCAATGGAACCTAAGCAGTGGCTTCAGATATGCAACAGACCCTCTCCCAACTCTTATTCCTTTGGGCTAATGGAAATTATATTTGAAATCCTATCTTCTGACTCTCTTCTCTAGCTACAGGGGAAGTAATAGCTTCTTTTTTGTTTGTTTGTTTGTTTTGATATATTTATTGATTATGCTATTACAGTTGTCCAATTTCTGCTCAACTCCATCCTGCCCACACCCTCCCTCCCACATTCCCCTCCTATAGTTCATGTCCATGGGTCATACTTATAAGTTCTTTGGCTTCTACATTTCCTACACTATTCTTACCCTCCCCCTGTCTGTTTTCCACCTGTCATTTATGCTATTTATTCTTGGTACCTTTCCCCCCTCTCTCCCCCTCCCAATCCCCTCTTGAGAACCCTCCATGTGATCTCCATGTCTGTGGTTCTGTTTCTGTTCTAGTTGTTTGCTTAGTTTTCTTTTGTTTTGGTTTTAGGTGTGGTTGTTAATAACTGTGAGTTTGCTGTCATTTTTACGGTTCATATTTTTTATCTTCTTTTTCTTAGATAAGTCCCTTTAACATTTCATATAATAATGGCTTGGTGATGATGAACTCCTTGAACTTGACCTTATCTGAGAAGCACTTTATCTTCCCTTTCATTCTAAATGATAGCTTTGCTGGATACAGTAATCTTGGATGTAGGTCCTTGCCTTTCATGACTTGGAATACTTCTTGCCAGCCCCTTCTTGCCTGTAAGGTCTCTTTGGAGAATTCAGCTGACAGTCTTATGGGAACTCCTTTGTAGGTAACTGTGTGGTTTTCTCTTGCTGTTTCTAAGATTCTCTCCTTCTGTTTCATATTGGGTAATGGAATTATGATGTGCCTTGGTGTGTTCCTCCTTGGATCCAGCTTCTTTGGGACTCTCTGAGCTTCCTGGACTTCCTGGAAGTCTATTTCCTTTGCCAGACTGGGGAAGTTCTCCTTCACTATTTGTTCAAATAAGTTTTCAATTTTTTGTTCTTCCTCTTCTCCTTCTGGCACCCCTATAATTCGGATATTGGAACGTTTCAAGATGTCCTGGAGGTTCCTAAGCCTCTCCTCATTTTTCCAAATTCTTGTTTCTTCATTCTTTTCTGGTTGGATGTTTCTTTCTTCCTTCTGGTCCACACCATTAATTTGAGTCCCAGTTTCCTTCGCATCTCTATTGGTTCCCTGTACATTTTCCTTTGTTTCTCTTAGCATAGGCTTCATTTTTTCATCTAGTTTTCGAAGAAATTCAACCAATTCTGTGAGCGTCTTAATAACCAGTGTTTTGAACTGTGCATCCAATAGATTGAGATAGGTTGGCTATCTCTTCCTTGCTTAGTTGTATTTTTTCTGGAGCTTTGAAGTGTTCTGTCATTTGGGCCTTTTTTTTTTTTTTCGTCTAGGTGTGTTGTTCCTTAAAGTGGCGGAGCCTTAGGTGTTCCTGGGGCGGGGTAACGCTGGTCGCTGCGCTGTGATGCTATACGTGGGGGAGGGGCTGAGAGGGAGTAATGGCACCCGCTCCACCCTCCACTGGATTCCAGCCACCACCTCTTCTACCCACAATCAAATTGGGCCCCTCTGGTGCTGGTTCCCAAGTGGGTGGGCTTGTGCACCCTGTGGGTCTCTCCAACGACCTCTCCTGTAAGGCTGGGAGTCCCTCCTGCTGCCGCCCCATCCCCCATGGGCGTTTTCAATCAGAGGTTTGAGGCTTTATTTCCCCGCGCTGGAGCCCTGGGTTACACAGTCTGCTTAGCTCCCCGCCGTTCGTCCCGGTTATCTGTGCGCAAGTGTGGGGCCACGGGGTGCTATCCACCCCTCTGCCTGCCCTGTTCTCCGCCACTCTGAGTCTGACCCTCACAGTTTATCTGTGTGCAAATGTGGGGCCGCAGGGTCTGCTAGTGGTCCGACTGCCTGCCCCGTTTGTCCCACACTCCGCCAGTCTGGGTCCCGCCACTGCCACGTGAGTCCTCTCTGTCCTGGTGCCCGTCTCCGCCCCTCCTACCGGTCTGGATGTATGTTTCTTTTTATCTACTTGGTGTCGGACTTCTTGCCGTTCCATTTTCTGTCAGTTCTGGTTGTGCGAGGAGGCGCAGTGTGTCTATGTACACCGCCATCTTGGTTCTCCCCAGTAATAGCTTCTGTAGTAGAAGAAAGTGGTGGATTGGCCTCCAGGTGGATTCAGAACTTTGTTGTGAGATCCAGGCCATGGGCCCAGCCAGGGCTCATGGCTGTCAACTCTGGGCATGGGCTGGAGCTGGGGCCCCCAAGCATGATCTGCTTCTCTTGGGCCACCTTTCTCACCTGGCTCTTCTCTGGGCAAGGTGCTCCTTGAGGCTTTAAGGTCCAATTTTGGGTCTTCTTCACACAAGAGCACGTGGTCCTTGGGTTTGTTTGGGCGTGCCAAGGGTAAAGTGGCTGTCACTGGTGACCCCAAAAATATCACTAGTCTTCCCACCAGGTGGGTTCAGAGGCTGTTGAGTATGCACAGGCATTGCTTCCTCAAAGATACCACTTCCTTTCCCCCCTGGGCAGTTGGTTCTCTTAGGAATGTTCTGAGGTTCTTCAGTTGGTCCAAAAATATTCAATGCCCTCCTGTTGGGTAGGCTTGAAGGAACACCTTCTTCTGGACTTCTAAAAAGGTTGCTTGATGCTTCTCCACAAGGCTTCATGGCCTGGAGCTGGCTCACTGCCCCCACTCGCTCCTCGCCCCTCCTACCCTGGCATGGTTCCTGCTGGGCTGCGTGCCTCAGATTGTTTTCAAACGGAAGTTGCCAGTTGCATCACCTTTTTTGTTTTTCCTCTTTGGCTCACAAAATATGTGTAAAAATATATTTAGATTAACTCTCACGGTTAAAACATTACATTGCTTACTGTTTAATTTGCAAACTAAAAGAACACTCAAACCAAAAAGAATAAAGGTAAGTGTGATGTATAAAATATTGCTTTAATAATAATAGTATAATGGAAAATATGATGAGAATTCACTCAAAACAATGATTATATCCACTGGTATCTAATGACTAGGAATTACCGTATTTTTCAGACTATAAGACACACCTTTTTCCCCAACTTTGGGAGGAAAATGGGTGTGCATCTTATAGTCCATATGTAGCTTACATGGCTTGCTGGGGCGGGGCAGCAGTAGAGCAGGGTCACAGGAGGCAGGAGCAGGACCACATTTTTTGCTTCAATTTTTTTTTCCTATTTTCGTCCTATTTTCCATTATAGTCTGAAAAATATGGTGTTATACCATAATCTGAGGCTAATGATAGGTTCCTATTTAAATTGTATGAAAAATTGTGAATAGAATTCCAGTAGGCTACATTTTTCTAAGGAAAATAGCTTTGGTGAAAAAATGAAGATATTTATACTATTCTACTTATTATCTCTCTCTTTGAAGCTCCCTTGGAAAAGCTGAAGTTATGCAGACAGAAGCAATTATGGTTAAAATTTTTCCTCTCCACATTCCACATTTTCTCCTTTATGTGCTCTGTGACTCTCAACATCATACTGAGTAGCAGATCATTGTGGGTTAAGAGAAGCTGGATGAGACAACACATCTATCATTTTCCCTCTGGTCTTTGACACTCTCCAAATGGTGTAGTGGTTGGCAATAAAGTGTTGACTTCCTGCTTTTTCCTTCCACCCGGTCTCTCTTAATGTCACCCACACATTTACCCATGTGTCCACCTGCACATGTGCAAGGGGGAGTGATTATCTGAATAAATTTGTTAAAAACACTAAACTAAAATATCCAGTTTCAGTTGGAATATTGGAAAAATGATGGGCTAAAGAAACAACCTAAATTTCTTTCAAAATTTAAAATTATGTTGACATGCCCATGATAGAATAAACCCAAAGTTAAGAGATTATTTCTTCATGTCATTTTATAAATACTACATAACCATTGTAATCAGTTTTTTTCACAATATTTGTGGGGTCTGATGAGTCAGTTTCAACTAATCCTGTAATTATCATTTAGCATCTCATATCTCCTCTCTGCCTTAAAATCCATATATTTTATTATTTTTCCTATTCTTATGTCCCAAATAAGAGAAACCTATATCACATGTCTCACCAAATCTGATCTTCTGCTCTTCTAGTGCCTCCTCACTAGTGCAAATTGTTGTGCTGGAAATGGTCACAAGATGTTGACATATTGACCTCCACAGTTATAAGGCAGCTTGGGGGCAGAGCCCTTAGGCCGGTGTTCTCTAGGTATAAGCAGCTTTGTACATTTGTTCCCATATGTTTTACAAATTCTGACAAGCTCTATGTGGGAAAGATATGGGAAGACATTACTCTAAACTCGTTTTAGACCCTTTTCGTTTCTGCCTCCTCCTGGCCCTATTGGATTCTCACTCTCCATATTTTGAAATTTCAGTGTCTGCACACTCTCTGCTCCCTTCAGTCAATGCAATCAGGATTTACCAGTCTAGAGTCCCAATACTAGAATGGACACATACAGATGCTGCTACCTCTTTCTAACTCTATAAATTACCAATAACAACAAAGAAAAGTCCACCTCCATACTCCATTAAAATAGAAAATGTGTAAACTCAAATTGCAATATTGAGGAAAGACTGTAAGTAGAAAAGGAGGCCAACAGAGACTGAGAGAGAAGATGCCCTAGGCTGAAGATGTTAGACAAAATTCCCCAAGCACAGTTCTCCACTCAATTTTCCAAAGCCAGTGTTGTGTTCTAAAAGAAAAAAACAAACAAGCATATTCATTGTTTGAGGCAATAGAAACTTGATATACAAACCAAACTGGCTATGAAATCTTTATGGGACTCATTTTGGTAAAGAGGACTGCAGAAAAAAAATCAAGTAGAGCCCTGGCTTGTATGGCTGAGTTCGTTGGAGTGTTGTCCTGTAAACTCGAAAGGTCGTGGGTTCTATTCCTGGTCAGGGCACAGGCCTAGGTTGTGGATTTGGTACAAGATGCAATTGATGGATGCTTCTCTCTCACATCAATGTTTCTCTCCCTTTCTTTCTCTCCCTCTCTTCCCCTATCACTAAAATCAATAAGCATGTCCTCAGGTGAGGATTACAAAAGAAAGATATGAGGCAGAAACACCATATTTGTAGGAAGCTGTTGTTGAGGCACAGGAGAGGAGAGAAAGGCTCCACATGGGGAGCAGCTATGCTACTGCTGCTCTTGGTGGCCTAGATACCTCACCCACAGCCATAGGTCTGTGTCATAAGGACCTTTACTGTGTACCAGGTAGAGTTCCTGAGAGCCCTAAAATTAAAAGCCCTGAAATGTAAGACTCCTTCTTCACGGAAACCCCACTATTACAGCTCCAGGAAGAACTTTCCTATTCAAAATTCTTCTACTCTGAATAAAATGAATCAAATTATATATTTTAAAAAATAAAAAGGGAAAAGGAGTAAGAAAAACAAATTAAAGGTAAAGAACACTTAGAAAAAATATTTGAAGGTAACCTTACCCAATGTGACTCCCCACTTGTAGAATTGGTTGTGGGGATTTATGACAACTTATATAATTCTCAGAGCTATTCTTGGGTAGGAAGCCTTTTAATGGAAGGCCCAATTGAGATAGAACTCTGTATATGGTGATTCTTCTTTCAAGACTTCTTTAGAGGAACTTGGCCATTTATCAGGGTGATTGCCCCAGGAAAAGGGAAGTATGTATCTAGATTTTCTAAGGATTATTATTACTGGATTTAAGTTGTCAAATCCAGAAACTAGAAATGCCCCTGTAGTATGCTGGTCAAAATGGGAGTTTATAGAAGCTGAATGATAGATGGGGTGTTGGCATGGGTTTATCTCAGAGAGAGTCCAGTAATGGATGGACCCATCCTGTGGTTACTTCCCCAATCTCCAAATGCATAGTGAGAACAGACATACTTAGTAACAGAATAATTGACAACATAGTAAACCAAAGGCAATACCACATTCCTAAGGAAACTAAATGATTTTTGCAACCATCAAAAAATTGGGAGGTACAAGAGTAGTTACTCCTATTATATCTCAATTTAATTTGTCTTTTTAGACAATACAAAGTCATATGGATTGTGGGGACAGATTCTATTGTATATTGCTGCAAAATTTATCAGGTGATGATAATAATCACATCTGTAGTTAAGGATATTAAATCTTTATTGCAGAAATAAGCAAAGCCCCTGACAGCTATTTGTTATCAAACAGTGTTTTCCCCATTGACATCAGCATAGGTAATCAGAAACATCACATGAGAAAGCTAAAAGTAAGGCCTTCATCACTGCTATGCTCTTTGTTATAATATAGCCTAAAGTTGCACTGGCCAGTCTGGTAGCCTCTAGCCACATATGGCTATTGACCACCAATGAAGCGGCTGGCACAAATAGAGATTCGTTGTGAGAATAAAGTATACACTAGGTTTTTAAGTCTCAGTGTAACAAACTAAAATGGGTTATTAATATATGGATTAAATGTTGAAGTGATAATATTTTAATGCATTGAGCTAAATAAATATGTTATTAAAGTAATTTCCCTTATTTATTTAAAAATATTTAAAATGGCAAATGTGGCTTGCATGTACTTTTTACATTGTGTTTCTAGTGGGCAAAGTTGTTCTAGGAGAGACTGGATTGTATTGGTAACCAACAGAACATTACGGAGGTCCATTGGTTGATAAAATTAAAATAACTGGACACAGTATGAAGGAAGTTGGGCACATCCCAAGTGCCTTACTTAGTTTTATGTATGCCAAGGATTAAGTGATTCAGGGACTTGCCACATAGCGAAGATTCTTTGACATGCTGTGATGTCTTGTCTAAAGTAAGAGATGCATTTCTGCATCTTGCATTGACCACCATATACAAAAAATACAATACTTGGTAGCCTGTTTGTAGTTTAGAGGAAATATATTCTATATTTGGGCATGCTGTTTGACTTACTTGCCCAGTAACCAATACAACAGATAACTTGAATAAGGGCCAGGGTAAAACCAACCAACCAAGCAATAAGAAAATTTAAAAACACTCGGCAACAAGCACTGGACAAGTGGCTCAGTTGGTTGGAGTGTCCTTCCATGCACCAAAAGGTTGTGGGTTTGATTCCCAGTCAGGACACATCACTAAGTCATCAATTTGATCCCCTTTCAGAGAGCATACAGGAGGCAGCCGATTGATGCTTTTCTTTCACATCAACGTTTTTCTCTCTTTCATTCTCTCTCTCTTTTTCTCCCTCTCTAAAATCAATAGGAACATATCCTTGGATGAGAATTTTTTTAAAGGCTCAGCAACAAGTTCTGCAGGCTTTGCCTCAGGGACCTTATGCCCAAACAGGCCCAAAGATATTGGAAGATCTGTTGCAAGTCCCAGGAGAATTATAGTGTGAGTCTTTTGGATTTGAGAGTAAAATCTCTCTCTTTTCTATTGAAAAGTATTCTCCTTTTGAAAAGTATCTCATAGATAGCTACTATTCCTGGTAGTGAACGCATGCACAACTGGGGTATATCAAGGGACTGGCTGTCATACACTGGGTGTTATACAATCTAACTGTTCATAAAAGTACATATGTTCCAACCATATCTTTATAAAATGGCACAAGTAACTAGTACGGGCAAGTAACTCAGACTGCCAGGATACTCGTTCAAAATGATTTGCCTTCTCCCTTTTTATCTCAATTCCATGGCCTTATGGGAATTCCATAAAACAATTAACTGAAGAGGAAAAAGTGCAGGCCTGGTTTATTCGTGTATCTGCATCAATATAAGGATGCTGCACTTCTGTCCTGCTCTAAGGTGGCCCAAAGGTTGTCATGACGGGAAGTCTCAGTGGCTACAACCTCCGATAAAAAACTTTGTGTGAAATGCAAGATAGCTTCAAGTACAAATCTACACTGATTTGTGAGCAATGATTAATGCTCTGGGAGGCTGGACATAAACTTAAGATAAACAAGACTAGATAGTTGTTGACAAGGTGGTCTGAAGGAGAGGTACACAGATGCAACTTTTGCAATTTCCCTAGAATGTGAAAATCTTCATCTCTCAGGTGAGTGTGCACCCAATCTCTTTCTCTTACACTCCTCCTGTCAATAGGTCCAGGTACAAAGTGAGCATGGTGGCAGCAATGGTGCTCTTTCCCTTTAAAATATTTGCTATAACAAACTTATTCCTTTAATACCAGCAATTTTCTAAGCAAAAACAACTTTTTATTCACCCACATAAAACACTAGGTTTTTAGACACAATATGAGAAAAACCCAAAGCCACAACAGTAGTTTCAAAGGCATCAATTGTAATGCTCCCTCAAATTACCTTGTCAAGTTCTTAGACCGATCTGCCTTTGAAATAACAGAAGTTAAATACTTTGTATGATTTGAAATGGAAATAAAACCATAACTTTTTGCCTCTTTGTATTTGGTGAATGTGTATATTATTCTACTGCAAAATACAAGGCAAATTCCCATAATAAAATATTTAGTTTGTCTCACGCAGAGCAGCAAGCTACAAGTGAACAATCAGCAAGACTGGTCTGGCACTTGCACTGTATCATTTGAGCAGCCAAGGACATCCTTCCCAAAAGGGCTGCAGGGCCTAGGTCTACTTACGTCCTGTGGAGAGGGCTGTGCTCAACGCAGATGTCAAAGATTCATATCCTTGTTTTACTACTCAGCACATGTATTAGCTTGAGCAAAGTCATTGAACTCCATTGAACTTTAAATTCTTTGCCTGTGACAGAGTGGTAAAAGTGCCTGCTTTATAGACTTGTGTATGATTGCATTATGGGGACCACAAATAATTCAGTAGGACTAGATCATGGGGTGGGTTTAGGGGACAGGAGAGCAAAGAAGCTCCAAGAGAGGACAGAGTTCAGCAGATGAAAGGCACAGAAATGTGTAATAGGGACCTAGGACTGTATTCTGCAGGATTTGCATTAGAACTTTGTGATGAATTGTATATTTTTGCTTCATATCTAATTTTCAATTAAGCTTTTGATTTATTTATGTCCCCAAGCAAACAGAATCTTCAGGTATCCTTAAGGAATGTCACAGCCTTTTCTTAATAAGGCCATTTCAATTAAAGTGTGTCACCTCTTGTGAAGAAGGCACCACATGATAATATTGCAACCTAGAAAATAAACCACGAGGAAGCAAAATCTTAAACAAATTTAATCAAAAATAAAAATAGCAACATTGGGATGAATAATGCATGAAATACATGTGATCAAATTCATCGCCTACATCAACAGAAGTCCAAAATTTACACTTTACAACCGAGATCTGTGCTGCACAACATAATAGGCACTAGTGACAAACACTTGAAATGTGGCTCGTCCAGGTTGAGATGTGCTCTAAGAGTAAAATATACCAAAATTTTAAACACTTAGTACAAAAAAGTAAAATCTCTCACTTTTTTATATTGATTATAAGATGAATGGTATTTTAGAAGAGTGTTGCAGTAGAATATATTGTTTGAATTCATTTGACTTTTTTTTCTTTTACCTTTTTAATGAAGCTACTAGAATATAAAAAACTGCATATGTGGCATACATTCCATTTCTATTGAAATGCATTGTTCTAGATCATTCTATAGCAACATTAGGAACAGAAGCAGCATCTCAGTACCATTATTTTCTTTTTATGTGCTCTCTGAGGAATGATTATAACTACATGAATGTAGAGGTTATGTTTATCTTTTATAATTCCTGGAGCAAATGGAGTATATGTCTTAGGTCATGAGTGTAACTATCTTGGTGTTTGTGCTTTAAAAAAATAGAAAATTGGGAAATCACTGTGGAAACTAATGATGTTCCTCCCAAAGCTTGAGCTCAGAGCCGACCTTTGCAGTCGGCTGTGATCTTCGTGCTCTCATGTTGGTCCCCAAAGCCTCTCTTCAGAGAGCTCAGGTCTGTGAGACAGCAGTGCAAGTAGGTGGGGATAAACGAGCCAGCCGTAAACAGAGTGAGTCTGCACATCACAGATGCCACAAACAGAGAAAGCTGCGACTGCCATCAAGTAAAAAATTAAATCATCTTCATTCTCTTGTGTTTGTGCTCTCCCTTTGCCATCTGTTCCTGGATGTCAGAAACTATACAAGGGCCCAGCATCAGGTTCCATACAGGCAGGAATTTGACAGATCGTTGTCAATGATACAACTCAGCATGATTCAACTAGCTCTTCTCCAGATGTGTTACTGACATGTGCTACCATGCAAAGTTCTTTTTTTTTAATATTTTAGCTGCTAAGCCTCCATGTTAAAGATTTTATACATGTTGGAAAAATACCTCTTGTGGTTTTTTAGATGACCTATAAATTGCAAAATTATTTCCAACTGGGAGACGGCAGAAGGAGGTTGCCTATGGAAATTCAACCCATTTTCACTTCTGTGAGCATGTAAGGGATTATTACCGTAGTTTCAAATTGGCCGTTACATGTTCTGTAGATATAATCCCCAAAAGGTAATACACTGAGTTTCTGGAAATGCTTTTTGACAAAAGTATCTGCCACTTTGGTTGACATGACAAAAATGAAATGAATAGTTTAAGTGTCTGAGCTGCTGAAGATAATCCTCCCTGATCACAACAAAATCTCTGTGGGAGTACCTGAGTTGTAAGCAGATTAGATCCTGATCCATTTGTTCTGGCAATAAAGAAAAAGAGCAAGGAAAAAAATCTCTCCTTGGAAGGTTTACAAGCCTGCACCTAAGAATATCTTCTTGTTTTTCTTTGTAAGAATAGAGAGAAAACCTCTTTATCATTTGTTAAGTGTTAAAACTGGTAAGATGATGAAACAAACAGCAAACATTAATCTGCAGGCCCACCTGCCAGTTTAGCTTTCATCCTCCTGTGAAAGATGCTCATGGCAGGCCATCGGTAAATTCGAAAGTGATTTTAAGGAAACACTCCCTGGCTGCTGGGTCTCAAGAGCAGCCACACACTCGGGGCTAGAACTTTGTAATTAACTGCTGGCACAAGACCCCCAGTGAAAGCCAGTGATGATTCCAAACCATGTTAAAAGAGCTGGAGTAATAATAATAATTCAAACCTGAGGGTTCACACAGCTGGAGTGTCAGTTTGGCATCGCTGGTCCCTTGAGCTATTAAGTATGCTGGAGTTTCTCATGACAAACACACGGGGAGAATATCACTGCACCGCTTGTTCAGGTCTGAAGAGCTTACTGATAATCACACTGTTTGGGTTTTGTGCCTGCCCCATAGGAGCTATTAGCTAATTATCCAGAAAGCCCTATGCAATGAATGTGCTCAGAGTCTGAAATTCAACATCCAGGCTTCAATGTGATGGAATGTCAAGAGTATTGAATATCAGCCTAATGACACCAGGCATAAAATAACGTAGGTTCATGCATATGTATTAAGGTACATGACCATTCCTTCTCCCCCACAAATTTTTTTTCACGTATTTTTCTCCTCAGTTAATTTACACAAGGGTCTCCTGTCTTCAAAGCGGCATTATTAATATTGTAATTTCCAATGAAATCACAATTTTTAGCAGTTTTATTTCTTAAATATTGCTGATTTGCTCTTCCTCTGACATCAAAAAACAACAGTAAAATAATTTAGATGGGGTCTGGAGATGTGCAGGCATTTGCCCAGCATGGCTGGGAAGCTCTGCGGGGGACTTGCATGGGATTTCCTGTCTCCCATCTAGTGTGTATCGCACGCACACTGCAACAGGGCCACAGTGGACATGAAACTGAGGGTTGTATCAGTGTGTCCACAAAGAGGACATTCTTAGACCATGAATGCCAGGAATCCCATTGTGGCCTGGCCCCATATTGACTTGCAACCTCTCTGGGGACCGTATCCTAAAGGTTTGTGTGGCTCTGGTGGCATTCTAGAAAGGAAGATATGTTCAGTGTTGCTTCAGCTATAGCATTTCATTGCCTCCAAAATAGAATATGCCCATCTGGGAACTCATGATGTTATGAAGAGCAAAGAAACAAGCACCGAATAATAATAAAGCCACAGGACTCTTGCCAGAGGCAGTCCAAGGCTTCCAGGCTTACCATTTGGACACTCATAAAGGCAATTTATATCTTAGCCATTTAGCAACTATGTTGTCTTTTCCAGTCCTGTCCTTTTGCAGGATAACAACTATATAATTGGAACAGTGTTTTATTTTTTTAATACAGCCTTTGATTTACAACTTGAATACTAGATCTTTACCTCAAGGAATTTTTCACCGTCTGGTCTACAGGGTCTCAGTCTCACAGAGAACGGATGGTAACCATCTAAGGGTGACTAAGGGATGCTGAAAGTAAAACCGAGACTCTGACCATGGAATCCATAATTCCAGTTCATACGGCTACTATGCAGGGAGCACAGTCTTTGTGATCCATGGACCGAATTTGAGATCTACACGCACTAGCCTTGGGCAAGGCACTTAACCTCCCAGATCAGCAATTTCCTCATCTGTAAGTTAGAGTTATAATAATGCCGATTTTATATGATTGCTGTAGAATTACATGAGCCATACATATGCTGCTACCAATTCCTTTTATCTCAATCCAGGAATTATAGGACCAAGTAGGGGGGAAGGACTACCTTCTTATAAAGTCCAAACTTGGAACAAGAACACATAAAAGGAGGACTCATTACCTACTGATACAGATGAAAAAATTGTTTTTTTTTAAGGAAAATCTCAGTTTTTGGTACAGAATACAAGAAAAATTGTTTTCAAAAATTTGATTCTTTTCCGTAAAAGATCTTGGGTGCATTTGAACAAGTGTTTCAGTCACTTGAAGTTGAGGTGGATAGTTTTTGCCTGAATTTAATAGGCATTTCAATGTTACAGGCCAAAATTCATCTTTAGTCTCCGATATAAGAATGCATAGCTCTATTTTTTGATGTTTGTTTTCATTCTAAAAACCATTTGAAATATAACCTATATGTTCTTTGAAATATTTTCCAATCACATACTTGATTAATGTCATAGACTTATTTAACTTCATGTTAAGTGGTTTATTAGTGTGTCTGCATTCCGGTACACACAACTCAGAATCTGGGACACTGGAGCTGCTTTGAGAAGCTACTCAACCCACTCACATCACAGCAACAACTACATAATGAACATTGTGTCTGTCTTTTTACTCTTGTCATGTTTTCTAGGTTTGTCCATGCTGTAGGAACTCCAACTTTATTGGCAGTACCGAGTAAGTACTTCATTGCCATTGCATGGACATACTACATTTTATTCATCAGTTGTTTGACATCTGAGTTGCTTCCACTTCTGGGCTATTATTAATAATGCTGCACTGAATTATTCATGTAAAAGTTTTTCTGTGGACATATGTTTTCAATTCTCTTAGGTATATCCCTAGGGGTAAACTTGCCAGGTCAGAGGGTAACTCCATATCTAACCTTCTAAGATACGATCAGACTGTTTTCCACAGTGACTGCACCATTTCACATTCTCTACAGGTGTACAGGGTTCTAATTTCTCCACATCCTCATCAACACTTGTGATTATCTGCCTTTTTTATTTATCCCTCCTAGTGAGTGTGAGGTGGTACCTCATTTTATTTTGAGTTATGTTGATGGCTAATGATATTGAATATTTTTCATGTGTATATTGACTATTTGCGTATTTTCTTTGGAGAAATGTCTATTCAATTCCTTTGCCCATTCTTTTTTTGGGTTATTTGGGGTTTTTTTAATTGACTTGTAAGAGTTCTTTATATATTCTAGATATAAGTCCCATCTAATATATATGATGTATAAATATTTTATCTTATTCTGTGGGTCATCATTTTACTTTCTGCAAGATTTCTGTAACAGAGTAAAAGTTTTTATTTTTAATTATATCCAATTTATCAATTTTTGCCTTTGTAGCTTGTGCTTTTAGTGCCATATTTAAAAAACAATTGCCTGATTCAAAGTCATAGAGATTTATGTCTTTTTTTTATTTTCCTCTAAGAGCTTTTATCTTTTTAACTATTTATACTTTGATCCATTTCAAGTTAACTTTTATATATGGTATGAGGTACAAGTCCAACTTAATTACTTTACATGTTGATCAATACCATTGACTCAATATCATTTATTGAAAAGACTTTTTTAATTGAGCTGTCTTGCCCTGTTGATTATCAACTGACTATAAATGTAAAGGTTTATTTTCGGACTCCTCATTTTATTTTGTTAATCTATGTGTCTTTCTTATTCCAGTACCGCACTGCTTCAATTACTTAACCTTGTAAGTTTGGAATTTAAAAAGTTTGAGTCCTCTAAATTTGTTCTTCTTCAAGATTAATTTGGATATTCTGAGTCTCTTGAATTTCTATAGGAATTTTAAGGGTACTTGCCAACTTCTGCAAAGAATCCAGCTGTGATTTTGACATCGATTGTGTTAAATTTTTACAACATTTTGAGAAGTGTTGCCATCTTAACAATATTAGGCCTTCTGATTAGAAATACAACTGTCCTTCCATTTACTTATCTTTTTAAATTTTTTCAACAACATTTTATACTTTTCAAAGCTTAAGTTTTGTACTTCTTTTGGAAAATTTACTCCTAAGTATTTTATAATTTTTGATACTATTGTAAATAGAATTTTTCTTCTTAGTTTCATTTTAGGATTGTTCATTGTGAGTGTATTGAAATAACATTTAAAATAAAACTGATGTTTTTATACTGACCTTGTGTCCTGCAACCTTGCTGAACTTATTAGTTCTAACAGATATTTAAAATAAGATTAAATTTACATAACGTGAGATTAATTGGTTTAAAATGTACAGTTCAATGGCATTTAGTACATTCACATTGTTGTGCAGCCATCACTTCTATCTAGTTCCAAAACATTCCAGTTCACCACAAATAGAGCACCGGGTCCTATAAGAAATCACCCCTTATTCCCATCTACACACAACACTTGGCAACTTCTAGTAGGCTTTCTGTCCCTATGGATTTTCCTCTTCTAGGGATTTCATATAAATTTAGCTATTCATATATGGGTTTATTTCTAGCCTTTCAATTCAGTTTTGACTATCCTTGTCCCAGAACCATATATTGTTTTGATTACTGAAGCTTTGTAGTGAGTTTTGACATTAGAAAATCTGTTATCTACTTTTGTCTTAGCAAGACTGTGTTGGTGATTTGGGCCCCTTATAATACCATATAGATTTGAAGATCAGCTTTCCCATTTCTGCAACAACAACAAAAAAAGTCACTGGAATTTTGATAGAGACTAAAGGCAGTATTGCTGTCTTAATAATATTGTATATTCTGGTTCATGAACATAGTTTGTCTTTCCATTTGTTTAGACCTCTTTAATTTTTTTCAGAAAAGCATTGTAAGTGCACAAATCTTTTACCTCCTTAGTTAAGTTTATTTCTAAGCATTTTATTCTTTCTGCTCTTTTAAATGCAACTATTTTCTTAATTCCCTTTTCAGACTGTTCATTGTTAGTATATAGAAATGCAGCTGATTTTTGTGTGTTGATTTTGTGTCCTGAAATGTTGCTGAGTTTGTTTATTAGCCTGAATAGTGGTTTATGTAAATTCTTTGGGATTTTTACATGTAGGATCATGTTATCTGCAATAAATAAAGTCCTATTTCTTCCTTTCCAATTTGTATGACTTTGATTTCTTTTACTTGCCTAATTGCTCTGGCTAGAACCATTAGCACAATGTTGAATATTATTTATCAAAGTAGTCTTGCTTTACTCCTGATTTTATGGTGAAAGCTTTTAATTTTTCACCATTGAACTTTATGTTTCTGTGAAATTTTCTTAAGTGCCATTTATCAGGTTGAGAAAGCTTTAATTCCTAGCTTTCTGAGTAATTTTTTCATGAAAGAATATATGACTTCATCAAATGTTTTTTTCTGCATCAGTTTTTTTGAGATAGATTTTTGGTTTATTAACATATTATATAATATGAAACATTTTTGTATTTGTTTTTTATTTAATCTTTATTGTATTTATTTTCATTACCATTTAGTCCCTTTATACCTTCCTCTGCCTAGCAGTCACCACATTGTTATCCATGTCCATGAGTCTTTTTTCCTTTTTGCTCATTCCTTCCACCTTTGAACCTCCCTCCCACCCTCACTAGCTGTCATCCGCTCTCCATCTCTGAGTCTGTCTCTGTTTTGCCTGTTAGTTCACTTTGTTCATTAGATTCCACACATGAGTGAAATCATATGGTATTTGTCTTTCTCTGACTGGCTTATATCAGCTAGCATAATGTTCTCCAGGTCGATCCATAATCTTGCAAAGGCTAAAATTTTCTTCTTTTTTACAGCCGAGTAAGATTCCAATGATGTATTTCATGGAACTAAAGCAAATATTTCAAAAATTTATGTGGAACCACATAGCAACAGCAATCCTGAGGAACAAAACCAAAGTTAGAGGAATGAATCATACTACCTAATGTCAAACTATACTACAAGTCCACAGTAATCAAAAGAGCCTGATACTGGCATAAAAACAAACACATGGACCAATGGAACAGAATAGAGAGCCCAGAAATAAACCCACACCTTCATACTCAATTAATATTCAACAGAGAATATTAAGCACATACAATGGGCTAAAGATAGTTTATTCAATAAATGGTGTTGGGAAAATTAGACAGATACATCCAGAAAAATAAAACTATAACACCTTCTTACATCACACACAAGAATAAATTCAAAATGGATCAAAGACTTAAATGTTAGATCCCAAACCATAAAAATCCTAGAAGAAAATATAGGCAGCAAAATCTTGGACATTGCTCATAGAAATTTTTTACCAGATATGTCTCTCTAGAGAAGAGAAACAAAAGAAAAATAAACAAATGGGACTACATCAAACTAAAAGTTTTTGCCCAGCAAAGGAAATCATCAACAAAATGAAAAGACAACCCACAGAATGGGAGAACATATTCACTGATACATCTGATAAGGGGTTAATATCCAAAATGTATAAAGTACTTACAAAATTCAAAACCAAAAAAACAAATAATCCAATTAAAAAGTGGGCAAAGGATCTGAATAGACACTTCTACGAAGAGGACATTCAGATAGCCAATAGACATATGAAAAGATTCTCAACATCACTAATTATCAGAGAAATGCAAATTAAAACCATAATGAAATATCATCTCACACCTGTCAAAATGGCTATCCTCAATAAATCAACAACAAAATGCTGGTGAGGATGTGGAGAAAAGGAAACCCTATTGCACTGTTGTTGGTAATGCAGACTATTGGAGCCACTGTGGAAAGCAGTATGGAGATACCTCAAAAAGTTACAAATGGATCTGCCTTTTGACCCAGTGATCCCATTTCTGGGAATATATCCAATTAATCTGCATCAGCTTTAATAATCATTTTTCTTCTTTTCATTAGTATTGTCATATATTACATACATTTTCTTATGTTGAACCACCCTTGAATTTCTGGGTAAATCCCTCTTGATCATGGCATATCATCATTTTACTATCATGTTGACTTCAGTTCACAGTATTTTCCTGAGGATTTTTGCATCTCTACTTATAAGGCATACTAACTTATAGTTTTCTTCTGGTGTCTTTATCTGACTTTGGTATCAGGGTAATACTAGTCTTACGAAATGAGTTAGAAACTGTTCTCTCCTTTTCTACTTTTTAAAAAAGAATTTGTGAAGGAATTGTGTTAATTCTTCTTTAAATGGTTGGTAAAATTTACCAGTAAAGCCATCTGGCCTTGGACATATTTTTATTGTTGTTAGGAGATTTTTAATTAGTGATTTAATCTCTCCACTTTATTTTTCAGTTATTGCTTAGTAGTTAGTTACCTTGGAGATTACAATTAATATCCTAATTTATAATAAAGTAGTTTGAATGGATACTAATTTAGTTTGAGCATAATACAAAAGCTTTGCTTCTATTATAGTTCTACCTTCTTATGCTGTTCTGTGACAAATTTTATTTTTATACATTGGGTGCTCACCAAGGAAGGGAAGAAGTGTGCCATGGGTAAGTAAAAATGCCACAAATCTGCACTTAAATTCTCTTTTTTCTTTTTAGAATCTATGGATTTTAAAAAGGGAGAAGCATGGAGGAAGGGAGAGAGATATCAATCTGTTGTTCCACTTATTTATGCATTTATTGGTTGATTTTTGTATGTTCCCATACAAGGGATTGAACTCATGACATTGGCTCATCAGGACGGTGCTCCAACAAACTGAGCTACCCAGCCAGGGCTAATATTATCTTTTTCTTGATTCATTATTTGCTTGTTTACTGTAAACTTTTGACTATTTTTCAGAGTTGTGACAAAGTTGATTCAGACAGTTTTTGCTTGATGCTTTTATATATCTGTGAAGTGAGGGGCCCTTTAGCTATCTAGTCTAACATTTTTCCTGACATTATCCCTCTAGTAGTTCTTTAAATTGGATTTCTTATAATTTTATACATAAATTTATGTCTTACACAAATAGAGGTAGTTTTACTTCGTCCTTTCCAATCCTTCTTCCTTCCTTTGGCAATTTTTTCCTTGACAAATTATCTTGGATAAATAGTCACCACAATATTTAGCAGAACTTAGGAGTGTTCTGATCTCCAAGTTCACTGGGATGGCAGCATCACCCCTAAGGCTGTGTAGGGCAGCCCCACCCCCTCAGCTCCTCAGAGTTGTCCACGCTTCTTCAGCTCCTGGGGCAGCCCACTCACAGGCCTTTTTGCTCTGAGGACCTCTGAATAAGGGAGGTGCCTGATCGGATAGAATTAGTCCGATTAAAAGAAGGCACCAGAGTGTTCTCTCTTTCTCCCCCTCCCCCGCTGAGTTCTCTCTCCCTCTCCCTCCCACCCTGTCTCTCTCCCCATGCATGAACCAAAGAGAGGCCATATGGAGACATAGCAAAAAGGCACCTATCAACAGCCAAAAACAGCTCTCACTAAAACCAATTGACTGGAATCTTGATCTTGATACATTTCCTAATATTTAAGAGGTTTAAGCTATCCATTTAGCCTAGCTAAAGTTACATCAATCCTGTTTATCTTTTCAAAGAAAAAACTTTTAGTTTTGTTGCTTCTTTATTGTTTTGATTCATTTACCTTTATACTAATTTATTCCACATACAGGGTCCAGCAAAAGTAAGGCCTGCTTGAGTGTAGTTGGTTAGTGTAATAATATGGGTATAGGAATTTATAGTTTTAATTTGAACATTTTACCTAAAATTTCATGCTGTGTGCTTGAGTATGATATTCTTTTGTCACAGAATTACATGCTTATGATTTTGTAATAAAAGATTTTGTAATTAAAAGGGGCATTATTTGTGCCAGACCATGTGGCGTGGGGGTGGGGGGAGTTGTTTTGTTTTGGTTTTTTGTTTTATTTTGTTTTTTTGAGTGCCAGCCACTATGCTAAGGTTCTGGGAATATAAAGAAATCTTATTTTTTTTGCCCTCATGAGGTGCACTGTCTTCCACATTATTCTCAAAGATTAGTGCAAATAAATATCTTCTTGGAAACTTATTTGAAAATGAATATTGGTAGATCATACATACACAAGATATGTTTTATTATATCTAGACTATGACCTAGCTCAGGCCCAATCCCACCTGAAGATAATGACATGATTACGATGCACTCGTTTGTGGGCCACACACGGAGACTTATAACTCTAGTGAGTGAGTACACCATACTAAGACGTGACTAAGATACTCTGAGAAAGAGCTCTGACAGAAGTACGAAAAGCCAGCTAGGAATTATAGAAACACTAAGAAGAATTAATAGGACTGAGAGGTAAATTTGGGGGTGAACAGGGAAAGCTATCAAAAATAAATGATAATTGAGTTAGGTTTAAAAAGCATAACTAAGCCTTCCCATCTGGCTGGAACCATCAGAGGTTTAAAAGGCTTGGTCAGGTGATTTCCAGAAACATGAAGCAGACTCATAAAACCTCATAGGACCTAAATTCCTTTCCACCTAAAAATCTTAAACCATCTATTTTGTGTGTAGAAGATGTTGAAGTAAAGGAATAAATGTCTATTAAACTAAACTAAAACAAAATGAAGCAAACAAATATAAAAGCATTAACAATGTTTAAACTAGCTAAAGAGATAAGGAAAGGGAAGGATTGGAGGATTGGGGGACAGGATAAGACAGGAGGGGGAGGAAGGCACCATCCATTCAAGGGACCTCAGGCATTCTGACAGGAAACTGGCATTTCTGTGTAAACGACTTACTTGATTATGCCTTTGCTTTAATTCAAACATTCTTTTATCTTTTTATGTTCTTTCTTTTCTTAAATAATTTTAATGGTTTTTTTATTACCATTTAGTCCCCTTATACACCCTCCCCACAGCAATACCACACTGTTATCCATGTCCATGAGTCCTTTTTCCTTCTTGCTTAATCATTCTACCCCTAACCTCCTCCCACCCTTAGCTGTCATTCTGTTCTCCATCTATGTGTCTGTCTCTATTTTGCTTGTTAGTTCAGTTTGTTCATTAGATTCCACATATGAGTGAAATCATATGGTACTTGTGTTTCTCTGACTAGCTTATTTCACTTACCATGATGCTTAATGTCACTAATCATCAGAGAAATGTCAAAACCACAATGAGATACCATTTCATACCTGTCAGAATGGCTATCACCAATAAATCAACAAACAGAGATCACTTCCAGCCATGATGGAGGCATAGGTAGATACACTTTGCCTCCTCTCACAACCAAAAGAAAGACAACAACAAATTAAAAAGCAAAAAACAAACAAACTGCCAGAAAATCGAACTGTATGGAAGTCTGACAGACAAGGATTAAAGAAGAAACAGTCGTCCAGATCTGTAGGAAGGGCAGGAACAGGCAGCTTGGGGAGAGAGGACACACAGCCAGGTGGCAGCTGAAGAACTGGGAGGGCAAGATAGAGGCTGGTGGCCCCATATTTGTGTGTGCATAAGCCAGGAGGAACAATGGGGAGTGAGACAGATTGCACAACCCAGGGTTCCAGCACGGGAAAAGCCTCAAAACCTATGACTGTAAAAACCTGTGTGGATTGTGGCAGCAGGAGAAACTCCCAGTCTCACAGGAGAGTTCGTTGGAGAGACCCACAGGGGCCTAGAATGTACACAAATGCACCCACCCGGGAATCAGCACCAGAAGAGCCGAATTTACTTGTGGGTGGTGGTGGAAGTGACTGAAAGCTGGCAGAGAGCTGAGCAATTGTTCCCTCTCTGGCCCCTCCCCCACAGACAGCAGCACATCACAGCAAAGTAGGTTGCCCCTCCTGGGTGCATATCTAAGGCTCTGCCCCTTACAATGTAGCAGGTGGGCCGAAACAAAGAAACCCTTACCACCATGGATTGAACCTGCAACCTAAGTGTGTGCCCTGACCAGGAATCAAACCCACAACCTTTTGATGTATGTGACGACACTCCAATGGAGCTATCTGGCCAGAGCTATTCAGACATCCTCTTTTAAAATTCTGATCTATGTTTAGTTAGTTTGTCATTTGTTGAAGAAAATCTGCGTGGATTTAGGCTTTCTTTTTATTAGATCTAATGTCATCATTGAGGCACTGTCATTCTGGTCGTTTTCTTACAAAGGGACCCAATTGGTTCATTAGATGAGCAGAGTGAGCCCATCAGTAAAATGGTTTTCAAGGCATGTGAGCAGCCAGATGATGGTGCTTATACTAAAATTGACATCTATGCTAGTCAATTAATTAAGGGCAAAAGCAAAATCAAGTGCTTTGACTTAAAAGATAATATATTTTCTGCCCCCTTAAACAGAAGAATATTATATGTACATGTGGACAGTAAATGAGAAATAGTGGAATGGACACCCACCATATAAAAATAAAATAAAATAAAATAAAATACAAGAGAGATTCCACAGTCTTTGATATGTATATCAAAGACTGAGAGTAATTTCTGGTGCGTACAAAATACTTGTCTAAAAAGTCAGTATTCTACACATTTATATTTATAGAAGAAACATTTTTAAATCAGATGTACTAGCTTTGCTACTCCCCTCTGTGATTGCTCAGTTAGCATTATCCTGCTACTCCAGTTATGATGCTGTCTTCCCTGAAATTTTTTTTAGGCCTGTAGAATTAAAGTGAAAAAAAAAAAAAAAGCTAGAAGTATCAACTCAGCAAATTCTCCTATCATGTTCCCCAGCTCTCCAAGGAGTCTCAAAAAATTATTTTCTCCGTTGGTCATGAGGGTTGCTCTTCAGAGTAAAAGATGGGCCATGGAAAGAGTTATTACAAAAAGAAAAGAAAAAAAAAGTGATGTTGCAAAGCGAGTTTAAGCCCGGAGCAGGATGTTCTATTCCCCTTGAGCCACAGAATGACTTCATGGAGTGGAATTTTGTTCCTAGAATCTCAGTTGTAGAGAAAATCCTTAGGTGCCTTGTCAATCTGAGCATTTTTTTCAATTGATTATGGCTTTAATCTTAAAATAATATAATGTTTGAGTAGCATGTAACCACTTGCTACTTAGAGTAGTACATGACCAGTGTAACTACTTGTGATGGAAACTATGTTCCATGATCTACTCAGGTGAAACTTCAGCACAGGACAAGTCAGGGAGCCTAGGATTCCCTTTTCTGAAACTTTTCACAAAAGAAAAAGGAGGCACAGTGGCCAAGGATGCAGTTCTTAAGGCCAATTATTTTTCCCAATCGCATTTATCATGCTTTTGAGACAAAATATGAAAATGTCAATGTTTGGGGATGATGATATCTTAAATTACTTAAGTAGACTCACTCAAAGAGCTCTTGCTTAGGAATGTACCATTACCATTACTACTTTCAGTACTTTTACTTAAACATAAAATGCAAAGACTCTATCGTGGAGCATTAGGCCTTTCTAGAGCTCTGTTTCCTCATTTGTAAAAAGAATGAGTTGGACAAGTGGTCTTCTTTTCAGGTTTAAAATGGTACAAATGATATCACAATATGCAAAAATTGCTCTAGTAAAGATGGCAATTATTTAAGTTGTGTTACTTGCTGATCACTTATACATATACTCTCAGAGTAGTAGGTTGGCAGGCACTATGTCATTCCCAATGCTACATTGTGTCTACCACTGCCTGAGGTGTAGTGAACCGTAGAGCAGGTTTTAACTTGCTAAACGTGTTTTCATTAAAATAAGGAAAGTGAGCCTTAATAAATTCTTATCTGTCTGAAAATCTTGAGCAATGCTCTTCATTGATTTGTTTATAATTTTACAACACTCAAAATGGGCCATTTGGTGAACACTTGTCTAATGAACATGGCTGATGTGGGTATGTTCAAGAAGAGAGCTATGAGAGACTAACCTGGGGATAGGCCACAGTCACCAGGGTGATGGGGTCATGGCCAATTGTCTATTTTCTGTGGAGCTCAGATTTCTCATTTTTTATAAGTGGGCTTCAGTTTTTAATATTCCATATGTGATTCTCAAATTGCCAATGTTTTAAGACCTTACTTTGGATGGACATACAGCCTAATTTATTGTCTATTGGAGTCGTTTTACTCTTTGAAAGTTTCACAGTGACTGAAAAGACAAGAAAGAGCAGAACAAACAGCTGACAATTATGACAAGAGGAAAAAACAGCTCAGGGTTCCGCAGGAAGTAGAATTATGTTTCAGTGAAATATTTATCTCAATAAAATTAGTTTTTTTAAGAACTTAAATGCAGTTGTTAATGCTAAACTTACCATCCTCTTTAAAGTAATGTATCTGTGTTGAGCCAGAAATTCAGATGGTGTGAATAATTACAAGATCATTGTGAACATCTGAACTATGTGTGACGGTTCGTCAGCATTTTGCATGAATTTTCTCTTGTCCTCCTGACAAAGAAACTGTGAGAGACACTCGTATTACTTCTCTCTTATCTATAAGGTATCTGAGGCTGAGAGATTTTAAATAACTCACATAGGGTCACACAGGTAATCAGTGGTCCAGAGGGAAAGGGAACCCAAGTCTGTTTTACAGCAAAGTGGGAAATCTCAGCTCAGACACTCTTAGGTGTACTCTTTTTATAGAAGAACAAGGTAAATACTAGAAAGCTGCTTTAGTAAGACCCATGGAAGGGTTACTTTTTAGATGAAAAAAGTTTGCTTTATATTGAAAATGACCCAGATTTCCCTTTTCAGATTTTCTTGACCGCACTTGCTCTACTCAAAAGGACCATTATTTCTTTACTTTACCTTCTGTAACTGTACACGTTTCCCTTGTGCCAGCCTGTGTAATATTGCACACTTATCGCCTCGGGTAGTTGTGTGCCTACACACATGGTTAGGGACCCTTGTGGAGGCGTCAACTCCAGGTATGCAGTTGGGAACATGGACAATGACTTCTATACAACATAAATAATTCCCATTTTTAATCTTACAGCTAATGTAGGTGTCTCATCTTCAGTAAGATTTAACCCCAAAGCTGTAGACAAAGAACTTTATGTGTCATCGAATCATGTGATAAAAGCGATGATGACATAAGGGCCCTGGTTTGCTGTAGCTCAGTCTTTCACTTAAAATAGAAATAAACCAGGTCAAAAGGTTGCGTGAAACTTACGGTGTATATTGATCAACAGTATTTTTACCTTATAATAACTACTGCATTCTATTTCATGGAGAGAAGCCTTTCCTTCCATTTTTACTGGTCACCCCAGGGTCAGCCCGTTGGCAAACACATCTGGCACTTGCCAGGGTCCTCAGCAGACACAGGGAGAAAGAGGCTCAGCAAGAGGAAAGTGGGTGGTCCTGTTGCAGGTTCCCTGACTTTTGCTTATATTTCCTTTCTTCTGAATTGTGGTCATTTTTCACATGAACATTTAAATGTAGTACCTTAGGCAACTTATTTCTTCAAAGAATCAGATCATTTTTCTGCTACTGGTAATTTTTTCAGCACATACCTTATATTATTTGATGGCTCTGACTTGGTAAAGTCAACCACTTATCTAGCTTTAGAAGGACAGTGCTGTTTCCATACATTGCCTCTTCCAACTCATTTTCAGTGCGCTCCTTTATTTTTCCTGGCTGAAAGCATCATTTTTCCTCTTGTCCTCTGTTTTTTTTTAAAAATTTTATCTATTTCTAGTGGTGAGGAGAAAGGGAGAAACCATCAGTTGGTTGCCTCTCACACAGGCTCCCAACTGGGGACCTGGCCTGCAACCCAGGCATATGTCCTGACCAGGTATCGAACCTGAGACCTTTGGGTTTGCAGGCTGATGCTCAATCCACTGAGTCACACCACCCAGGGCACCCAGGGCACCCTCAGTCCTATCAGCTGTCTCCTGTTGGTCCTCTCAACATCTTTCCTTTCCTTCCCTGCTCACTTAAGAGCTAGTCATTGCAATCCACCTCTTGGTTTGGGGCAGTAGCAGCACTTAGGAACACAGACTTCACAGAGAGGTTGCCTTAGCTCTACGCCTACCTCTGCCACACTAAACCACTCTGTTACATTTTCTTTTTAATTTACAAAACAAAGATGAAAATAGCACCAGTCTCCTAGGACTTTTGTTAAAATGCACCCTGTAAGACACTTAGGACAGTGTCCAGCATTGTCCAGCACTTAGCTGAGCTGGTTATTATTATCACTGCTTTTGGTCACATTTGTGTTCAGTGTAGGAGACACAGACACAGTCCTGAACACTAACATGGAGTCATTTCAGTCCGCTGCCTCGTTTTGCCCATTTTAAAAATAAAGCGATAATTATCTACATCAGGAGCTATTTTGAGTGCTGGAGCTGAACCAACTTACATTCCTTTAACCTTCTGAAGTTGAATGAATTCTTCATTGCCTGAGGGAATGGGGTGTCCTGGGTGAACTGGGGCAAAGGGGGAAAATTGGGACAACTGTAATAGCATAATTAATCAAGTATAATTAAAAAAATGAAAAAAGTTGCATTGTCATTCTTATGAAATATTCTTTTTTTGTAAGACTTTATTTTACCTCAAGATGCTAGTGAGTTGCCACTATGTTTAACCACTGAAATAAAGTGCTGTCAAAATATTAAATTAGTTTTATAACAACTCAGGTACTGAGAACACAAATATTAGCTCTGTTGCACCCTAAAGATTGGCAAGATACAAAGGAGAATGGAAAACATCAATATTGAAATAGACTTGCCATGATCTAAAAACTCATTTAGAAAATGATAAACTCTTCCCCTGCGAGCCAAACACCAGCTGCAGGGTCCATGGAAATTAAATTCCACAAGCGGTTTCATATTCAAAGACAGTAACAATGGAAATCAAACTGCGGACCCACAAATAAGCAAGGTAAATAAGGTAAAGAGATAACAAAGGATGCATTTCTATAATACTGCCCCTCCCTAGCATTTTGCTCCAACAACATTTAGAATAGGTCCTTATGCATCATATAGGTGCTTAATACCTACTGATGGGTTAAATGAAGGAAATAAGTCACCACAGCTGATCTGCGTATCTGACTAGGTCCAGAGAGACTTCAAGGTATTCATGAACTGTCACACATCATTTTAGTTTGGTTGCCTCTTGAAGAGCATATGAAGAGGATAATATACTTTTTATATGTTTTTTTCCTCAACTGCCAGAGACAGAAGTTGCTTCAACTCATTTAAGACCCAAAATATATTAAAAATTACCTTTTGATTAAAACTTTTCTTCAAAATAAAATTTGTTTAGGAACAGTGACTGAACTCTAAATTTGGTAACTCTAGTCATCTATGTAAATTGACCCAATTATTTAAGTTGATAAAACTTCCAACAGAGGGAATAAAGAATATAACACAGCAATTTGTAACCTTTTCTAGAGTTTGTTCCCTTATAACAGTAGAGGGTTACTACTGAGCATGTCTATCTAAAGGTATTTTGGGGCTAATTCAGTTTAATTCCCATTACTGTGTTATTTTCTTCACATGGACCAAATAATTACCATATGTCTAAAGTTGGGCTGGTTGCTTCATAGAAATATATGACAGAATATATATCAGATTATATCACTCTTTTGCTTAAATCCTTTCATTGGACTCCCTTGCCCTCAGAATAGCATCTCAGACCTTGAATAGTGACTTCTGAGCCCCGCCATGAGTGCTCTCCTGACAAGCTGTGCTACGTCATGTTCTGCCAATTTCCTCCTCTATCACTAAGCTTCAGGCAATTTTTTGCTCATATGTGTTTCTTTTTTTCATTTGTCACAATTTATAATCATATTTATATGTATGCTTTATTTCAGTACATTTTCTCCACTTGATCAGGGTGATGAACAATTTAAAGCATGTGCTTCTTAAATGAAGAAATGACCACTGACTTCAAGGACACAAGAGTGCATGGGGAGAGATAACACTATAAACACTATGGCCGTTAAAGAAAATGAGTGCTCTAGAGTTTTGGGAAAAGGTTTTGGGTGGAACTAAGCCTACACAGATATAACAAAACTGGTGGGGAGAGGTGGTTTAGATGGATGGGGAAATGGCAACAGTAATGGCTCAAGGTAACAATGAGAATTTCCTGTGAAGGTGCCACACCTTGAGTGAAATAGTCAAAGGAGGAGTTAATGGGATTCTGGGAATTGTGCACATCTTATATCTCATCATACCTGTGCTGTGGTCCACATATTGAGCAAAGTTGAGGGCTCAGAAGATTTAATACACTCCCTTCTCTTTCAGAGTGCTTCACATTTTGCGTGTTCTCTCAAAGTTCAAGTTGTTGCTCAGTATTCTGGAAAAGGGAAAGAACAAATTCTTATATTGGCCTTTTAATAAATATGACCATTGTAATGGGCTCCCATCTTAGCTAGTTCTAAACTGAAGTATCCTATGATACGTGGCCATGAAGCACTGCAGTGTCTCATTGCTCATTGGCTTAAGGCTTTGGATAGACAAATTACACCCCCCTTTTTTCTCTTAATATATATTTTCTCCCCTCAGCATAATTGTTTTGAGCTGTTACAAGGTGTTACTTCTGGGTTATTTTCATGTATTTAATACCTACCTGAGAATTATTAAAATAGTCATTCTAAGACACAGTTATTTATTAATCACCACCCCAGCTCCAAAAAAGCTTATATTTAAAAAAATCAAATTTTAATACATCACTATGATAATGCAACAAATAATTTCTTATAAATAAAACCTATAAATTACTTTCCTACTTATATCTGAAAAATAGTAGATTAAAATATATCCTCCCCCTCAAAAAAATAATGGTACAGGAACATTTATTTTTCTTTGCTCCTCAAATTTGTCTTTTAGTGGTTTGAGAGCAGAAGAAATCTTTTATCACTATATTTAGACGTCAACCAGGCAGGTCGGTGCCATGGCAACTGCCGAACAAAGAAATGTTAGCAAGGGAGGCTCATGCATGCTCTGAGGAGGTACTTACTAGTACCACTCGAGTGAGATTAAAGATACTGCCTGGCCAAGGTTGCATGCCTGGCTGCTCTTGCACCCTTGCAAAAGAGGAAGGTGGGCCACCGGAGCACCACTATCACCTTGTGAAGGATGGGTGCAAATAAGTCTCTGTGCTTTAGGCTCCTCAACTGAATCCAGGACATTCTCGAGCCCCAGTAATGATGCCTTGACCTTAAACAATCCTATTCATCTTGAGTCCCAGGATTATTATAGATGCTCACTTTATAATAAAATGTGGTTAAAATAAGGTCATTCCCTTGCATTTTTATCCCAAGCTTTCCCTCCATACTTATTGAATGGTTAGGACTCATATCGTTAACAAGTTCTTTAGACACTAGTGATTGAAAAGGAAAAAGCCAGGTAGGGTGCTTGTCTTCTCAGAGCTTAAGTTCACTAGGAGAGATACAGGATGAAATACAATAATAAACAATAGCACGTATATAGTAGACATTTATTTTAAAATGCTGTCTGTATAAGTGATGTGAAAACTACCCAGCCAGACAGATTTCATATGTCAGGGCTGGTTTCATTAACGATGCATCTGGACGGATGGAGAACCCAGGAAGGGCTGCTCTGAAAGGCTGCCAGCTTGAGTAGAGACTTGAAGGAGGGGAAGTCTAGACACCCAAGACCCAGAGAAAGCATTTTCAGAGGACAGCAGTTTGAGGCACTTCAGAGAGAAGAACCCTGCCATATTCCAGGATTGAATAGAAGTTCAGTGTGCAGGAGTGTAGAGTGCCAGGCAAGTTCAAAACTGTGCTTGTCTAACCTATCACCTGCACACTCTTCAGAGGCACTCACATCATTAAGTGCCCTCAAACGAGTCTCAGAGACCCCAGGAAGTCATGTCCCTGGGAGCTAAAAGGAAGAGCATATGCCTACCAGCAAAGTGCATTGTTTTCCTTCATTCTTTAGAGCTCCAGGTCACGGCCCCAGGGGCAGAATCCCAGCAAGGTACTTATGTTCATCAATGACCAGCTCCAGTGTCACAGCCCCTGCTGAGTAACAGGGAAGCACTGCTAGGTCTGCAGAACTACTCTAGATTTAGACACACCTCCCTGCGACTCCCACTGTTTCCTCTGTGGTCTCTATCTCCTGCCCACAGGCACTCACACTGCCCCTGGCCTTGCAGGAGCTGCCATAGTGATTGCTTATGCCAGTGTCAGGGTGATTAGAGAAAGGTGCTTCATTCATTATGGTATGGCAGTATTCTGTCCCCAGGACTCAGAACATTCGGTGATCACACCTGGAGTCAACCTGAGCGAAAGGCAGCATACCTGGCTTAACCTCATCCTTCACTCTCCATAATCATTAGTTTGAATCACGTCAACTTTCTATACCCTTGAGGTGAATTTTTTCTTTCTTTTCCATGAGGCTCTCAGCTTCTCATGTGGTGGTATCCCTCCCAGTCTTCCACAGGTACAAGTAGGCCTCAGTTTGAGAAGGATCTCAGCTTGAGTCCAAGTCTCCTTTTTTTTTTTTATTTAAGAGAATTTACATGTTAATTAGTCTTAAGCACCTCTTTCCCCAACAATATTCAGAAATGAACATTACATGGGTGAGTATGTGGACTGGGACACAATATTTCATAATGGTTCTTGAAAGGGGATAGAAAATCAGTAGTTTTTCTTCCCTGGGCACGAGGACATTCTCTTCTTGTTTCATTACAGCAGAATCTACTTCAATATAATAACCTGGGCAGTTCTACATTATCACTCTCTCTAGTTGATCAGGCTTAAGAAGAATAAAGGAGTCTCAGAAAAGATGATTTTACTGGCAAAAGAAAGAGTCTTTCTAGACCCTTCTGATTTTTACTAGTCTGGTCACAAACGCTTGGAGGAGGAAAGTATGCCGAATGCATAGAAATAGGAGAAGGTACTGAAGACAAGCATTTCCCTAGATTAGCCATGCTGGCATATTCTCCAGGTCCTAGTGTAACAGGATACAGCCAAGACAGGAGGCGGGGGCAGTGCAAATAGGGATTTGTAATGAGGTCCAGAACTCAAGGTGTCCAGGAAATATTAGAAAAAATATATATAGGATGTCCTCACCCCAACAAGTCTGAGCTTGGGGGATGGCACACATGGTGCAGGGCCATTCAGAGCTGTTATGTATAGCAACAGCTGTGCAGCTAACCTCTGGCATGATCATTTAACATATCTATAACCTTTAACTGGTTTCATAGATATGTTAAATAACTGTGGCCATGCTTTGAGCCAGGAGGATGGAAGTGACTTCCACCCAAGATGTAACTAGGAGGCAACTACTCCTGGTTACAGAGCCTGCACCTGTGTGAGAGCTTGGAGAAGATTGGCTCCATGCCATGGGGCCACACCTGCCCAGACTTACTATGGCAGCCCAGTAAAGCTGGGAGAATATGGGAATGCTGGCAGGTGTAACTGACTGTAGTAGGAGTCGGAAATGGGGCTGCAGAGGAAGACTGGCGCTGGGATTTAAACCCAGGTGCAGCAGCCATACCCAGGGGAGAATCACACGGCTTTGGCAGAGTGGGGACCCCGTGGCTTTGACGAGAAAGGACCACGTGACTTTTGGGTGCTCCCTTTTGCCACACGGCTTAGGCAACAGGAGAGACTTTGCCTGGAAGAAAAGAGGTGAAAGGACTCTTGCTGGTGGGCCTTGAGAAGGTGCACAGGGCTTTGGATTAACTGGAGATCATGGAGGTGACACAGTTGATGGTGCTGGGAGCCTGAATCACAGACTTCTACTTCTTTTCCTGAGATACAGTACCCCAGACGAAGGCAGAGAGAGAGAGGTGTGGGTCTGTGGGTATTCTAAAGGACGTTAGTATTTTAATGAAGGCATTAAGTCACTACTCTATAAGTCTGTATAGCTTTTAAATAAATAATTCCTTTCCTTTTCACCAATCTCTGGCATGGAGAGACGTCGTTCCTCTGGTGGCGAGCAAGGTGAACCTAGTGGATGGGGGGACCCCAGAGATAAAGGGGGGATCCTTTCAGTAATAGTATATCATTCACCCCCTAGGTTTGTTCTGTAACACTAGCAATAAATATGAATTAGAAACCAAAGAAGTAATTTTCTTTAAGTAAGAGGATAAGGTATGTAGGCAGTGCACATATGGAGCTATTTTCTCCTTAATAGAAGGTCGTCGTATGAAAAAAAAAGAAAACACCAATATTTTAACCTGAAAATATATATGGCCTTGCTATTAAATGGGAGAAAATGGCTCTTCCTCTTTGAGATACTGACTCTTAAAATAGTGAGAAAATATATTATGTCTTACATTCAATAGGAACAGTGAAGAGAGTCAGGACATTTAGTAACCTACCCAAGAAATACTATAAAAAACCTACCAAGCAGAAAACACTGTGCTAAGACTTCTGAGTGGCTGAGCCCAAACAAGGCAGTTCCATTATTTGTTCATTCACTCAACACATTTATGGAGTGCCTGGGTGGGTTAGTTCCGATAACTGGTGTCCAGTTCATAGCCAGGTTAATAGCACATTCCCCAAGATTTCCTGTGAGAAATAAATGAGATAAAGTTGCTTAATGATACTTGTTAACTCGTCAGGGATTAACAAATAATTATTTTCCTGCCCCTTTCTACCCCTTTTAAGATAAAATACTGAATTATTGTTGTAGTGTTTATAACTTTAAGGAAATAATAAAAACTTTTCAAGCACCTATCTACTCTTACTTCCTGGGGCTTTCATGTCTGAACTCCCATTACCACAATGGTGTGATAGTTTGCTAAGGCGGCCATAGCAAAGTACCACAAACTGTGAGGCTTAAACAGAGCTCTGTTGACCCACAGTTCTGGAGGCCAGATGTCCCAGATCCGGGTATCTGCTGTCTTTTTTCTAGATAAGATCTGTTCGGTCCTCTAGCTGTGGTTTGTGGAGGGCTGTCTTCATGTTCATGTGGCATTCTCCTGTGTGTCCCTGTGTCCAAATGTCCCCTTTTTTATAAGGACACCAGTTATATTGGATTAGAACCCACCCTAATCGCATCTTAAGTACTTATATCTTCAACAACATTATTTCCTATTTGGTGACATATTAAGGTCCCAAAGTTAGGACTTTGATATGTGAATTGGAGGAGAATGGAAGGGAGACAAATCAACTCATAACAAGTAGTATTGTTTTACTTGCAGCATTTGAACACACCCTATTCTCCTCTACTCTTTTGCTCTTTCTGCTATCCTAAAATCTCTTCCTACTGAAATCTCTCATATTTCAACTCCAACTCAATGCTCATCTCCTCCATGTAACTTTTCCTTAATTTCTCTAGCTGAAGTTGACTTAATTTTTTTAATTTAAGTGCAGTTACTTTACTTTGTTTTTAAAGTAATTTGATTCTGGTACTTATTTTCTATATCATTAACATATAGAACTCTTCGATCAATGAATATTTTGAATACATAAAGGTATTTGTAAAGATGTTTCTTCTTCCTAAAGGCTATAAATTCTCAAAATAAGGGACCAAGTTCATACTTATTTTTATAATGAATGTTGTTAACCCATATCCTTCTAGGTAAGGTGGTGAGCAGAGAAAATGTGCAAGTGAGAAAGAGGAGAATCATTTGGAAAAGGATCCCACTCAGAAAGGACCCTAAAGAATGACCTTCTATGGGAGAATTTCATAGTCCAGAGGCTAGCTCTTAACCTTGTTAACTTTGAAAACTGACTCCGACAGCAAATACAAAGTGGTTTCATTTTTAAAATAAACACATGCATGAGGTCGATGGATAAAACCAGAACATTGATTTATTCACAGTGAGGAATGAACTGTCATAAACACTGATGAGTGATGTCTCTTGGTTAGTCTTATGTGGGAAGCCAGATAAAATCAGAAGTTTGCTGGGTGAGCATGGATTCAGATCAAGGGAAAATCATTAAGTGATTTGAATATTTAATGACATCAGACTAAAGTAGTATGATGCATTTATCTTCATAGTGTGATTATTTTGCCAGTGGAATAACATTCTTGAATCTACTGCCTAAGCAAACAACTCTATCAATGTTTGCATCTTGGGCTGTTCTTGCTCTTTGTGAAAACTGATTATCCTGTTTTTTTTTTAAATCTTCTTGAATCATACCTTTCTTTTAATATCCAAATAAACTGCTTTATGATTCCCGTATGGTACGACTATAAAACATTCAGTCATTTCTCAAATGTTTCTGAGAATTTATCCTGCAAGCTGTTGTTTATTATCTCTCAACTAGTGTTACAAGGATCTCCTCTCTAATCACATCTTGCCATCTATCTACTATCTTAATATGCTGTTTTACTCTTGCTAGTCTAATTAGTCCCAGCACCTGTATGTAATCTTATCTTTATTTCCCAGAAAATGAGGAACACTTGACTTGTTAACTAATTTGCAGGAAATCTGTGTCATATGGAAATTTCAAAAGGACCAAAAAAATTAAAAGTTCGACTGGGTATCACTGCTCCCAAAGATTTTTGGCATGGCCCATTATAGACCACCCCTAAGTGGCAATTTCTCCACTACCATGGTGTTGAACCTTCTGTCTTACTCCAATTATTGATCTGCTCTCTTGCCTTTTTCAGCCCCCAAATTCCCAAGCTACCTTCTCCAGCCTACACGAAAAAACAATAGCAAAATTCTTCAAAAATTGACAGCCCCACCCTGGCCAGGTGGCTTGATTGGTTGGATCACTGTCCCACACACCAAAATGTTGTGGGTTCGATTCCCACTCAGGGCACATAGGTAGGTTGTGAGTTTGATTCCCTGAGGTGCATACATTGAGGCAACTGATTGATGTTTCTCTCTCACATCTATGTCTCTCTCTCTCTCTCTCTCTCTCTCTGTCAAATCAATAAATAGATCCTTGGGTGAGGATTAAAGAAGAAAAAAAAATACAGCTCCCTTTTATATGATTATAGTATTATTTTCAGAAAATGTTTCTTAAATGCCTACTATGTGTCAAAGACTGTGATAGGTCTTGGGATACAAACACAAATATAGCCCATTTTCTCAAATATAGCTCATTTCCTCAAATACTAATTTAAAAATACACAAATGAGTACATAATTACGAAGTGAAGACAGTGTGGAGGAGAACAGTGTGAGAGCACTCTATAAGGCTGGGGAGAGAGGCCAGACCATGCAGGACTTAGAGGATTGTTAAGACTTACATTTAAGTTTTAAACGAATAGTCACTCTGGTTGTAGTGTGCATAATGAATTGGAGGTGGACAAGAGTCTGTACAAGAAAACATCCTAATCAAGAGATGATAAGTTTTACAACTATCAACTAAGAGGAAACAGGAGAAAGGACTTGAGAGTCATTAAGGGGAAATGTCAATAGGAATTGTTACTAGATTGGACATGAGTAAAGGAGGAAAAGGTCACAGACATGACTCTTAGGCTATGACTGCACAACAGCAGAGATGGAAGTATCATAAACTGAAATAGGAGATCCTAGGGGAGAGCAGGATTGGAGGCTGAAGTCATGAGTCCAGTCTTGGTCATGGTGAGTTTGAGGTGCCTTTGAGATGCCCAAGTTGAATTGTTGGTGGTGGCTGGATATGCTGATTGGGGCTTAGAAGAGAACTAAGCTATAATTACATAAGCAATGTTGGTTTGAAATGTAGTTGAGGGTGGATGAGATTGTCTAGGAAGAAAGAACAAAATGAAAAGAGTAGAGGGCCTAAACATGAGCTGTGAGAAATATCAGCATTTTGTGGCTATGAAGAGGAGGGTGTGCCTAGAAAAGATGGTGAGGAGAGTGGGGTGCCTTGTAAAGTGGTAAACAGAGGTATTTCAGGAAAAAGTTCACATGCAGATGATTTACATTCATAAAAATTAAAAAACAGGGGAGAAAAGATCTTTGGAGAAATATAAAGGTCTGGAGGCCTTAATAAGTGTGGTGTTTGTGGAACATGGAAACCATAGTCAGATTAGAGAGACTTGAGAGGCTAGAACATGAGGAAGTGAGCCACATGGAACAGGAAGGAATGGAGCCAGGGACAAGGCATTCCAGAAGTTTTCTATTAAGTAGGAGAAGAGTGAAAGGTCAGGGTTCAGATATGGACATGTGATAGGAAAGATTTTTGATTATTATTCATGTGATGTAGTTGGAGGAGTTTAAACATAGGGTTGATATATGTGGATGATTACACTAAATTTAAAAAAATAATTGATAATTCTGGGTCCCTTAGAGCAACACACTGGTGTACAGATTAACTTTAGACAGGTGGGGCACTCCTAAAACAAACAGAAAGAAAGAAAGAAAGTGGTTGTTTTCAAACACAGGCATGGTGATAAGTTTGAAGTTGAATATTCTAAATGATGACTTCAATTATTTCTGTCAAGCATAAGGTTTAGTCTTTGCTTGGTGAGGGGATGTCTAGGTGGAATTGTAAATTAGAGGAAAATAGAGAAATTTTGAAATGTCATTGGAGATGGATGTGATGAGAAGAAAAAGAATGCTACAGTGCCCCCTGATTGTCAGTGCACTTCTGGATGCATTGGCCCCTTTACCATTACAAAATGACCATCTTTGTCTCTCATTACTGTTTTTGTCTTGAAATGTATTTTGTCAGGTATAAGTGTGGCTGCACTGGCTTTTCTCTGGATGCCATTTGCTTGGAAAATCATTTTCTGCTCTTCCACTTTGAGTCTGTATTTGTGCTTACAGCTGAGATGTATCTTCTGAAGGCAGCATATGGTTGGGTTTTGTTGTTAATCCAATCTGCTCCTCTGTGCTATTTTATTGGTAAGTTCAGTTAATTTATATTTAGGGTGATTATTGATTTATGAGGATTTTCTGCAGCCCTTTTATTTTTGTTTTCTGGTAGCCCCATGTCTTCATTGTTTTTGTTTCCCCTCCTTGTATTGCTGTCTTGTATTCTATGATTTCTTACTCTGTTTCTTCTTTTATTTTTAAGTGTCTCAGTTTCTTTTTTTCGGGGGGGGGGCGGTATTTATCATTATGCTTATGCGAATGAATTCTCTGCCATTTAAATCACATATTTATGTTCCTGGAGATTTTTCATCATTTTTTTTCTGAGCTGCTTTGTTACCTTGATTAGTCATTGTTACCTGAAGAATTCCTTCTCTGCCTAGGCATCTGTGGGAATGAAATCTGCTTTTTATTAAAGAGGGGCACTTCTCTGTTTAGTAGGTTGATGAGAATTCTTTCTTTTGTTTTCCCATAGGTGGCGCTGAAGTGCAGTTTTTTAGTTTCTCTTGCGCTGCTCTGGCTTGGATCTCTTCGATCCTGCGTTCCCTAAGGAAGTGGCATCTCCTCTGCGACAAGGTGGCCTCCATTTCAGGGCACCATCCTCATGGGGGAATGTGGTGGGTAATGGCATTCCAACCCGTGAAATCCCACCTCTGTCCTCTGCAAGCAAATGCTGCCCTCACTGCCGGAGGTGTGCCACATGCCCTGGCTGGGCCCAGCTGCAATGGGTGGGGGAAGGTGAGCTAGGAGAGGCTGGCTGGTGAGTTTGTGGCTTTGTTCTCCTCCCAGTAATGGCAACTGCTCGACCTCAGCCACCGCACCTCTGTATCGTCATCCCTGTCACTGAGATTAGCAGCGTGCCTCTGACACTCAGAGAAAAATGTTTCTGCCTCTCAGTTCTCAGGGCTGCAGACAACGTGCTCTGTAGCCGGACACTCACTGCTAGAGCTTCTTCTGGGGCCTGCTGCTAGCTCTGGGAGGGTGAGGGGAGGTGGCCAGGCTCCGTGGCCTTGTTTTTCTGCCTGGCAATGGCGGCTGCCAGACAGTCACGGCCGGACCTCTGTGCTCTGCTGCCACCTGGTCACGGGGCTCAACCAGAGTGTACTGACCACTCAGGCAGGAATCTCTCCTATCTCTCTACTTTTCCAGGCTGCAGAGAGTGCAGGTTGCCACCTGCACCGCTCCTCTCCCAAGACCCGCTGTGATCTCCGAGCTGTGCCTGCAGGCCCTCACCTCAGTCTTCTCTCTTCCCTTCTCCCCTGCTCACTTGGACTTGCCCACCTTCAGCTGTTTCAGTGCATGGATCTCTCAGATGTGTTTGTGTGTTGAGCAGGAATTATAAATTTGTTAAATTTTTAGCAAATTATAATTATAAATTTGTTGAAAATTTGTTAAATTATACCTGCTCAAATTGTTGTAACTTCAAGGGAAGAGACCAGGGGAACCTCTCATGCCTTCATTCCTCAGACTAGAAAATAAATGCATATTGTTTAAGTGACACAGTCTGTGATGTTTATTGTGCAGCCCAGTTAGACTAGTATACACACTACCCAGAGTTAATCCAGACACCACGAGGGGATCAGTTCCACAACTGCCCTCACTTCAGGTGCTAGTTTCAAGTTTCCAGGCCCCAAGAATCCCTGCACTTTTGTCTGACTTGGCTACAGATTTGGGGGTTCTTATCACCCCTCTACAGCTTCAACAATTTGCTAGAATTACTCACAAAACTCAGGGAAGCACTTACTTATATTTATTGGTCGAATATAAATGTAAGTAAATGAAAGGATCGAGCTTTCATCCTGCAGCTATCTAGGAGTCATCGAGACTCACGTCATTAGCATAAACTCAGACGTGGTTGGACGGGGTTTGTTATGAATAACTAAGGATGATCCTATCCCTCAAGGAATTCCAAGGGTATTAGAAGCTCTGTTCCAGGAACCAGGACAAAGATAAAATACATCTTTGCCATCATACCACACACCCCTTGGGTGATAGCTTGGCTACAGACCTCTTTTGTAATAGCAAACATTGTTTCTTTCAGCTTGTTTTCATTTGTAGCCAAACTCTTCACTTATTGATCAATTCATATATTCAGTCATTGTTCATATATTCAGTGAGTTGCAATCAAGTCATGGTAGTATAGCAGCTATCAGGTCCCACAAGGTGACTTTCTGGATCTTAATTTAATTTATTGTAGTTTTATTATATTTTGATTTTATACTTTAACTCAGAAGATATCCATATTTCTTTTTTGTGTGGCAATTATTTTGTACAATGTATTATTTTTTACTGGTGTTCAGTTACAGTTGTCCCCATTTTTCCTCCATTACTCTTCTCTGCCCTGCCCACCCCACTCCTCCCACATCCAATCCTCCCTCCTGTTGTCCTTGTCCATGGGTCCTTTATACTTGTTCCTTGACTTGACCCTTCCCCTTCTTCCCCCCATTACCCCATCCTTCCCGTTCCCCTCTGGTCACTGTCAGTTTGTTCTTTATTTTTATGTCTCTGGTTCTATTTTGCTCACTTGTTTGTTTTGTTGATAAGTTTCCACTTATATTTTAAATATCACTGGATTCTTAAGCAGTTTCAAAGTTTTCAACATGAAAGGTAATTTTAAACTATCTTGCTGTCTCAAAAGTTATCTCAAGCATTGGCAACATTGGTACAAACACATTAGTTTCTAAGGAAAAAGTAAGACCATCAAATTGTTACAACTTAAAAAATTTCATAGGCTCAAAAGGTAATTTTTCACCCCTAAAGAGAGGGAAAGAAAAGATACCCTACCATATTTATGACTTGGGCATAAATGGGAAAGGGACTCACAATTTATTCACAGTAATGTATTTATTGTTCATTCACATAGAAAGTACTTTTTAAAAAGTCTTGTTAATTTGTCCTCTATTTGAAAAAGGGGGAAAATAGCCAATATTGCAATATTCATACTTCTTTTATTGTGAAGTTCCTCAGCTGTACCTCATAGTGGCTTTCATGGACTTAATAAATATTTTGAGTGAATAAGTACTATGAAGGCACAGAAATAAGTAAGAGCAAATGGCTACCATATTTTTGTTACTTGTTAAAATGTTCTCCATTTGGGTATTTTAAATGAATATGTATGGAAGAAGTTTATTAGTTTTTATTTTGTTATATGTAATAATTACATGCAATTATTAAAATTATTATATGTAATAATTACATGCAATTATTAAATTACTACATGAACATCTACGTGTGCAAACACTTCTATTGGGCCATTATATCTTATATCTATTGCTTAGTTTTCTGTGCTCAAGGAAACTGCCATCAGGCCTGATTGTCATTAAGAGGCCCCTTGGTTTACCTGGAAGTAGTCTCAGCAACCACAAACAAGCCCCTGGGGGTAAAAGAAGCTACTCGAGGACCTATACTTAATTTTGAAATTCTTTAAACGAAATACTGAGGACCTGGCTGGATAGCTCAGTTGGTTAGAGCATTATCCCCATACACCAAGGTTGGGGGTTCAATCCCCAGTCAGGGCACATACAAGAATCAACTGATGAATGCATAAATAAATGGAATAACAAATCTCTCTCTCCCCCTGTCTCTCAAATAAATAACTAAAAATAATCAATATTTTAAAAAAATGAAATGATGAATCATCACAGTAAAAAATGTTTCAAATTGACAAAGTATCTTTAGATCCCTGCCTAATGAATGCCTTTAGAACATAAGCCAATAGTCATTACTTTCCTTTGCATTAAGCATCACTTTATAGTTTTCATTTGGTTTTATATATAATAAGACATATTTTTTTAAATCTTACAATGATTTTCTCAAGGTAATCTACGGTTTGGAAGGAACCTTATCATCCTTTTCTCTTCTTTTACAGTGGTAAGTTTATTAAGAGATCTTAGGGGTATATATTATATATTTCAGAGTGAAACCAGTTATAAATAGGTACAACAGTAATTTTTTGAGTGGGGTTCTTAGTTTTATTATTAAATCTAATAAAATAATTTTCTAGATTAGAAAATATATCCTGATGAGGCTGGCCTAGATTAGAGTTCAGGCTGAGCTACTCCAACCTGCAACTTTGTCCGCCTTTCTGAACAACAATCTTCAAAGCAGCAAATCAACACAAAGTGCCAGTACAGAGTCATATGGAACTCCTACTTTTCCATTTGGTATTTTACTTCCAAATTTTTAATTAGATGATGTTTGGCTTTCAAATTAAGTTGAGCTGTTACACAGAGCTCAAAGTTTGTGCATTTGATATTTTGATTATGAGTATTAGCTGACAGATGGTATTGTGATATAATGGCAAGAAGTAGGCCTTCAAGTCACGCAGACAGAAAGCAATGGGATCTGGTGGAATAGTAATGAGCTTTGGCGTCAGGAGGGGCATCCCTTAGTGTCCAGACCTGGCAGCTGTGTGGTTTGGGCAAACCACTCAACTCCTTTGAGGCTTAGCTTACTTATCTGTCAAATAAAAAATAATACTTAACTCAGAAAATTATGTAAGGACTAAATGTGCAATGTCTAGTATAGTAATAGATGATTAATAATTAGAAACTAGTGTCATTTCTCTATTTAATGTGTCATTTATCAGATTTGTAAATTCAGGTAAATTACTTAACCCCTTGAGATTTTGTATGCTCTATAGCAAATGGAGAAAATAGTAGCCACCTCACAAGAATGTTGTGAGGATTAAACAAGAGAAACATGCACAGGGGCATACAAATTTGTTTATCTCCCCCTTTTCTCTCACCAACATTTTTTTCTGGTTACTTTGAAACAGTGAACAGTTTAGATTGAACTTTAAATTGGAAGAACTTGATGGCAAGGGTATTTGTTTCTTTATTTTGGGTGACAAGTCATGTGCCTGTACACACTGAAAGTAAAAATAATGAATGTATTGAGTTGTGGTTTTCTTGATTCCAAACACAGTTCATTCAAGGGATTTCTGAGGAAAGGTTCTTGCATCACAGAAACTCTGACTCTGGGAGAGCTGGGTAGGCCTGCCTCTATTGGAAAGGCTTACACGTCCAGCGGTGTGTAAAATGGTCTTAACACAAGCACTTAAGTTTATTCTACAAGGAAGAGAGGTTGGAGCTTGCGTCTCAGCTTCAGTCGGATTCAGCCTGTTTTTTCTAGAATAAGAGTTTTGTCACGCTTTGCTCAGGGTGCAGATGAGGATTTCATCTTTGCTAACCATGATGTAAAGTCTGGCAGGTGCATGTGTTCAGGATGGAAGCAGTTGTCTTTAGCCTTTTGCAAACAGACTACAGGATGTGAAAAGGGGAAGGCTTTGACTGGCATTTGAAAAAGATGACTGTGAGGGAGGCACCAGTGAATGAAAAGGAACTGCTATTTCTGGCTCTGACCTGCTCAGAAACAGAACAGAATTTTCAGTGGTTACACTAAACAATCACAGGTGATTTATAATTCTTTTACTAATTATCAATTCATTAATAATTTTCTAAAATAATAATGGCAGAGAAGTGATGTAGCCAAGCATTTTTGTTGCTATTGTTATTGGAAAGCATCATAATAACTGTTTCTATTTTATAGCAAATATAAGACTTTGGATTAGATTCAGCATAACTAGCAAAGCTGAAGTCAGCAGAACTTGATTTTGTTTCCAATTTTGAGCTTACTTATTGGAAGACCTTGAAAAAAGATAATAAACTCACTCCTACAACAACAAAACTGAGACTCTCCGAGCCACAGTAACTGAGAGGGACGGGGAGGTCTAACGGGGTGATCGGGCATGTGAAACTCATCACAGAGCCCGTCATCATGAGCAGAACAGAATGCATCTTGTCTTGCTTAATTAGGAAATGCAATTAGAAGGTGAAGCCTGGAAATTTATTAGATTTGTTCTAATACTGTTCTCAAATGATCCTAGTGTGATATAATTGCAAAGAGCAAAATGCTTACCTCTTATGTACTTTATGACTTATTTCTGTTATGAGAGAAGAGAAGAAAAGATTTTGATACTTCTGCATTATTTCCACAGGTCTCCCCATGTTTGTTAGTTTGTGCATTGTTATCTAATTTTCAATTACCTAGCCTTAATTTTATTACTTCTTGAAAGAAAGTGAATCATTGTCATCTGCTTTTTATCAAATTAAGTTATAGAGAATGTGCTGTTAAAAAATCCTGAACAACTTCTGATCATTTACAAGTAATTCTGAAGAAAAAGAGATATTGTAAATATTTTTATTAAGCATTTTATGAATTTCAGGAAAGCCAAGGGCTTCCTCAGACTTTACCACAAAATCACTAAAGAAAAGTTGCATTTTATTATATACTTTTGTATATTATTATGTCTTAAGTAATTAAGCTGATATTAAAAATATCTGATTAATTTAGACACACCCAAACCAGTGAAAGTAGTAATTATGTCAATGAAGCATAAAAAATTAAAATTAAAAATTGTGTCTAGATCTAAAGCTTTTCAAAATACCATGTGTGTTCTACAACCAGTTCATTATACAGAGTAGTGTCTAGGACGCTAAAGTTAAGTAGAAAATCACATTATAAATGCTGGGTTGTATGGTAAGTTTGACATGCCTGGGTCATCCAATTAGGCATCGCACTCTCAGTTACCATAGCTCAGAGAATGTAAGTTTTGTTGTTGTAGGTGTGAATTTATTATTATCTTTTTCCAAGTTCCTCCAATAAGCAAGCTCAATCACATTGTACTTTAACCTTAATCTAAATGATACTCAACTGCCTAATCACAAATGAATACATAGGCTCAGTATCATGTTTTGCCAAAACATTAATTTGTATTTCAATTTCCTTTTCAATTAGAAATCCAGGAAAGCAGAAAAGTAATGCCTTTGCCACAAAGATATCAATATTGGAAATCAATACTGGCAGAGGTATATACCACTGTCGCTGATATTGTGCCAGTTGGTTTAAATCTAGTCATGTGTTAGCTGTTAACACCTATGTGCAAATTACCTTTGCAGGGAAATCTTTTTACATTTTCCTAGTGCTACTCAAAAACAGAGTTATGTTTACAGTATATCATAGTCATAATACACATTTTTATTTACTTGACCAATTTCTTTTTGGATCTTAAATTACTGTCTAGTATAACTTTATCCCTCACAAAAAACATATAAAATTTCTAAAACAGCTCAGTTCCCCTAAATGCCTCACTTTATGCTTTAAAGTAGAAGCAATATAAGGCACAAAAAGAAAACATTGTTGTGTTCTGAGCCGCTCAGATAAAAGCTTGGTTGAAACAAACTGAAAATATATTTCCTTTTCCTGAATTTTTTGCTACCCCAGTTTTTATAATTAAAACAATTTCATCTTATGTTTATTGTATCTTTCTATAATCTAATCATAAAGTATGTGGAAAATATGCCTAAAGTTCAAGAAAAAACAGTACAAGAATCTGAAAAATCTAGACCAAATGTTTCATTTGGGAGAACATTTATTTCTGGACTGATGGATTTGAAATACCTTCCTATATTTACTTGCCATTAAGTACAACTAAAACCCTTGGAATATATATGAGGTCTGTCAGGGGAAAGCCCAACCATTGTTAATATGAGAACATTTTGTGAGACATTGATGTAACCTGGCAGCCAAGAAGATGGACTGAAATGCTCGTGAGTGAACAATGACGACTTCATTGCACTAGTCAGTGGGAGCAGTAGATGCCATTGAGTGCGCATGTGTACTGTGTGGCTGTTGCATTCAAAATGACTGAGTAGAACAATGAATCAGAGGAAAGAATCAGTGAACTTGAAGGTGACAGGAGAAATTACCCAATCTGAACAACAAAAAAAAATAGATGGTGGGGGCAGGAGAGCAGGATAAATACAACCTGTCAGATTTGGGATACTGTAAGAACTAAGATCTAATAATTATGTTATTGAGGTCCCTGGAGGAAAGAACATAGTTGAAGAAATAATGGTTAAAATTTCCTGAAATTCAGTAAGATATAAACCTACAGACTCAGGAAACTAAGTGAGCTCCAAACAGGATAAATCCAAAGAAATGTATGCAATGACACATCACAGTTAAACTTATAAAAAATAAAAACAAAAAGGAAACAAAAAGCTTGAAAGCAGTAAGAGAGAAAGAAAATCTTATCTATAAAGGGAAAACTATGTGAATGAATGACTCAAATTCTCATCAGAAACCTTACAGGTTGGAAAGAAGTGGCACAATATTCTCAAGTGCTGAAATTTGTTTAAGTCCCAACCAGAATTGCATATCCAGTGAATATGTACTTCAGAAATAAAAGGAAAATCAAGACATTCTGAGATGAGGAAAAGCTGAGATAATTTGTTGCCAGCTGACCTACCTTAAAAGAATGACTGAAAGAATTTGTCTACACAGAAAGAAAATGATTTAAAAAAAGGATGCTTGAAACATTAGGACAGAACAAAGACCAAGGAAAAGATGTAAAACATGGATAAATATCCTTTTCTTCTCCTCTTGAGTTTTCTAAATTATGTTTGACAGTTGGAGCAAACACTATAACACTGACTGATTGATTCTCAGTGTATGGAGAGGAAATACATACATACACACATAATTAAGTATGGGGATGGAAAAATGTAAGGGGAGGAAAGGCTTCTATACTTCACTCAGGCTAGTAGAACCAGAAGACTGGGATGTTATGCATGTATAATATAATACTTAAATAAGCCACTAAAAACATTGGTATGAAAAGCTACACTGAAAAACACTATAGATCAAAACACCATAAATCAAAACTAGAATTCTAAAATAAAATGTTCAACTAACCCAAAGGAAGGTAGGGAAAGAAAACAAACACATAGAACAAAGAGAAAACAGAAATATGATATATGTAAGCCTTAAAATGACATATATGAGCCCTATAATGTCAACAAACACAGTAAATGTAAATAACCTAATAGGCGGCTCTGTGGTACAATGAGTAGCACATTGGACTTCTAAATGTGAATGGTATAAATGCACCAATTGAGGATCAGAAATTGACAAATTTAAATTTAAAAACCATGACCTAATATATACTGTCTTTAAGACATTCCCTTCAAGTATAATGATATAAACAAGATGAAAGTAAAAGAATAGAAAAATATACCATGGAAAATCTAAGCAAGATTAAGCAGACGTAGTTATATTTATATTAATATCAGATAAAGTACACTTCAAGGCAAAGAAAATTAGCAGGGACCAAGGTAGCTATTACATAATAATAAAAGATCAAGCCACAAAGAAGCATAGCAATCCTGCTTTGCCCACCAAACAGTAGAACTGCAAAATATACAAAACATAACTGAGAACAAAAGAAGAAACAGACAAACTCATCATTATAGTTGAAGACATCAACAATCTTCTCTCAACAATGGACAGAGTAACTAGCAGAAAATCAACAAAGATATAGAAACACAACACATCGATCAACACTTATATAACATTTCATCCAATAACAATATACAGTATTTTCAAGCACCCTAGGAACAAATATCTTGGGCCATAAAACTAACCACAACAAATTTAAAAGAATTTAAATCATAAAAGAGTGTACTCTGACCACATAGAAATCAAAAACAGAAAGCAACATAAAAATTTTCAAGCATTTAGAAGCTAAGCAAAAGACTTCTAAAAAAGCCATGGAACAAAAATAATCTGAGGTGAAAATTAAAAATTAAAATTAAGAGAATAAAAATAGAGAATACCAAAATTTGTGGAACATAGTTAATGCCATGATGAGGGGAAAATTTACATCAAACTATACTAAACTATACTACAAGACCGCAGTAATCAAAACAGTATGATACTGACATAAACACAGACATATAGATCAATGGAACAGAATACAAAGCCCATAAGTAAACCCACACCTTTATGGTCAAATAATATTTGACAAAGGGGTCAAAAACTTACAATGGGGTTAACATAGTCTATTCAACAAATTGGGAAAAATGGACATATATGTGCCAAAAAATGAAACTAGACCACTTTCTTAAACCATACAAAAGAATAAACTCAAAATAGTTTAAAGACTTAAACATTAGACTCAAAACTATAAAAATCATATAAGAAAACAGTCAATATAATCTCAGACATTTCTTGTAGCAATATTTTATCTGATATATCTTCTTGTACAAGGGAAACAAGAGAAAAAAGAAACAAATGGGGCTACATCAAAATAAAAAGTTTTAGCACAGCAAAGGAAACCATCAACAAAATGAAAAGACAACCCACTGAATGATAGAAATATTCACCAGTACATCTGATAAGGGGTTAATATCCAAAATTTATAAAGAACTTATACAATTCAACACACACAAAAAAACGAACAAAAAACCCACAGTCCAATTAAAAGATAGACAAAGAACCTGAATAGACACTCTCCAAAAATGACAGATGGACAAAAATGACATACAGATGGACAATGACATACAGATGGGAAAGATACTCAATGTCACTAATTATCCACGAAATGTGGATTAAAACCACAATGAGATATCACCTCACACCTCTCAGATGGCTACCATCAATAAATCAACAAACAAGAAGTTTCCATGAGGATGTGAAGAAATGGGAACTTCTCTGCGCTGTTGGTGGGATTACAGTCCGGTGCAGCTACTGTGGAAAACAGTATGGAGTTACCATTAAAAGTGGAACTGCTTTATGACCCAGAGATTCCACTTCTGGGAATTCATCCAAATAAACCCAAAATGCTAATTTTAAAGAATATATGCACCCCTATGTTCATTGCAGCATTATTTACAAGAATCAAAATTTTGAAGCAGCACAAGTGCCCATCAGTAGATGAGTGGATTAAAAAATAAATAAAACTATGGTACAATTTACATAGTGGAATACTGCCCCTCAGCCATAAAAAGGAAGGAAATCTTACCCTTTATGACAGTGTGGATGGACCTGGAGATAATAATGCTGAGTGAAATAAGCCAGTCAGAGAAAGACATGTACCATATAATTTCATTCACATGTGGAATTTAATGAACAACAAAAACTAACATGCAAAACAGAGACAGACTCATAGAGACCAGGCCATCAGTTGTTGTGAGGATTGTGATGGGGAGTGGAGGGATTGAGCAAAAACTCCTGGACATATAAAATAGTGTGGTGATTGCCAAGGGTGAGGGGGTGTGGAGGTGAGGAGGGTAGGGGGAGATAAATGGTAATGGAATTAGACACAACTTGGTGTGGTGAACACAATACAGTATACAGATGTTGTGTTGTGGAATTGTGCCTGAAATCTGCATAATTTTGTTAATCAGTGTCACCCCAATAAATTCAATAGAAAGGAAAATTACAGCATTAAACACCTACACTGGAAAAGAGGAATGACTATAAATTACTTCACAAATTCAGAAATAGAAGATGATAGTGAACCCAAGCAAGGAGAATGAAAGAAATAATAAAGGTCAAAATCAATGAAGGTAAAATTAAAAAAAAAATAGAGAAAGCCAATGAGACAAAACTTTCTTCTTTGAAAAGTTAATAAAAGTGTCAAAACTTTAGCAAGAGTGACAAATAAAAAAAAAAAGACAGCAGACATAAATTAACAATACCAGGAATCAAGCAATCACTACAGACCCTTCATGAAAAGTGAAATATAAGAGAAACACTAGATACATAATTTCACAACTTAGATGAAAAGGACCTATTCCTTAAAAAGCATGAGCTACTACAACTCACCCAATATGAACTATATAAATGCTTGTGAGGATGCAGTGAAACTGGATCTCTCATGAATGCTGGTGAACAAATGCAAATGTAAAATTGATCTGCCATGTTGAAAATTACATAGTTTAACAATTTTAAAGAAGAACAACTAAACTGTTAAAGATATGACCCAGCAATTACCCTTCTGGGCATTCATCCAAAAGAAATAAAATTTATGTCCCCAGAAAAAAACCATACATGATTGTTCATAGCAGCATTCTTTTAAAAAACTTCAAACCAGAAACAACTACAATGTCCTATAATAGGTGAGCAGTTAAACAAAACCATATCATAGAATATTACTGTGCAATAAAAGAATGCACAAAAATAGAAATGAATAGAACAACTTGGACAAACTTCAAGGACATTATGCCAAGTGGAAAAAAATGTAAAAAAGTCATTGTATAATTTCCCATTTGATTCCATTTTGTATAACATTCTCACAATGACAGAATTATAGAGATGGAGAAAAAAATAATGCCAGGGATCAGGGATGGTGGAAGTAGGAAATGAGTGAGACTACAAAAGGGTACCTCATGGAGAACTTTGTGGTGATGAAATAGTTGTGTATCCTGATCTGGTAATGGTTACGCAGATCTACACATGCAATGACATGACAGAACCATCCACATACATTATGCCAATGTCAGTTTGCTAATTTAGATATCGTGTTCTACCTACGAGGTCATCAGTGCAGCGAAACTGGGTGAAGGTGCACTGGTCTTTTCTGCACTGTCTGAAATTCTCTATGAGCCTCTACATGGTGGGGCAAAAGGAGGTTTACAGTTGTGAGTCTGCAAAACAGTTTATTCTTGTATTATTTTTCATAGAAATAACTGTAAACCTACTTTTGCTTGACCCTATAATTATTTCAAAACAAAAAGTTTTCTTAAAAATCCTACTTTGGCTCTGATGCTCCTTGGAACTCACTATCCATATGATGGGGTGTGTTGCAAACTCAAGGAGCCCTTTAAAATATATGTGATTTTTAAATTGAGATGCTTGTTTGGGTCATTGTCTTCTTGGTTCTTATTTCTTTGATTTGGGAATGATCAATAAAGTCCTACTTGGGCCGAAGAGTTTGGGAATCAGTATCTGTTGTTCTTCATTATTTTAACATGCAGAATAAAGCAACAGTGGGTATTTTAGTTGTTCTATAAATAAAACACTTCCTCTTTCTTTTAATGGAGACAGATGGATTGAGTCCCTGCTGAGTGGCCATTAAGGCAAGCACCGTCTGTTAGGTACTTACCTAGTTGCAAGGAACATGATAAATGATCCTGGAACTAATATCATCCAACAGACATTTTTCTCAAAGTACTACATTTTTGGTATGCTTAAAAATTCCTGAAAATCTACCTATTAATCCTAGATTTAATTCTAATTAAACTGGAATTCATTTAGCTTTTATTTTAGAATTAGTATGGCTAGCGCAAGCTTATATTTTACACTTGAAACTTTTCTTGGAATCCATAGCTAAATGTTATTTGGCCAAGTCACTCTAGTTTCACATCCTTCAATACCCGTTGGTACTACTTCTGGTGCCAGCGTGGCCCAAATCATAGAATTATAAAAGACATTACACATAACATGGTCCAGAGGGCTCAAATTAACAGCTAACAAGTGTTCTCCCTTGAAGCTTGGCTATTTATAATGGAATTTGAATGTCTCAGATTGGTCACAAGAGATCCCATTGGCTACAGCCCAAGCCAGCTCTCCCACAGTACATTCCTTACTTGGAATTTGAGTGTGAAACTCCTCCTCCTTGTTTAGTGCTATCATGGATGAGAAAACAGATGCCTTAAGTTCTTAAGATATTTTATATAGCTAATACATTGCAAAGCTGGGTCTATATCCATGTGTCAGTCTTCTCATCCCCCACTTACTCCACTGTCCTGTACATTAAAAAAAAAAAAAAAAAAAAAAAAAAGGTAGGTCCTGGGGATAGATCCACAAAACACACGTATACAGAAGAACTTCTCTGTCCAACCAAACCTGCTCAAAGGAGCAGCCCAGTGGGATACCCAGGCCAAGTCCATACTGATCTCTTGTTGCATAACATGGACCAGACCCTAACCTGTGAAACAGCCTGTGTCTCTGCCAGCTCTCTCTCCCACCCCAATCCAAATTGATTTTGTGCTTCCTGTTTTTCTGTGCTTGACGAAGAAAGCAAGAGTAACCTGCTGTCAGTGGATAGTTGCCAAAAAATCAGAATGGCCTTTACAAAAATCACTTGCTTCAAATTTCTAATTGTAGTTGAGGTTGCTTTCCAAGCAGACACTGCATTATGCTAATGATATTCTAAATCATTAAGGCCTTTCTATTTGTCTATTGATTGTTTAAGTATAATGTTATGACAGGGAAGTATTGGTGCTGGCAGTATCGACCCACCTGTGTGTTCTTAAGCAGACAACTCTGGTGTATACATTACACTAACTCTGATACATTGTATATAATAAGCGATTTCATGATAATGTCCTAGAAAATTGAGAAAATATAGACCATGCACAACTAATACTACTAATAATTATTATTTGAGTGGTTTTTCTGTGCCAGGACTGGTGCTAGGAATTTTACTTATATCATTTCTGAAAATCAACACTATACATCATGACTACTATCTTCTTTGTCCATTTGATGAAACTGAGACTCAGAAAGGTGAAGTCATTCTGCTGAACTCTCTTGGCTGGTAATGGCTATTATAGGATTTAAGCCTAGATCTGTCTGTGGTAGAGTCCACGCTCTGAAAAACGTCTGTACCTTGCTTAAAGAATAACTCCGATTTATTTGATCTATTCCCTCTCTTTGACCTCTGGAGTGTAGATTAACAGCAGCCTGAGGGTTCCAGCTCTTAGTAATGTAAGTTGTGAAAAGGTGAGAGGGGGTGGAGTGGTGCCTCACAGTCACAAACACAAATAATTCAGACACACACACCTGGCACCTCCCGGAACCCAGCGCACTAACTGGTGATTCCGGGATGCTTATTGTCCCATGCCAGCCTCCAGGGAAGCTGGTAGCAGTGAAGCCTGAGGCAGGTGGATTCAGAGGGTTATGTTGACACCTAGTAAACAGAATACAATTTTCAAAAACAAGAATAATTTTTAAAAGACTAAATAAATTACAGAATAGTTTTCACATTGGGATCCATGGAGCTGTCTTAACAGATGGGAGGCTGGGGAAAGAGACAAGTTGCAGAGAAGGGAGAACTGGCATGACTGTGCTCTGGGTCCTCACCAGCCACCAGCCGAGCAGACCCTGTTGGTCTTTATATAATGGAGGTAATACATAAGCGTTTTCCTTCCAAGAAATTACTCCATGGAGCCAAAACTCTGACGTAGGAGTTGAAATGGCCTGAAATATTTGAAAATGTCTTCATTTATTTTATTTTAACTTCACAATTTTAAAAAGATTTTTATTCCTTGGCAGTTCAGGTCTCTCTCTCTTTGTCTCTCTTTCTCCCTCTCTCTCTCTCTGCCCCCCTCCTGTTAATTTAGAAGGTAGGATTATCTTACTCTATCAATCATCCTGATTATGAACCTCCTTCTAAATTTTGCCTTCTCAGCAGACCACAGCATACTGTAACCGTTTTTGAATTCTCCATTCATACATTACATGGATTAGCTTTCTGTCAGACAAAGGGACAGCCATTATATTGCACAAAGTAATTAATAGCAACATTCTTTCTGTCAATGGGGGCTAATAGTTTTGCTGCCTTTTCTAGAATACTATACTCTGAGCTTCAAAAAGCCCAATCATTTTCATGACTTTTTCATCTTTAATACCTTTATCAGATCCAGGTCTTCATACATTAATCCTTCTTATGCATGGCTTATTCCCTCTGCATGTAAGATGGCTCTTTTGCCTCCTTCTACCCCAAACTGTTCTTTAACTATTCACATCCTTTTTAAATAACTGTTTCCTCTCCTTTTCATTTTCGTTTCCTCATAACACTATTTATTTATGAAATTTAGAAATAAAATTTCAAGACTTCCCCAGAATTGATTCTCATTCTCTATTTTCTCTATCATTCCATCAATACTAGATTAAAAAAATCTGTCATTATTTACATTTTAATTCAAGAAACATTTGTTGTGTTCCTCCTGCTTGCTAACTCATAGCACACAGTACCTGGAGTCACAGGACTCAAATAAACCTTCCCCAGAAACACTCCCCTCTGGCCTCTTTGGGGTCACTCTCCATAACCTTCTGTCTGATCCCTTGACTCTTTCAACACATAAACACCTCTCTCCCATCTTAAAAGAAAAATAAACAAATATATCCAGAACCACACCCATAATCAGATACAATTGATGCTATCAGCCTCACAGCCAAACTTTTAGAAATGACATGTTGCATGTCCTGTCTCCACCCCTTCAACTCATAGTCAACGTTCTAATCCACGGCAGACTAGTCCATGTGTTGTTGTACCACCCATTCTGTTTGTACTTTTTAGAAAATATAACATACCCTTAAAAATCCGCTCTAATCATGTAACTGAAATGCAGGTTCAACTACCTGCTGCAACAAAAGCCAAACTCATGAGACAGGTGTTGGTGCAAAAGGAAAGAGGTTTATTCAGGTGCCACAACCTGGGAGAATGGTTGACTCCTACCTCAAAACTATTCCCTCCTTTCTGCTCATGCCCTCAGTTCTTGTAAGGACAGAGAGGAGAGGGCTTTTATTCTATCCAGTTATCTTGCTAGCTTTGGGCCTGCTCAAGCCCTATCCATTCATCTTTCTAGCCTTCAGTGTGCTCGGTGTTAAGAACCTCCCCCCTGCACCATCTTGGCCAATGGTGTAGACACCCGAGGCTCCCTGACTGTCTATAGTATCAGGGTCAATGCAGTATCAGGGTTTGCTGCAGGATCTGCCATTAAGAAGCCTGGAGATGCCACAGTCCTCATCTGGCCTCTCCACACTGGACACAGTGCCCGAATACCCATGGGAACTGGTTGGAGTCCCCAGGGCATGTACTCCTCCTAGCTCCCGGGTGGCCCCTCTGAAGTGGCCAGCTGGCCTGTACTCACCCTGATCCTTGCTGCCAGCTCCCTGACTGCCTGCAATAACAATTATTCACCCTACACTTGCATGTGTCTCTTTACAAGTCTGCTTTCCTTCCAAGACTAAGCTCCATGAGGACAAGGATCGTGTTTTACTTAGTGTATGTCATGTTAAACTATGTTTAAATTGCTATTAACTGTTTTTAACTTATAAAAATAGCAATTATGCTTTAACCTACCATTTCTTTATCCTTAGCACCAAATATAGTCTATGGCCCAATGTTTAAGTTCAATATATACTCAATAACAGAAGTAATACATATATAATATCTACACTGTATGGACTTGTTGAATAGTAGTTGTAAACTTTTAGCTGACATTATTTCTCAGCATTTACCTTTTCTTAAATGTTTTGTCCTGAAAAGCTTCAAATCAATATATATTTTACTGAAAAAAGTTATCTATATACTTATAGAATCTAATATATTATACATATTATAATATGCATATGTTCCTACACATATACAAATGGAGTATATGAAGCCACACTACAGATCGTTCAAATAAGTCGTTGTTTGCCATTGTTATTATGTCACAACCACTACATTTGTAGTAGACATTTGGAACTCATGTAACTTCTTTACAAAAGTTGTTTCTAGTTTTATTTGTGTGTGTTCCTTTTAAATGAAAAGATTATGCCATCATTTAAAATCAAATTTCTAGGTTATGTTGTAAACATAACCTTTTTCTCACAGTGTGTCAGGTGATGCTGATTTCTAGCCCTTTTCCTGACTTGGGGAATTGAATTCATCTAAAAGTTTCATCTTCGGAAGTAGTAGAGACATAGAGACCTTCTCTCTAATCAGAAGTGTGTCCTGATAAAAGCTGAAAGGTATTCTACCTTTCATTCTCTCTGGAAAATGCATTTCATTTTTTTCTCTTTGAATGCATAATATTTTCTCTACTCTCTTTTCAATGGCTTAATCATAATCCTGGGTGTTTTTGTTGTTGTTGTTCTTGTGTTTTTTCTTTGTTTATTTATTTGTTCGTTTTTGTCCTGGAGGCTGTTGAACTGGGAAAACTGCATCACATTATCTTCCATATTAGCAAATCAAATGCATCCTTTAAGTAAACTAGAAAAGTTGAAGCAAGATGTATCCAACACAAATCTCTTGGAGATATGAGCAGTCATTATGTCAGGTAGGAAAATCAGAGACCAGGCAGGAAACTGAAGTATACTGCCGTTCTACTTCTGCTCACCCCAGAAAGTTGGAGGGGTGAAATGGGAATAGACCCTCACTACTGTGCATCCCCGTGGCGGAAAGGACACACTTACTGGATTTGTTTCTCCACCGTCTGTGAAAGGCCATGGGAAGTAAAGTGTACAGCAGTCCTAGCAAAGGGAGGATTCAGATACGAGAGGGAAGGAAACTAATTATTACTAGCAGACACTGTGTCCTATATTCCTTTACAGATCCACTAGTATGTTGAATATAATAAGGTAACTCAGCTAAGGTTCTAAGTTGTGCTTTGATAAGGAAGTCCAAATGCTCATGCTGAAGGTGAAAAAATGCTTATGTTGTACAAATTTTACATTCACAAAGGGGTACAATAACTCTTTGATTCATTTCAAAGGAAAATAAGAATTCAAATTTTAAATGGTAAAATGTTTATGCAAAACTGTATGCAGGAAACAGCAAAGATTAGAAGCTGATGAGGTGGATTAGAGTTGAATACTATGACTTTGAGAAAATGGCCCGAGTCTTTGGCCATGGCTTCCTCAAATTGAAATGGAAATAAGAATTCTTGTTTCTTAGGATTACTGTGAGCATCGAAAGCATGAAACATTTGAAAGTGTTATGTAAATGTAAAGTGTAGAACAAATGCTAACTTCCACTTTCTGGGAGAGGAGTTAACAACCTAGGCAGAGCCCCCTGCCTCTCAGCACTCTGAAGGCTGCCTCTTATTTTCTCATTGGATCTTGAAAAAAGATGAGACAGAAATGGAAAGACGGGCTGGGGAATTAGAAAGATCATAATATGAATCCCAGCTCCATTACTGGTGAGCTGGATAATTCTTGGAAAATTACTCACTCAGAGGCTAGGCGGCAGCATGCATAGTGGTTAGGTAATAGGAGTTTTGAATTTCATCTATATTAGTTAAAGGGAGACAATGAAGTATATTTCTCATAGTATTCAAGGAATAATAATAGTGGCTAATATTAGTTTGTTTTGAGCATATGAAATAGTCAGAACATGGACAAGCAGACCTTTCTAGTATACTGAGACGGCCTAGGAACAGTAAGTGTCTGCTGAAACCCAGCTTTGAGAGAAGGAACATGGATAACCTTTTCAAGTAAATGCTACTTTACTTTCTTTTTCTTGGCTGTAAATTAGATATTAAAGCACTACATCTGAAGAAACTCATAGAAGAGACCTTATTTATGATTTTGAAGTGAATAAATAAGTTTGACCCTTAAAACTCACCAGGCAATCTGGTGTATAGGAAAGAACTTTTAGCAAATATGCAGACATCTAAATCTCCCACATATGTGAGAAAAGCAAACCGTCACACTATGCAAGGCAGTTAGACAGACATGAGCAGAGCAAGGACGATGGCCCAGGTACAGAAGGTAACCAGGGTGGAAAGCATCAGGTGCCTAGCAATGGGCAAAACTGGGAGAACAAGGACCTCATCCCCAAGCTAACCTTTCCTTGCTTAGCATGTCACTGGTCATGTGGTTCAGACCCTCCCCTGACCTTCCCTCCCCTATCATGTTGCTAATGTAGGAGGAGGAACAAGGAGGCCTAAGAGTGGCCTCACGTGACTCCCATGCAGGCCCTTGCACAACTACTCCCCTAAGCATTAAGCCCTAAAGGTAACATCTAGGTCTGCACTGTGTTTCAAATCCAGACCCAGAAAAGCTTCAAAACCAGACATATGATGCCATGGCTGACATCAAGACCAGCTGCATTGGCTGGTACTGAACAATCAGTGGAGACCATGATCCTGAAAGGACACACCTGATAACTGATGACTATTTCATTGACATCCTCCCTTGGAACCTCCCCTAAAATCCCCACTCTTAAAAGCCCTTAGGATAGAGGACCTTTCTGAGACTCTCTCTGTGGAGCACACCTGAGCCTTTCTCCACCCCTTTCCCCCAGGTGCATTTTCCTTGCCTCTTTCTTTCTCCTAAGCTCTAAGGGTCCTTCTTTTGCCTCAGTACCTTGTTTCCTAAGCCCATTTCTTCTATGTCTCACTTTTTCTACCTCTGTGACTATCTAGCTAAACTTCATCTTATAGTTGAAGTCTTGCCTCTGAATTCTTTCTTAGTCAGAACTCAAGTACCAATTTCTGGTAATATCTGGTATAATTTTGCCACCAAAAACATGAAGGGTAAAATATTTCCACAAAGTTCACCAGGCTATTTCTCACACTACATTGGCTGCCTACAAAGTGGGCATAAAACAGAATAAGACTTTAAAAGATACTCACTTCTAGACCTCTAAATATGGGTTGTCTTCAATGACCCTTGTGACTGCTTTCATAAAGTACATTGTCAGGACACATGCAGAAGTTTCAATGATTATAAAGCCTACAAATTTTTCTCAGTCCCCCAGAAAAAGAGAGGAAATAGGTTTTATTCACACACAATAGAATTGAAAGCCAATCACTATCATGGAACTCAGCTCTTCTAATTGAGGCCCACAGGGCCTATTTTACATTCTTCAGGAAAGAGAAATGCCCCCAGTTGCCCAGCCCAGGCAGGGGTCACCTAGTGACAGGTAGCAGATAGTACAACCTAAGACAAAACATAGTTGGTGCTAAAAAGGACTAGAGCTTCAAGCCTTTCTCCTGCCTGGAGGTTCAGTTCTATTTTTCACACCTAAGAGAGATGTTGGATGTCCAATTAAAACACATTATGACTGGAAGTCATTCTCCCAATGAGTATGATCCAACCAACCTCTCTCTTTACAAGAATATAGATTATAATAATAAAAATAAGTAGTTATTATTTATAGAGGACTTCATAGGTTGAAAAGTCCTCTTCTGTATTGTAGTTCATCTTCTCTCACAATAATCCCAGGGAATGAACATTAGACATTGTAAGAGAGAAACATTTGGCCAAACACCAAAAACAAGGAGTTTTTGGTCAGCTGTCTATAATCACCACATATTTTGAAGGTGATGATCTCACAGAATTCTTCAGGCAAAGAAAGGGTCTGATAGCAGGCAAAGCTTGTGATCTTTTAATCTGGTAAATAAGGCTGGACCAAAGGTAAACTTCATGTCTATTTTATTTTTTTAACTTTTTTTTATTGTTGTTTTCTTTTAAACTCCTTCCCCCTGACCCAACACACTTGTTCCCACTTGATCACATACATGTACAGTCACCTGTCCCTAAGTGTGGGAAAGCCACAGGTGAATCTTAGTTCACCAACTGCATGGAAGATGAGTTATAAGGAGGCAGAAACATTCCAAAATGGAAATATGGATTCTCAACAAGACCAAGAAAGAAACAGATAATGCAGAGTCAGCAAGTTCACACAAAGAGCTGTCCAAAGCTCTACCTTACCTCTACCACCACTGACCGATAATCTTTGCCAGTGAGTTCAGCAACTCTCCTCCACAAAGGTGAGAAGAGGAAGTTGATTTTGACCCTCTTTACCCATGGAGGATCTTAACCATGCCAATGTCCCATTCAAAAAAGAGGATCACCAAATTATCAGAAAAATCTCTGCATCCTTCTGAGGCCAGTTTTCCAAATGTGTCTTAGCTTGTTCATATACATGTTGTACCAATTTGACATTGCCCCAGCCCATTTCTGAAAGGTGTGTTATGGCTAGGATTTTTAAAAAGATAAGAAATCTTTATTTTCTCAAAAACAATAAGAAAAACACAAATAAAATTATGATCATGTTTTCCATGGGGCTAGCAAGACATGGTGGATACAAATGAGCCTTGATACACTGAATTACAGGAAGAAATTAGCTCTTATTAGATCCAGAAACAGTGACAGCTTCCATAAACGAGGTCAGGCACCTAATATAGATATGATCAGACAGAAAAGTTGGTTAGTTGTACATAGAGATGTATTTCAGAAATGAGAAAAAATCAGCTGATTCCTAGACCATAGTGGCAATAGTAACAGCAAGTATGTATGGTGATGGATGTTAACTAGACTTATTATGATCATTCCACAACATAGAGAAATATCAAATCCTAATGTTGTGCACATGAAACTAATAATGTTAAATGTCAATTATATCTCAATAATAGAAAAAAATACAACACATCTGTGTCAAACTGAGAACACTAATAAAAAAGACCTTTTCCAAGTTTTGATAAAAATTATAAACCCATAGATTCAAGAAATTAAAATAAATATCTAATCAGAATAATTAAGAGAGACCCTATTATTTGCTGAAATATAGACGATTAAAAAAATCCAACACTTTAAAGTAACAAGAGGAAATGACACATTACATAGAAACAAACAATAAGAAGAAATATAGCTGATTTCTAATCAGAAATAAAGTACATCAGAGGGTAATAAAATACCATCTTTAAAGTGTTAAAGGAAAAATGTAATCAAAACCCATAATTCTGTCCTATTATTCAGGAAAAAAGTATTCTTCAAACATTAAAAAATTTGTCACGAGCATACCTGTAATTTAAGAAAGGGTAAAGAAAGTATTTTGGATGGAAAGAAATGATATTATAAAAAACTTGACTCTATGGGAAGAAATAGTATACATGTATGTATATATATAAAACAAAAGACAACTTTTTAAATATTTACATTAAGTAACTCAATATTTTAAAATTAAAATAAAAAGAACATTGTATCATTGGTTTGTAGCATGTGCAAAAGAAAAAAAATGTATAGCAATACACACAGGAGTAGTGTGGCTTAAAGTACAGCACTACATATTTTACAAGAAGCAGTATAATATTTCAAGGTAGATTATAATAAATATGTTTATGATGATTCTTACAGAAACCACTAAAATAAAACAAAGAGGGTCTAAAAGCCAAAAAAGGAACAAAATGGAATACTAAAAATTATTCATCATTTCTTTAAAGTCATGAAAGAAGAAACAAAAAACAAAGTGTAGACAAGACAATTAGAAAACATGAAAAGATAGACATAAACAAAAGCTTTTCAAAAATAAATGTAAGTAAACTAAATGCTATCATTAAAGAGCAGAGATTTTTCTGACTAGATAAAAACATAGCAGACTAATTATATATAGTTTATAAGTTTTAAATATAAAGACAGTGAAAACATGGAAATGATATAAAATATAAAGCACTCAGCATAAGAAATTAATGTGATCACATTAATATTAGACTAAGTAGAATTCAAGACAAAGAATATTATCAGAGACAAGATAGTTATTTCTTAAGGATAAAGAGGTCAGTTCTCTAGGAAGACATAACAATCCTAAACGTGTTTTTACGTAATAACAGAACTTCACAATACATGTATTGAAATTAAAATAAAGGGAGAAATATAGTGAAATTCAATTATAGTTGAATATTTTAACACTTCTTTCTTAATAATTAATAGAACCATTAGACTAAAAACCAGTAAAAATACAGGCTTGAGCAACACTATCAACTGCCTTAACCTAGTTTACATATATGGGACACTCTACCTAACAAGAGGAAAATACACCTTCTTTTCAAATGCACATGGAGCAGCCACCAAGAGATGTCATATTCTAGGCCATTAAAATCAAGCAAATAGAGACAGACTCATAGATAGAGAGCAGGATGAAAGCTAAGGGAGGGGAGAGTAGGAGGTAGGAGGATTGAGCAAAAAGGAAAACTGTGATGAGGGGTGTAAGAGGACTAAATGGTAATGGGAAAAAAATACAATACAATAACCATAAAAAAACCTCAGTGAATTTAAAAGCAATTAAATAATATGTATTAGAAATCATTAACTATAAGATGTTTTAAAATGCCCCATACAATTAGACATTAACCAATGCCCTATGAGGAAGAAATCATAGGGAAACCAGAAAATATTTTGAAAAGTAATGTGAAAACAACATATCAAAGCTTATGTACTGTATCTACATTGCTGTTTAGAAAAAGTATATTATTTAATTTTTATATTAGAAAAGAAAAAATATTTAAAGTCAACAAATGGAGCTTCTATCGTAAAAGACAAGGAAATGTAGGACAAATTAAAACAAAGTAAATAAAAAAGGAAATGATAAGAATGAGAGCAATAATCAATAAAATAAAAATAATAAAGAAAATAAACAAAAGTGTTACTGGATCCTTGAAAATATTATTAAAATTGATAAATCTAGCAATATTGTTGAAAAATAAATAAAACCAATTACCAATATCAGGAGTGAAGTAGGGGACATAGCTATTGATCATGCAATCATTTAAAGGAAAGTAAGAATAAACACCTTTATGCCACTAAATTTTACAGGTTACATAGAATAGACAAGTTTCTTGAAAGATAAAATTATCAAACTGACATATGAAGAAATAGAAAATGTGATAGCTCTCTATCTATTAAATAAATTGACTTTATATTTAGAAACCTTCCCATGAAGAAGACTCCAAGCCAAATGGCTAACTTGCATAATAGTAATCTTGGGCAAAATCTTTTAGAGAACAGAAGTTATTATTTCCCAATTCATTTAATTCTATTACCACAGCCCTACAACAAAGCCCTGACAAGAAACATTGAAAGAAAATTAAAGACAAATATTCCTAACAAATATAGACTAAAGAGCCTAAGTATTAGCTTATTAAATCTAGTTATATGTAAAAAGGATACTACATCATCTTTAAGTGGAGTTTACTTAAGAAGGCAAGACTGGTTTGACAATGAAACATCAATCTCTTCTATTAACCACATTAACATAATAAGGAGAGAAACTATATAATCATATAAATAAAATTAAAAATGTATAGAATAAAAAAAATCCATTAATGATACCGGCATTTTTTTTCACTTTTTAATTGATACTGGGTGACATTGGTTAATAAACATATGTAGGTTTCAGGTGTAAAATGCTGCAAAATATCACCTGTATATTGTATTGTGATACCAGCTTTTAATAAACTATAATAGATTTCCTCAATTAGATAATGTGCATGGTAAAAGTACACAGTTAACATTATACCCAATGGTAAATACTGTATTCTTTTCTATTATCAGGGTTATCAAAAAAAGAAAAAATATATAGTATATTTTAGAAAGCATTAACAAGAAGATATTTTAAAACTCCCCACATAATTAGACATTAAGCAATGCCCTTTGAGGAATATATATACAAGGTCCAGCAAAAGTAAGTCCTGCTTGAGTGTGCTTGGTAGGGTAATAATATGGGTGTAATAATTTATAGTTTTAATTTGAATATTTCACCTAAAATTTCATATGGTGTATATGAGTGTGAATTACATGCTTACAGAATTACAGAATTACATGCTTATGATTTTGTAATAAAAGATTTTGTAATAAAGAGGGGCATTATTTGTGCTGGACCATGTATATATATGTGTGTGTGTGTGTGTGTGTGTGTGTGTGTATATATATATATATATATATATATATATATATGTAAATTGACTTAAGTAATTATTGATGTTAAATTCTAAGATCTGTAGTAGGTAAGAAAAAACAAATATAATAAAAACTGGAAAAAAGTTTTCTTTATTTATAGATGATGTAATTTTATATGTAGAAAACTCAAAGAAATCTACCAAAAATATAAGCTTATTAAATTTAATAATTGAATTTATTGAGGTTGCAAAATATAAGACCAATATATGAAACTTGTTGTATTTCTACATACTAGTAGCAAACAACTGACAAATAAAAATCAAATAAGAACATTTATGACAGCATCAAGAAACATAAAAATAGAAAAAATGGATTAAATATGTGTACAACCTTTACACAGAAAGCTATAAAACATTTTTTAAGAGAAATTAAAGAAAAAATAAATAAATGAAAATATGTAGTATGCTTATTCATTGGAAGTTTCAATATTATGAAGATGTAATTTCCTCCAAAGTTACCTGTAGTTTTAATACAATCTCAATTAAAATAACAGCAAGCACTTATTTTGAGAAAACAATATAATGTATATAGAAAAGCAAAGGAACTAGAAAAAACAAAATAATCTTGAAAAAGAATAACTTATATTTCATTTATTTCCACAAAATCATCACAGCAATTTAATGCAGAAAGGAATATCTCTTTCAACAAATGGTGTTAAAAACAAATGGTTAATCACATGGGGAAAAGTGATCTTTGACACCTTCACAAGACCTTAATAACAAATGTATTTAGCCCTGGCTAGTGTGGCTCAGTGAATTGAGTGCCAGCCTGCCAACCAAGGGGTCACCAGTTTGATTCCCAGTCAGGGCACATGCCTGGGTTGTTGGCTAGGCCCCCAGTAGGGGGAGTGCAAGAGGCAACCACACATTGATGTTTCTCTCCCTCTCTTTCTCCTTCCCTTCATCTCTCTAAAAATAAATAAATAAAATCTTTTCAAAATGTATTCAATAAAAATCATAGACTTAAGTGTAAAATCAGGAAGTATAACATTGTTCTTCAAAAGACACCATTAAAAAATTATAAAGCACATGACATACTGAAGAAAATATTGGCAATTATTACATCTGACGAAGGATTGGTATCCAGAATACAAAAAACTTTAAGTACAAGAAATAAAAAACAGGAGTTCCAGCCAAAATGGAGGCATAAGTAGAAACATTTTGCTTCCTCACACAAGCAAAAGGAGGATAACAATAAATTTAAAAAACAATAAACAACAAGAAGTGCCAAAAAATCAAACTGCATAGAACTCTGACAACCAAGGAGTTAAAAAAAAAAACCATTCATTCAGACCAGTAGAAGGGCAGAAATGGCAGGGCAGAGAGGAGGTACAGCAAGGTGGGGATGGCTGACCAGGAAACTAAAGATTCAAAACCTCTAGCTATAAAATCCTGGGGGTTTTGCAAACGCAGGAGAAACTCCAAGGCTTACAGGGGAGTTCCTTGGAAAGTGTGGGTAGAGAGGAGCAAGCAACAGGCATTGTTTCCTCTCCAACCCCTCCCCCACAGACAGCACCACAATGCAGCAAAGAGGATTGCCCTGCCCTGGCGAATACCTAAGGATTCACCCCTTACAACACGAGAGACACACAGAGACAAAGAAGTAAGGCCCAAATGAAAGAACAGATCAAAACTCCAGAAAAAGAGCTAAACAATGAGGAGATAGACAACCTATCTGATGCAGAGTTCAAAACACTGGTAATCAGGATGCTCACAGAATTGGTTGAGCTCAGTCACAAAATGAAGAAATGAAGGCTACACAAAGTGAAACAAAGAAAAATACACAGGGAACCAACAGTGAAGGAAAGGAAACCAGGACTCAAATCAGCAACTGGGGACAAAAGGAAGAAATAAACATCCAACCAGAACAGAATGAAGAAACAAGAATTCAAATAAATGATGAGAGTCTTAGGAACCTCCCGGACATCTTTAAATGTTCCAACATCTGAATCATAGAGGTGCCAAAAGGAGAAGAGGAAGAGCAAGAAATTGAAAACTTATTTGAACAAATAACGAAGGAGAACTTCCCCAGTCTGGCAAAGGAAATAGACTTCCAGGAAGTCCAGGAAGACCAGAGAGTCCCAAAGAAGTTGGACCCAAGGAGGAACACACCAAGGCACATCATCATTAAGTTACCCAAGATTAAAGATGAGAGAATCTGAAAAGCATCAAGAAAAAAGGAGACAGTTACCTACAAAGGAGTTCCCATAAGACTATCAGCTGATTTCTCAAAAGAAACCTTACAGGCAAGAAGGGTCTGGAAATAAGTATTTGAAGTCAAGAAAGGCAAAGACCTACATCCAAGATTACTCTATCTAGCAAAGCTTTCATTTAGGATGGAAGGGCAGATAAAGTGCTTTTCAGATAAAGAAAGTTAAAGGAGTTCATCATCACCAAGCCCTTATTATATGAAATGTTAAAGAGACTTATCTAAGAAAAAGAAGATCAAAAACTATGAACAGTAAAATGACAACAAACTCACAACTATTGACAACTGAACTCAAAAAGCAAAAACAAACACTAAGCAAACAGCTAAAACAGGAACAGATTCACAAAAAACACAGATCATATGGAGGGTTATCAGTGGGGAGGTGGAGGGGGGAAAGGTACAGGGAATAAGAAGCATAAAATAGGGGAGATTAAGAATAGTATAGGAAATAGAAAGCCAAAGAAATTATATGTACAACCCATGGACATGAACTAAAAGGGAAATGCTGGAGGATGGAGGGTGAAATGTGGAGGGAGGATAAAGAGGAGCAAAAAAATTGGGACAACTGTAAAAGCATAATCAATAAAATATACTTAAAAAAGAAATAAAAAACAATAAAAATGGTAAAAGACTTGTACTTCTGAGAAAATCTCTATATGGCCAATAAACACATCAAAAGATGCTCATCATTAAGCACCAGGAAAAGGCAAATTATAAGGAGATACCACTCTATTTCATTGGAATGCCTAATTAAAAGGGTTAATATCACCATATGAGGAGTGACAGACCTCTAGTACATTGCTTCTTATTTGGTTTGGCAAACCAAAATCATGTGACCATATTTGTAAGAAGAGACTTTTATAATAAGATGCATAGCAAATTTTTCTTTTTTTAAGTCCTCACCCAAGGACATTTTTTCATTGCTTTCAGAGAAAGAGGGAGGGAGAGAGGAAGAGAGAGAGAAACATCCATGCGAGAGAGAGATGTCTATAGGCCACCTCCCGTACACACCTAGATTGGGGATGAAAACTGCAACCCAGGTATGTGCACTGACTGGGAATTGAACCTGCAATGCTTTGCTTACAGGACAAAGCTTCAACCAACTAAGCCACTCTGGCCAGGGCAAGATTCATAGCAGTTTTATTCATAGTTTCCTATAATGGAAAATAACAAGAAGTTCATCACCAAGGGAATGGAGAAATATATGACACTCGTACAATGGAACACTTCTTATTTAAAAGAAGAAAAACACCAACTGCATGAAAGCCCTTCAAAAACATACTGTGAAAATAAACAATGCATTAAAAGAGTACATGCTGTAGGATTCCATCCACGTAAAGTTTAAAGAACAGGCAAAAACTAGTTTTTAGTGATAGAAATTAGAACAGCTGTGCCACTTGTTAAGGAGAGGTTTAGTGGAAAGGGGAACAATGGAACTCTCTAGGTTGGTGGTGAAAAGGAAAAACACCATTTGTTTCTTCCTACGTAGGGAAAAACCCAGTTCTTCTCGACTGTGTGTTTCTTTCCTGTGAGTCCCCTTTACTGCTCACATAAAATAGTTCACTTCTGGTCACTAAATTTGTGCAGATTTTTCCCACACGAAGCAATTCTCTGAGACACCTGACGGGCATCCTACAATTAGTTCAATTCTGACACTATCTGCCTGGAGATTTATCTACCTGGAGATCGTTTAGATCCCAAGGGCTTAGTCCCACAAGACTGCCCCACCTGCTGCCACATATACATGCTCCAGACACCACTCACAAGCCCAGGTTATCACCTGTACTTCTTTTTTTTTTTCTGTATAAGTGATGAATTTTATTTCTTTTTTCTTTTTTTTACTGTTGTTCAAGTACAGTTGTCTCCATTTTGCCCCACCACTCCTACCCACCCCAGCCATACCCACCAACCACCCTTGATTCTACCACTCCTTTGGCTTTGTGCATGTGTCCTTTATACATGCTCCTTGACAACTTTCCTCCTTTCCCCCAATTATCCCCTCCCACCTCCCCTCTGGTTACTGTCTGTTTGTTCTTTATTTCAATGTCTATGGTACATTTATACAATAGAATACTATGCAGCAGAAAGAAAGAAGGAGCTCCTAGCCTTTGTGACAGCACGGATGGAGCTGGAGAGCATTATGCTAAGTGAAATAAGCCAGGTGGTAAAAGACAAATACCATATGATCTCACCTATAAGTGGAACCTAATCAACAAAATGAACAAGCAAGTAAAATATAACCAAAGACACTAACATTGAGAACTGGCTGACAGTGACCAGAGGGGAGAGGGGAGGGATAATGGGGGAAAAGGGTGAAGGGTTTACAGGAACAATTATAAAGGACACATGGACAATAACAACAGGGGGGTGGAAACAGGGGAAGGAGGTGGGGAGAGTTAGGGTGGGGGGAAGGGGTGGGGGGAAAGGCAGACAACTGTACTTGAACAACAATTTAAAAAAAAGAAATTTACAAGGGTTTTAAGATCCCTGTGCCAGAAATTGAGGGCAGATACACACACACACACACTTTCTATTTCTATTATCTCAGGGTGTGGATTACATGGTACATACATTTGTCAAAACTCATGGAACTGTAAAATTAAGGTCTATATATTTCACTGTGCAGTAAATTATGCTAAAATTAAGAAAAAAGAAAAAAAGTACCTTTTAATCATATATAGGAAACCACCCTTATCTCTATTATACTGAGTTATGCCTAACTGCATCAACCAAGTCCAACAGGTGGAATTAAGCAATAGGTGTGCTGGATTTTAACACTCTCCATAAACTGGAATAACATCAGTATAAGTTGCTGAAATTTTCCATTATGTAATAAGCTTCTGTGGTATTGATAAACTAATTCTTGTTTTAAAGATTTGTATTTATTTATTTTTAGAGAAAGGGGAAGGGAGGGAGAAAGAAACATCAACATGAGACGTGAGAGAGTAACATTGATTCGAGTTGCCTCTCGAATGCGCCCTGACCGGAGACTGAACCCTCAACCCTGTCTAGGAATTGAACCAGCAACCTTTCACTTTGCCAGACAACATCCAACCAATGGAACCGCAGCAGTCAGGGCTGATAAAGTCATCCTTTGACTCCCTCTGATTAATTTAGAGAAATGATAGTTACAAGATACGTACAAAGCTTTCCCCCTACCGTAGTTCCTTTTTGCTCGGCCCTGGCCAATAAGTGTCACTCTAAGGCCTAGTGTGATCTGGGGTCTCTGGCTCAATGGCTGAAGTTTAAGAAGCTTCCACTGGAATTAATTCAGTTTCTTTCACTATCTCAAAGGTGAAATAAGTCAATACTAATATTATTACATTTCCGCGGTTTCCGTTGCAGGAGCTAAGTGAACAATGCAGTGTATTGTAGCCACCACCCCACATCTACAAGATGTTAAAAGTGTTAAATCCCAGAATCTGACACCCAGTGCATGAAAGAACATTATACAGTAAATGTCTCCCAAGCAAACCGGCTAGTACTAGAAGGAAACCGTGGGCATTCTAGACCTGTATCTCTTATTGTCCGTAAAGGAGAGCAGAGACAGTACCAGTCAGAGGAGGAAAGACATAGAGAAAAGGGAGGAGAGAAAAAGGGACAGGCCTTTTAATTTTTGTTTATATCAGTTATTGGGGCTCTATCACCAGTGAATTTACAATGCATTTGGGGGAAGTTTCCCATAAATAGGTTAACTGCAAAAATATTCCCACAACTATGCACACTGCCTCCCCTAAGCAGAATGTGTTCAGAAACGCAATTTTTCTGACTCACTTTAGAAACTTTAACTGCAGGCAATTCTAGCCCTCGGCTCTTCCCCAGGCTTTCTTATTCTCTGTAACATCCTTAATAAATATTTAAACAACACTTTTTTTAACCTTCCTCTTTAGTGTCTGCATTCCCATAAGGTATTCCTGATACCTTCCCCCTGAATTGAAAAAGACCTTTGGTCTAGGACAGTCTTGCTCACTGTGAACATTTAGAACAGAAAGTTCTCCAAGCTATGCCTATGGCTTTGCATTTCCTGGAAAAGGAGGGAGAAAGGAAAAGCAAATGGTCCATTCACCAATGTCTCTGAAAGGCATGACCAAAGCCTCTCCTCAGGAAGACTGTCTATTCCAAGGCAAGTCTGCCCCAGAGGTATCCCTCTCCCTCCTCTAACCAGACAGGATATAAGCTCCCACAATGCACCAGGCTGCAGTTCTGTTTGCAGCTTGAGGCTGTCGGGATCTATCAGTGAACCAGCCTCTCCCAAAGCTTTTCTCTCTTCAATAAAAGTGTGTCAATTATACAGCTGCCTCTGCAGCTTGGGGCTCCTGAGGTTCCCAGCCCCCAGTAAACGCACAACTTCATTTGCTGATCAACACCAGGTTTGTTATTCTAAAGAAAGGGACTTGGGTAGGATCCCAAGCCCTTAGTTGGTTAACATAGCCACAAACCCATTCAATTCCTAAGAAAAAAATCAATGCAATAGGACACTGAAGGCAAAACTATATTCTGTATTATTGAGCTACAGCTTGAGCCTGAAATTGCTACCTAGACTTCTACTCGAATGAGCCTGCATGGTATCTAACTAGGCCTGATCTGTATCAGATCCCTTCTTCCTTGAGTAAAATTGACAAGAAGAAATTAGAGCTTTGACTCATGTTAGAATGTACAATTAACAGTATGTATTTACACTGTCATCCTTATTGTAAAAAAATTTATTATTTTTATTTAATAGATTGAGAAACTGAAACCAAGAGAGAGGCACAATTGCCATCTTGAAGTCACAGAGCCAGTGAGAGTCAGAATGGAGTTGGTGACCATGACACCAGTCCCTGGCTTTACCCCACTACTACATAATCCCCCACAACAAGATGGCTAGGAGTCAGCAGTGTGTGTGGATCGTTGTAGGGCCAGGCTTCATAGTAGACCAAGGTGATATGATGTATGAGTGGCTGGGAAACCCTAGGCACCACCCACTGCCCTTACAACCTTCCTATCACAACCATCCCATATGGGATAAACCCCAATACCCAGGTGCTTAGAGTTTTACAGAAGAGTTTCACAGTTCTGGAGCAATTATTACTTTCCTGGTCACTTTTTAAATCAAAATATATATAAAAAGAACAAGTTGCCTCTATCACTCCTACCTTAGCCTTGTCCTGCCTGGTAGATGGTTTTCTCTGGCACAAGTAACCCTGGCTTTAAGAGGGTACAAAGTGCCTTCTTGGAAAGGAAGGAAAGTATCTCCTAAAAAGCTGGAGGGAAGAACGACTTTACCACTGGGCCTAGCTACCACCTCGCACCCATGGAACAGTTGCCTATTCCTTTCTTAGATGAAACTGTATTAGTATAATGCAAATATAAATCATGGCTCCCTAAGCCTAGAAACCTAGGTGTGAGCTCTCCTTCCCCCTGGGGAGTAAGTGGGTGGTTTTAAAAAAATAAAGGACTTCCCAAAGGCAAATTTCCAAGCTTATTACCTGAGTTTAACCTGCTTTTCTGATGTGTTCAAGCTAAAGTGCTAACAAATCTTATTTTTATATTGATTTACTTGGGAGAGTGTTTATTATGAACACTGATAAGCTTGAAATTCAAGGAAAAAATCTCAGCCTATTCCATTATTTATAAAAAATAGCAGAGCTGACTGGGGCTGAAATCATTCTTAATCCCCAGGAGGCAAAAGCCCTGTCCACAGTATGACTGAGTATCAGATTAAGGTGTGTACAGATGATGCTAAAGGAACAGGAAGCAGTGCTGATGTCAATGGGACGGTCTGGAAAAGAGACCTCATCTGAAGCTCTGTGACTCCTCAGTCTCAGGACCATTCAGACCCTTTGAAAGAGGGATGAGTTTTGACAAGTCTGTCATATTAAATAAGTTGAATATAGCTCACACAGACGCCATCATTCTCTTCATTTTCAAATATAAAGGAAATCTTTATAATACTTGATATTTATGTCAGCTACATTTTTCCTGTTTTAAGACTCAGTATTGGCCACTGAATTACCTCTCTCAGTGTGGGTAAAGGAGTAGGCTGTGTTAAAAGTGTGAGACTTTGACTATCAAGTTTGGACATCGTGGTGATTGGTGAGTGATCACCAGGGTTCGTCAGAATTAAACTCTCATATCTTTTAATATCTGCTGTTGTTGTACCAGTCTAGTTCTCTCCATAATTCCTGTGCTATTGCTCTGATAGTCACACAGGTCTGGGAGAGTTTCCCGGGCCTGTCTTCTTGGTCTCCCTCCCACATTATATTGCTAATCAGCTCCACAATTCTTTAGGATTTTTCTTCCCTAACAAGACATGTTTACCTTGACAACCCCATTTTCAGGCTATGTCTCCCAAAAGAGACTTATGAAGAAGGAAGACAGAGAGATAAAAGTTAGTGGAGGGCTTCTTACCCTGCTAAAGATATTTTTAAATGTTATAACTCCAGTGAACAAACTGGAACATGACGGGGCCTAGAGAAGGAGGCCATAACAGAACATGAGGGGGCTTACATGGAGGCCATGGAAGACCATGACCGTGGTGGTGCAGGACCAGGATCTGACACTGGAAGGCAAACCCTGAACCTCCCATTCTAGAAAATGAAGATAATAAGAACCTGCCCCATTTGTCAGGATGCATTCTATGAACTATTATTATTGGGACCGAGTGTTAGTCTTTGGAGCCATACTTCTTTTTCTTGTCTGTCTAGAATAAAGATTTTAATTTGAAATGTATTGCCATCTCTTTACTAACAGGTTATGAGAAATCTTACATTTCCAGACTAAAAAGAGGTATGATTTTGAGCAACATGCCAAAGTCCTCTCACAAAAAGCTATTTTACATGTTTCTATTACTGATCTCCCTGCATTCAGAAGGCAACAAAAATAAAAAGCAAAATATCTGAGTATGTAGGATATTTGCCGAAACTACAGTCTTAAACATGTCACGTTTTTGCTCAAAACCCTTCAAACCACACCTCAAATCCGTTTATATATGGCTCAACCTTCCCTTCTGGTTTTTTCTTTTATATCTGAGCTAGATGACCTTATGGTTTCTCAGGTTTATTCCTCCCACCACCCTTTTTCAAAATCATCTGTCAATATCTGCTAATTCTTTCAGGTCCTTCTCCTAGTCATTTCTTGATTCCTTCTTTTTGGTGTTAACTCCCCCTCTTTCTATCCTCTTAGAACATGTGAAAGTTTGTGTGTGCACACCTCATCCATTCTGTCTTGTGTTATAAGATATTTGTGCACCAGCTCCACCTGTGTCTCAGTGTAAACACCTTCTTAGAGGAAAACCAGGCGTCCTCGTTACCTGGTGTCCTCAGCAGGCTCTAACTCTGTAGGTGGCTCAGCTTTGATGACACTAAATGCCTGTTTGCTAAGTCCATTTATCAAATTGTAACTCATCCCTCTATATACCCCACTTCAAAGTTAAGGAATTGTCAGTTGACAACTTGGAAAGTACATTTATCATGTTTAAATAAGAGAATATTAATTCTGAACAAATACAGAAAACATTCTGTCATCTATCTTTTTGGTACAGTCACAAACCTGAACCAGCCAAGATCTCAATGTCTAATGCTCTGACTTCTATATTTTAATAGCCCCACACCTTTCTATTTTAAAGGCCAAGACATCCTATATTAAAACAAAGAATCTGGGACAGCCAGAGAGAATTGAATTTGGACATAATGGGAAAGGACTTGGTAAGTTCTACTGAAGAAAAATTTAACTGAATTTGAGTTATCCCAGATAGCTATCAGTGTCTTTTATATTCAAGATACTGCCACTGACGATGTTGCTAAATATGTGCATGAGGAAGGCTGAAAAGACCAATGTGACCAGCTGTCTTTTCAGCAGTGCATTTGAATGAAGGCTGTTCTTTCCTTAGCAGCTGTAGAGGCTGTTTGCTGAGCTTGTTGCTATTTTTGATTCTGCTGTCTTCAAAAAGAATGAAAAAGAAAAAGAAGGAAAAGTCACACCATCTCTGGTAGCCGCCATGTCTAGGTGCTCTCTGTCCAACATCCCTGTGCTTGACATTGCAAATAAGCATATGCTCCTATGTTCTGTTCCCTATTTGCAGCTCGATCTATTGCAATTGCTGTTTATGGAATCCACAGTTGTACATTAGCATCACATCTACAGCAGCAGAGCAGTTGCAAATAATGTTTCCAGAGAGTCAGTTCACTGGCTGAATTCCAAACCTTCATTTTTGTTTGCTTGTTTTGTTTTTTGTTCCCATCTAGCAGTTTATTAATGGGTGTTGGCTCCTGGGTGGCACTGGTTAATCCACCCAGAATGATGCATGTGAAGTCTGAGGTGAATGCAAGCCTCCCAGCAGCAGGGCTTTAAATCTTGGCTGCCTGTCGGCACTGAGACCTCCTGCAACCCCAGATGTCTTTGTTGCAGCCCCTGCGTCTCCCTGGCCACCATCTTGACTGTTGCCCATTGTCTGCTTATTGCACATCTTGACCGCCAGGAACACAGTTTGATGACTGCTTTGGGATTTTCATTGGTGAAGGAAGTCTATGGCTTTACACAGATGGATTCGTAATATCTATTTTCCACCTGGCTCTCCCTTATTGTGTGATTGATCAACAGAATGCAATTTTTTGCATAATCTTCCAGGCTCTAGACATTTATGTCTCAGGCCTACATTCCCTGACATTAAAGACCATAGACTCCTGCCCACCAGATCCTCCTGTGTCACTAGAGTACTTTGTTTATTGGAGTCCATTACCCCTTAGCTAGGCAGCTCAAATGTTTTTTTGCTGTGGCCTCCACATTCAGCTTCAGTGTTCTTTTCATTTATCAGGGACATCCTAGGGTAAAACAAGGGCTCTCTAGTATTTCCCTCTAAATAGCACTCAATGGAAACCATTCTAAAATAGTCATATACAATTTATAAACTGCTCAAGATCTAACTGATATGAACACAAAAGATCCTCTAAGTCAATCTTGTCCTTCTCCTCCTCATGGTCAGAGGCACTGTGATTTTAGGATGCTGGAGCTTTGTGACTCAAGTTCATCACTGGGCTTTGCTCTTTGGGTGCTTGTGTTCTGTGGAACCTATTCACCTTCACTCTCCTCCAGTTAAATTTTCTGTATAATGAGAGTAATAATAGTAGTTATATCATAGATTTGCTATGGCAAATAAATGATTTGCTACATGTACAAACTATACAAATATATATATTAATTAAGCTATGGAAAATTTTCATTCACAAAAACAATTGCATGTATCACCTATAAAAATCTACAAAAATCTATGAAATTCATAGTTTTTAGAATATTTTAATTGACCAGGATCTTATTAACACTGGAGGGCTGACAGATGAATTGTCTTGGTCAGTTTTTTTCTATGATCTTCTCTCCCCTTCCTGGTTGGGATCATGGTAAGAATTTGAAATTCTTATATTTCTTTAGTTGTTGAAAGGTGACAGGAAATATATGTAGAACATATAGGCATCCCCTTCTATCCATGACTTAAATTACCAGAGGCAGACTGCCTAACTTCAGAAACCAGTTCCTATAATACAACTGTCTTTACTAAAATGTAAGCATGCAGAATGCCATATATTTTAATCAAATTTTAGTGAGCATTTATAAATACACTTAAATATGCTTGAGTCTACTGTTTTCTTGATGTGTTTTGTCATAAGTCAAATCAATGAATTACATGTCAGCATTTCTCCTTGGAATAGTAGAAAAGTATATTTCTTATATTTTATGAGCACAAATCAACTCGACTCTTATGATCATTTAGATCAAGAAAAAAAGCCCTCATGTTTATTAAATGCCGGAACTATGCTGAAATGTTAATGAAGAATGAGCTGATTTTGTACATGTGAGAGGAATACACAACACTATTCTTTGGAATTAGTATGTGCATTTGTATCCATAGAAAGTTATAGTTTAGTGGGGCTGTGCAAATTACTTACAACAATCTTATAATTTTATCAATAAAGTAACTGAAGCTCAAAGAGGTGAAGATCAGAAAGCTAGTCACAAAGCTCTTGACCCAGTTCACTGACCCTCATACTACATGGCTTAAGTCAGCAAAGTAGCCCTAAAATAGCTAGTTTGAAGGATTCAAAATTGAAGTCTGGTATCATTATGTGTTTACCAAAATTTCAAATATATTCAATGAGAATATACAGTCCAAAGCCTAAAAATAATGAAGTAAGTTCTCTTCTTTAATTCTGATCTACTCAGAAATCTCTGTTTTTCTCAGAAAAAATAAAATCTCCCATGACTGCCTGTTTACCTGCCCAGAGCATCAAGATCTACATCATTAAGCATAGAACCATTCTTTAATAGCATTTCACAGTGAGAGAAGAAGCAAAATTTAAAATGTAGAAATCGGTCTCGTATTGTCTCATGTTGTTAATTTAATGGGATTCACTAAGCTGCTGTTTGGACTGTACTTTGAGATCAAAATGTACCTTTAGAGTTTTGAGAATTGTCCTCATAACGCCCACCATCACCACTGAATAACTTTCTAAAATGACCTGAAAGCTTTATGTTATGGCTTTTGATGCAGGATATGGGAATAGTAATAAATATGTCTCAGGCAGTATTTCTCTACAAGTCTCAGGCCAGCAGTAAGAATAAGAACACATAGAATCTTTATATCTGAATGTTTAGCATATCAAAATATTTTGTCACTTCAGTATTTTCCCCTATGGCTAATGAATTTTTTTTCTTATTTTAAACCAGAAATTAGAGAAATGTCCAGGGAGAACATACAGATCTGTCTTTGCAATAGGTCTGTACACAAATCTGTATTTTGTCTTGGAGTGAAACTATCTTATAAATTGCATATTCTCAATCTATTGATCCACTTCCATTTCTACCTGTAGGCTCTCTAGCTTTCTTCACCATGTTAAATTATCTGGATCAATATTCTTTCAATTACAAGAGATAGACTTTCAACTCAAAATAGCTCAACTCAAAAAAAGAAATTTGTTGGTTTGAGTTCCTAGGAAACCAGAGGTGGGTCTTGGCCTCAGGCAAGGCTGGATCTAAGAACAAAAACAATATAATCAGCTTTCTCTTTCTCTCTCTCCCTCTCTCATCTTTATCATACTTTCTTCTGATTCTTACTGAAGATGTGCTTACTCTATTTTGGCAGGGTAGAAGGCAAGGCAGAACTTTAGATTCACAAATTTCCAATATCTCCTGCTAGCATTATTTGAATAAGGAGACTTCATCTCTTCCCAGTCCAAATATCACTCCAGAGAATGGACTCAACTGGCCTTCTTGAGTTAGGTCCCCACCCACACATTAATAACTGTTGCCTAAGGGATGAGTTACTGTTATAGGTCCAGCCTGGGACACATGCCCATGCTTCAGGTAGAGATTGAGATTGGGACACAGTATCTGATAGCCCCATAAGAACCACAAGGAATGGGAAGGAATTCTGCAAACAAAGGGGTTGCTATAAACAGAAAAAAAGGGGATGGGAGAATGTGCTAAGCAGACCAACACTGGCAGCAACCATAGTTTATCACAGTTGGCTTTAGCTTTTTCAGCAGGTATAATTTAAAGACAAGATACATGACTCTAAAAGACATGATTTGGTGCTACTAATGACTGAGAAAATACCACTTCAGCGTCAGTGAAGTTCTTTAGTCATTGTCCTTTACATGAGACTTCCACTTTCCTATCTGCCATGAGGAAGGGTGGGTGCAGCTTTCCTGCTCCATGACAGAAGGTAACCTCTCAGGTGTGGATAAGACAGAATGGCTGTCAAAAAGCAAGTCACATAGTAATTAGGACACAGGCTTAGGTATCAGAAATTATAGGTTGAAATCCCAGCTTGACAATTCAGTGACTTTGTGACACTAACTTCTCTGAGCCTCAGTTTCTACCTCATTGGGTTATTGTGAAGATTTATTGAAATGATATGTGTAAAGCATGTGACATAACATGGAGATTAATAAGTAACAGTCACCATTATTATCAAGGGTATTTTTGTTGTTGTTGTTGTTGTTATTTTCCTAGCTCTACTCAAGCTGTAGATGAACAGTAGCAATTTGAAATGAGGAAGCCTCTTGATTTAAGAGCCCAATGTTCTCTCATACAAGAGCTTTGTATTTTCTCATTTAGTCTTCAGAGCCCCCATTGAATTAGATGTCATTAATATCCAGCTTTCAGGCGAGGATGATGAAAATCAGTGGGATTGTGATTTTATCAGGTGACAGAGATAGAATTCAATGTAGGTTTTCAACACCAAGATTCTGTGCCCCATGAATTATATCACATTGGAAAGACTTATTTTTCTGTGAGTCCAGCATGTTTCTGAATACTGCTTTGCTAATTAGAGGCATAATGGATAAGAACAGTGGCCTGAGAAGATCCTGAGAATTCTCATTAGGGTCACCGAGATTTTGAACATTTTGCCAGGGATTGTCTCAGAAGGTGATAATAGCCTGCAAGCTATGACCTGTTTGAGAGAAAAGAGAGAAAAGTTAAGAGGAAGGAAGAGAAGCTGAGTGAGAGAAAGAAAAAAATGAATGTTGGAGTGAGGAAAACTAAAGCCTTCCTGATAAGAACTAGTATGAAGCCAAAATTATTTTTTAAACTTATTCCACCTTTTGATAAAAGAAAATAACTTATCCTTGTGCAAAGGCAACAATGACTATAGAGCCTAAGACAAGAAAGAAAAAAAGTGATAGTGTCCATTTTAGAAGTAACATGAAGTAATTTTCTCTCTGAATATTTCAGATTTTTAATCTTCAAAAAATGATATCCTTTGGGATTTCTATAAATTCAAATTTATTTTGATAATTTAGTTTATTATTTAGTTTATTCCCTTTCCCATACAAAATCCCTAAATTTTTAATTTATACATCCTATTACTCAAAATTTTGCCTTATAAAACACTTTATATTCAATATTGACACATGAATTTAATGTTTAATTATTATTCTAAACCCAACTTTCAATTACTCCCAGTTTTCTCTGCTATTCCTAACTTTTTTTAGAGAAGTGGCTTGACAGTCTCTTGAAGAGAGCAGAAATGTACAGATGGGATCTACAACACACACCTGAGCTTTGAAAAATGTCAAAACATACAACTGTGAAATGAAATCAAAATCTGTTATCCAGGCTCCTTTTAAAATTTATTTAGTTTTTACCTTTTGAGTTTCAGTCATTCTTTTCCCTATACACACAGGCAAAACACAGACAATATAAAAGCAAGAACAAAAAATGGTATGTAGATTTCAGTCATTTATTTCATCAAATAATATTGTACTGAAAAGAGGAATGCAAAGCTGATATATATTATCTCTGAAATGGGGTGATTCCACTCTAATATGGGAGAGGCATTAGCATACATCATTTTAAAGAAAATAGACTCTGTAATATGAATGTCTGGTTATTAGGGCAATACTAACCTCAAAGAATGAGTTAAGAAGTTTCTCTCTATTTTTTGGAAAATTTTGAAAAGTATTGATGCTAATTTTTCTTTAAATGTTTGATAAAACTCACCTGGGAATCCATAGAAGAGGAGCAGAGTTTTGACACCCAAAAATGTGCCTTTTGGTGAATATTGATTATTTTAAGTTAATTATGTTTAATAAACCCTAAGTATCCATCTTTCACTATCTGGCTTATTTCACTTAGCATAATGCTCTCCAGTTCCATCCATGCTGTCAAGAAGGGTAGGAGCTCCTTCTTTCTTTGTGTTGAGTAGTATTCATTGTGTCAATGTACCATAGTTTTTTGATCTATTCATTTATTGATGGACACTTAAGTTGCTTCCAACATTTGGCTATCATAAATTGTGAAAAGAGGACACATGGTCAAAGTCAAAGAGGGTGGGATGGAGGGTGGGGGTGGGAACAGGTGGGATGGGAGGGATGGAGGGGGAAAAATGGACACAACTGTACTTGAACAACAATAAAAAAATTAACAAATAAAATAAAATAAAATGAAACAGCAGGTTTAAAAAAAAACCTAAACCTCAAAATAAGTATCCCCAGAATATGCCATCCTGGCCTGCATGTTATTTAAAGCTGAAGAAAGTTAAAACCCAACAAACTCAAACTCAGGAATAATTTTTACTTTCCCCTTACCTGCCTAAAGGAATTCAGATAGGAAAACCTACACCAGGAAAGGAGATATCACCATAGCAACATATGAACTAGGTGTGGAAAAGGGACTAAACCTAGCAAAGTCTGTTAGACTCCTCTCAGTGTCTCATTGTTTTGGGGTGGCCCAGAAAAAATTCTTTATCAAATACTTGCTCTTTTTCATCTACCTGTGAATTGCCTACCTTCCAAGTCTAAACCACTATCTACCTTTCTTCTTAGCTCAAATGGCACATAAGCCTCAACTTCCCTATTTGTCTGAGGTGGAAGTTGTGGGGTATGTTCTTATGGAACCCCTGTATGTACATATGTAAATAGATGTGGTTATTTTCTCCTGTTACTCTATCTCACGTCAATTAGATTTTTAGACCAAGCAGAACTTAGAAGGGTAGAAGAAAAGTTATTTTTTCTCCCCTACACCATGAAGTCATGGGCAATTTTTTGTTTATGTTTTTTTGATTACTGATTCCAGCTCTTTATTTGTTATGTCTATTTAGATTTTCTATTTCTTTTCAAGTCAGTTTTGGTTGTTTGTGTCTTTCTAGGAATTTGTGTATTTCATGCTTGGCCCATCCATACAACAAGAAAAAAAGCTGAACAAACTAGACATCAATTACTTTTCTTAGATCTGCCAGAGAACTGAGGTCACAGGGCAAACTGCTGCCACTAAAATTGTAGAGACAGACAAGCAGACACAGAGAATTACAACTTAGAGAAGCAAGAGCTCAGGAGCAGAATCTTCCAGGAAACCAGTTTCAGGGCAGGAAAACAAAGCTTGATTTACACATTTCTAGGGGTTCACAGTGAGAGTTAAAAACTCTAAGAGAACTTAATTTTAACAGACCCTCCAGGACACACACCAGGTTATTACACCAAGGACTGGAGCAAAACCCCCTCACTCTTCTGGCAATGGTAGGGGTGGGGGTGGGGGGAAAGGAACCATTTGGAAATATGCTGGAGCATTCTGTACTTCTTATCAAGGCCTGCCCTTAGGAAAAACTACTTAATGTAACCAGAGTCTAAACTGTTGGGGGTATTATGACAGCCTAACTTACCTGGGTCAGGGGTTACTCAGCTGCAGCCTTGTCTATCTTTCTTGTCTCATCCAAAGAGAAAAAAATAACAAAACTGAAAAGCACCTATGAAGATCACACCTCAGGGACAGGGACTCACTATAAAAGACTGAAACCTAATCATAGCATGATAGAAACTACAAAAGACTAAAAGAAATATAATTCCATAAAAGTTTATTTTGTTTCAAGGACCTAAAATTCATTCAAACTTGCTCCAATAAAACAGGAAAGTCTTTTGAAGGAAGCAGACAGGTTTTATGAGTCTGGCCCTTTCCCTGTGCTCCTCACTCCTTCCATCCCAGCCTCATTGGCTTCCTGGCTGTCACACCAACATGTGAGAAGCCCTCTGCCCTCAAAGAATTTGAGTAGGAGAAAGCTCTACCCCAGACATTAGAGTAGCTCATTGCTCCTCCATTGAGGCCTTTGCTTACAGAGAGGCCCTCCTTGAAGATCTGATGTAAAAAACATGCCCTATGCCTTGTTCTTATCTTTCACACCCTGCTTTGTCTTTCCTCATGACATTTATCAACACCTCAACTTTATATGCTTTTGTATTTGTTTATTTTCTCTTTTTCCCCTAGACTGGCCCAAGGCAGACACTTAGTAGATATTCGTGGACTAATTGGATAAATAAAGAATGCATAAAAAATAGATACCAACTGGGCTTTAGGGACCAGCCTCTACCTCCTCTCCTGTCTCTTCGTTTTTCTGCTTCTTTCTGTGTGTTTGCTTATTCTTCTTGTTTTTTCAATCATCTTCTGACTCTCCATTCCCTTATGACATTGGAGACACATTACCTAGTGACAGGTACCCAGCTCTGCTCTGCTGATAGTTCCACTCAAGTGAAGTTTTGTGCAACTTACCCCCTCCTCTGCCTCTTCGTTCAGGGACAATATTTGTCAAGCAAAAGTTTTCCTTTGTTGTGTTTTTCTGCGTTTTGGGAGGGGGAAGACAGTGGCAGTTTGGAGGAGGAGGAGATATCATAGATGCTGCTACCTGCTCCTTATATGTTGAAGTTCCTCTAGAAATGAGAGTGGGAAGGAGAAAGCAGAAACTTGTAATGTGTTTTTTTTCAGTGGAAGGAAACAAGAAAGGAACTTACATTAATTTGTTGAGCCCCTGCTAATTGCCAAGTACTGTATTCAGCACATAGAATGTACATTACTCAACCTTGCTATCAGCTTTCCAAACTAGGAATCACCATTTTCAAAGACAGGTCAACCTGTTATCATAGACTGTTAGATGAGATTAGGTGAAATGAAGATTCAAATTCTGGATGACTGACTCCAGAATCAATGTTCTTTCCTTTTTTAGCATTTTACATTTGAGTAGGAATTACTTAGAGTTGAAAAGGATGTTAGGAAAGAGATTTGAGAGAAGGTAGCCTTAGGATGGCCAGGCATGAAAGACGGGCATTGCTGATAGAGAGAATAGTATGAACAAATGGACACACAACAGGAAGGCAAGAGAGCGCAGCCTGGCTTGCCTGGAACACAGAGGGCAAGGAGGAAGAAAGGAGGCTGGAAATTCATTTGGAATCATATCATGGAGGGCCTCTGAAGTCAGGCTGAGGACTTTGGATATAATAGACCTCATAAAACTGTCAGTAAAGAATTTCCAAGAAACATGAAGATTCTAAAATTTTGTAATGAACATTTTAGAAAGTGAGTTTTTATTACCATAACATCTTCTTTAATTTTATTATTTTATTTTATTGTTGTTCAAATACAGTTATCTGTATTTTCTCCCTACCCCCCACCCCAGACATCCCCACCTCCCTCCCCTGATTACACCCTCCCTTGGTTTTGTCTATAACCAAAAGCCCTTTGGTTGTGTCCTTTATAGTTCTTCCTGAAAATCCTTACCCCTTCTCCCCCCATTCTCCCCTCCCACCTCCCCTCCTTTTATGTAGGTCTGTATCACTATGAACTTCCCTCTCAGGACTGCCTTCACTGTGTCCCGTAAGTTTTGGATTGCTGTGAGTTCATTTTCATTTGTTTCCAGAAATTTTTATTTCTTCCTTGATCTCATTCTAACCCATTCATTGTTTAATAGCATACTATTCAATGTCCATGATTTTGAGTGTTTTTGAATTTTTTCCTTGAGGTTGGTTTCTAGTTTCATTCCCTTGTGGTCAGAGAAAATGCTTGATATGATTTCAATTTTCTTGAATTTGTTGAGGCTTGTGGTCTACCATGTGGTCTATCTTTGAAAATGTTCCATATGAATTTGAAAAGAATGTGTATTTTGCTTCTTTGGGATGAAGGGTTCTATATATATCAGTTAAGTCCATTTGATCTAAGACATTGTTCAATGACACAATATTAAAATGGCAAAGAATAAGTACCTATCAATAATAACCTTAAATGTAAATGGATTAAATGCTCCAATCAAAACACTCCAATAGCTGAATGGATCAGAAATCATGCCCTACACATATGCTGCCTACAAGAGACCCACCTCAGGACAAAAGACCTGCACAGACTGAAAGTGAAGGGCTGGAAATAAATATTCCAAGCAAATGGATAGGAGAAAAAAAGCTGGGGTAGCAATGCTCATATCAGACAAAATAGACTTCAAAACAAGGGCCATAAAAAGAGGCCCAGAAGGTCACTTCATAAAACTCAAGGGAAGAATCCATCAAGAAGATATAAATATTATAAATATATAGGCACCCAACATAGGAGCACCCAAATATACAAGAAAAATCTTTGAGGACTTCAAGAAAGATATTGAGGACTCGGAAGATGGCGGCAACATAGGTGGGAGCGGAAACCACTTCCACTCAGCGCCAGGGAAATACCTAGCTGATCTGAGGAGCAGAGCGAACAGCCAACAGTACTCCAGCATATACGAAGATCAGAGACCAAAGATAGAGGACACTGAAAGATCTGACGGTAAGAAGAGTGCCCAAGGACAATAAGGTCCCCGGGACCCGGGACCGCGCGGTACAAGGGCTGCAGAGGCGCCAGCCCTGGCGCAGGGGCTGCTGCAGGAGTCCTGGGAGAGGGCCAGGCTGCGCTGTGAGCAGCCAGGTGCTTGATTGGACCAGGGGGGCTTGAAAAGGAGGAATTTCTCAAAAAGAAAAAGAAAATAGAGACACTCAGGGGCTAGTTAGAGAACTCTCGGTGGTGGCCGAGGCCCCTGGCGCCCCTCCCCCCTCCGCCCCTGGACTGCGAACGGGGAACGCGGGATAAGCAGCACCGGAGCTCACCTGAGGTCCGGTTGCGCGCGGTAGCGCGCGCGCAGATTAGCGAACGGGGCCCATACGTGAAACCCCGGAGGGGCGCCCACACCTGAAACCTCCGAGATCTTTTGGAGCAGAGACTAGCTGCTCCACCCACAGACCCAAAACCTCGGAACCGAGGACCGCGTGATTCGGTCCCAGGGCGGCCCCGCCCACCCGAGAGTCTCAAGCCCCGGGCGGCTGGATCGGGCTCCCAAGCGTAGAGCCTCTGGCTCGGGGGCGGGCTGCGCGCTCACCAAGCGTAGGGCCGGCTGGATGCGCACTTCCCAAGCACAAAGGGGCTGGCGAGAGTCGTAACACCAAGGCGGCTGAACCAGCAGCTTGCAGCGCGCCAGCCTCCCTAGCCTGGGCGGCTCGATTGGTCGGCCGGCTGCGCGCTCAGAGCCCAAATAACGTCACAAACCCGAAGCGGCTGGATTCCCCTGCTGCGCGCGCACGCGTCCGGAGCCAAAGCGGCTGGAGCGGCCACTCGAGAGTCCCAAGAACAAAGCTGCTGGATTGGCTGATCAACGGCCTGATTGCCTGCCAGGGACCACACCTACAAAACAGTGAAGAGTGTGACCCAGAAAGGAAGAAAAGTAAAACCAATCCTTCCAACCACCCCCTCCCGTTGCACAGACAGGACAACAGCAGAAATAACCTGAACGGTTTAAAGCCAACAGAAGATTTTTTTTTTTTTTCTTTTTTTTCCCCTTTTTTTTTTTTTTTTTTTTTCCCTTTTCCTTTCCACCTGAACTCCTTCTTCCTCTCTCTCTCTTTTTTTTTCTTTCATTCCTTCTTCCTCCCATCCTTTACCATTTTTATGTCTTCTTCCTGCCTTCTTTTATCTATTTCTATGTTTTAATTTTTGTTAAAATTCCTTCTTATCTTGCCTCCGATCTTTCTTTAATCCTTCTTCCCTCCTTCCTCCCTTTCCTCCTTTCCTATTTCCTTTTTCCCTCCTTCCCATCTTTGGTTTTTTTTGTTTGTTTGTTTGTTTGTTTGTTTTTTCCTTTTCTTTCTCCCCCCCTTTCTATTTTTCCCACAGGTGCGACAACAAAACCTGGAGTGCTGAAAAGACTAGAGTTAGACCGTGTTAAACACATAAACGTCAGCTCAAGACCAGTGAGCACAGGAGAGTAAGGAGACAGCACCACCGAATCCCATTGGCATTCTACCATAGAAGTTCATATCATAAACCCAGGGATTCAGAACAAAGCAATTTAAGAAGCAGAGGCCAACAAGAAGAGCCTCACAAACAATGGGAAGACAAAGAAACAATTCCCAAATGAAAGGAAAGGAGGAAGTCTCAGAAAGAATGCTAACCGAAAAAGAGGCAAGTCAACTATCAGATACTGAGTTCAAAGCAATGGTCATCAGGAAGCTCATTGAACTCTCTGAGCTCAAAGAGAACTACCAGAAACTACAAGGAAACTACAATGAACTCACTGCAAACTATATCAACATGAAAAAGGAAATAGAAAATATCAACAAGAGCCAAGAGGAAATGAAGAATACAATTTCTGAATTGAAGAACACAGTAGAAGGAATTAAAAGCAGACTTGATGAAGCAGAGGATCGGATCAGCGAGCTGGAGGATAAAGTAGAAAAAAACACCCAGAAGGAGCAAGAAAAGGAAAAGAGGCTCAGAAAGAATGAAGAGGCAATAAGGGAAATGCAGGACAACATGAAACGTAACAATATCCGTATAATAGGAATACCAGAAGGAGAAGAAGAAGAGCAAGGGATAGAAAACCTGTTTGAAAAAGTAATGATGGAAAATTTCCCTAATCTGAGGAGAGAAAAAGTCACCCAAATCCAGGAATCACAGAGAGTCCCAAACAAGAGGAACCCAAAGAGACCCACTGCAAGACACATCATAATTAAAATGGCAAATTTCCAAGACAAAGAGAGGATCTTAAAGGCAGCAAGGGAGAAAAAGGAAGTAACATACAAGGGAGCCCCAATAAGGTTAGCAACTGACTTCTCAATGGAAACGCTCCAAGCCAGAAGAGAATGGCAAAAAATATTCCAAGTAATGAGAACCAGAGGCCTCCAACCAAGACTACTTTACCCAGCAAGGCTCTCAATCAAGATAGAAGACCAAATAAAGAGCTTCCCAGACAAAAGAAGTCTAAAAGAATACAGCTCCACCAAACCAGCTCTGCAAGAGATGCTAAAGGGACTGCTTTAAGGAAAGGAAGGAAAAGAGAAAGACAGAGGAACACAGGTAGGAAATAATGGCAATGAATAACTACCTATCGATAATAACCTTAAATGTAAATGGATTAAATGCTCCAATCAAAAGACATAGAACAGCTGAATGGATAAGAAAACATGACCCACACATATGCTGCCTACAAGAAACCCATCTCAGGACAAAAGACTTACACAGACTGAAAGTGAAGGGCTGGAAACAAATTTTCCAAGCAAACGGACAGGAAAAAAAAGCAGGGGTAGCAATACTCATATCAGACAAAATAGACTTCCAAAGAAGGGCCATAAAGAGAGACCCAGAAGGTCACTTCATAATACTCAAAGGAAGAATCCACCAAGAAGACATAAACATTATAAATATATATGCACCCAACATAGGAGCACCCAAATACATAAAGAAAATCTTGGAGGATTTCAAGAAAGATATTGACAGCAACACAATTATAGTAGGGGATTTTAACACCCCACTATCAAAAATGGACAGGTCTTCCAAACAAAAGATTAACAAAGATATTGTGTCACTTAACAATACCCTAGAGGAAATGGACTTAACTGATATATACAGAGCTTTTCATCCCAAAGAAGCAAAATACACATTCTTTTCAAGTGTCCATGGATCTTTTTCAAAGATAGACCACATGATAGGACACAAAGCAACCCTCAACAAATTCAAGAAAATTGAAATCATATCAAGCATCTTCTCTGACCACAAGGGTCTGAAACTAGAAACCAACCCCAAGGGTAAAAACCCAAAACACTCAAAATCATGGAGACTGAATAGCATGCTATTAAACAATGAATGGGTCAAGAACGAGATTAGGGAAGAAATCAAAAACTTCCTGGAAACAAATGAAAACGAACTCACAACAACCCAAAACCTATGGGACACAGCTAAGGCAGTCCTGAGAGGGAAGTTCATAGCAATACAGGCCTACCTTAAGAAGTTAGAAACAGTTCACACAAACAACCTAACCCTACGCCTACAAGAACTGGAGGAACAACAACAAAGACAGCCCAGAGCAAGCAGAAGGAAGGAAATAACCAAGATCAGAGCAGAACTAAATGACATAGAGACTAAAAGCACAATTGTAAGGATCAATGAATCCAGAAGCTGGTTCTTTGAAAAGATAAACAAAATCGACAAGCCTTTAAGTAGGCTTATCAAGAAGAAAAGAGAGAGGATCCAAATAAACAGAATTAGAAATGAAAGAGGAGAGATTACAACTGATACCACAGAAATACAAAGGATCGTAAGAAATTACTATGAAGACCTATATGCTAAGAAATTTGAAAACCTAGATGAAATGGACACATTTCTAGAAAAATATAATCTTCCAAAACTGACTGAAGAAGAAGCAGAAAACCTGAACAGACCAATATCAGCAAAGGAAATTGAAGCAGTCATCAAGAAACTCCCATCACACAAAAGCCCTGGACCAGATGGTTTCACAGGAGATTTCTACAAAGCATTTAAGGAAGAACTAACCCCTATCCTTCACAGACTATTCGAAAAAATCCAAACTGATGGAAGACTCCCAAACTCTTTTTATGAAGCCAACATCATCCTAATCCCAAAACCAGATAAAGACACAACGAAGAAAGAAAACTTCAGGCCAATATCGCTGATGAACATAGATGCTAAAATTCTCAACAAAATATTAGCAAACCGCATCCAGCAATATATTAAAAAGATCATCCACCATGACCAAGTGGGATTCATCCCAGGGATGCAAGGATGGTACAATATTCGCAAATCAATAAACATAATACATCACATCAACAACAGCAAAGACAAAAATCACATGATCATATCAATAGATGCGGAAAAAGCATTCGATAAGATACAGCACCCATTTCTGATAAAAACACTCAGCCAAGTGGGAATACAGGGAGCAGTCCTCAACATAATTAAGGCCATATATGAGAGACCTACAGCCAGCATCACATTCAATGGACAAAAACTTAGAGCTTTCCCACTAAGATCAGGAACAAGACAAGGATGCCCTCTCTCACCACTCCTATTCAACATAGTATTGGAAGTCCTAGCCACAGCAATCAGACAAGAAAAAGCAATAAAAGGCATCCAAATTGGAAAGGAGGAAATGAAACTGTCACTGTTTGCAGACGACATGATAGTGTACATGGAAAACCCTATAGACTCCACTCAAAAACTACTCGACCTAATAAATGAATTTGGCAAAATAGCTGGATACAGAGTCAATACCCAGAAATCAAAGGCATTCCTGTACACCAACAACGAAACTGCAGAAACACAAATCAGGAAAAAAATCCCATTTGATATAGCAACAAGAAAAATAAAGTACCTAGGAATAAACCTAACCAAGGAGGTAAAAGACCTGTACTCAGAAAACTACACAACACTGAAGAAAGAAATTAAGGAAGATACAAACAAATGGAAGCATGTACCATGTTCATGGATTGGAAGAATTAACATCATCAAAATGGCCATACTACCCAAAGCAATTTATAGATTCAATGCAATCCCTATTAGAGTACCCATGACATATTTCACAGATATAGAACAAACATTGCAGAAATTCATATGGAACCATAAACGACCTCGAATAGCAGCAGCAATTTTGAGAAAGAAGGACAAAGCAGGAGGTATCACAATACCTGATATCAAACTGTATTACAAGGCAACGGTAATCAAAACAGCCTGGTACTGGCATAAAAACAGGCTCATAGACCAATGGAACAGAATAGAGAGCCCAGAAATAAACACAAATCTATACGATCAATTAATATTTGACAAAGGAGGCAGGAGCATAAAATGGAGCAAAAACAGTCTCTTCAACAGATGGTGTTGGGAGATCTGGACAGCTACGTGCAAAAAAATGAAACTCGATCACCAACTTACGCCATACACGAAAATAAACTCAAGATGGATAAAAGACTTAAATATAAGCCGTAACACCATAAAAGTCCTTGAGGAAAACATTGGCAGGAAAATCTCAGACATTCCACGCAGCAACATCCTCACAGACACATCCCCTAAAGCAAGGGACATAAAGGAAAGAATAAACAAATGGGACCTCATCAAAATAAAAAGCTTCTGCATGGCTAAAGAAAACAGCACCAAATTACAAAGAGAACCAACAATATGGGAAAGCATATTTGCCAATGATACCTCAGACAAGGGCCTGATCTCCAAAATATATAAAGAACTCACACGACTCCACTCCAGGAAGACAAACAACCCAATTAAAAAATGGGCAAAGGACTTGAACAGACACTTCTCCAAGGAAGACATACAGAAGGCCCAGAGACATATGAAAAGATGCTCAGCATCACTAGCCATCAGAGAGATGCAAATTAAAACCACAATGAGGTATCATCTCACACCAGTCAGAATGGCCAACATAAACAAATCCACAAACAAATGTTGGAGAGGATGCGGAGAAAAGGGAACCCTAGTGCACTGTTGGTGGGAATGCAGACTGGTGAGGCCACTGTGGAAAACAATATGGAATTTCCTCAGAAAACTAAAAATGGAACTGCCCTTTGACCCAGTAATTCCACTGCTGGGATTATACCCTAAGAACACTGAAACACCAATCCAAAAGAATCTGTGCACCCCAATGTTCATAGCAGCACAATTTACAATAGCCAAATACTGGAAGCAACCGAAGTGCCCATCAGCAAACGAGTGGATCCAAAAACTATGGTATATTTACACAATGGAATTCTATGCAGCAGAGAGAAAGAAGGAGCTTATACCCTTTGCAACAGCATGGATGAAACTGGAGAGCATTATGCTAAGTGAAATAAGCCAGGAAGTGAGGGACAAATACCATATGATCTCACCTTTAACTGGAACATAAGCAATAGAAGGAAAAAGCAAACAAAATATAACCAGAGACATTGAAGTTAAGAACAATGTAACAATAGCAAGGGCGGGGGTGGGGGGTGGGGGCGGGGACAGTGGGTAGAGGGGATTACAGGAACTACTATAAAGGACACATGAACAAATCCAAGGGGGAGGGTGGAGAGGGGGGAGGGAAGTGGGTTCACCTGGGGTGGGGTGAAGGGATGGGGGAAAAGGCATACAACTGTAATTAAATAACAATAAATAAATTAAAAAAAAAAAAAAAAAAAAAAAAAAAAAAAAAAAAAAGAAAGATATTGACAGCAACACAATCATAGTAGGAGATTTTTACATCTCACTGTCAAAAATGGATAGATCTTCCAAACAAAATATCAACAAAGATATTACTATAACTTCTTAAAATATATAGGCTGCATCAGTCATTTTGAGCTGCTGTAACAAAATACCAGAGGCTGGTGGCTTAAACAACAAAAATTTATTTTTCACAGTTCTGGGGTCTGGAAAGTCTAAGGTTAAGGGGCCAGCTGATACAATTATTGATGAGGGCTTTCTTCAGGCTTGTAGATGGACACCCTCTTGCTGTATTCTCATATGGTCTTTCCTCAGTCCCAGTGGAGAGAAGGGGTGGGAGAGAGAGAATGCTTTCTGGTGTCTCTTATAAGGGTACTAAACCAGGACCCCACCCTCACGAGCTAGTCTAAACCTAATTATATCACAAGACTCCATCTCCAAATATCATCATATTGAGGGCTCAGAGATGGACATATAGGCATGAATTTTGCAAGGACACAGACATTCAGTCCGTAACACAGGCCAATCCAAATGAAATAAGAAATGTAATTGATTACAGTAACTACTATAAAGGACACATGGACAAAATCAAGGGGGAAGGTGGAGGCGGAGGAGGGAAGTGGGTTTGGCTGGGGTGAGGTGGAGGGATGGGGAGAAAAGGCAGACAACTGTAACTGAATAACAATAAAAATTTTTTTTAAAAAGGAAATGCAATTGATAAAAAATAGCTTTAGAATGATTGCCTGTCTGATAAGTGTCTGTGTCCTTCTTGAATCATGACCTTCAAAGAGAACTGGCACCTGAAAAGGCAGATTTGGGAATAAGTTGAGACCCCAACACTGAAGGATATCTTATTAATCTTGCTTAATTTTAATTTTTCTAGTAGAGATCTCTACATGTATAAAACATAAAGTACTGTTCAAACCTGAAATGTTCCTCTTCAGATCTTCTTGCTCAATGTGGCCCTCAAATCCCACTGACCACCTCTCCCAACTGTCATCGAATAGGTTTATGAACCAGGAGGAAAGCTCTGAGAGCCAAGAACTAACTCATTTATAGGAAACATAAAACAGGGCTTTTCTCTTCTCCTAAAATATCCAAATAACCTATCTAAAAAAATGAAATAATAAATTCTCACCCGGGCTCTTTGCTTTGCCTTTCTCTTTATCTCATCCTGGCACAACTAGCTCAAATCAGAAAATAACCTATGTTTGAATGAAATTCAGAAAGGAAGGGAAGGGAATGAGCATTTTTAAACACTCTTGCACTGGATAGTGCATCAGACACTTTTTATGCATTAAATTTAAAAGCTACAAAAATTTTTGAGGCTGTATAAATATCTCTACTACACAGAGAGGAAAGCTGAGGCTCAGAGAGAGTCAGTTGATTATCTGAACTTACTCACTGGTGGATCAAAGAGACCGCTGAGAAACCAAGGTCTCATGTGTGGCATAGATGCCTCCTATGCTGCTCCCCACAAAACTGTAACATGGGAATATGCAGGATCTTAGTCACTTGAAATAGGTAAAGTCTCTTACAAGCCTTAGGAAAGCTTTAAAATTTCTCCCAGGTCAGAATGCCAAAACACTGTTTATTTGAAACCCTCACCTCAAAATGAAGTGAGATTGTTGTGGGAGCTTCATCAGGCCTACTTCTTTAGCCCAACTTACCACCGGGGTGTACCCAACACCTGTGAGCACATTTTGGCTCCTCCAGAGACACTAGCATTCCCTAGCTAAGGGTCACTTTCTCTCCCCCTGGCAGAATGCTTCTGTGTGTACTTTTGCCATTCTGCAACTGTGCAGGTCAAACCTTGGCTTCCTTTCTCACTATTCTGAACTTCATTTTCAAAGAAAGTTATATATTTTCCCTGGATTTTTTACAGCTACTTTCATTATTCCTCGGTCATTGTGTTGCAGCCTGTCAAGACCTGGCAGGTCCACTCTAGTTTCAGGCAGATGGAAGAATATGTGCAGAGCTGTGGGGATGCTTGATGTGCCTTTATTCAAAGGTAGGTGTGCCATGCACTCTGCAAGCTGTGTGTCCCCCTGCATGTCCCTGCATGTCTCTGTTCATCTGCAGGGCACACTGCATGTCTCTCGTCCCCCAGTACGGTGCCCAGCACAGCACCCACCAGGGAGGTCTTACGCCTTTAAATACTCAAGACAAACAAAGCCAGCAGATAGCCAACAGATATTATGCAACAGAGTTTCATACTACACATGCGAGCCTACTCAAAGCTATGGGAAAACTTTATCTGACCCAGTCTCAAGGCTATGAGAATGCTTACCAGATCAGGCCCATTCTCAGGGTTATGGAAAACTGCTTCCCTTAGTTGCCCAGATACCTGGGTGAGGAAGCCAGACTGCCTCCATTTATGCTACAGTCAGTATCTGCCATTTACCTACATATAACAAGTCCAACTGATATCTTGAAGGAACCATAAATTTATTCCTGCTGCAGAATTTTAGACCAAACAACTAAAATTTGTATAAAATAAAATAGATAAAATAAAATGCAACAAAAATGTCTTCACAAGAATCCTAAGTCTTTCCCTTTTCTTCTTATGATACCTAGTAAAACTGGGAGCAGAAAGCAGATTTTCAGTGGGTATCTATTGCATGTGTGGTTTGGGGAAAATCATGGACGGCAACCAATGACTGTTCCCACTGTGCAGGGTGAATACTCGACACAGCAATTTAGTTTATCTTCAGGGCATGAGCAGGATGATTGGGTTTCAGGTGAAGTGGGGCTTAGTCCTTGCCATTAGTGAACATGTTTGCTAACTGTCTCTTGGATGAATGTTGTAATATACCCAAAGCAAGCATATTTTTCTCCCCCACACAGGTAATTGACAGAGTAGGGCAGTAATGAACTCCTTGTTATGAAGCTTTACCAGTGAATATGCTTTTAACTTTTCCAGCACTTATTCTCCGTGTGCTTCTCTTTTTTCAATTCTAATTTTATTTCCCAGATGGCTTTATGTGAAATTATAAGGGTACCATAATTGTTTATGAAGAATGTCAAAACAATACATTAATAAGGTGGTAGTGTTTAAAGCTCTTTAATACATCATCTATTCATGGGCAATAGTAAGTACTTTTCTAGAATGTTCTGTAAATAAAGAACAAATGAAGAGTGAGTTTGTTGTCTGTCTACTGAAGTTAGCTTCACTCAACTTTTTGACCTAAGATCTTGTCCTTTTATCTACTTAAAAGCTCATTGTCCATGTGGTTTTTAATAAGGCGAAATGAGTGAATAATGATCATATGTGAGCACGCATTTCTTTTTTCTCCAAAAGGTCTTTACTGGATCTATATAGAGAAATACAGTAATGCATTAAATTAATAATGTTAATAGGTGAACTGGATGTTTGTTGGGAGGCCTCTCCTCCTCTTTCCATGAATTCTCAGCTGTGCCATTTGAATAGGATTGCCCTCATGCTTCACTGAAGAATTTAGCCTTGATTTAGCTCAATTGTTGTGCTCCCTTCATCTGGGATTTGTTATGGATGAACACCTGTTGCCATTTGGAGCAATGAGATGGAGATGCTCAGTGTGGGGCCTATGGAAAATAACTTACCTCTTTCTTCTTTGGGGGCTACCAAAAAAGAGAATTTCTTTCTCTGCATAGCATGCTATGGGTTTCAAGTCTGAACTGCCACAGCTTCATACTCCCAGGAGGGGAGTGGACCTGAGATGATAAACATACACAGAAAGCTAATGCTGAAATAACTGAGAGAAAGAAATCCTGAGCTTAGTGACCTGAAACCCCTGGATTAAGCTTCCCCTGAAGCTAGGCCTAGTATTATTCAATATGGTACCAGGTTTGATCAAACCAGTTTACATCATGCTTTCTATTTTTGGCAACCAGAGCATGCTAATGTTTGCAACCTCCCAGACATCCAAGAAACAGTCATATATTTATTTCATTTTAGTTGCAGTTTTCCTAGGTCTCTCTCTCTCTCTTTCTCTTCAGATATTTCTATGACAGAAAAAGGCCTTTACTCTTTATTCAAATTTTCGAAAATAATTTAGCCAAGATACTCTGTGGAGTTCCTCAACAGCCTTTTAGAGGAGTTTAAAGTCAACCATTCAACTAGTGTTTATTGAACACATGTTATTGTGACAGCAACCTTCTCTTACAAAAAGAGTACCTCCATTTTTATCTGTTCTTGCTAGTTAACATCCACATAATATTTATTTTGAAGAAACTATTACATAGTTAAATATATGAACTGCTGATTTAGCATAACTTTCTCATTTTAAAGATTATAAAATTGAGGCTAAAAGGAGTTAAATGATCTGTCCAAGGCCTCACAGTATCTTTAAGAAATAGAAAGAAATTCCTGGCTTTTTATCCACTGCCTAGTGGCATTTTTTAATACTCTACTGCTTTCACATATTGATTATTTCCACCTTGGGTAATAATTATTATATTATTGTTTTTCTAGGGTTTTAATTATCCGAATCACTTTTGTCTGCAAAAAGTTAATTTAAAAGCTAACAAGAACTGACTTTCCTGTGAAATTTCTAGCACTTCCTATTTTCAGACAGACTAGAAATAACCTGTGAACAGCCTTTCTCATAATATTTGGCATCTGCCTCTTGTTATGATCAGAAATAAGAAGTGTAGAGGTTGGAGAAAATTGACTAGAAGAATATACATCAAAAGTCTGAGTTCTACACTACACATGGGAACTTTCAAATATCACCCTGATATTGCCCACATTCTCTTCATTTTTCCCTAAAGACCAAATGTTTGTCCTGACTTGTCCTGTGTTCACAGCAGTCATTTGCTTAATATAACATTTATGTGTGATAGCACTAATTTAAGAATTAAGATAAAAATGTTTTGTGTATTCAGACTAAGAAAAAATTATTGACTGACCGTCTTCTGTAAACTGTAACCTTCTCCCAAAAGAAAGCCACAGGGTCTTCCTGGAAGTGCCTCTCTGTTTCTTTGTGTCCCAATAAGTAATAATTCATGTGGTTCCTGAGAGAATCCAAATAGACAAATAAGGACATAATATTAGTTCTTCAGAAATAGAATTTCCTTTTTTACTACTACAGTAGGACCTGGTGTGTATTTTAACTCTAATCCTGGGACCATAGTCTAGTTAGTGTCAATGCTCATTATACAAACCACTTTGTTGCAACTAGCTATGTGCTCAGTTGTATTACTGTGCTTTCATTAATTGTGTGTAATATTAATTTTATTTGTATCATATTTGATTTTCATGTGCAAATAAACTCTGACTAATCTTGTTTTCCATTACTGATAAAGACTGTGTTCCGCTACTAACCGAATTGTTTCTCGGGGCAGAGGAGCTGGCCTTCACCACTCCTGCCTGCCTAATCAGAGTGCTCATCCAATATGGATCAATGACGTGCAGGATATGTTTTGAACTTAAAACACATTCAAATATGCTGTTTATTTATTTACTTATTTTTTATAAGTAGTAAGGGTGGGAACTTCTACCACTAATATTAGAGATTGTCCTTGGGGATTATAGTTCCGGACCTTTAAGGAGGATAGTAATTTCCAGGTTGCTTACATTAATATTGTTGGAAAAACCAACTGAATGAATAACTAGCAAGTATTTATGTGAAAAAGATAGAAAATTCACATATGGAGAATAGGATATCCAATTTTAATAAAGAAAAAAGCCATTTCTCTTTTTGCTCTTTAAACTTTCTACACTTCATATAGACTTTTTTTACAGGAGACTCTGACTCTGAATATAGGTAGGTAGATACTCCTGTATCTGTACGTGGGTGTATACTTAAAAATGAGGCATTATTAGTAAATAAATCACTCTAAAAATTTCTTCTAAGGCAGGAAACCAATAGTCAGGGGAATTTAAAATTCATTAAGGGTACAAAGATCTATGGAGAAACAAAAAAGTATTTTTATACTGACAAGTATCTATTGAGTTAATTCTAATAACTTTGATCCTGTCTCCTTTGGCTATCATTAATCTACAAGAAAGTTGTTATCATTGTTGTTATAAAATTTAGCTGATGGGTAGGTTGCCACAAAGTATTGAATTTTGTTCAGTTGAGTCATTTCCAATAATATGTATTTGGATACACCCACTTTGGACACATTACATTTATTATTCATATAACCAAAAAATGAACACTATGCAAGATTTCTTTATGGTGAAATTATGTCAACAATTTGTTCTATAGTTTTGGGAACTTCAATGATTCCTTACAATGTATTTTCAGAGCAGCAAGCTAAGTAGTGCACCACAGTTTTCATTTTTAAATCCTGAAAATACATGTTTATTTCACTCACTGTTTTTATAGCACACATTTTTGATAGATTTTATTGATTAAGGAAATATATATATGAAGATTATATAAAGTAGTCACATAAACCATCAAGAAGAAAATTCAAAAGAAAAGTTGCCCCCAAAACACAAATATACATTACATAGAAAAGGAATAGCCCATAAGCTTATAAAGGATAATAATCAAGAAAATGCAATGACTCATTGAATATAAACTTCTACAAACATTTTGGAAATTTTTTAATTGTTTTGTAAAATCAAACATGCACTTTTTAAATTTATTTTTTATTTTTTTTATTGTTACTTTATTACAGTTGTTCCATTTTCCCCCTTTTGCCTCCTCTGCTCATCTCACTACCCACTCCCACAGTCAATCCCCACACTGTAGTCCATGTCCATGGGTAATTCATACATGTTCTTTGATTAGCCCCTTCCTCTTCTTTCCACCAATAACCTCTTCTCTCCTTCCCTCTGGTCACTGTCAGTCTGTTCCATTTTTCCACGCCTGTGGTTCTATTTTGCTCATTAGTTTATTTTTGTTCATTAGGTCCCTCTTATAGATGAGACCATATAGTATTTGCCTTTCACCAGCTTGCTTATCTCCGTATAATACTCTCCAGTTCTATCCATGCTGTCACTAAAGGTAGGACTTCCTTCTTTCTTCTGTGTAGTAGTCTATTGTGTAAATGTACCAGTTTTTTGATCCACTAACTTACTAATGGGCATTCAGGCTGTTTTCAGCAACTGGCTATTATAAATAGTGCTGTTGTGAACATATGGGGTGCATGAGTTCTTTTGATTGGTGTTTCAGGATTCTTAGGGTATTTAATCCCAGCAGTGGAATAGCTGGGACAAAACATAGTTCCATTTCTAGTTTTTTGAGGAAATTCTGTACTTTTTTCACAGTGGCTGTACCAGTCTGCATTCACACTAACAAGTGCATTAGGGTTCCCTTTTGTCCACATCCTCACCAGCACTTGTCTATTGATTCATTAATGATGGACATTCTAGCAGGTGTGAGATGATAACTCATTGTGGTTTTAATTTGCATCTCTCTGATGGCTAGTGATGTTGAGCATTGTTTCATATGTCTACAGGCCATCAATATGTCCTCTTTGGAGAAGTGTTTATTCAGGTTCTTTCTCTATTTTTAAATTATATTGTTTATATTCTTGGTGTTGAGTCATATGAGTTCTTCATATATTTTGGAGATCAAACCCTTGTCTGAGGTATCATTGGCAAATATGTTCTCCCATGTGGTCAGTCCCCTTTTAATTTTGATGATGTTTTCTTTAACTGTGCAGCATCTTTTTAATTTGATGTATTCCCATTTGTTTATTTTTTCCTTTATTTTCCTTGCCCTAGGAGGTACATTGGCAAAAATATTGCTGCGTGGGATATCTGAATTTTTCCTGCCTATGTTTTCCTCTAGGACTTTTATGGTGTCAAAACTTATATTTAAGTCTTTTATCTATTTTGAGTTTATTCTAGTGCATGGTGTAAGTTGGTGGCTAGTTTCATTTCTTTTGCATGTATCAGTCCAGTTCTCCCAACAGCATTTATTGAAGAGGCCATTTTTACTGCATTGTATGCTCATGCCCCCTTTGTCAAATATTAATTGACCATAGAAACATGAGTTTATTTCTGGGCTCTTTTCTGTTCCATTGATCTACTTGTCTGTTCTTATGCCAGTACCAGACTGTTTTGATCACAGTTGCTTTTTAATACAGTTTGATATCAGGTATTATGATTCTTCCTAGTTTGTTCTTTCTCAAGATTGCTGAAACTATTAGAAGCTTTTTGTGGTTCCATATAAATTTTTGAAACATTTGTTCTAGATCTGTGAAATATGCCATTGGTATTTTAACAGGAATTGCATTGAATCTATAGATTGCTTTGGGTAGTATGGGCATCTTAATAATGTTAATTCTTCTAATCCATGAACTTGGCATATGCTTCCATTTATTTGTATCTTCCCTAATTTCTTTCTTCAGTGATCTATAGTTTTCTGAGTACTTTTCTCCTTGGTTAAGTTTATTATTACATACTTTATTTTTCTTGTTGCTATAGTAAATGAGATTTATTTCCTAGTTTCTCTTTCTGACATTTCATTGTTGGTGTACAAAAATTCCTTCGATTTCTGAATATTGATTTTGTATCCCACTATTTTGCCAAATTCACTTGTTAGGTAGAGCAGTATTTTTGTGGAGTCTGTAGGGTTTTCTATGTATGCTATCATGTCATCTGCAAACAATGATAGTTTTGCTTCCTCCTTTCCAATTTGGATGCCTTTTATTTCTTTTTCATGTATGATTGCTGTGGCTAGAACTTCCAGAACTATGTTGAATAAGAGTAGTGAAAGTAGACACCCTGGTCTTGTTCCTGATCCTCAGGGGGAAGCTTTTAGTTTTTGCCCATTGAGTGTGATGTTGACTGTATGTTTCTTGTATATGGCCTTTATTATGCTGAGGTATGCAACCTCTGTTCTCACTTTTTCAGTGTTTTTTTTTATTATTATAAATGAGTGCTGGATTTTATCAAATGCCTTTTTAGCATCTATTGATATGATCATGTGATTTCTGTCCTTCATTTTGCTTATGTGGTGGATTACATTTACTGATTTGTGAATATTTTATCATACTTGCATGCCTGGGATGAATCCCACTTGGTCATGGTGTATGATCTTTTTAATGTATTGCTAGATTCAAATTGCCAGTATTTTGTTGAGGATTTTAGTATCTATGTTTGTCAGAGATATTGACCTCTAGTTTTCTTTCTTTGTTGTGTCTTTACCTTGTTTGGGAATTAGGATAATACTGACCTCAGACAAAGAGTTTGGAAGTCTTCCCTCCTCTTTAAACTTGTGGAATAATTTGAGAAGAAGAGGAGTTAGTTCTTCTTTAAATATTTGGTAAAATTCACCTGTGAGGCCATCTGGTCTAGGTCTTTTGTGTGCTGGGAGTTTTTTAATTACTGCTTCACTTTACTACTTGTTGATGGTCTATTTAGGCTTTCTGCTTCTTCTTGATTCAGTTTCTGGAGATTGAATGTTTCTAGAAATTTGTCTATTTTGACCAGGTTGTCCAATTTCTTGGCATATAGTTGTTCATAGAAATTCCTTACAATACTTTGTGTTTCTGTGGTAGTGGTTGTAACTTCTCTTTCATTTCTGGTTTTTATTCATTTGGGTCCTCTCTCTTTTTTTTCTTGATGAGTCTGGTTAAAGGTTTGTCAATTTCATTTATCTTCTCAAAGAACTAGCTCCTGGATTCATTGATCCTTTGAATTGTTTTTAAGTCTCTATGTTATTTAATTCTGCTCTGATTTTGATAATTTTCTACCTTCTATTTGCTCTGGGTCTGTTTATTGTTGTGCCTCTAGTTCTTATAGATATAAGGTTAGGTTGTTTATTTGAGATTTTTTTTCTATTTTCTTTAGGTAGACTTGAATTGCTATGAACTTCCCTCTCAGGATTGCCTTCACTGTGTCCCATAAGTTTCGAACTGTTTTGGTTCATTTTCATTTGTTTCCAGAAACTTTTTGATTTCTTCCTTGATCTCACTGTTAACCCATTCATTATTTAATAACATGTTATTCAGTATCCATGTATTTGAATGTTTTTGAGATTTTTTCCTTGAAGTTGGTTTCTAGTTTAAGCTATAGTGATCAGGGAAGATGCTTGATATGGTTTCAATTTTCTTGAATTTGTTGAGGCTTGTTTTGTATCCTACCAAGTGGTCTATCTTTGAAAAAGTTCCATATGTGTTGAAAAGAATGTATATATTGCTTCTTGGGGTGAAAGGTTCTGGTATATCAATTAAGTCCATTTGATCTAGAGTGTCATTCAATGCCACAAAGGCTTTGTGATTCTTTGTTTGGAAGATTTATCCATTGTTAACAGTGGGGTGTTAAAATCCTTACAATGACAGTGTTGCTATCAATACTTTTCTTGAAGTCCACCAAGATATTCCTTATATATTTAGGTACTCCTATGTTGGGTGCATATATGTTTACAAGGGTTATATCTTTTTGGACTACTCCCTTAAGTATTAGGTAGTGACCTTGTTTGTCTCTTGTTATGGTCTTTTTTGAAGTCTATTTTTTCTGAGATAAGTATTGCTACCCCAGCTTTTTTTTTTCTTCATGTGCATTTGCTTGGAATATTTTTTCCATCCCTTCACTTTGTGTAGATCTTTTATTTTGAGGTGGATCTCTTGTACACAGCATGTATGTGGGTCATGTTTTCTTATCCTTTCAGCTACCCTATGTCTTTGGACTGGAGCATTTAATCCGTTTACATTTAAAGTTATTATCAATAGGTATTTATTCATTGCCATCTTTCCTTATGTGTGTTGTTCCTCTCTTTTTCTTCTTTTCATCTTCTTAAAGCTGTCCCTTTAGCATCTCTTGAAGTGCTGGTTTGGTGGAGATGTACTCTTTTAGTCTTTTTTTTTTTTTTTTGTCTGGGAAAGTCTTTATTTCTCCTTCAATTTTAACCCAGAGCTTACTAGGTAGAGTAGTCTTTGTTGCAGGTATATGCTTTTCATTACTTAGAATATTTCATGCCATTCCTTCTGGCTTTTAGTGTTTCCATTGAAAAATCAGCTGATGGCCTTATCAGAGCTCCCTTGTATATTACTAGCTGTTTCTCCTTTACTGCTTCTAAGATTCTCTCTTTGTTTTTAAATTTTGCCATTTTAATTATGATGTGTCTTGGAGTGAGGCTCTTTGGGTTATTCTTGATTGGGACCCTTTGTGCTTCCTGTACTTGCATTACTTTTTCCCTCACAGGCTAGGAAAGTTTTCTGTCATTACTTTTTAAGCAGGTTTTCTGTCCTTTGCTTCTCTTCTTCATTTCTCTTATCCCTATGCTATGAATATTATTATGTTTCATGTTGCCCTGCAGCTCTGTTAAATTATCTTCCTTGTTTTGAAAGTTTATCATTTTTGTTGCTCTGCCTTAGTGTTTTTTTCTACCTTGTCTTCAGCTCACTGATTTGATCCTCTGCTTTATCCAGCCTGCTTTTAATACCTTCTAGTGTATTTTTCAGTTTCTCTTGGCTCTTATTGATAATTTCTATGTGCTTCAGGGGCTATGTTTCTCTTCCCTCTGTTGATGCTAGAGAGAGAGCAGTGACAGGTCTCAACTTCCCTCACCCCACTCCTGGCCAGATCCTTTTCTCCTCCATGAAATACCTCTTGTGTCAGATCTATCACCTATGAAAAAAGCGGTAGACTACCCATTTTTTTGATTCAGAGAACTCAGTTGACTTCTTCCAAGTTCTGAAAGCAAGAAACCTGATCCTATCTTGCAAAGAACAAGTCTGACCTCCGTGTCCTTGGACTTAATGATATCCATGGCTTGGATATCATTCACAGAGAGAAGTAGACTCTGTGAATGAAGCGCATGACAATTTTATTTATAAATTGCTTATTTAAAAAAAACAAACATGTTTTTGTTGAATATATGATGTGACATTTACTATGTAACTCCAGGGAATTTCAAATTCTTGGGGAGGCTGTAATGGGTGGGCAGTTTACACAATATCCACTATGTATTTGTAGCAAGTTTAAGTGAACCAAATTTCTCATTTAAATCTACTGAGAGTTCTTTCACAATTTTCTTTGTTCTTATTCCTATGTGAAGCAATTAGACCTAACCTTTGTAAATTTAGAAAGTAAAAACTGCATTTGAGTAGAGAAATTATTTTGTTAGTCTTTTCGTTATTTAATTCTTTACATTAATCCTCTGCACATTTTAACTTATTTATGCAGTTCCTCAAGTTTTTCCTGTTGTCCAAAATATTATCTATCTATTTTGTTGGATGTTTTACTAATGTCTGTTTACTGTCACCTTAAAAAATTTGTCATGACTTAGTTTAATTCAATTGAATTCAAATTCTCCTGAGATTGTTTATATAAAAGATAATCACATCTTTATTCTTCCTGACAAGTGGGTTTTTTTTTTCTTATATTTCCACAATTTATCTATAACATATTTTGGAAGCAGCAGAAACACTTAAACATTAAATACCTATTATATTCTGCCTGAGTGATGCTGGGTGTTTTTCTTTGCTTGATTTTTTTGAAAGTGCAGTATGGGAGAAAATATGAATATGAAATAAAATATGAAAGAAGAGAATTATTTCATCATTACTCATTTTAATTTTTTGTAGTCATATCTTTTATTATAATAATTAAAAGTACTTTAAATCTACATCTAAACTATGAACAAGTTAAGTTGAAATGCAAAGCCACTGGGTTTTTCAATTATGTCCATTTTTTAAATTAATTAATTTATTTTTATTCAGTTACAATTTTCTGCATTTTCTCCCCTTCCCTCCACCCCACCCCAGCCAGTCCCACTTCCCTCCCCCACCTCAACCCTCCCCCTTGATTTTGCCCTTGTGTCCTTTATAGTAGCTCCTATAGACCCCTCTCAATTACATCCAATTTTATTAAGACAAACAATAGGGAGTTTCCATATCCACTGCCTTCCACACTTTCATATTTTCTGATGCATACATGAATCACTTCAATTTGTTATAATATACTTTTTCAAGGAATTTCGAAACTTAATTAGGAAACAGGAGTTCAGCAGCCTCTGGACCAGGGCCCAGTTCTCCCTCAGACTTCAAAGAGAGCTCCTGCTACAGAAATGATTCAGGAAGTGGAGACTGGGTGGGGGAGGGGGAGCACTTAGGGTGCCACTCTCTGTGATTCTCTGAAGCTCAAGGAACCAATTGAGAGAAGAATTAAGGGTAGAGGGATCAAGTGCTGTGGAAAGAATTTGCTCATATGGATACCAGAAACTTTTATATTATAACACAAGATTTCGGCAATGGCTTGGATTAGGGTTACATTTTAGGTTAGTGTTAGGGTTGGGATTAGGGGTTAGGGTGAAGGTTAGGTTTGAGTTAGGTTTAGGGTTAGGGTTAGGATTAGGATTAGGGTTATAATTAGATGTTAGTGTTAAGGTTAGTGTTAGAATTAGCAATAAAATTGGAGTTGAGGTAAAGTTAAAATCAGGGTTAGGTTTAGGTATTAGTTTAAGATAAAATTCTTTTTTTTAGATTTCAAAGGACCCTTTTTTCACTAACCATTTTGAGTATATTCCATTTAGAGTCATAGTTTTGAAAATTAGCTTGTCCTTACATACTTACCTTTTTGTGAAATTTAATTGCATGTAGTTTAGTAAATATATGGTTTCATACCTTTTTATTCTTAGAAATTCTACTTGCTCTGTGTAGAATGCAGATTTATTTTTGATGAATCCCTACTAATTCTTTAGGAACCCTCCTCAAACATTATTTCCTCTGCAAAGCCATCTCTAATTCCAGAAATTTTAGTGTATGTGACTTTGCATCCTTATTCTATCTTATATATATTGCTAATATGTTTTTCATAATACATGACTATTATTTGTGTCTGTTAAGGAACTAAAGGTTTTGAAGAAATAATTTACATCTTCTCCACTTTTTATGCTCATCTTCCAGGTACCATGTTTATTGTCTATATCAATAATACATGTACTATTACTGATATAATATCAATATATTATATATAATATATGTATATATTATTGATATAGACAATATATATGAACTTGAAATATATATATATCAAGTTACTGTCCATATTGTTGATAGTGTCTCTAATTTTAAAGCAGTTTCACAGCCATCAAAAAAGAACATAATGTCTCAAATTTATTTTTAGTTGATGAGAGTGAGGTTCGGAGAATGCTGTTTAGAGAAGCCACTGTCCCAAGGGTAAGCATTCAGAATTCCCATCTAGAATGAAATTGTGGTCAGTTGGACTTCAGTGTCCAGGCTCACTTAAGGCACCATCATGCTAGTGTGTGATCATTGTTCATTGAATTAATGAAGTAATCAATTTTAAAAATGCAGACCACTTTTGGTACTTGATATCTACACTCTATGCATGAAAAGCAGCTAATGACCAATAAGAGAGATCCCTGTCTCTAGATATAATAGACTCTTGAAGGCAGAGCTACTGCATTTTTTCTGGTTTCCTGGAGAGTCTTTCTGGAGTAGGTGCTACATGCCTGTGAAGCACGGGGTCCACAAAACACTGAGTGTACTTCCCTATGGTCACATAAAGAGAGTAAGACCCATAAGGTCAGAGGATATGTCTCAAGTTGACCAAGTGATGGAGAGGGGACTAGTAAAGAATTGGTGGTGATCTGAACTTTATGATGTGGATTTATGATTCGGAGTCAACAGATGATTTTGTTAGTACCTATTCCCTCTGTTCTTTATCACCAGGCCCAGTTTAACTTTTCATTTTTCTGTATTTCCTTCTTTATTAAATAGGACCAACTATAGATGACCCGAACCCTTCTTTTGTTGCAAATCATGTGCTTCATCTTTATATGTTTGGGCTTTATATGACTCTTTGATGCTGAGTATGGGGGGATCAAGGGATAAAATGTCTAATGCAACATCCCTTAGTTACAAAGTGTGAAATAAAGCCCAGATTCAATATAAACATTTCTGTGGTCTGGGTGTATGATACCAAGGTCTCATGAGAAGAGTATGGGATGGGAGTTTCAAGGCAGACTTGGCAGTAAAGGTTACGCCTATAGTTTCTCCTAATAGTGCTCTGGCAGCTGGTTATGAGATGTGGGTTGTTGTGAGGATGGGAGGCCAGTGCAAGGAGGGCAAAGAGTAAACCCTGGAAAGGATCAGAAAGTATTGTGCTGAGAGAAGGTATTTCTGGCATGTAAGCATTGGCCAAAATACTTGCATGAGTGAGATCTGAGACCATCAAAACTTTGTCCCTATGATGCTGGCTAGAAACATGATAACACAAAAAATTCTATGGATCTGTGACCCAGAACTTGTATCCATTTCTTTCTGTTTTAACCAGGATCCTCAAATGCCACTGCCACAATATATGGGATTCTGGTAAAACAGCAGTTAGAACCCAACCTTTCTGGTTCCCAGTACAAGGACCTTTTAGTCTCATTATCATACTTCTTGATTGTGAAACCTAAGCTTCTGTATTTTCAGAACAATGCAGAACACGGACAGGTCTCAAAACGTAGAAAGAGAATTTAAGGACACTGACTCTGTCTAATTTGAATTCAATTGATTTATATTTTTGTTAAATCATAAATCAGAGTCTGATTCAACTTAGTTTCTTATTTCAAAGTCAGTATCTTCTTCAAAAACCATTGGTGTTGCTGTATTAAAATTTCACTTTTGTGTTTTTTATTAAAAATGCTCTCTATTTATTTTAACAATAACCTTTCTACAAGTGAAAATATTGTTTGAGTTCAGAAATAGTTTTACTTGGCATCTAGGACAATGAGGAGACAAAATTTCAAAATGAATTATTACTCTCACTGAGGTAGAAAAACAGCATTGCAAATATCTTCACTGAGTTACCTGGAGGTGCAAAAAGAAAACAGAGAAGCAGAGACAGAGAGAGAGGGAGAGAAGAGGGAAAGATATCCTTAAGAATATACAAACAAAGTTTATAAAGGTATTAAATACAGACAATAATATTTATCTTCTGTTGATCAACCTTTATCACACATATTACTATTTTTATACAAACTTGCTTCCAATAAGGATGTAATTTCTTATCATTCTATAAAATATAAGTAGGAATTACTTCATTTGAAAACATTTTACCAACCTTAAAGGACCTAGAAAATAGGTTAGAAAAGGTTTAGTACTAGATAAAATAAAGATAGTATGTTAAATAATATGGTTTGCTGTAAAACTGTATCTTCCATATAGAAGCCTATGCAACAAGAAGTCCCTTTAGTTCTAATTTGATTGTTTTAGCTGTAATTTGGGTACAGTGACACTGAATTGCAACACATGCATGTACACTCAGACTCATGCCCCTCCTTTTACTAAAATAGTTGGGTTTTTTTATGCTGTTTACTGGATTCCTTCCTTCTTTTTCCCAACTTCTCTTTCCTTCCCTTTGCAAACAGGGAAAAATATATTTAGTCAAATGCACATCAAAGAAACAACTTTGTGGGCTAATAAATGCAAGAGACTAAAAGAGAATTAAATTCAAGTTCTGACCCATCACAAAAATGGTAGGATGAAACAAATCCATAGTGAATTCCAAAGGGCAGGTGGTAATCAACTTACTACATTATAACCTCTTCCCTGCATATTTTTGGTAGATGTGTATATTACTTTCCTGTAGTTGCCATAACAATTTTACCACAATCTGGGTAGCTTAAAATACCAGAAATTCATATAATGCTAGAGGACAGGAGTCTGAAATCAGGGTGTTGGCAGGGCCATGCTCCCTCAGAAGGCTCTAAGAGAAGATCCTTTCTTTCCTCTCTCGGTGCTCCTGGTGGTCCTGGGCTGTGGCTGCATCACTCCAACCTCTGCCTTTGTCTTTACATCAACTTTTCCCATGCCTCTGTGCCCTTTTCTGTCTCTTATTAAGACACTCTCTTTGGATTTAGGTCCATGCTAATCCAGGATGATATATTTTTTATTTTTATTTTTTTCAGATATCCCACACAGCAATATTTTCATTGATATGTCCCCTAGAGCAAGGGACATAAAGGAAAGAATAAACAAATGGGATCTCATCAAAATAAAAAAGCTTCTTCATGGCTAAAGAAAACAGCATTAAAATGAAAAGAGAACCAACCATATGGGAAAACATGTTTGCCAATGATACCTCAGACAATAGTTTGGTCTCCAAAATATATTAAGAACTCACACGACTCCACTCCAGGGGGAGACACAACTCAATTAAAAAATGGGCAAAGGTCTTGAACAGACACTTCTCCAAGGAGGACATGCACAGGGCCTAGAGACGTAATCCAGGATGATTTAATCTCAATCTTTACTTTAGTTACAGCTGCAAAGACTCCATTTTCCAACAAGATCACATTCTGATCACATTTGAAATGTATGTTAATTTTGGGGGGACACTGTTTAAGCCATTACATTGTGGGGGGAAGTGTCTCTAAATGTTCCCTTATGATAGAGCTTGTTTACATGAGTGGCATGGTGCCCACTGCTATTCTTTTGGCTCTAGCCCTTCTTACCGAGACTTCCTCTCTTCAGCCATGCTTTTATGCTAGCAAACTTGAGCCAGTGGGAGTTAGTTACCTGTCAACTTGCGGTTTGCAGAATATATTCCCTACCCAGGTCTCTGCCCTCCCAGGTATGTGTGCACACCTGAAGTAATGGACTCATGCCCAGAAGAACCCTGACTTGTGCCATTCCCTCATATTGCAAAGGAGCAGAGGGGTGAAGACTTTGCTTGAGGTTAGATTGTGTCTGGCACACCCTTAGCACCTGAGCAGGTGCCTAGCTGGTAGTGCCACACCTTGCTGACTCATCCCTTTTGCTTCATCTTTCTCAATATTTCAAGTTCAGCTCTTCATTATAATATTCCTATTTTTTTCATTTCTCCTCCTAGCCTTTTTCCAAATTCTAACTGATCCTCACAAAAATTTTCCCCATTCATTTCTTACTTTATCACTCTTGTCTTACATGAATTTTATTAGTTATTCTCTAAAGCCCTAAATTTAAACATATTCCTAGTTTGTTTCTTTTAATTGCCAAGTGGTATTCTATGGTGCAGTTGTACCACAGTTTCTTTAACCATTTACCCACCAAAATATGTATAAATTGTTTCCACTTTTTAGCCATTATGAATGAAGCTGTCATGGACATTTCTTTTTGTGTAAACCTAAGTTTTCATTTCTCTGAAATAAATGCCCAGGACTGTAAATTGCTGGGTCATATGGTTGTTTTATGCTTTATTATCCTTTTGGTGTCTGTAGAATTTGAAGTGATATCCCCTTCTTCACACCTGATATTGACCAGTCATACTTTTAACTTTAGCAATTTCATTAATCTTTTCGAAGTACCATTTTTCAATTTTTTTAAATAAAGTTAATTTTAGAATAGTTTTAGATTCATAGAAATGTCACAAAGATGGCACTGAGAGTTCCTGCATACACCTCTCACGCAGTTTCCCCCTTTGTTAACATTTATGTTACTTTAAACCAAACTTTGGGTTTTATTTAAATTGCACTGTTTTATCTACTAACGTCTATTCTAGGACCCCACCCAGGACACCACATTACATTTACTCATCGTATTTCCTTAGCTTTATCTTCTTGTGACAGTTTCTCAGACTTTCATTCTTTTTGTTGACCTTGGCAGCATTGAGAAATACTGGTCAGTTATTTTAAATAATATGACTCAATTGGTATTTGTCTGATGTTTTCCTCTAGTTTAGACTGGAGCTGTAGGTGAGAGGAAAAAAGACCATAGGGGAAAAGTGTTCCCATCCCATGTTATTAGGGTTACCTGTCATCAATGTGATTAATCACTGTCGATGCTGACCTACATTGCCCAGCCAAAGAAATGTTTGCTGGTTTCTTCATTGGAATGTTTCCCTACTGGAAATCATTCCACCTTCCTTCCAAAACTCTATTCTTTGGCAGCAAGTTATTAACAAGTGCAGGTTGTACTCAGGGTAGAGGGTAAGGGGAGAAATTAAGCTCCTTCTGAGGGGGGTTACATGCTTTTTAACTCTCCTACTTCCCTGTCAAGTACCAGCATCTAATATAAATACAACTCTTTCTTACTCAATACTATAGTAATTTTAAAATTTTGCCAAGTGCTTGTATGGAAATGATGTATTTTCTGCTTTTTATTGCAAAGTACATTTCAACTATGTTAGGGTTAAACAGGTTTTTACTGGCTGACTTTGGGACTTCATCACCATTGATCATTTTCTTTTCTTACAGGAAAATGCATTTTAAGACCTAAATGACTCACTAACATACTTCAGAAACAAAATGTGTTTAGCTGTTGGAGGTTATCATGAAATATAGAAAGAAATCCAGGGCTCCCTCTCTTTTCTACATCAAATAGAAACCTGTTTTCCCATCTTTTGAGACATGTTATTTTAGACCCTAAATTGCATCCTGTTTTATTTTCTTTGATTCAGCTTGTGTCAGTATACCAATTTGGAAATTAAATTAATTAGGGCAATTCAACCCTTCAGATTCCTGTAATGATCATTTTTGCTACTTGTATCTCTTAGTACTCATCTATACCTTCCTTAATTACTTCCAAACTTTAAATCCCTTGTATTTCTCTAAGTTTTGCTTAATAGGTATTTTTATTGATTTTTTTTTAGCATTTCGGAAGTCTCTATGTTTTGGGGCTTTAGACTTTTGAAAGCCACTGTTACAGTTCTAATTGTTCTCAGAAGAGGTGCAGACTATTCATCTGAGAAAACTTTCTTCAGAATATTTATCAAATACCTGTTAATATGCCAGACACTATGTTAGGCTCTGGGTACAGAGTTTATACATGGCTATAAGTATATAAGATTTCCCTATAATTCTCCACGTTGCTACCAGAATGGTCATACTGAAATAAAGCTAAGAGACCCAAGATGGCTGTAGAGCAGGTGGAAGCTATGCTCACCAGCTCCTAGCATCAAACTGAATTTACAGCTAATTACAGAGCAATCAACCTGAATAACCTGTTGAAGGCTGACTGAACTGAAATATTATAACCAGGAATTTACAGAAGAAGCCAAATAGAGACTGGTGAGAAGGGTGAATATGTGGGAAGTGATAGCCACATTGTGAGGAAGGCACTCCTATCTCCCCTGTGAGCTCAACCCAAGCTATTCCCTCCACAAGAGACTCATTTAACCTGCCTTTCTGGCAGCATGGGTCCTCCGATCCACCACCCTGAGCTCAGTCCCATGGGGGCGAGATCTAAGAGCTGCTCAGAACTGCCACCTTCTGTGCATGTTGAAGGCTTTTGCCTGGGAAGAAAAAGATGCACCTACCCTCTTCTTATAATAGGCTTCTTCCCACCATCCCCAATGGAAAACTTCTTATATATGCCTCCCCAACACCCAGTTATCCTACCCTGCTAACTCAATTTCTCAGGGAGAAAGAGTGTTTTTTGGAGCTGGGAAATTTGAACTGTGTCTCCCTTGGAGGCTATTGTCTGGGACTGAGACAAAATATTCAACCCTCTCTTGCAGGCTGGGATAGTACCACCCCCAGTGAGAGACCCTTTTGAACTTTTTCCAGAGTCCTGGTGGCTCCACCCTGCTGTGCTTGCTCCTGAAGAGGGAATGGTTGGTTGCATCCAACCTGAACCTGTAGCATGCTCCTCCTGGAGGCGCTAGAGCTGGAGACTCTGGCAAAGACTGAATGTTATGTATCTAGAGTAAGGGCCACTTTCCCCTCATTGAGCACCTGACTGCATGGCCCCCCAAGTAGGGGGCCCACTAGTCCTGTCTTCCCAAACCCAGTCACCTTGCCCTACTGAGCTTGCAACCTGTGGAAGGATCTGTGGGTGGCAGCAAGCCTGGGACCACTCTAGAGTGTTTCTTTGGAAGGCTTTGGAGGAAAAACAGACAACCTTGAGGGGAGATGGAGAAGCTTACAAGTAGAGGTAGAGCTCAGGGAGCCTCAGACATTTTATAGATCTGCTCCCAGCTCTAAGCTGGAGGAAACCAACCTTTGTACAGAGACTAGCCTCTCCCATGCCCACCCAGGACCAGTAGATGCAGCCACAAACAGTGAATAGCATGGTAGCTCCAAAAAGGTAGCCCAGGTCTAGTTACATATGTCTGATGTCAATGTATACCTGAACGCTGCCCAAGTTGACCCAGAAGTAACACAACCAGCAATGGGATTCACATCACACCAGAGGTCTACCCAACTAGCAACTCAAGTGGCACACCCAAAGCAGGAGTTCAGCAGCACCAGAACCTGCTGACAACAACTCTGCCTCTAGGGGCAGCCTCTGCACAGTAACTCATACACAGTGAACAAAGCTTATCCTTATAGTCAACCAGCCTGAAGTGTTAACTCTGTCCCCAAAAAGGCTAACATTCTTCTCAAGTGCACATGCAATATTCACAAAGATAGACCACATGTAAGGACATAAAATAAGTCTTAATAAACTCAAAAATATTGAAATATTATCAAGCATCAGTTATGACCATAAGGTATGAAACTAGAAATTAATTACAATGAAAAAAAGTGAAAAGCATTCAAACATTTGGAGGCTAGTTAACATGTTATAAACAGTGAATAGTTTAACAATAAGATCAAAGAAACAATCAAAAGTTACCTGGAGACAAATGACAGTAAGTACATAGCACCCCCAAATCTATGAGACACAGCAAGAGCACTCCTCAGAAGGAAATTCATAACATTACAGACCTACCTCAAGAAGAAAAACATCTCAAATAAAAATCCAACCCTATACCTAAAAGAACTAAAAAAAAGAACAAGTTCCAGCCAAGATGGAGGCGTAGGTAGAAACCTTTCGCTTCCTCACACAACCAAAAGGAGGATAACAACCAATCTAAAAATCAATAAACAACCAGAAGCGCCAAAAAATCAAACTTCATGCAACTCCAGCAACCAAGGAATAAAAGAAAAAATCAACCAAAACAACCAGACCAGTAAGAACCTGCAGGGAAGCTGTGTGGGTGAGGTTGTGAACCACACAAGCAGGGCTAGCTCAGAAAAAGTGAGAGGAGGCGGCGGACCACACAGGTGGGGCTGGCTGAAGACAAAACCGAGACTCAGAGCTGACTGGAACTACAGCGGTTGCCTCGGTGGGAGAAACTGCCAGTCTCACATGAGAGTTTGTTGGAAAGTGGGCTAGAGACAAGCAGGAGAGCTGCATTGTCCCCTCTCTGGCCCCTCCCCCACAGGCAGCACTGCAGCACAGCAAGGAGGGTTGCCCTGCCCTGGTAAATACCTAAGGCCCCACCCCCTTGCAACTTATCAGGTGTGCCAAGACAAAGAAATATGGCCCAAATGAAAGAACAGAGCAAAACTTCAGAAAGAAAACTGAGCAATGAGGAAATAGCCAACCTATCGGATGGAGAATTTAAAGCCCTGGTAATCAAAATGCTCACAGAACTGATTGAGCTTGGTCGAAAAATGAAAAAACAAATGAAAAAACAAAAAGATACCCAAAGTGAAATAAAGCAAAATATTCAGGGAACCAGCAGTGAAAGGAAGGAAACCAGGACTCAAAGAAATGATTTGGAACAAAAGGAAGGAATAAACACCCAACCAGAACAGAATGAAGAAACAAGAATTCAAAAAAGTGAAGAGAGACTTACAAACCACTGGGACTACCTGAAACATTCCAATATCTAAATTATAGGGGTTCCAGAAGGAGAAAACCAATAGCAAGACATTGAAAACTTATTTGAACAAATAATGAAGGAAAACTTCCCCAATCTGGCAAAGCAAATAGACTTTCAGGAAGTCAGGAAGCCCAGAGAGTCCAAAAGAAGTTGGACCCAAGAGCAACTCACCAAGGCACATCATTATTAAGTTACTCAAGGTTAAAGATAAGGAGAGAATCTTTAAAGCAGCAAGAGAGAAGGAGATAGTTACCTACAAAGGAGTTTCAATAAGGCTATCAGCTCATTTCTCAAAAGAAACCTTACAGGCAAAAAGGGGCTGGAAAGAAGTATTTGAAGTCGTGAAAGGCAAGGACCTACATCCAAGATTACTCTATCCAGCAAAGATTTCATTTAGAATAGAAGGGCAGATAAAGTGCTTCGCAGATAAGGTCAAGTTAAAGTAGTTCATCATCACCAAGCCCTTATTATATGAAATGTTAAAGGGAGTTATCTAAGAAAGAGAAGATCAAAAATATGAATAGTAAAATGACAACAAACTCACAACTATCAGCAAATAAACCTAAAAGAAAAGAAAACCAATGAAAACAAAAACTAAGCAAACAACCAGAACAGGAACAGAATCAGAGAAATGGACATCACACAGAGGGATTTTAGTGGAGAAGGGGAAGGGAAGAATGGGGGGGAGTACAGGGAAGAAGAAGCATAATTAGTAGGCATAAAATAGATGGGGAGAGATAAAAAATGGCATAGGAAACAGACAACTCAAAGAACTTATATGTACAACCCTGGGACATGAACTAAGGTGTGGGGGGAATGCTGGAGGTTTGGGGGGGGCAGGGTGGAGGGGGGATAAAGGGGGAAATTGGGAAAACTGTAATAGCATAATCAATAAAAATACTTAAAAATTAAATTAAGTTAAATTTTAAAATAAAAATAAATAAAAATTCATCCAAAGTTTTAAAAAAATAATAAAAAAGAACAAAAAACAAAGCCCTAAGTATAAGGAAGGAAATAATAAAGATCAGAGCAAAAATAAATGACATGGAGACTAAAAAAAATACAAATGATTAATAAAAGCAAGAGATGGTTCTTTGTAAAGAGAAACAAGATTGACAAACATTTTTAAAGACTCATCAAGAAAATAAGAGATAGGACCCAAATAAAATCAGAAGTGACAAAAAAGAAATATCATTTGACAGCTAACAAATAAAAAAGTATTGTAAGAAAATACTATGGACAACTATATACCAACAAATTTGACAACCTGGGCAAAATGGATAAATTCCTAGAAACATATATAATCTTCCAAAACTGAATTAGGAAGAATGAGAAAATGTGAATAAATCAATTATAACTAATGAAATTAAAGCAGTAATCAAAAAACTCCCAGCAAACAAAAGTTGTGGACTGGGCAGCATCACAGGCAAATGTTATCAAACATTCAGAGAAGAGTTAATACCTATCCTTCTCAAACCATTCCAAAAAATTCAAGAGGAGAGAAGCCTTCCAAGCTATTTTTACAAGTCCAGCATTATCTTAACTCTAAAACCATATGAAGACACTACAATGAAAGAATATTATAGGCCAATATCCCTGATAAACATAGATGCTAAAATATTCAACAAAATATTAGCAAACTGCATCCAGCAATATATTGGAAGATCATACAACATGATCAATGATATATTCTGGGGATTCAAAGTTGGTACAATATTCACCAATCAATAAACATGATATATCATACAATAAAATGAAGGATCAATACCCACATAATTATATCAATAGATGAAGAAAAAACATTTGATAAATCCAGCACCCATTTCTGATAAAAATTAAGGGATCATACCTTAATATAATAAAGTCCATATATGACAAACCCACAGTCAACATCATACTCAATGAACAAAAGCTATAAGCATTTCCCCTAAGAGCAAGAACCAGACAGGGACGTCCACTTTCACCACTTTTATTGAACATTGGAACTGGAGGTGCTAGACATAGCAATCAGGCAAGAAGAAGAAACAAAAGACATATAAATTGGAAAGGAAGAAGTAAAACTGTCACTTACAAATGACATGATATTGTATGTACAAAAACCCTAAAGCCTCCACCCAAAACTAGTAGATCTAATAAATAAATTTAGAAAACTAGCAGGACACAAAATTAACATTCAGAAATTGATGGCACTTTTATACACCAATAATGAATTTTCAAAAAGAGAAAATAAGGTACCTATGGAGAAAGTTAGTCAAGGGGGTAATGGACCTGCACTGGAAAATTATAAGGTACTGAAGAAAGAAACTGAGGAAGATGTAAATAAGTGGGAACATATACTGTGTTCATGAATAGGAAAAATTAACATCATTAAAATGTCCATACTATCCAAACCAATCTACAGATTCAACATAATTTTTATTAAAATATCAATGTCATATCTCACATATTTAGAACATATATTCCAAAAATGCATATGAAACCACAAAAGACCCTAAATAGCCTTAACAATCTTGAGAAAGTAAAACAAAATTGGGGGTATTGTACTACCTGATTTCAAATTGTACTACAAAGTCATAGTAGTCAAAATGGCATGGTATTGGCACAAGAACAAGCATATACATCAATAAAACAGAATAGAAAGCACAGAAATAAAACCATATCTTTATGGTCAATTAGTATTTGACAAAGGAGGCAAAAACATACAATGGGGTAAAGGCAGTCTATTCAATACATGGTGTTGGAAAAGTCAGACAGATAATTAGACCACTAACTTACAGCACACACAAGAATAAATTCAAAATGCATTGAAGACTTAAATGTAAGCATGGATCCATAAAAGTCCTAGAAGAAAACATAGGCAATAAAATCTTGGACATTTTTCATAGCAATATTTTTGCCAATATATCTCCTTAGACAAGTCAAATAAAGAAAAAAAAAGCAAATGGGACTACATCAAATTAAAAAGCTCTTGTGCAGCAAAAGAAACCATCAACAAAATAAAAAGGGAACCCACTGAATGGGAGAACATACTTGCCAACACACATGGACAAAGCAAAAGGGGGGTAATGTCGAGGGTGGGAGGTGGGGATGGCTGGGGTGGGGGGAGCAGGGGAGGAAAATGGAGACAACTGTACTTGAAGAATAATTTTTAAAAATGACTGAGCAAGTAGAGCAATGAATCTGCATCAAATTTTGCATTAAGCTTGAACATTCCTACATGGAAACTATTTGGATGATTCAGAATGCTGCAGCTATGGGCAACTGGCAATTGGCAGCTTAATCAGGACAAGGTGCCCACTCATGCATCACATCTTGTGCAGTTTTTTGGCAAAACATCAAATCACCCAGGTGACTCAGCCCCCTTACAGCCAAAATTTGGTGCCCTGTGACTTCTGGCTTTTCCTAAAACTAAAATCACCTCTGAAAGGGAAGAGATTTCAGACCATCAATGAGATTCATAAAAATATGATGGGGCAGCTGATGGTGATTGGGAGAACAGTGTGAGGTCCCAAGGTGCCTACTTAGAAGGGGACTGAGGTGTCATTGTCTTATGTATGATGTTTCTTGTATTTTGTATCTTCTTCAAATAAATATCTCTATTTTTCATATTTCATGGTTGGATGGGTTCTGGAGAGACCTGGTATGTAAAGAACTTATACAACTCAACACCAAGAAGACAAATACCCAGTTAAGAAATAGGCAAAGTCCCTGGCTGATGGCTCAGTTGCTTAGAACATTGTCCCATATGCCAAAAGGTTGTGGGTTTTCTTCCCAGTCAGGGTATATAACCTAGGTTGCAAGTTTGATCCCCAGTCAAGGTGCATATGGTGAGCAATTGATTGATGTTTCTCTCTTACATTGATCTCTCTCTCTCTCTCTCTCCCTCTCTCCCTCCCTCCCTCCATTTCTCTCTCTCTCAAATCAATAAACATATCCTTTGGTAAGACTTAAAAAATAAAGAAATGTGAAAAGACCTGAATAGACAGTTCTCCAAAGAGGACATGCAGAAGGCCAACAGATATATGAAAAAATGTTCAGCATCACTAATTATCAGAGAGATGAAAATAAAACTACAATGAGATATCACCTTATATCTGTCAGAATGACTATAATCAATAAACCAACAAACAACAAGTCTTGGTGAAGATGTGGAGAGAGAGGAACCACAGACTGGTGCAGCCACTGTGGAAAACAGTATAGAGTTTCCTCAAAAAAATTAAAAATGGAAATGCCTTTTAACCCAGTGATCCCACTTCTGGCAATATACCCAAAGAGACCTGAAACACTGCTTTGAAAGAATATATGTGACCTTATGTTCATTGCAGTGTTATTTAGATATGGGGATAAAAACAGCTATGGTACATTTATGCGGTGGAATACTACTTGGCCATAAAAAAGGGAAATCTTGCCTTTCGCAACAGCATGGATGGACCCAGAGAGTATTATACTAAGTGCTCTAAGCCAGTCAGAGGAAGACAAATACCATATAATCTCATGGAATCTAATGAAAATACACTAATAAACAAAATAGAAACAGAAGTACAGACACATGGAACAGAATGACAGCTATTAGAGGGGAGGAGGATGGCAGTTGGATGAAAGAAAGTGAAGGGATTAAGCAAAAATTATATATATACATATATATACACACATATATATATGTGTGTATATATATATATAACATAGGCAAAGACAACAGCATGGTGATAGCCAGAGGGGTCGAGGTAGGTGGAGATGGACAAAGGGGGATTAATGGGGGCAGGAAGAGACTTTTCTTTGGGTGATGGGCACACTATGCAGTATGCACATTATGTTTGGTTGACTTTTACACTGAAACATGTATAGTTTTGTGAACAAATATCACCACAATAAAGTCACTAAAATAAAAATTAAAAGTAAATGAAATAAAAAATAGTCATGTCACTCTTTTAAATGCTTCAAGATTATCTACATTTTGCAGGGGGAAGCATTAATCCTTTTAACTTATACCAGAAGAATTTTGATTTGAGTTTTTCAAAGTCTCAAAGTCTTGTTTGACTTTTTTAAAATAAAGGTTTTATTTATTTTTAGAGAGAGGGGAAGGCAGGGAGAAAGAGAGGGAGAGAAACATCAATGCTCCCAACCAGGTCCTGGCCTACAACCCAGGCATTGCCCTGACCAGAACCTAACCAGTGACCTTTCTGTTTGTGAGATGGCGCTAAACCCTCTGAGCCACACCTATCAGGGCTTAACACTTTTGTTGTTGTTTGATTGTGATAGGATGTCTGTCTGGGTTTTTTCATAAACATGCCATGAGGTCTTAACATGACAAATGTTTTTTAAAAAACATAGGGTACAACATAATTTTATCTTGGATGTAAACTTTTTATTTAACATTTTTTACATTAGAAAGCTATGTGTTATTCTAGTAATTTAAATGGAATCCTGAAGGATGGATAGAAGCAAGTTACGAAAATCAGTCTTGGGCTGTGGCAAGGAAGAGTGGGTCCAGATGTGTGTAGAAGGGGGGGCCTTTCCCACATCTGGCACTGTGCAGGGAAGGGTGTCCTGGCACATGGGAGAGGGTCGCCAGCCAATAAACAGGAACAAAGTTTTCCAACATGATGGGTTTCTTCCAACTCTGAGAAAAGTTTCAGTTGTATGCTAACTTCAAATGTCCGGAGCCTTACAAACTTCTCAGAATTATGGCTGACACTTTAAGTGAAAAATGTGACATTTGCTAGCTTTCAGGATGAACTTCAGAGAAAGCCTCTGGGACACATAGCACTGGTTCTTTACAAGGCTATTGTCTCTATTACACTCAGTTACCTTGATAATATAAGGTTACTTTATAAAAATATTTTTAAGAGAAGCTTTTATTAGTGAAGAAAATGTAACAGAAGATTATAAATACAGATAACCACAAGGCCTTAGACTATAGACTAGGAGGACACAAATACTCAGTCCATTACACTCCACAAGTGGAATACTTAATCCTTTATTTCACCTCCACTTTTCAGGGTTAATTCAACTGAGTTAAAATAATATTTACTCTTTTGCACTCCCTATCTCTCCCCTGAGTCCACCTATTCCCTGCCTAAACTTGGATTGTAAGAAAATAAAAACATACCCTGGGGGACACTAACAAACTCTGCTTTCCATCCTCCAAACTCAAGTGATATGAATCTTTCTGGTACCTGTTAACATTAGTGTATATTAGGATGCTGCTTCTGTGTTGCAACCTCCTGGATTAACTCAGAGCCTAGTTGCAAGTGTATGAACTCTCTGCAGAATGGGGAGGTTATTCTTTCTCCCTGTGTTAGCCACAGACTTGAGTAAGAACATCAGGTACACAAGCAAAGAGTGGGGCTTCTTTCTCTTGACCCAGTTGCAGGGACTAAGCACATACATAAGGTGAAGAGAGGATCTCTACTCAAAATGAAGATGACTAAGTTGGAGGTGAAGGGTCACATGGAGAGAGATATGAAGTGAAGATTGAAGAAAATAAACAAGTCCTGTGGATATATGGAGAAGAGCATCCCAAAGAACCTGGGCAGCAGCCTTTCTTGTGTGTTTAAGAAATCATAAGGAGACTAGTGTTGCTGGAGCAGAAGGAAGGAGAGGGTGAGTGGTAGGAAATCGGGTTGGGGGGAACTTGTTGCCCCAGAGTCAGATTGTTTTAGGCCTTGCATACCAATATGAAAACTTTCCTCCTTATAGAGTTCAAGATGAGATGTTGGATAATTGAGTCAGAGCTGGCTTCATGTGACCTGTGGAGGTGCACAGGGCTCCATGCTTACTTAGAAGTACCTCAAGCTTTAATATGCTGCAGTTGCTATCTTTTAATCTTTTATTTGTGTTTTGTAAATTAAGTCCCCTGAGACAATGGAAGATGTATCAAAGACTTGGAGCTTCAGCTCACAGGTGGTCCTGTCATCTACCTCCCTGTCTGCCTAGCACGGATTCTCTGCTGCCCATTCACCTCCCCCTGGTGCTCTAGCCCTGCATGGCCTTCCCCTCTACACTCTCACCTGTTTTATTTTCATTGTTTCCCTCTACCCAGCCCCCACCCCCCAGGGGACTGAGCACAGACAGGTGGAATGTTGGGGTCAGGTATGTATCCCATGGCATTTCAGTATGAGGCAAGGTGGTGGCCCTCTGCTCTTTGGAATGGTAGCATCAGGGGTATTCAGCAGGGGCTCCTTACCCACTCAAGCTCCAGCTACTATGCATGTCTCAGTGTGAAGGCTGCAATCTATTAGGGATTCCTCATCCACTATGGGCTGGGAAAGTTCACGGGAAGAAGGATTGACTTCCTTGCCCCTGGTCAAGGTCCCGCATTATCATCTTGCATACATAAATTATGTGGCCCGCCTTGGTATGAGTAGCTGGATAGCATCTGCCTTGCTTTTCTGAATGATAACTCTGACAACTGTGTTGACTGTAGGAGAGCAAGAGTGAAAGCAGGAAGACCAATAAAGAAAGAAGAATCCTGGTGGAAGACATTGTGAATCAAATCAGAGTAGTATCAGGGAGAATGGTTAGAAATGAAAAAATAAAACAAAACAAAACATATTTTAAGGTATAGCCAAAAGTATTTTCAGGCAGGTTAGATATGGTGTCTAAAAGAAAGAATTGGTGTCAAGGATAACTCCGTCTCTTTTAATGAGTTGAGAAACTAAAAGAACAGAGGTGCCTTTAACTGAAATGAGGAAGGAAGAGAAGATTTGGAGGGGATGGGGAGAAGACCGCAAGTTTAATTTCAGACTATTTAAATTTGACATGTCTATTAGACCTCCAAGTATAGATGTTGAGAAAGTAGTTAGGGTTATTCTGGGGTTCAGGGGACATATCCATCCTGGAGAAATAAATGAGAGTCATCAGCATATAGGTGGCATTTTTAAACATAAGATTTCATGCAGTTATTGACGGAGTGAGAATACATTGAAAAAAATTGAGAACTGAGCCTATTTAAAAATAGAAAATATGAAAAAGAATTAGCAAAGTACCCAGAATTAGCAAAGATGCAGGCTTTGAGATAGCGAAAGAACCAAGAATGAGTGGTATCCTGAAAACTAAGTGAAGAAACATGTTTCAAGAAGCAGGGAGGGATCAACTAGGTAAAATGCTGCTAAACCCCATAGGGTTTAAATAAGATGAGAATGATGATGTTTAGTGAAGTGGAGATAGATGGCTGAGGACTTGCTCAGAGCAGTTTCAGTGGAGCACAGTTGGTTCATCTGAGTGCGTTCAAGAGGAATTGAAGAAATCCAGATTAGGCAACTCTAGAGGAAATGTGTTCTACAAGGTTTCGGAGGAATGCAGTGGTGGCTAGAAAGGGAATTGGAATGAGAAAAGTTTTGTTTTTCTTTGCTTTTTAACTAATGGATAACTAGGAGCATGTTTGTATGCTGATTGGGATAATCCAGCAAAGAGGGGAAATTGATGATTGTGACAATGGAAATTAGTGTTGAATTGTGCTCTTCAGAAATAGGAAGGAATGAGAACTGGAGGACAAGCAGAGTCCCCTTGAGGCAGGAGGCTGAATGTGTGGGTATAAACGCTGGTGGGCAGAGGAAGGTGCTGAGAGCTTCGTTTCCCTCCGTGAAATGGGGAAGCAGAGTCATTAGCTAAGAATAAGGATGGGGAAGGAAGTGTGTAAAGTTTGAGAAGGGAAAATAAGAAAAGAAAAAGTAATGGACTAGAAAGACATGGAGTAATTGCTGAGCAGCCCCAGGCTCCCTTTCAGGTTTGTGGTTATGGACTTCAAATGAGCACTGTCAGCAGCCCTGGCCCTTTCTCCAGCCACACAACCAAAGTTGGTGAAGAGCAGATATTATGCGGGGCTGGAGTTTTGTCAAGCAAGAGGGAGGACAGAAATGGAGATGTGTTAAAGGGAGTGCTAATGGTGGTTGACCATGGAATTTAAATCGTGCAAGGAGAAAGGTGAGGACAAAGAAGGGTTATGAGACATGAAGTTGTGGTAGGATTGAGTCCAAGGGTACTTGGGGAGTGGGCTAATCATTTAGAAGGAATTAATCAGAGTGGGATGCTTGAAATCGAGATTATGAAGCTATTGAGTAATGATACGATTTAGGTTAAGACAATGGGACTGAACTTCTGAGATAGAATGAAAGATAAGGTCATTGAAGGAGAGAATACAGTAGTGATAGGCCAGGAATCTAATAAAAAACAACTCATTCTGCTGTAGGGGGGGTCCAAGGACTGTCTTAAGGAACTCTCATTTTAGGGAGAGTGGGCTAGCTAAACATAAAGTTTTAGACTTAAACCAGAAAACATGAGAGGGTGGAAGAAACATGAAGAATATTAACAGATGTTGTTTATGGAGTGTTTAAATGTGCTGGAGATGATGTCAAACAGTATATGTCTCATTTTATTTATTCTTGGCAATGACATCAGGTGCTAGAGATTGCTATTATTCCTATTTTACAAATGATAAATCTGAGGGCTGGGAAGGTTAAATAAAATGTCCAAGGACACCTCTGGCTAAGTCTGAACTCTAAGCCCTTAATCATTATGTCAGGTGCAGTGATTGCGACAGAACAGGTGATATGAAAATCTGCATCCTGAGATGTGAATAATAAATTTATGGCATTAGAGACTCTTGAGAAGTATACAAAGCTCAATAATATGCATTATATCATTTAATCCTCCTATGAATCCTGTGTATTAGGCAATTTTTCCAGATTGTGGTGGGGCCAAGTAGGAAGCAGAGTCTGGATGTGAATGCTCTTCCTCTAACATCCTGCTTGGCTGCTCCTTCCACTAACTTCCAGGGATGGTTCAGACAAATACTTTAAAAAGTCCAATCTGTTTTGAATAAATGTTAATAAGGAAACCATTACTAGTTATTCTTTGTTAGAGTTTCATAATTCCTATGTTTTCATAGGAACATTAGTACAGAATATAGCAAGCATTCTTACTCTTGTGGAATCTTCTTTCTAGAAACCCATGTGTTCACTGAACTGTAAGTTATTGAGCAAATAGTCTGTGCAGGCACTGTGCTAGGTGCAGAAAATACAATTGAATAAGAAATACCCCTGCTCTAAAGCAAACTTCAGTCAGCTCCAGCCTTCAGAACCTCAGACACTGTGCAAGACCTTTTCACACCTGGTTGCAATTTAAGGCACTGCATTAGACCTATAATATGCTCTATCCCTTAGGACCCAGTTGCCTAAGAGATCATTGCTCTCCCCATTGGTTTGGCACAAAATAATGTTGGCCGCAGTGCCTTGGAGATGGAATCTTAGATTTGGATCTTGGGGAAACAGAACCAGGGTGTTTTTTCCTAAAAGGATTTTTTCCCAGTCCAAGGAGGTCCAATTTTAAAGCTAGCTTTAAAAAGACTTTTTGCCTGGGTGAGTGGTACTGCATTGACTCTCATTCACCACTTGGCCATGCCTTTTTTTCTAGAAATACTGGATTTGTACATGACATGAAATGTTTGTGAGCTCTGGGGCTCAACACCCTTCTGCAGCACTGCCAGGCACAGGCCAAGTAAGGCAGTACCAAGAGCGCCAGTCTAAGCATAAACAATGGTGCATCCAGGGGTGGGGCAAATTGCTCTTTGTCCAGGTCGGTGCTAAAACAATGTGTTTGCTTTAGCACAAAATGTCTGGGGTGGCTATTTCTACAAGCAGAGAAAGTTTTACATTTCTTCTTCAGAATGCTACTAATTAAGAATGGCACATACACTAGTTCGAACTGAGCCTGGCGTCTACAACAGGGAAGGGGGAGGGTGTTATGGTTTTCCTCCGGATTTAGAACCCCACAGCTGGTGCTTTTAGTGGCAGTGTAACACGTGTTACCTCACTTCCTTCTGGACTTAAATTATGTGAGTCACAGTATAATTTAAGAATTACACTCCTTTACTCTTACATCGCAATAGTTAAGTGAGACAAATAAAAACCTAAGTTTTCTTATAAAAAAGATAAGGATCTTATACGTATTGGGTATTTAAGAATCTTTTCAAGCAGCAAAATATTTTACATTCTCTTTATATCTAATTCGGTGAACCACTGTGATGACAGATTTAATTCATTGGAGTCATTTCGGGAGTTGTGGGACCACACATCAAGTCTGCAACTCCTGTAGCTTTAAGAGAAGGTAATTCTTGTTTTGTAGTAGGGAGGTGGCAGCAGCTTCCCGGCTCTGCGCCTCTCTCCGCCGGCGGGCAGGTACTTTCCCACGGCTGCGGGTCCCGCCCTGCCGCCCAGCTCCGGCTCCGGCTCTTAGCCGCTATTCCTCGAGCGGCGCTGCTTCCCACCTGCTGGAGGTGGGGCCCAGGGCCACCGCCAAACCCCGGGCCCCACCGCTCCTCCAGGCTTGGCTGCTTCCGGTCCGCGAAGAGCGCGTGGAAAGTACTGGTCGGGCGGGGTGGGGCTGAGCCGCGGAGGGCACCGCAGCTGCCTGCTCACCTCCCGGAACTAGGGCTCCCGGCTGCGTCCGAGAAGCCCGGGGCAACCCCGCTGTCCGCTCCTACCCACGAAGGGCGGGCTCCCGGCTGACCCGCCCGCCCTCCACAGCCCGCGCGTGCCGAGGCTACGCGCTCCGCTTTGCGCGTTCTCGGGCGCAGCACACCTTCTCCGTCCCCAACTCCCCGCGGCTGGGCACACCCACTGCCTCTGCTTGCCGTCCAGGCCTGGGCGTGTGAGATAAACCCAGTCTTCCAACCCTCGCCGGCCCTGGATGCACACCCACCCCTACTCGGGTACCCGCTGAATAAAACGGAATACAAAGAGGCCTGCGCCTTCCTAGCGCACGCCGCCGCCACACCCGCAGGTGCCCACTCTTCTTCGACCTTTGCGAAGGCTGGACGCCGGGACCCCTCCTCTCCCCGCCCTCCTATCCCTCCCCGCATGGTCGGTCAAATTCACCTACTGTTTTCCGAAATCACGCGAGCTGGGGCGCTCGACTGCCTGTCTCCCCTGCCACCCCTCGGCCGCTCCTCCCGACCCCCGAGACCGCGAAACACTCCACCCTCACCCAGCCGCGCTTCTCGGTCCCAGCCCCTCCTCCGGGGCCCTCCTCTTCCCTCGCCCCTCCCGAGCCGGGGTGGGAGCGGCGGCAGCTGGAAGAGAAGGGATGAGGTCATCCTCTCCCTCGGAGTCAGCTGGTGGCGGAGAGGAAGCGGGAGGAGGGAGCGCGCGCGAGGGGAGGAGAGGAATGTGCAGGTCCGTGGAGCGCCGGGGCGGCCGCTGCTGCTCCTGCTGTTGGCGGCGCCGGCGACTCGGGCAGCAGCCGCAGGGTCGGAACAGCGAAGAGCGCGGGCGGCAGGCAGCGGCGTGCGCAGGGCGCCACGAGAAGCTTGGCTCCGCGCAGGCAGCCAGGCGGCGCTCCTGCCGGCCCCAGACGCACCGCTAGCCCGGCCCAGCGCTCAGCCGGGCGGGCGGCAGCGGGCGGCAGGCGGCGGGCAAGCCAGTGCAGGAGCAGGAGGTGGGGGAGCCGCGCCGCTGGGGAGGGAAGCCGAGGCGAAGCGAGGAGGTGGCGGGAGGAGGAGACAGCGGGAAAAGGTGTCAGATAAAGGAGGGCTCTCCCCCGGTTTGGAGGCATCATGGCCGCTAAGTCAGACGGGAGGCTGAAAATGAAGAAGAGCAGCGACGTGGCGTTCACACCGCTGCAGAATTCGGACCACTCAGGCTCGGTGCAGGGATTGGCTCCGGGCTTGCCGTCGGGGTCTGGAGCCGAGGACGAGGAGGCGGCTGGAGGCGGCTGCTGCCCAGACGGCAGCGGTTGTTCTCGCTGCTGCTGCTGCTGCTCGGGGAGCAGTGGTTCGGGCGGCGGCTCGGGGGTCTCTGGCGGCCCGGGCGGCAGCGTTGGTGGTCCCGGCAGTGGCGGGGCGGGCTCGGCGGCGCTGTGCCTGCGCCTCGGCAGGGAGCAACGGCGCTACTCGCTGTGGGACTGCCTCTGGATCCTGGCCGCCGTAGCCGTGTACTTCGCGGATGTAGGTACGGACATCTGGCTCGCTGTGGACTACTACTTGCGCGGCCAGCGCTGGTGGTTCGGACTTACGCTCTTCTTCGTGGTGCTCGGCTCGCTCTCTGTGCAAGTGTTCAGCTTCCGCTGGTTTGTGCACGATTTCAGCACTGAGGACAGCGCCACAGCCGCAGCTGCCTCCAGCTGCCCGCAGACTGGAGCGGATTGCAAGACCATGGTTAGTAGTGGGTCTGCAGCCGCAGTAGGTGAGGTTCGTCCTTCCACGCCGCAGAGGCAAGCATCCAACGCCAGCAAGAGCAACATCACCGCTCCCAACAGTGGCAGCAACAGCAGCGGGGCCAGCAGCAAGCACAGGTCTGCCTCCTGCTCCTTCTGCATCTGGCTCCTGCAGTCACTCATCCACATCTTGCAGCTCGGGCAAATCTGGAGGTACCGTATCAAGGGGTGGAGGATGAGGGAGGTTTGCTGCTGCTACTACATCCCCACTGCTTTACTCTTGCACGAAAATCGTTGAGTTTCTGTGATAGTAACCCCAGTCACACTCTTATAGTTTTTTTTTTCCTCCTTTTCTTTCTGGGTTTTGCATGTTTAAAATTTGTGATCACAACCTTAGTAGGGCTATGGCTTGTCTTTTTTGAGTATCTATATCTCTATTTAAACCTCAAAAATGAGTAAGTACATTATATGGGACCCACACTTATTGTTGTGATGCACTTTCTGATTATCTTGGAATATTCCCCATATCTAATTTCTTGTATAACTAAGAACCCTTGGAAAAGGGGTGGTGCACCCTGTAAACTTTCATCATACTTGGTATCTTCACTGACTGCTTTGCTATTTGTCATCTTCTCTACCAAGTCTCTTTACACAGACATTATTTCCTCTTTCAAACTGGAATACAAAGATAAACTTCTTGGGCGGAGGGAATTATCATTTGAATAGTACTTCCTGGATTTAGGAATATAATGGAACAGTTTGCTCATGAATGTGTTCCTAAATTACATCTACAAAACTTATTTGTATTAAAAGATTTAGATGCTAATTCCCAGAGCTTTTTTGTTTAAAATGACTTTGGTATATAGTATAACTAAAATGAGGAAACTTCCTAGCAAGTGTACTGTATGCCAGTGTCCTTTTCAATTTCATCTGTAGTTATTTTTATAATAAGTGATAACTTTGTGATAAGTTAATAGTCATTAACTATGCTGAGGTAGAAACAACTCAGAGAATTTTTCGAACAGAATTAAGAACTCCTTTTTGTTTGTGGTGAACAATAGTGTTTTCATTAAAAAGAGCAAATTCAGCGATTAGATTATTTTGCAACCTTTTCTGGGAACATTGCTTTGTAAAGGGGGGTAAACATTGCCATAGACAGTGATCTTTCAGATTGTCAAACTTTCATTTTTAAGCAAATACTTCCTGGAAAAGTGGTATATAATATGCAGTCAGACAAATTGATGATGGAAACCTCCATGTTTTAGACTCAAAGGACTTTAATAAAGTATCAGTTAAATGTGATAGCTGTATTTCCCATGATTGACTATTGTGAAGACTTACACAGCTTAAAACTCTTCAAGATTGATGAAAAACTAAAATGCTTGATTTAATTACTGAAATTAGAGGCTTGAATGCTTATGATTAGCAGATTTGAGCTGATTACGTGGTAAATGAAACTTAACATTGCATTTGGTAACTTTTGCAAGCTTTATGCAGGTTTTGGAAATCACTTTCAATCACTTTTAACATTCTAGATTTATGTATATAATGCAAACCCTTCATAATTCTATTAGCTGAAGAACTAGCCATTTTTCCTACAGGTTGACACTTTGTAAGAAATCTGCTATCAAATTCTGTTAACTAAGGAAGTTTTTTTAATTATAGTTATACTTTCTAGGCCTTCTAAATCAAACATTTTCCAAATTAGAAATGGTGTTTATTATCTCAAGACAGAAAATGTGGAAAGTGGAAAATAAGTAAGAAAAGGGCCTAAACACATCTCAATGAGACCACAGACACTGGGTCAACTGGCCATACAAAAAAGCTATTGAGGGGGAGGAGGAATGGAAGGCTTAAGGTTGAAGGCAGAAGGAAAGCATGACCTGACCCAGACCTTATAGAAACATGGTCACACAGGACTCCTTTTTGTTAAGCATTTCTATAATGTTTTCCTTCGAGGCTTTAAAGTTCATACCTGGAAGGAACTATTGTTGGAAATATTTTTAGATGTTTGTCTACATTTCAGAACAATGTGTTTAATATTGTTAAACACATGAATCTGAATTCAATGAATCTGAATTATCTAATCTAACTGTTCTTGGATTCTGGTTGAGATATTGAGGGATGGTGGGGTAACTTGGTGGAAGCGTGATCTGAGACTCAGCCTCATTGTCTTAAAAACAACAACAACAAAACATTAGCTTCATGTAGGAAATTGAAATAGGATCAGTAAGTTCATGGAAGTTCCTAAATTGTTTCAGCTTCTCAAGTGTAAAATATTTGAATGGAAATTTGGGGAGTAGATGCATGTTTGATAGTAAGCTGGTGAAATGCAATTAATTTCAAATTACTGTAGTAGATCACCATGATTTCTTAAATTAGGAGCATCCCTCTGCCTCGTCTAACTTTTCAGTTTTACACAGATGTTGCAGAAATACAAGTGAACTGAATGGGGGTTCAAAGCTCAGAGGTCATTATTCATGTTTTAACAAGCTTTTTTCTAAGATCAATAGAATAGATTTTAGTCAAGTTGATAAGTGTTCACTGTATATCCATGAAATTCTAGTAATTTTAGGTAAGGACCAGATTCTAAAAGCTTTCTGTAGATGAAATCCTTTGAAATAACATCAAAGTGTTTGATTGTTCAGAAATATATATATTTTAAACATTTTTCACAGATTTGCATGTGTTTATATATTTATTACAAATATAACTGCTGAAAGCAATGATACATATTCATTTTAATTAAAATTTACTGATGGGGAATTAATGGCAGCTTTTAAAGTCACAGGAGTTGATGCTAGGAAAGGGCCATTTGAAATAATGGAGTGAACTTTTGCTACCATGTGAAAAGAACAATTATGCCTTTAAGGAAACTGTGCCTGTGAATGACTGAGAAAGAATTTTAATTTTTTGTTCATTTCACATGATTTGAGGAATAACTAAGAGTGTGGTTCAGCCTGTGGGAATCACAAAAGCTTAATCAGAACAATCTTTAGTCTTCATACCCATGATCAATTATATCTAGATGTCTTCTTCCTTCAGATGTTATGACTTACTCTTAAAATTCTACCTGAATTTCTCCTGTATGTGTATGTATGTATTTAGTTGTTTTTTTTTAATTGAATACCATTGCAAATAATGAGTTAATGAATGGTGAAGTGGGTGAGTATTTACTATTTTTACTAGTTTGGTTTTTGTTTCTGCATGTCTATCATGAGAGTCATAGGGGAGAAAAACTTCTTTTCCTGATCTTCTGATGCTTGACATTTCACAAGGTGTTAGCATGTGTTCCATGTTCAAACATGTTGGGGAAAAGACATGATAAACAGGGTTAAACAGATCTCTCCACAGCAGGACTTCTTGGAGCCTTTAATAAGCTAATGTGCAGTTGTCAATAACTTGCACTTGATGTGGCACCCAAAGCACGCTGAGAAATATTGCTGTAAGCCATTCTTAAACCTGGCCAAAAAGAAGTACAATGAAAGTTTTATATGGCACTTAAAAAACCTACAAATGTTTTTATATTTTTTATTTCATCTAAGTTTTACAATAATTTAAGAGGAAATCACTATTATCTCTCTATATGAGAAACTGGTTTAGAGAGATTAAGCCACCGGCACAAGATTGCTCACCTACTATGCAGTGTAGCTAGCCTGTCTTACCCTAAAGTGTATGTTCTTTCTGGCTCAATTAGTCACCTCAAATGCCAGCTTGGATAATAAGGACAATAATGTATAAAAACGACAATTTACCTTCACGAATGATGGTAAAGTGAGAAAGGGAGCTGCAGTTTGGACAAGTTAGATCTTTCTAATAACACACTAGTAGTTAAATGGCAGAACAGGGACCTGAGCTTGGATTGCCCAACTCTAAATCCAGTGCTCTTACTATACCATTTGGACATACTGAGGTTGTTACACTAAATCCCAGCTGAGTAACGTGATCTTGTAGTGGCTTTAATGATTAAATGGTATAATGTATGTGAAGAATCAGAAAGTGCTTTGCAAATGATGAAGAGGTTCTAGAGATAAGAAATGAGTAGGAAAATAGAAAACATATAGATTACTCCTTTGACTATTGAAAACAGGCTTTATTGATTCTGACTTAGTTCTGAATTCTTACATAGATCAGGGAATATTGGTGCCTTTTTCTGACTTTATTGAATGTTCATTTTCTGTATGTTTTTGTTCCCTTTACTGCATATTAATTAATTTATTCAGTAGTCATATATTGAACTATTAAGCTAGTTACTAATTATCCCAAAATGAATAAAATACACATTTTCTTTCAAGGAATCTACTGTCTAATGAGGAAGACAGAAAAGTAAACAAGCAATTTCAATACAAGGAAATAAGCACTATGATAGAAACAGGAAACAAACCACCTAAGTGGTTCAGGTGAGACTCTAGGGAAGTGGATATTTGAGCAAAGGTTTGAAGGGTGAGGAAATCTACTATCTGAATAAAGAGGGACATTGGCTATAAAGCCTTGGATACCTCTCGTGAAGGCAGAGGGGCAAGAAAGAACAAGGCAGGTTAAGTGTGTTTTGAATAGAGAGTGAGTGAGAGATAAGAGCTAGAGATGGGGGTGGAGAATTAGTTGGGCTGGACAATGAAAGGTTTTTAGATTTTATTCCAAAGGTATTGAGGAATCACTCCATTGAAGGTTATAAGGGGAAAGACTGTTATAAAGTATTAAGACGTTTTTCCCGAAGGAATGGCAAAAAGTTGAGAATTTCAGAGGATGTGCCATCAATTCCCCTCTCAGTCATATCTCTTTAATTCATGAAAATTTATTGATTTTAAAGGGATTGAATTTAGATGTATTTGGAATATATAATAAGCCCAACATGGTGTAAAAGTTTTTTCATCCAGAAAAACAGATTGGTTGAAATTTTTAATTGTATTCATACTAAAATAAATTGTTGGCAAATGTTTACTTTGTGCTATATTTTTGAAGTTTTTTAGGATACTGTTGTCTTTACCTTATTGAAATTTACATTTCTTGGTATTTAGAAACTTATTTCTTACATTTTTGTAATACTTTTCAATTTTCAGAGGGCTTCCATGTATTTTTTATTATTTGTTCCTCAGCATAATCTTTGAGTAACACTTTTATTTTGCATAAGGGGAAACTGAGACAGAGAATTTTAAATTTTAAATATTTTCCTCTTTATGTCACATAGTTGTGTTCAGATTCTAAGCTAGAATTCAATATTGATGTGGGATGGAAAAAGCTAAATGAAATAAGGTTGATGAGACTCAAGATGATTAGGTAAAAGAGGAACCTAAGACATTGAGAGCTCTCTAGAAAGTACTGAAAGATTGTGTGTGGTGTGGAAAAGGTAATGGACTTTTCTGGAGGATCTGGGACACAATGGACGGGAGCTACAAGAAGATGCTTTGAATTAATGTAAGGAAGAATTTTTTAAGTGGTCAGTGGGATCCCAAGGTCAATTAAGATTCCTCAGAAGCAGTGAGTTCCCTATCACTGAAGTGTCTTAAGTATTGTTTGGAAAATTGTAGGCAGAGCTTCAGAAGAGACTTTAATATCATAAAGATGGTTGAACGAGATCATCTTCTAGCCCTGAGATTTTGACAGCTTCCATTATTATGTGCTTCTCCAAACATAGTGGACTAACCTTTGTTTATTCAGGGATGAAGAAGTAGCAGCCTGTTTGAAATACTAGAGTCATGTCATTTTGAAATCTGTTCATTGGTTTATGAACCCAGTATCTTCAGTGGAGTATCAAAAATCTGTGCAGTATCTTTGAGTGCTGGGCTTGGCATTTAAACCTCTGACTTAACTAAGATATAAATCCACCTGCAATCAGACAGTCCTCTAAGAGTTGACTTGGATTTCTGTATGAGCTGGAATAATTTTTGCATAAATCTATGTGGTATATTTCAATATCTTTGTAGTAACAAGTACAAAGGTTATAATTTTTTCCATTCACTTGAACAATACACTGTTTGCTCCACAGGGCAGCTGAAAGTAGTAGTATCTATACAAGTGTATGCTATCATTTTTAAATAGTGTCCACCCATCTGTGGGTCAGTGGCTTTGAAGGTCTTTGCTCAGTCACTTACAGAAAATTCCTTAATGTCTGAATATCCAAGTACACAACCTGCTATTAAAAATGTTTCATATTTTATAGTTTGAATGAAATAGTCTATCTATGAATTTAAATTGTACCAGTCACTGAGTAACATAAATAGAATGAGCCCCTTTGTATGAACTTGCTGGCTAATTAGACTAGCACATTTCTTTGACTTGCTTTACAATTTGCCTAGCACACTAACTAGGCCTATGGAAGCAAAACCAGGAATTATCAAATATAAGGTACAGTATGGTGCTAGTCATGAGAAATTGCTTACCAGGTATAATCTCATAAAATAGTTGTAATATATAGATGGATTTCGGGGGAAAATGCATCCTGTAATTCTCCACAGGAAATACTCATTTGAATGGCATTGCATCATTCTGATGACCACACCAAGTGACTTTCTCCCAGCTAAATAATTGTGTCTCTGTAACTTTTGGAATGGCTGGTCAGAAGGGGGGACCATGGCAAGTCCTCAACACATTATTCTAGTGGGTGGGGAACATACACGTGTAGGAATACATGTCCAATGAATACTTACTGATTTGTCAATGAAGCCCAGGCATTATTAATTTTTCTTTATGGGAGTGTAGCTGAACGTGCTGCTTGGTTGCTTCTTGACTTTCTTGTGGTACGGGGAATCAGAAAAGGTGCAATGTTATCTAGAAAGGATATGACAAACCACCCGGCTCTTTTTTTTTTTTTTTTTTAGATTAGTAGTATTAGGGAAATGGTACTAAATTTTACAAAATACCAGTTAGCCTCTGAGAGAAACACATCTAGAAACCCAATTTGGCATTCCTGATTTTGCTGATAGAAATGCCAGAGAGGGGAAGCTTGTGAATAGATATTTTTTCCTTAATTGTTACCTGCATTTGATTGTCTGAGAATATACTTATGTACAGAGTGATTTTGGTATTTTGGGCACTTGTGTTTGTCTACTCGGAGAAAGTTTGTATTGTAGCTCCGACTATTACCTGCAGCCCCACAAAACATTAATTCCATGTCTAGTATATGTATAGAACTGGTACAGATTACTGACTGGAAGGGGAATTAATGAAGGGTTAAAATGGAGACAAGTCAGTCCAGATATTCCCTTAAGGCAAGGGGTGGTCTTTCCTAACCCTAAGATAAAGGGAAAGCATCATAGTTAGAATGTCAATGATGGATCTTATTTAAAGAGGCAGCTGTCCTATGGGGAACCAGACTCAATGAGGAGTCAGAAGAGATGATTTGGCAGCTCTGCAATTCAGACCCCAGATAGGTCAGCTAAATGCTTTGACTTACATGTAACAACTTGGAAGATGAAGTAGCACAGCTTTTAGGGCCCTACACAATTTAGATCTTCTTTTTGGTTTCCTTCTTCTGGTTCTTATTTTCTTTTATCTGTGTGATATGATTGGTCAAAAAAAATAATATCCAAGGTTTTTGCAGCTCCAAAATTCTGATCCTGATCTTAATATAAATTATTTTTGTTTGCCCGGTCCCCGAGTATGTAAACCAGAAAGTCTGTATGTATTTTTCTAAGGCCACTGTTACAACATTCTTCTGTCCATGTAAGTCAAAGGGGAATCTGCAAAGGATTTTTCAGATTTGGTGATATTGGTAGCTAATCCCTAGGAGTTGGAATTATTTATAAATGAAGACAGAATCTTACCCTTGTGTGTATACTGCAACTTATTTTGTGTCATTTTGAATTTTAGGTATAATCTAATGAAGCCTTTTTCACAAAAACATAAGTATTTGGAGTTGATGGTAAAAGTGTTAACATACCACAAATACTAACACATATACTATATAGACTGAGAAGCCAAAATTGCCGTCTATAGTTCATATAGTAAGATACGCACATCTGGGTTGCTATGATTAGCAACTGGAAACAATGCTTCACAGGCTTAAAAAGAACAATCCATTATGTCAATGAGAAGGCTGTTGTCAGAGCCAGATTTGCTTTGAGATTAAAAGCTTGTCCACACTGTCGCTGGCCTAATATGCTAGAAATTGAATTTAAACTCCTTACAAATATCCTGTATCCAGGGCTGTACTTGTTAAAGAATTGGGATGTGTTACACTCAGCTAGAAGAAGTGAATAAAACGTTACCCTTTCTTGGTGAGATTTACTTGGATCTCTAGGATATTAGAGACCTATCCTGAAGCTGAAAAATTTTCAACCTCATGGCATTTGAAATTTTTGATGGCATTTTAGATTTTTAAATTGAAAAAGAAAATATTTTTTTAAAATGATCTGCAGCATGTCAACTATTTTCTCACCTTCATGATTCATATGTAGGCTGTTTGAATCAGTTCTACTTTTTTTGTTTAATGTATGCATTTGCCCTATTTTCCTGTCAAGGGAATCCTTTATATAAACAGAGCAGTGGGCAGTGTGTGAGCTGGGTGAGGATTAATCAAACAGAAAATCACACATATATAGAAAAAAGTAGGATCTATAGTGAATTGGAGACAAAAAAGACTTGAGATGACTTTAATTTGACTTCCCATCAAGTACATTCCATTTAAGAAGGACAAAGTCACCTTTCTGAACCGCCAATCTGAGAGATTTCATCCATGTAAAAGGCAGTCTGAGTTCTTCTTTTTTATAGCTTAGATAATAGTCATGAATAATAATATTAGTTTGGGGCTGAATTCATTACTTTTCATGTCTTTTTTCAGTAGCAGAGAGTCAATAACCAAAACAAAGGTAGTTATTTTAGCAGTAACAGTGACTAAATGGTTCCCATAATGTCCATCATTAGTTCACATGGTGTAATCACTGTATCAATACAACATTACAGTGAGGAAATGATCCTTCAGGAAGGCAGGATAGATTTTCAGCTCCTCAATTAATTTCCTGTTTTACAAAAGTAAAATTAATAACAATCATTTTTTAAAATATAGGTCAGTTCCAGAAGACTCCCTAAAGCGATTTACAATACTTAGGTCTGTTATTATAACATAAATTAGGAAGTATGCACCTAGGATTTCATTTTTCCAGGGGATGTACTACTATTAAGAGTTGCAGTCACAGATGTCCTATGGGAGTTCTCCTGATTTAATGATGGTATGCGGTTTGAAAAATTGAGTTCTAGACAGGAGCAGGTAGCATAACACTATCCTAATGATAGCATAAATATTAGCTGTGTTTCTACTTCTGAAAAGTAATCAATAGTTACAATTCTTTAAAAATACAATATCTACCTACTATAAAAGAAGTTTCAAATTAAATGAGTAAGGGGGGATCTGAAGTTTTTATTAAGGAAGCATGTCTGGATGCCCGGCAATCTATGATTCCCATTCTCTGATCCACTACTAGAAGATTGGGGTGTTGTAGATAGGCATGCATTTATTAGCTGGGAAAATTTATCCACTAAAGAAGCTAACAAACATGGAGAATTTTATCCCCTAACTAGATAGTGATTTTCAGTCTCTTGTATAGGAGTAGGATAATTGTTTTGACTCCATTATAAAACCAATCACAGCAAAAAAAGCTTAAAGCAGGACTTCAACAGCCAGGCCAAGCTTTCATTAGATGATTTTGTCCTAGGGGCAAAGAAAGCATGACTTGCATTGTGGTAATAATGGTCAGTTTATGGGATCAATTTGATATTAGGGCACAAGTGGGGTCTGCAGGTGTTTGACCTGAGAGTCCTGTGTTATCACCCAGATCAGAAGTAGGCAAGAAGTCAGAGGCCAGAGGAGCAAGGCCAAGCAAGGCATGTCATCACAAATGAGAATCCAAGTGAGGGCTAAAAACAACCTTGTTAATAGTACAATAAATATAGCTAAGAATCTGAATTCAAGGGCTTCACAAAAACAAATCTTGATGGTCAAGCTTCAAAATGTAAAACTAAAGGGAAATTTGTTTCATTTATGTTCTGATTATATAATTTCTGCCTGGTCAAATATTGACAGTAAGGCCTAAGACTGGAGGCCAGGTTCTCATTCCACTGCAGGAAGGGCAAAGGGCTTTGATTGAAGGCAGGTGCTTACTCAACTACTGTTGATATGTGCAAATTTATTAGTAACTCACTGTCTAAATTACTGCTTGGTTACTCTAATCAGTTGATGAGAAAGCATGACAAAAAAATAAGTGATCAATGACAATCTTTTAATTGTGGATCTCACAACACATCAGCTTAAAATCATAGTAAGGAACATGTTTTAAAAAGAATATGCTCTCACTGTCTAGGAAAAGAGGCAAGTCATGTTCACACCCACAAACCTGTCTGTGATGACATGCTAAGAGTGGAGCTATTGCCTTGCAACTCAAAGAAAGATTTGCATCCATCTGTATCAGCATCTCCTGGATGCGTCTTATAAATGCAGATGCTCAGGACCACCCCAAACCTATTGAATTACAATTTGTATTTTAACACAATCCCTAAGTGATTAGTACACATATTAAAATCTTTTTTTTGCCAGCCTGTGGATTTTTTAATTTTTATTTATTTTATTTTATTTTTATTGACTATGCTATTACAGTTGTCCCAATTTTTACCCCTTTGCCCCTCTCCACCCAGCACCCCCTACTCCCTCCAAGTGATCCCACCTTCTTTGTTCATGTCCATGGGTCATGCATATAAGTTCTTTGGCAACTCCATTTCTTATACTTGCTCTTAAGATCCCTCTGCCTATTCTGTGACTACCAATTTTTACTTCTTAATCCCTTCACCTTTTCACCTACTCCCCCAGACCCATGTCACCACTGGCTACCATTCTAATGTTCTCCATGTCTATGATTCTGTTTCTGTTCTGCTTGTTCATTTAGTTTGGTTTTTAGATTCAATTGTTGATAGTTATGCATTTATTGCCATTTTAATGTTCATAGTTTTGATCTTCTTCTTTATCTTAAATAAGTCTCTTCAACATTTCTTACGATAATGATTTGGTGATGATGAGCTCCTTTAGCTGTACCTTGTTTGGGAAGCCCTTTATCTGCCCTTCCATTCTAAATGATAGCTTTGCTGGATAGAGTAATCTAGGTTAAGGTTGTAGATCCTTGCTTTTCATAACTCTGAATACTTCTTGCCAATCCCTTCTAGCCTGCAAAGTTTCTTTAGAGAAATCAGCTGACAGTCTTATAGAACTCCCATGTAGATAACATCTTCTTTTCTCTCGCTGCTTTTAAGATTCTATCTCTATCTTTAACTTTTGGCATTTTAATTATGGTGTGTCTTGGAGTAGGCCTTTTTGCTTTCATCTTGTTTGGGACTCTCTCTGCTTCCTGGCTTTGTATGTCTATGCTTTTCACCAAATTAGGGAAGATTTCTTTCTTAGTTTTTCAAATGGATTTCCACTCCCTTCCTATTTCTCTTCTCCTTCTGGCACCCCTATGATGCAAATGTTAGAATGCTTGAAGTTGTCCCAGAGGCTGCTTACACTATCCTTATTTTTTTTTACTTCTTTTGCCTTCTTGTTGTTCTCATTGGTTGTTTTTTGCTTCATCATGTTCCAAATCATTGATCTGATTCTCAGTTTCATCTACTCTACTGTTGATTCCCTGTAAATTGTTCTTTATTTCAATTACTGAATCCTCCTTTCTGACTGTTCCTCCCACAGAGCCACAGAGCCATCAGGCAGGTGCCATATCTGAAACTCCATCAACCTGGCTAACGCTGTTTTCCCTGCCCTTGAGATACCCTGAGACCCTGTCCCACCCAACTTGTGGGCCAACCCAAGCTGTTAACAGAGACATTTCCATATGAATGGCTAGTCTTGGATCATGCTTCACAACTTCCTAAATCTTCTCAAACAAGCGACCACTGACCTCAGTGAGCATCCAGCCGCCGTACCTCTTTCTAAGTGGCCCCAGACCTGGCACTAGAAATAGCCAGCCTAGATTCAGAGCTTAGCTTCACCTGAGAATCTCTAAGCCCAGCACAAGTAGCAGCCATCTCAGATTGCTTTATAGCCCAGGGAGAATGGCCTGAGGCAAAACACAAGTGGTAGCTGACCTTAGCCTGCACCACCCAGGGAACCCCAGAGCCTGTGCACCTAGCCGACAGCTACAGACCACTTTGGAGTGCCACCACCCTGCCCCTGCACAGCTGATCCTCCATGGAGGGTGGAGGGTGGTATTAAGTGGTCACAGCAAGTTGTTACAGCTGACTGTCCAGGGTTAATCCCTCCCATTGACTCGCCATTGGCAACTAAGGCTCAACTACAAGAGGAGGGTGTATTCAGCCCACATGAAGGGCACACTTTGAGTACCGAGCTTGAGTGATGGGAGAGATTGTACCACTGGACCATACGGGACACCTACTATATTAGGCCACACTACCAAGACAGGGAGTCATAGCAGCTCTACCTAATCCATAGAAACAAACACAGGGATGCAGCCAAAATGAGGAGACAAAGGAACATGGCACAATTGAAAGAACAGATCAAAACACCAGAAAAAGAACTAAACAAAATGGAGATAAGCAATCAATCAGATGCAGAGTTCAAAACACTGGTTGTAAGGATGATCGAGGAAATTAGTGAGGGCCTTATCAGCATAAAAAAGATAAATATTAAAGTTTGAGAAGCAGAGTAACGTCTGCTCTGCTATAGAAGAGGGAGCAATCCCTTTCAGCTGCAGTGGTCAGGGTAGGCTTATTGAGCTGGACTTTAATGGAAAATATGGGTGATCCTGACATTTTAACTGGCTTTTTCACCAAAGTTAGCTCACCCAGGATGGTACAAGGGTTGATGCTTAAAAACTGTAGCAGGTAGACACACACACACACAAAGGAACCTTCTTATAGACAATACTATAAGGAAAACTATGCCATCTTCCATTGATAAAGAAAATGAAATATTTTAGTAATTTTTTAAATTAAAAATCTATGACTTTATGGTTTTATTGTTCACAACTGATCTGTAGGAAAATAACCCACCATGTCAACTGCTCACCTCACACAGTTTTACACTGTACTCAGACCTTGTACCATTCTGTCAATTAGGGTTGAGTAGACAGTTGGTGGTGAGAGGAAGACCAGACCTTCTCAATGTAGGTGAGCACTAAGGAAACTTTCGGGTTCAGAGTAACCAGACACTAAGGATGGAGAATGAGGGGAGTACTGCAGGGATGGCAGCTCTTACCAAGACATAAGGATTGAAGTCTTTGCTCATACAGTTGGAGCTGGGCTGGTTGTGGCATCCTCAGTCATGTTTTTCTGAAAAAAGAAGCTGCCATGAGGATGAATAAAGACCATTCTACCACTGAGTGTGAGGGTTAGTGGAGCAGGAGGTCAGGCAGCTGGGCATCCCACACCCTTGCCTTTAGTCTGATAGATCAAGGAACCTCTGTATCTACATTAAGAAAGAAGAACTAAGGGAGGGAGAGAAGAAAATGTTACTAGGCCTCTAGGTCTGCAAGAAGGCCCTCATCAAGTGTTGGCAGGATATTTTTTTATAAAATAATATGGGAGGATCTATAATACCCACCCTGCTCCATACAATTCAGCTCCTCACAGTAACCCATAAGGCCAAGAAGGCAGGCTATACCATGGGAAAAAATATGATGGTTCCACCTGAAATCTTACTGTATCATTTATCTTCCTAAGTAAGAAATATTAACATTAAGCAGTGTGACAAAATATGTCAGTATTTGTATTATAGAATGAAGAGATAATGAAAAGGTGTCTTATAAAATGTATATTTGTGTAGTTTTCTTATTTTGCATTAGACAAAGTAGAAAAGGATGACCTTCCCAGAAGTGCTTCTTTTCAAAGTAATAGTTTTCTAATTCCCCTTTCATACAACAGCTGGTATTGCTATGCTGTCACTTTTGTTGCTAGGGCTCTTCCCCCATCTATGTGCTAGGATGTGATTACTTCCTTTAGTGTTCTTAAATGTTTCCATGGAGAGTTACTAAGTTAATTTTTATATTTGCTGTATCAGTAGGCGTGGTCATCCTGCCAGCCTCTCGACCTGCGTGGTTTTTCGATATGGTAGCTGCTAGCTACGCAGAGCTATTGAGCATTGAAATGTGGCTATTTTCAATTGAACTGTATTGTAAGTGTCAGATACCCAGGGGACTTTGAGGACTTAATGTTAGGAAAAAAAGGGGGGAGGATGATAAATACCTCTTTGATAATTTTATATTAATTACATGTTGAACCAATAATATTTTGGATATATTGGGTTAAGTAAAATGTATTATTAAAATTAATTTTGCTTTTTTCTTTTTCTTTTATTTTTTTCCAGAGATTCAAGTGTTAATTTTATTTTATTTATTTTTTTAATTACTTTATTGTTGTTCACTTACAATTGTCTGTATTTTCTCCCCGCCCCTCCCCCACCCCATCCAAACCCACCTCCCTCCCTTGCTTGCACCCTCCCCCTTGGTTTTGTCCATGTGTCCTTTATAGTAGTTCCTGCAGACCCTTCTCCCCACTATCCCTTCCCTCCTCCCCTCTGGCTATTGTTAGATTGTTCCTAACTTCAATAACTCTGGTTATATTTTGTTTGCTTTTTTCTTTTGTTGATTATGTTCCACTTAAAGGTGAGATTATATGGTATTCGTCCCTCACTGTCTGACTCATTAATGTGACTACCAGAAAATTAAAATTACATATATGGATTGCATTATTTTTCTATTGGACAGAGCTGCTCTAGATAATGTTAGAGCTCAGTTTCTCAGAAGGGAGAAGAGGGAAATCCAAAGTAAATTGTTTCAAAGCACTAAGATAAGACTTTCCTAGAAGTTACCAGTGAGAAAGTACAGTGAGTAGTTTCACTGCTGAGGCAGGTTGACTCAATGTATTTTGCAAATAAGATTACCTACTGGTAAAAAAAGACTCTGAGAGATAAAACCCTCAATGTGAGTAAAGCTCTTTTCTTCCCTGTTCCTGCCTTGCTTAAGGCCTAATGGCATACTGAACTTATTTGGTGGTTTAATAAATAGTATTTAATGATGACAATTAAGAGTGAATCTTTGTTAGTGCCATTGTAGTTAGCCAAGCACATTCACTCACACTAAACCATCCAATCTTCTCATCTGCCTCTCAAGGTAGATATATTTTTGTTCCTATTTGAAGATGAAATGACTGAGGTTCAGAGAAGGTAGAAGACTTGCCCAAGTGCACGCAGCTATTAAGCAGCAAGTATCTGAACTCACATTCATGACTTCAGCTTCCAAATCTTGTACCTTTCCCACTTTGTCTTCCACAAGAAATCCAAGAGAATTGCCCGGAGTAGCATTTCCTGACGTTTCAGATGGCACCTGTGCTGAAAACTGCAATGAGTTCAATTTTACTGTGACATCAGTGGGAATCGTTTAAGACCAGTGATGGGGTTTTCCTCTGACTACCAGGAAAGGGAGGGACGTACATGACAAAGGGAGGTCAGATTTGATTCTTGATTCCACTGTTGCTTCTCAACTATAAAATGGTGGTGGGAGACATCCTGTAATCTAAAGGCCCTTCCAGATCTATAATTCTATGAGACATAGTATGTTAATAGAGCATATTAGCTCTTTTTATATACTTCATTGAATATCTACTTGGGGAACAATATTTTTGTTTTATTGACCTGGGCTACGCTTCTGATAAACTACTCAGGGGATTGATATTTTACACCAAACTTCAAATGCAAAGAATATGGATTAATTTTACCTATAATGTATCACTTTCTTTGATATATACTGATAAAATGCATGTTATTTCTGTTTGGAATTCATGACATTAAATAATATTAAGTAGACTCCACTCCCATGTGAATAGTATGTAATTTACCCATATTTAGATCCTCAGTTTGCATGCAGTCATGCTTTGCATATACTATCATTCTACCCAACATCTGTTTATGAATTAAGAATTCATCCACAAGCATGCAAGGCAGAGCCCCTCTTTCAGTCACATCTTTCCCTCTGAGACCAGCAGGATTTACGTCTATGTGACATAAATTCAAATTCAACTTCTAAGACCTATCTCAGAGAATCAACGCTATGATAGTCCAGCATATGCAATTGCTAGAAAATTCATTCTTAAAGGCACACAATTCAACATTTTCTGAATCAGGCACAGCTAAAATATTCATTCTCAAATGCATACAATTCAAATTTTTAGAATCATAATCTAAATGTTCATTTCTAAAAATCAAAAGAATTCCCCTGTGCCTATTTAAAAGATGTTCTCCCAAAGTGGGTATGACTTGCTTTGGAAGGGCTTTCCAACTGCAGTCTTGTTATAACTTTTTTTTGGTGGCATTCCATGAAAAATATGTAATTTTTTTAAATTCAATGGCATCTTTGCAAAGTATAGCTTTTCCAGTGAGACTGAGTAATTTCCAAATGTTTTTAATGTTTATAACATTAAATGGGTTCTGATTTACTGGATATTTTATCCCAAGTTATATGCTAAAAGAAACATGCATATTTACACCACTGTTATTTTTCTCATGATTTTCTTCTATGTATTAACCTGATCATGTGGTAATGTAGGTTAGGATATGCTGGAAAAATTAGAGATGATGTAATTAAACTCAGAGAGTCTGGAGTGAAAAAGCCTTCATTCATTTTTGTAATAAATATTTATCAAACGTTCACTGTTTGCAGGTTCTGAGCCCACCAAGGTTCATGAAATGCACCCCCTGTCTCTCCCTTACACCTGTTTATACCTCAGAGACCCAAACATCATTAACAGTGGCAGGAACCAAATTCTTTGGGAGGGTAGGGCAGGGATGGGGGACATCTGTCTGGAAAGTTTCATGAGGGAGTAACATGTCAGTGGGACCTAAAAGAATTACAAGCAGAAGGAATAGGGACAGAGATACTTTATACTGTGTTCTATAAAGGATTGAAGTGGAAGTGGTGAGAGAAAGAATGTGAGCCGGCAAGTTGTGAGTTTGGGACCAAACTAACCCGAGCCTTCGGTGCTTTGCTCTGGATTGTGGAGTTGACTCTGTTGGTGAAGGTGCTCAGGGAACACCTTCAGAAATGTATTCTCAATTGTGTGGTAGCCGTGGGGAAGATTGACTCATTCGCTGGAAATAATGTAGAAGGAAGCCTCCTGCACTCTTTAAAGGCATAGAAAAGAAGAACTGGGGTGGAGGGGAGGGGAGTGGACTTGAAAAATATTTGGAAATTTAAAATGCTGTGTTATGAGCGAATGAAATAAAAAACACTTTTAGTGGGCTTGGCTGGCTCTCGCTAAAGAACTCTACTTAATGAGCTATTGGGAAAGGCATAAATACAAACAGAGTTGGGAGCATGTTAAATAAGGATGCTCCGTAAGTGCAGGCTGGATAATTAAAAAAGATTTACCCAAGTAAAGCTAAATACAGTATAGTAGATAATTAATGGGCCTGTGACAACTCCATAATAACCACCCTGAACTTTTACAATAGTGTATTAACAGATGTGTGTGTGGGAAGGAGGGTTTGCTGTTACAGTCAACACCAGTTATCTGGGAAATTCCCCTCACAGAAGTTAATTAGGGATTCCTGGTAATGAGCCTGCTGATTAACAACCTGAGTCAAAGGTGACTGACTGCTATTCATATATGGGTTTCTTGTTGAGCCTAAAAGTTATTTGCTTGTAAGTTCAGTGCCCGCCATCCTCCATTTCCTTACCTCTGGATGCTGTTTTAGCCCTCAATAGGATTTGCCTTTCTTACTTTAGGAAATGAACTTCCATCCTCCTTATTGGTAGGTGAACTACAACCTAGGAAAGACCTCGATAGGTGAGGGAGCATTCCTAGAATGGGCGGGCCCTTCCAGTCATTAGGCCGTGGTGAATGCTCCTTTGATAGTCAACTCAGTAAAGACACCTCTTTAATTTCAGTACATCTTCCCTTAACAACTTTATACAGTTTTTCAATTTTTAAATTAGTAGGCTTTATTATTCTGGGGGGGGGCAGTTTTAGGTTTACAGAAAAATTGAGTATAATGTACATAGTTCTCATATAAATCTTCTCACCTCCGGTTTCCCCTGTTATTGACCTCATATGTTAGTGGCACATTTGATATAATTTATAGGTTAATACTGATGTATTATCATTAACTAAAGACCATACTTTACATTAGAGCTCTTTGTGTTGTAAATTCTATGGGTTTTGATAAATGTATAATGATGTTTATCTACCATTACAGTATGATCCAGAAGAGTTTCACTAAAAATCCCCTTTTTTCTACTTAAATTCATCCCTTTCCTCCCCACTGGCAAGCACCAATATTTTTACCCTTTTCTTAGTTTTGCCTTTTCCAGGATGCCATGTACTTGGAATCATATAGTATGTAACCTTTCAGATTGGCTTCTTTCACTTAGCAGTATGCATTTAGGGTTCTTCCATATGTTCTTGTGGCTTCATAGCCCATTTCTTTTTTGCACCGAGTAGTATTGCACTGCCTGGATGCACCACAGTAACGTATTCCCCTAATGAAGTTTAGACAAGTATGAATAAAGCTGCTACAGACATTTGTGTGCAGGTTTTGTGTGGATGTAAGTTTTCAGTTTATTTGGGTAAAGACCAAGGAGCATGATTACTGATCTTATAAGAAGAGTATGTTTAGTTTTGTAAGAAACTGCCAAACTATCTTAGAAAGTGGCTGTATTGTTTCATTCCCATGCTTAACGACTTCTGAATACCTACTACATGCCAAATGCCCCATTTGAGGATACAAAGTTAGTGAACCAGAATGTAAAATGTTATTCTAGAAACAGTTAAGATACCATGAATTTGGCCAACTTATAGGAAAGCTAAATTTTGGAGCATTTTACTGATTAGAATCTGTGCTTTATAGTGCAAATCAAGTAATTATTCTTAAATGAGAAATGGGTAAAATAGTAAAAATTTAAATTACAGTAAAATACTATAATTATTCCAGTGATGCATTTAAAAAGTTTTATGAAATTATTATGGTAGGCATCTAGTCATTGATTTCTGCTACTAGCTTTGGTTTCACGGGTGAAAGAAAAACTATTGGAGTGAAATTACTTAATGTATCTTTGCAATTAGTGATTTTCATGGATTATAAACTTGCTCAGTAATTATTTTTTAAAATGTAACCATGACGTAAATACTTCCTTTTTTAGGAACAAAATGTAGCTCGCACACATGCGCACACACACCCCTCTGAAATACTCTGGAGTTCTGCCAAAGACTTGAACAATTGCCCCAGGGTAGCTACAGCCTGATTTACACACTTCTGCTCAGCTCTGGCTTTGCCGCCAATAGACTTGAATGGAAATTGTACACAATCGAATGGTGGAAAATTTGTTTCTCCCTTTTAAAAAGCTGTGTCAGAATTGTTATTTCAAGTGTTATGGTGTTAACTGAGATTGATCTGAATTATTTTTGTAATTCTTAAAAGCAGATAATGAATTAATTTTTTCCTCATCTGTTCAACTAAAGCAACAAAGAAAATAAACATGAATACTTTTTAGCCTAAACTGTATAATCTGGTAATTTTCACATTTCCTCTGTACTACATAAAAACTTGGGTATCGGTGTCAAGTGTCTGCATTATGCATCAATATTCATTTCAATACATGTTCCTAAATTTGCCTCTATATCTCCAGCTTTTTGGGTTTTAAAATTGTGTCCTAATAGTGTGAAACTGAAATTGTATATGATGTGTAATGATAATTCTAGTAAAGCTCTCTGGCTGAGAAGGACACTAAAACTTAACTAAGTTCATTGAACAAAATCAATCATTCTATCTATTTGAGACCTCTTAGCGTGAAAGGGATTGATAATTGTGTTTCTCTGTCATGAGTATAAATCCAAGTCTGTTGATGTAAACAGGGTAATTTATGAATGGGTAGTTCGTGGGTACTTTTGGGGGGATCAACAGAGAAATGCTGAAGAATCACTTTTTGCGTGCTTGAAAGGAAGAACCGTGTTTAAATAATCTATAGACATGAAAGCTCTGAACCTACTGAATTAACAATAATAGGGAAAAAGAAATATGGTTCACATGAACTCTGGTCTAAATGCTGCGACTTGCAGCAAAGTGCTTTTTTTTCTTCTGCATAAGAAACAATTCATTAAACCCCCATCACTGGAGGCTTTGCATGTGGTCACATGGGGACCTCCTAGGGAAGTGAGAGGAAGATGCACTGGAAGGAGGGGAGAGGGAGGCCAGGCAGGCTGTGGATCAGTCGAGTGTAAGAACGCCTTTGGGAAACCACTTGGAAGATATTTATATACTGGCGTACATGTCTGCAATAATACTCTTGCTCATTTTGAATACAATTATTCTGATTGATGCATGGTTTTATCAGACTCATGCTGGTTAGTTTCATTTGCAAATTCTGGTCCTTTCTGGGATGTGTGTTTTGTGAGAGCACAAACTTTGATTTGTTCACTGCACTGTCCCCAGCATATGGTACCTGGCATGTTGTTATCATTTAATGCATATTTGGTGATGAAATGAAAATTAGCAGATTCTTAGAGGACTTTATTTCTTTCCAGTGAAAGACTTGGGTAAATTCCTAATTTTATGTGTTCTATTTTACCTGTGTATTTAATCCATGGATTAAAAATGCATGTGATGCCCAAAACATCCCTTGGTAGCATGCCTGGTGCCCTCCCTGCTCAATTTTATGGTTTGTATCAGGCCAAAGGGTAGAAGGACTGGATTTCTACAGAGTCCGGACTGACCTGGACCACAGGGCACAGGCAACAGGACTTTAGAGCTTCTGGTTTGCAAGGACACTGCATAATCTAAGTTTGCCTGTCAGTTCCCTTTGAGACCATTTTAAGAGCTGCTGGCTCTTCCATCCCAAATCCAGGATAAACATGGCCCTTAAAAAGTAGAAGCTTTGTGTAAATGTACCATAGTTTTTTGATCCACTCATTTGCTGATGGGCACTTAGGTTGCTTCCAGTACTTGGCTATTATAAATTGTGCTGCTATGTACATTGGGGTGCAGAGGTTCTTTTGGATTGGTGTTTCAGGGTTCTTATGGAATTCTACGCAGCAGAGAGAAAGAAGGAGCTTATACCCTTTGCAACAGCATGGATGGAACTGGAGAGCATTATGCTAAGTGAAATAAGCCAGGTGGTGAGGGACAAATACCATATGATCTCACCTTTAACTGGAACATAATCAACAAAAGAAAAAAAGCAAACAAAATATAACCAGAGACATTGAAATTAAGAACAATGTAACAATAGCCAGAGGGGAGTGGGGAGGGGATAGTGGGGAGAGGGGTCTACAGGAGCTACTATAAAAGACACAAGGACAAAATCAAGGGGTAGGGTAGAGGTGAGGGAGGGAGGTGGCATTGGCTGGGGTGGGGTGGAGGGATGGGGAGAAAATGCAGACAATTGTAACTGAATAACAATAAAAAATTAATAAAAAATAAAATAAAAAAGTAGAAGCTTTGGTCCTGCTGATTTGCTGCCCCCTGTCAGAAGCAGCCTGAGAAAGTTATCTTTGCATAATCCACGTCAGTAGTGTGCATCCCACAGGGAAACTCCCCTGGGGCTTCTTAATGACAGCCATGATTTACAAAAAGTCCATTTAGTTTTTTCCATAAAATGAAAGACACATTTTTCATTTTCACCAATAACTTTATTGATTTGGATCTTTTGATGTTGGCTATCTCCCATGTGGTATAACGTTGATTGTACTCAATGCCTCAATTCTGATCACTGTAAACTTTAACTGGTCTACCTGATCATGGAGCATCATCCAGCAAGAAATCCCCAGCACGAAACTTTGCAAACCACTTTAGACATGTTCGATTGGTCACAGCACTTTCTCCATGCACTGTGCAAATCTTTTGTGTGTGTGTGTGTTTCAGTTGTGTTATTACCTTTCTTGGAGTAATAAAGCATAATATGCTGAAAATGTTGCTTATTTTCTTCCATCTTCAATATTAAAATGGCTACACAAAATTTCACCAATTTTGATAAGTTTTTTAATGCATGTTGATATGGCAACCATCACAATACAATCTAACAAAGTTGTTTTAAATGAAGGTAAAGACAACTAAATGTTACTAGAGCCATCTTATGGAAAAAAACCGAACAAACTTTTTGGCAAACCCAATACTACTCTAGGTTCTTCCATTTTTATCTTGTGGAGTAAGAGTGAGCACGAGATAGAATTTCCACCATTTTCTTAGACTCTAAACCTACATTTTATACAACATTTCTGATGGGATGAAAACAAATGGCAGAGTAATCACATCATTCGTACCTGTTCACATGCCAACATAAAGTCCCTTCATTTGTAGCAACACTTCAAAGGCTACTTTTTGCCACTATCCATAAAACGAGGTGGATTCTTATGTGCCTTATCTTCCTTCCCCTTCCTCAATGCTGTCACCTTAATTTGTACATGGTTTGCAAATGATTCCCCTGACTTACCCCTGTCTGGCTGGGAATGCTGGGTCCACCTTCCCCATACTGGCCACCATGCTTTCTCTAAATGTGATCCCTTCTCCTCTACTCCTCAGTTATTCATTTACTCGCTGTCACTGCCAGGTACATAGATCACTGTGTGCTCTGCTCAGCTGTTTCTGGGAAGTGAGCAGAGTGTCTGTTTCTGTGTTGCTTCTCCCCAGTCTCTAGTCCCAGCGGAGCACAATGCCTTCCTCCTGAAGCCAGGGCAAAGGTGCTGTGATTGCTCCGCCCTCACCTGTTCCTTCCACCTTGTTTCTGAAAACCAGGGATCCTCCAAGATTTAAGACCTGCTATTAGTGACATTATTAGTGGTAGCACTGGTTGCGATATGGTGTCTCCTTGTATTAGTTTGATTTAGCTTTTTTTCAAATCATTCTCACAACTTTTAAACCTAAATGTATTTTTATGACAATTTCTTTTAAGTCTATAGCATCAGGAGAAGTGTTGAGCTTCTCCTGATGAGTATTCATCATTGATAATGATGTATCAATGAGTATTCAGCATTGGATAACATGGAAATTTGACTGGTTTTATTGTTTTCTTCTCTGAGACAGACACTACCCAAAATGTTTTCAATAACTTTATTTTTAACTGGAAAGCTAGATTAAGGTTTCTAAATGGAATACAGGATCACCATCATTGTCTTCAGTAATAATTCATCTATCCATACTTGCAATATTACATTCAGTAATTCATTAGAAATACATAATAAGGTCCTACCAAATGCTCAGCAGCCATTCATAGCAACACCTAGCCCCTGCTAATCCTATGAAGGTTGTTTTCACTTGTAAATCATAAATTTCAACCTGAAGCCATTTTTCTGGATAATGGTGTTGATGGGAGAAATAAGTATACCTGATGTGATCCAATAAGGAAATCCAGTTTAACAGGTGTTTTTCATATAGCTACCAGTCAGGTATGAGAGCTATAAAAATTCAATTTGCTTACCAATATTAATTTGCTGGTTTTCATGTCTTTACAAATACATTGGTATTCCCATTAATATGGTGAAATTCACACACACACACACACACACACACACAGGCCACAATCTGTCTAAAGACACATGACATATTGGATAAACATCTTTGCCACACATATTTACATATAACAAAGGCTGATTTCTCCTAACATAAAGTTTTTCATCAATCAATAAGAGAAAATGGTCAAGAACCACTTAAAAATAGGCAAAGAACATGTATAGACCGTTAAAAGAAAAAATATCAGCACGCAAAAAGATAAACAAGTTCATTTAAAGAAATTCATCTTTATTGTCCAGTTTTGTTTGCATTTTTCTCAATATATCAAATCTGCCTAATGTCTCTTGAAAGCAACTTGAGGTTCTGGTGTTATGTCACAGGTTGTACCCAAGAAGCAGATCCCGTCTGTAGACCTCATCTGCAGAGGTTGAGAATTTTTTATTCCTTTGTTTCTATAGCAGATATTATAAATTGGCTCATCAAACACTCACTCTAGATCCCTGCTAACGTGTCTTATGTGATAGAAACTGGGATGCTTAAAAAAAAAAAGAATGAAGAAGGGAGGAAGGAAGAGAGGAAAGGAAAGAGAGATGGAGTAAGAAGTGTTCTATCCTTTCATGCAGCTAGAGAACCCAGGTTCCGGCCAAAATTTGCATTTGGAATGATGAAGTAGGCAATGTAAGGTGATGGCTCTATGCCTGGAAATGTTTTGTTCTTCTGAGGAAACTGTGATAGATATTGTAATGCCTTGTACCTGTAGTCCCTAAACACCGAGCAGTAGGTGGCAGCTACAACAGAGCTGCTGGAAGTGAAATTTCAGGATGCAGTGTGTCACTGTCCAGCTGCACTGGTCCTGGCCACAGAGCATCCAGGCTGGCTCCTTGATTGCCCCAGAAATTCTTCAAAGCAGCTAATGCCTTTAATGTATCTTTCTCCACTTAAACCAACTGAAATGGATTCAACAGATACATTTCAAAAGTAAAATTGTGTTTTGGTAACAGAGGGTAGAGATTTTCAGTTGTAGCTCCATTACTGCTAAACAAACAAACACTGTAAATTAAAGCTAAATTGGCTTTTTGGTCTCACCATTGAAATCTCATTAAAAAGTATTTTCTAGACATTTACTCACTCAGTCAAATAACATGTATCAATCAAGTACTTTACCAAATTAGCCACAATTATAGAATTCCAACATATTTTGAATTATATAATGTCTTTTCCTTGAAGCATATAAGCAGAAGTAATAATTTGCTGTTTTCAAAAAATCTTAACAGGAATCTTTTTTTAAAAAATAAGAGTATTCAGAGATAAACAGAACATGGTTTCTCAGGCTCAGGGAAATTTTATCCAGTTGGGTGCACAGATTAGAAAACCAGTCAGAACAGTGCAATAAGATTAGTCCTACATTACCAGGCTGCAAGAAACTGGTTGACAAACTCAGAATTTCTCTACCTTCAAACCATGCTATGATGAGGCAGCTAGGATGCTATGAAAAGAAGTGTTAAAACCTATTGATGTCAGTCACTTCAGTTTAACTGACCCTTAGAGCAGAGTCAGTGTCCCCCTGGAACTTCCCTAGTTAGAGTTCTGCACGGAGGAGCATTCTCAGGGAGCGGTAACTGAAGACACACAGGCTGCTGACCTAGCTTCAGCCGAGAATGACATTGGCACTTCACTGCCTGAAAGATTTGCACTTTCACTGCTTGGAAGTCTAAAAACAGACTAGTCAAGACTGTTTTAGAGGCAAGCCTTAGCTGACGGGATTAAGTGACTACATTGTAATGGAGATGAAGTAAGAACAACAGTGTCTGAGTCTGTCTTGGATGACTGTGTATGCTTTTAACTTATTTAAAACTTATCAAATTGAAAAAAAAAACAAAACACGCATCTGGTGAGGTGACCCTGGGGGTTTTCTCTGGCTGATAATCAAACCAAACATACAATAATCCTTGAGATTTCTACCCTTTATGTTTGACCTGTGCAGCAAATAGATTCCTGACTTCTCTTTTGGGAAAAATCTTGTGGGAGAAATCGCTCCAAAAAACCTAATGGCACAGGTAATCAGAATGCAAGTGGCATCACATGTTATTCCTGCAGTAGCACTATTTATTACTCGGGATGTTGATTGAAACACAGGCACTCAGCTCTGAGGGTAGATTAAGAACTGAAATTTGGGGGAAATGTACACCAAAATTTATTTAAAGGATCATAGAGCTATAAACTCAGAATCCTTTATCAGCAACAACCAAGTGAACTGGAAGCTTCTACACATGTTCTTACATTCCAGTTGAATACAGGAGATTTTTCAGTCAAAATAGGAAAATACTGACCTTAGAGCAAGAAAAAAATATTTTTAACAAAATTTTGAGAAAGGATGAATATCTATCTGTTGAGGTTTGAAATGGAGAGATAAACCAAAGATCTCAGTTTTAAAAGGAAACCATTTTTTTCCTTCCAGTTACAAGGCTGCTTATCCATAGTATATTCTGAGAGTCTATAATTTGAGTCAAGAAAAGAATTTCCCAAGATAAAGAAGTGATGTCCTCAAGGGACTTCTCCACTCTGGGCAAATTCCAATTAAGAAAAAAAATCTTCATATCCTTTCAAACACTCTTGCAAGTCTGAAGCTGGAGGACAAACTGCCTGGTGCTCTATGCTAGTTCCTGGAGCAAGATTTCAGTTTTACAAACTGATCTCTTCACTGACTACAATAGTTTGACCTCAATTATGTAGATTTTAACTCATTACTTGACTACAAGCTGTGCATTAGATTTAATCATGTGTCTCTTAAAAACAGGGATACATGCTGAGAAATGCACGGTTAGTCAATTTTGTCATTGTGGGAACATCCTATCACACAAACCTAGAGGTAAGCAGGAGATGTGTGAGGCTTCTACCAGGGGAACAAGGCATACTGTTTAACAGCAAGCTTTAAAAAAATAACAAGGAAGAGTACACTGTAAAATAATGATAAAAGGTATAGTATAGTAAATACATAAACCAGTAACATGGTTATTTATTATCATTATCAAATATTATATACTGTATATAATTGTATGTGCTGTACTTTTATATGATTGGTGGAGCAGTAGGTTTGTTTGCACCAGCATCACCATGAACACATGAGTATGTTTTGTGCTAAGGTAGCCATGACATCACTAGGTGATAGGAACTTTTCAGGTCCATCTTATGGGACCACCATCATTTATGCGGTCCTTCATTGATTGAAATGCCCTTATGTGGCACATGACTGTACTAACATAGTGACTGATCATTAGTGACCTGAGCAAGAGCAGTTTTGCGGAAACATGGTAGGCAGAAGCCAGATTTCTGTGGGTGGAGCACTGGACCAGAGGTGAGGAAGTGGGAAGGTTAGTGTGGGCAACACTAGAAATGATTGACTGTGAGGCCCCGGAAGCGGGGCTGGACAGGAATATGGGTCCAGGCAGGGGGAGACTTTTAGGGTTTTTTATCTTTTCTTTTCTGCTTCCCCTCTTTTGTGCCTCACTTTTATATATTAAATGAGAGACTCTGAAACATGTTTGAATATGGTTGGGAAGGATTTGATGGAGTGGAGAGAGAGTGAGGTACCACGATAAGTGAGACCAAGTTTGATCTCAGATGTCAGATTTCTGAGACCCACAGGAATGGTGCCCAGGGCACAGGACGAAATGGTCTTTCTCAAGTGGAGGGCTGAGAATGGGACTGGTGCAGATTCAGGAGCTGCCAGCCACCTGGTACCTGCTATTTTCTCTGTGGATTAGGAGACAAGGCCGTCTGCTGTGAAAGGGTGGTTGTGTGGTTACAGCAGGACTTTCAAGTTTGAATATATTACATTTGACATGGTGACTTAAAGAGTGGGAAAATAACCTGAGTAGAAAAATCAGGTAAGATTAAGGGTTAGGGAACCTAGCTGAGTCTGATGACCTTGATTTTGGAGCATCACTAATCTACATGATTTGTGACTTTTCTCTGCAGCTTTCAGAAGTATTTATTAAGACATCTATCAGCATTCAATGAGCTTTTATTATTATTATTATTATTATTATTATTATTATTATTATTATTATTCAGGTACTATTATTGGCACCAATGATATGGCAACTTCCATTCCAGGAAGTAAACACAGATAATAATCAAAAAAGCTAGTAAGTACATGATATGTCAGGTGATATGTGCTATGAAGAAAAATAAGGCAGGGGACAAAGGGAGCAGGGAGAAGGGTTCTATTTTATATAGGGTTGTTAGGTAAAGTGTTTCCAATAAGACAAGCTTTGAGCAAAAAACTGAAGGAAGTGAGGGAGTCAGCTAAGCAGATACCTGAGACAGGAGCATCCAGGTAGCTGTATCACACCTGGGCACTGACAAAAAAAGGGGGGGGAGCCAGTGTGGCAGGAGCACAGGGAACAGGTGGCAGAAGGGACTGAAGGAGAGGTAGTAGGGGGCCACACTGCAGGGTCTTGTTGGCCACGATAAAGACTTTGGATTTTAATTTGAGTGAGTGGATGTAGGCTGTAAGGAATTCACTCTTCCTTGGGGTTTTGCCAGGGCTGTTGAGCAAAGGACAGGAGCACACAAGTTCAGGGCTTTTGCAACAGTGATGCATTAAAGCTGCTTAGGGAATATACTGCAAAGAGGAGGGAATGGACTGGGAAAAGTGAAGTAGTCCAGGGACTTTCACTCTTTATGACCTTGTGGAGCACTTTCATTGATGGTATTCAAGGAAGCCGCCCAGAAGGAGAGGAGGCAGTGGTCACTGATAAAGGAAGCAATGTGTGGAAGATGTGCTCCATCCTTTCCATACACTGCACTATGCTTGCTGTGTGCCAGTGCCCTGCAGTGGACAGCTGGGCCGGGGATCCTACAGCTTCTTATTATCTCCCGTGAGTCCCTCAGATTGAGCTTCAGTTTGCCGTGCCTGTGCTTATTGCTTCTGGCTTTGCTCTGGACAGTGTTTCTAGACTCCAATCCTGTAAGAATGAACAACTAGATGAGCAGGCCTCCCACTGTCTAAGAGAGTTCATAAAATTTGTGCTGCATATCAGTGTGTGCAAGGGTGTGTAGTCACACAAGTTTTCTCGGTAATGGGAAGTTAAAGGTAGTGTCCGACGACCTGGACATAACTAATTCACCTGTAGTTTGCACTGTTACTGTGACTGAGGGCCTTGGTACTCAACGTCTGGTCCTCACCTGCTTGTTAGAAATGGAGACCTTTGGGCCATACCTGAAATCTAATGGATTAGAATCAGAACTTGCATTTTAACAGGATCTCCAGGTGAATTCTATGCATATTAAGTTTGAGAAGCCCTGTTTTAGAGATCTTCAAAAACAACAACTGGAGAGTTTTTATTTTCTCCATTTCCCGGAGATCCTTAGGGTTCTAAACATGTTCTAACAGGCCTTCTCTACTTTCTTTCTTTATTATTTTTAAAATTAATTTATTTATTTTTATTCAGTTCCAATTGTCTGCATTTTCTCTGCTTCCTTCTACTTTCTTTGAACAAAGTAGAAACATTTGTATAACTGCTCTTTTGCAAAGTGGAACACACATAATTTAATTACTTGGGAAATCACTGCTTTTTCTTCTTGATCTTTTCTTTCAAGATCCAGATCCTTTGTCCTCCTAGATGAGTCCTCTTCCTCTTGCCTTGAAGATTGGACCACTTCAGCTATATCAGATGTCTCCCTTTAGCTTCCTCTGAATATAGTTGAGTTATATAACTCATGTACATGACTAGGATGCTTTTCAAAGGGAGATTTGTAAAGATTTTACAACATCTTTCTGATATTGGTGGTAGTGTGAGTGCTGATAATGTTTGGCCTTGTGTGTGGCTTCATGAAAGTCATTCTGGAGATAAACTGGTCAAGATTCTTCCCATGCAGAACAGTTTCTTCCAGTAGGTAAAACATGAGGCCCAAGTGGCGCAGCACCACCATGTCATCAGTTCGGCCATATGTATGTCCAAGAAACTGGACATCCTCACAGATGGGAAGAGTATGACAACAGGGACAGATAATAATGGCTTCAAGGCGCTGAGCTCTTACTGTGCACCAGGCACTCTGCTTTGCATAGGTGATATCCTTTCTTTCTCATAACCCCACAATATAAGCACTGTTATTTGCCCATTTTACAAAACATTGAGAGAAAAATTAAATGGCTTACACGAGGCACATCTAACCTTCAAATCTAGATTTACCTGAATCTAGGACATATTAACCTCTGCATTAGAACTATTTGTCAGAAATTGAGGTGTTAGACCACTAACTTCAATGAGGTGTTGGCTTCTAGTAATGGACAGTGTACCTGCTCCATAAGAAGCCCTCACCTTGAATGGGGAAACACAAGTGTAAGGTGGAAGTGATGCATCTAGGATGTTACCAGAATAAAACTGTAGTAAGAGGATTGGGAACGAGACTGAGGTCAAGGAAAAAGGAAGGTGGCCCAGCTGTGCCCAGCTCTCTGTGTAACTGGTTGGGGAGTTGTTGAGGATTGGTGAGGTTGGCTGAAAGCATATGATAAAGAGTTAGGCTTGGTCCCGCCTGGGGTGGGGTTAGGCAAGTGGATGAGAAGTGACTAAGTGACCAGGCTGGTCCTTGAAAGACGAATGCTGGCCCTTGTGAGGTGGAAGTGAGAGGAAACACAGAAATACATTTTTGCCTGAACAAAAGAGTGTCTTGTCTGCCTGGCTCCTTTCATTTCTCCAAATATGTAATCATAAAAATGGGGAAAATTATTGGAAAACAGCCATGATTTATAGAAAATGAAATAATGAAATAGGCAACAGATAATTTTTTTAAAAATCTACCATAAGAGTAAGCACAAAGGGTGAAAGTACAACTTATTAAACAGCTCTCATTCAATCTGCTGTTCCAAGACCTGAAAGTAGCAGGTGCGCATTTTGTCTTGCACAGAGGCATGGAGGAACGCATTTCAATGCATAGGGCATGGAAGTCTGCCCGAGGCACACACATGCAGTCCCTATCAAATTCAACAAATTCACTTTTATCGGAAATGAACATGTCATCTGATTGAGTTCAAGGGCAGGTGTAGTGAATTAGGGTAAAGGGATGGTCTGTGAATATGTATCATTACTGAGGTATCTGGTGTCTGTAAATAAGCAGAGAATGACTGATTCTTGTAGTGGTTGATACTGAAGATTGCTGAATAAGTTAACACTCCAGGGCATAGGGAAACTGAGAATGTATTTACTAGCCAAAGTTGTCAAAAGTCTTGAATTAGCTATTTTGATAAATAATGGATGATGTTTGCTCCCCTCAGTAACGTCATCAATTAGAAAGAAGAGGTGGATAGGGAGAATTATGTTGCACTTAATTTTGTCTGAATATTTAATCACAAATAATAGATGTATATAAAGTTTGACATTCTGGGAGATGCAGCAAAGTTAATATTGTTGGAACCTTTTCAGTTACGGATTGCTCAGAAAGTGAGTTCACAATAGCTCAGAGATGTGAGACTTCCAAACTCAACTTTCTAGATATTTTGTAATAGTTTTCAATTTGGACAGAAATTTTCCCCTAAAATTAATTTATAAGTTTCTTCAATTACTAAATTTGAAAGGAAAGTGAGAGATTTTATAACAACTGATTACAGAAAAAATGCTTTCCCCACAGTGCTAAAATGTATTGACAGTTGTTATATATTCAGATTTTCCGTCAGAAATGAAGCTGTCCAGATTATCTGCCCAGATCACCTGAGCTGCCCACATCAATTCATCCAATTTCTAGCAGAGAAAGTGAGTAAACATTAGATTGGTTAATGCCATTTGGAATGTGACATTTCTTTTATTTAATCTTTGAAAATTAGTTGGATTTAGCCAAAAATGTTTCTGCAGCTATGGGAAGCTATTTGTGTTTGTTTATGTAGATGACTATAGCCAGTATTTACTTTGTAAAAGTAATGGAAGTAAAATTTTTAAAGAAAAATATACAGTCAATGCAAATGCTGCTTTCATGTAAAATCTATGAAAGAACAGAAAGGAAGGCAGAGGAAAAGACAGTCAGAATAATGTTATCTCCCTTCCTTCCTTCTTTCCTTCCTTCCTTCCTTCCTCTGAGTATGGTAGGGTGCCCTATATTTATGGGTATTTCTTATATACATGGTGGAGAGGCAGTGGGGTGTAATGGAACATCACTGGCTTTCTCCACCTTTTACTAGCTGCATACTTTGATGATGTTACAATCTCTGAGCTATAGTTTCTTCATTTGTAGGTGGGGTAATATTATCTCTAACCCTGTCTTGGCTATTTGTTGTACCAAATGAAGCAAATTTTGTAAAATTGGTTCACACTTTCTGTAAAAATAGCATATACATATCTACCACATTAAACACTTTAGGTAATTTATCTCATGTAATTCTCACAATCCAAAGCCAAATACTAGATGAAGAATATAAGGTATAGAGAATTTTGAAGGTACAAAGCATGTAGGTAGAGAAACTATTTGAACCCTAATGTCAGAGATCTAGAATGGTTTTCTTTTGTTTATTCCTTTATGTTTTTTACACATTCATGGTAAAAAATATATTTTATATGGTGAATCAGTACAGATAGACATGATAAATGGAGATATATACATACATGTATCTACACACATATGCATATATTTGAAACAAAAATTTCATGAAACAATGCTTATACTTTGTGTGATACAAACCAGATTGAGTCAAGAATATTCATCTATATATATGAAATAGAATATATTTTTATGATGGTAATAACATACTAAATTGTGCAAGTCAATTATGATGCACAATTTCAAAAACACTGGTCTCAATCCCACGCTCTTTAACCACTATCTTATAATATCTCTCTATTTGATAACAGCACTTGATATATTATAGGTATGCAAAAATATTTGTTCAATATTTTATGAATATTTAAATCTGAAGAACCTCTAAAAATGTTGTCTGAACCAATAGCTTCAATTTTCTCCACCTGTGATGTTAACTATTGTCCTTCAATTGAAAACAAGAAGTACAATTTGATGACACCATAGATTTCTGCAGCCACCATAGGCTAAGCGACCTGGTGAAGGGCAGCCAAGGCCAGATGTATACATTGTATAGTTAAGTTTTCAGAGAACAGGAGAGTGAAGTCACAGCTGAAGTTTTATCATTTATCCCATTATACCCAATAACATCAGCTTTCAATTCTTTGGTGACTCCTTTTTTGCACACTTAAAGTCAAAATAAAGGAAGTAGGATGGTTGAGCCAGAGAAAGGAGTCCAATCATGTGCTTTCCTTTGGGTACCTCCCTGATGCCAGACCCACTGGGCAGGTCCACACATACACTCCCACCTGTTGGCACTGATTTTCCTCTGTCCTAGGACAGAACAAGACCTTTCAAGGAAGAGATTGGATATAAATCTTTTATTTTATTTTTCCCCTAGATTTTCTTTCATCATGCTCAAAAGTTTACATCACCTGCAAACAAATCACAATGTAATTACACCCTGTTATTGTATAGTTGGGGCATATTATTGGATATATCTGAGGTGAGTAGGGAATTGTTTGGGGAGTGACAGATGTATCTTCTTTCTTTTGAGAGAAAAATTAAAATTTTTAAATATTCATTTGATTAACTCTTATGGATTAGAGATGAATAAATTATCCTTCAAGTATCTCCTGTTTCCTGCTTTGAGGCTTTCTATGAATACATGCATTCAAAATAAAGACCATGCCCTTTAATTTTCTTTCTCACACCAGCAAAGTATTATGCATATGAAAGTTGTAAGTGGTAGTTTGTGAGTTAATAGTATATGTAATGTAATATGAATGCTTTCAAGAATAGTCTCAAAGCCTTTACTAGTTGTGTTATCAGAAAGGTTGCCAGTGATACACCAATAATAATTAGAGTAATTCAAATCTATAGGTCCTGATAATTTTTGTTCCCTGATATTAAATGAATTGTATGTTCTCTTTTCACTGTGGATAAATCTGATGTGCCCTAAGAAATTGATTGTTTCCTTAATTAGCGATTCAGATTTTAAAATGGTAGTTAGTTAAAATGGTAGTTATATAATGAAATGAGAAAACTTATTAAATCATTTTAGCAAGTTTAAACAATTTTGCTCTTAAAATAGTTTTTAAAAATACCCTTGGGCTTCCCCTATGTATTACAGTTTTAAGTGGCCTTAACCACTGGAGAAAAAATAATGCTAGATGTTTCTGCAAACAACAGTTTTTAGGTCCTGGAGCATTTTTTGTTTAGAAATCTTTAAGGCTGATTCTCATGTCAACTCCTTTTAAGATATACAGAGAATCTGCTAGAAAAAAATTTGAAAGGATTTATATTAAGTCCAAAGGAACCTGGGAGACTTTGCCGGTGAATTGGTAGGGAAAGAAGAGAGAAGTGGGGGAAAATAGGAGATAAACAGAATTTCTGAAAGTCTTTCCAAGCCTTTTAGCCTCTGCCTAGAGATCTTAAAATTTACCATTGATTACTTCAGTTATCCATTATTATCCAATCAAATTATATTTTGAGCACCTACTTTAATCAAGACACTTAGTTAAATTATTATTATTATTAATCCTCACCTGAGAATATGTTTATTATTTTGAGAGAGAGAGAGAAATATCCTTTGATGTAAGAGAGAAATATGGATTGGTTGCTGCTCATACCCACCCTGACCAGAGATCGAACCCAGATCTTTTGGTGTATGGGATGATGCTCCAACCAACTGAGCCACCTGGCTGGGGCAAGGCATTTAGCTAAATTAAAGAGGAATCTAAAGACAAGCAGTTTTTTCCAAACCCTTTAAGAGTTATTAGGTAGTTGGAGAAATAAAATATAAAACTTCCAAAAATAATCCAAATAACCTAATAATCTAAAGCTAAAAATGATGAGACGTAGACAGTCCACAGAAAATTATAGAAGTGAGAAGAACCAACCTCAGAATGAAAGAATACTTTAAATAGAGTATTTAAAATATCTAATATAGAGGGCTCACGAATGGTATTATTTGTACTAAAAACATGTTTGGTATGCTGAAAGACTGTTTTTGAATGTTTAATTTATAACCTCCCATATGGGCAAGATCTTTAAGCCCAAAGCTTAACTCTTAAAGCTCTGCCATTACTTTGTTGTCCTGAAATTGCTACAGTGGACGGGTGTTGGTTCCAAAACAGCTTTCTGTATATGGCTCTTCAGTGGGACAGATGCCTCTTTTGTTTCAGGGTTGCCTCATTAATTATTCCTTTATTGACATTTAGCTTATTCAGGCCAGTTTGTTAGCTGTTAATAAGTTAGTTAAAAAGATATGATGGCAAAGAATTGATTGGAATCAATGGATGCAACAAGGCTTTCAGATCATCTGTAGACCTCAGAATTCATCCTCTTTTTGCCATCCAATAATGGGTAGCCAAGAGTGTGTGCTCTGCAGGAGGATGAGGAAGAAAAGGAATCTGGGCAATAGGGGGTGGAGGGGGCGGTAGATTAGGAAAGTTCCTAACATTAACTCACAGGAAAATATACAAGGAATCTTCTAGGAAAAAAAGGATATATTAGATAAAAATATAATTTCTTAGATGCTCTAGAAATACATTAAAATTATAATGACAGCTAAAGGGTATCTAGATATTCCTAAGACATTGTATATAAGAATTGATGCTAAGCTCCACCAAAGCAAAGATGTTGCATCTAATTAAATGTAACTGTCAGTTAGTGTTTTCAGTTATGAAATGAGGCTTACCTTCTGCTCATCTATTTAGTCAATAAGTACTATTGCACAGTAGAGGGAAGAAGGGTAAATGGTGCCTGTGTGTATTTTTTTTTTCACAATGGGACAGGATTCTGGAAACCCCAATTCTAATCCCCACACTGCTGTCTGACTTTAAACAGTGTTCCATCTTCTGTGAAAAGAAGACAGTAATGCTGATCCCATCTCTCTCCTGGAGGGTCCAATATGTGGATGAGAAAGGACTTGTAGTAAGGAAAAGTCAGAAGTGCTATTTAAGTACTTTGAACCCTCCCTGAAAATAGGATTCTACTCAAACACATCACTCAGAGGAGAACATCCTTGTGTCTATGCCGTGTTGTCAAAGTGAAGATCCTAGCAAACATAAATCTAACATTAAAGCAAATACTTTTTAATAGTTATCTTCTTTGAGGCTTTCTATGAACTAAAACATCCAATTCCTTGTTTGCAAAATATGAATAACCATAGTTGAATCTCCAGTGGTTTGTGTGAGCATTGCACGAGGTAGTATATTTAAAATGTACCCAGTATAAAAAGACTACTCAGAAATTGGTTAGCTATTGTTTCTATCATCATCATTAATAAAAATTATAATAAAACCTTTTTACTTAATTAAATATGTACTCTATTAAGCACATGCCCTTAATTTACCAAATTATGAGTGATTGGAGTCAATGTATTTACAAATCATTGATTCTTTCCCACTTCAATTAGCTAACAGTTGAGTTTTTAAGCCAGCAAAAATTGGGAAGGTCTTACTGAGAAGAAAATATTCCTCCTTTATACCATTTTACTGGGTGAATTCTTTTTCTAGGATGAAAATTCTCTCATTTATTCTGGGTTGGTAGCCTCTTGACAGAGTATCTTCTCCTCTGTGATCATCTCAAAGTTGTGTTTCATCTGCAGACTCCAGTAAATAACTATTAGTTTCAAATCCTGGAGTCCATATCAACTCCTAGGGAAGAAAGTAAAAATTTACAAATGTGATCTTAGTGAAAGTCTGTAAGAAAAATTGTATTTGGGGCCATTATTTTGGTCACAGACCATTATTAAACTGCAGAGTATGATTTCTTGTGTGACAAGGAAATGTCTTCATTTTGCGTATAAGATGTCCGTGCCTGTGGCTGGGGCTGCACACATCAGCACCAGAAGTTCTTTGTTCAGTGAATGGCCTCATGTCAAGGACTAGGGCATAAGTTCCCAAGCTCCCCACCCAGCACTTCTGTGCTGGTCATTCTCCACCTGTTTTCACCAAGTGCACTGAATATTACTGATACTACAGCACCACGGATGCGCTGGAAAGTTTATGCTCTTTGAGTTTACCTCTTTCTCTCTCTCTCTCTCTCTCTCTCTCTCTCTGTCATGTTGAAATACATAAAAGTGTGTATTGAGAGACATACAGTGCTGTGTTTCAGCTGTGTGTTGTAGCAGCAGCTTACTAATTCAAAAGGGTGCTTGTCCTTGGCCTGCACCAGGTCAAAGTGCCTTCCTATATATGCCTCAGTAGGGACCTCAGCTTTCCTCACAAGGGGCTCCTGTCCACACACTTTGGCCTATTTATAAGAGAGTAATCTCCATCAAATAGAAAAATGAAGCTAAGCTCCTAAAGCCATTTGAGGGACCTTTCAGATGAACTGCAGATGTTCACTGGTGAACTTTTAAATTTGGCAGTATGTATCGCCCTGCCTGGTAGTCTAGGTGTTCCAAGATTGCCCTTCCTCCTCCTCTCTGCCTCCACTCCCCTTTCTCCATCCTTCTGCAGGGCTGTTTCTCCCCTTTCACTGCCTCTTGCCCCTCCCCTTTGAATTACCTCCCTATTGTCACTGTTTTGGTACTACCAGAGGCCTTGCTCATCTAGTGGGGCAGCTGATTTCTCTTCTTCTCTCTCAGTCTCCAACAGAGCCTCAAACTCACTCTGTCTTAAGGTATGCTGGGCCACACAAAACAGAAACGCACTGCAACTGGCATAATCAAAGGAGGGGAATTCCCAGGAAGGCTAGGGGAACCCAGTTTGGGGGCTTGGGCAGCTGTGGGTTAGTTCTCATTATTTTCCGTGTCTGGGTTGGCTTGGGCTCTCCTTCCTGCTTCTCTTGCTGCTTTGGTTCTTTCTCCCTCAGTGGACTGGTCTTTTCTGGTCCACTTCCTCCTAGTCTGTCAGTAATAGTCCCTATAACAGCTTGCTGTAGATCCCAATCCCCGAATTGCAATTATGAGCTCCCAGAAAAGAAAATGAGTTTGGCTAAATTTGTCTTTGAATCAATCAGCTATAAGAATAGCCAAGGTTGGGCCTCCAAGGAAAAGAGGCATCAGGGCTAAGAGAACAGACATGCCAGCCACAGCCCCACTTTCTTAGCCCAGGGCCTTTCTGAGATGATTCCCAGGCTCTACTGCCCCATCCTCCAGAATAATGAGCAGAATCCTGAGCCTGGCTGTCCTGTATCCTCCCTCTTCCACTCTGGTCTTGTCCTTGCCCTGGTGACTCTCCCTGCTTTGCTTCTGGAGAACTGTTAACAAAGAGTTCTCTTCCCTGCTACTTCCATTCTCCCACCACTCGCTGGCTCACCATTGTTCTCCATAAAGCAACAGTCATGTCCGCCTGTTGGTCTAATTTGAGAATTTCATGTTACTGAAGCTGTCTCTCGGCCTTATCCTTCCTCTCTCTGTTTTTCCTGAAAGTAAAAGAAGTTGCCAGTCTCTTACATATGGAAGGGGTGGAGTGCACAGTGCTCTGTACAAGCTGCTGACTGATTCCCATCTTTCCTACCTCCTTGCCCTTATGTAGGGTCCACTCACCCTGTTCGCAATTCCTCCCTTTCCTGGGTCCCACTTAGCACTCAGGAGATTGTCACTGGTCTAGTCAGTCCTCTTGCTGGTCCTCCTGAAGGTCAGGCCTCAGGTCCTCAGAGCCACATTCAGGCCAAGAGTTAATTCAAAATGAAAAGATTCCCATATTTAAAAATATTAATTTAAATATATTTATTCAAGTATATTTTAATACTTTTTATTTTAAGTGTGTCATAGATGGATTTTTCTTTTACAAGTTAGATTTGGAGAGTGGGACCTGTGAAGACCTAATTCTTAGTATTCAATAATTTTTTTTTCTTTTGAAGTCCAATTCTGGTAAGTAAATCTACCAATCTTCTGGACTTGAAGCTAGAAACTTTTGGATTACATTTTCTGTTGTTTTTAAGTCAGCATTTATTGCAGATACTTCATACATGTGTGAAGTATAACATCCACACACAAATATGCACGATGAAATGCAGCTCAATGAATAATCACTGAGTGAGCCCACCCATGTAACCTGCACAAGGAGGGAGAAGCAACACCTACAGCCCCTTTCCTCCCACCTCCTGCACAGTCTTTCAAGGGAGACGGCTAGCACGACTTCTAACACTCTGGATTAGTTTTGCCTATTTATGAAGGTCACGTGAATGGAATCATACAATAAATGTTCATTTTTTTCTGACTTCTTTCATTCAACATTAAACTGAGGAGATTTATTCTTTTTCTGTGTTTTTATGGTTCTTTCATTCCCATTTCTGTGTAGTATTTCCTCTTACAAATTTACCACATCATTCAATTATTGCTGGACGTTTGGGACTTTATTTCCAATTTGGGCTATTACAGAAAGTGCTACTGTGATCATTCTTGTGCATGCCTTTTGATGAACATACGTGCACATTTCCCTTGGGCTTATGACTGGGAGTAAAATTGCTGAGTCATAAAGCATGTATATGTTTGGCTTTAATAGGCACTGCCCATTAGTCTACAAGGTTGTTTTACCTCTTAATGATGATTAAACAATGTAAAAAATTATTTAATATTTAATATTTTTATTTTTCTCAAAAGAGCTAAAATCTTTGTAATATAAAAACTGTATTTTGTTCACTTCAGGAACAGTAGGAATCATTAGTCAAAGAAGGAAATAGCACAGAAGAGATTGGAATTTTTCATTTAAAAGATCATAGACGTCACCTATGGCATTTTCAGATATAAAACACATTCCCTAGAGTTGGGAGCTATCCTAGTCATACCATGACTATATAGTCATGCCATGAAGGGGTAGCAGGGCAGGACTTGTCTCAAAGTCATTTATGCACATGATCCATGTTCTTTTCCTTATCATTCAATTCTGCAAATAAGTTTGGCATCCTTCTCTGGGCAGGACAGTACACTCAGCATTGTGAGAATTTCCTTTTTTTTTCTTTATGACAAATAGAGATATTTATTGAAGAAGATACAAGATACAAGAAACATACATAGGACAATGATGCATGAGTCCCCTTCAAAGTAGGCACCTTGAAACCTCACACAGTTCTCCCAGTCGCCATCAGCTGCCCTGTTGTACTTTCCTGAATCCCATTGACAGTGTGAAATCTCTTCCCTTTCTTTCTTTTTTTTTAAAAATTTTTATTGTTATTCAATTACAGTTGTATGCCTTTTCTCCCCATCCCTCCACCTCACACCAGCCAAACCCACCTCCCTCCCTCACCTCCACCCTCCCCCTTGATTTTGTCCATGTGTCCTTTATAGTAGTTCCTGTAATCCCCTCTCCTTACTGTCCCCTCCCCACTCCTCCCTGGCTATACTGGAAGCAACCTAAGTGCCCATCAGCAAATGAGTGGATAAAAAAACTATGGTATATTTACACAATGGAATTCTATGCAACAGAGAGAAAGAAGGAGCTTATACCCTTTGCAACAGCATGGATGGAACTGGAGAGCATTATGCTAAGTGAAATAAGCCAGATGGTGAGGGACAAATACCGTAAGATCTCACCTTTAACTGGAACATAATCAACAGAAGAAAAAAGCAAACAAAATATAACCAGAGACATTGAAGTTGAGAATTTCTAATAAAGGCAGAATAGAACATTCTCGTGTAGGAGCTTAAGCCTTAGTAGAAAAGAAACCCCTCTAAATATTTCTGCTGGAGTGATTTTTGACCTGACTTTTATCTTTAATAGCTTATCATAGTCAGTTCATATCAGATCGACATTTTTCCTTTTGCCTTTTCACTACTTTTTTCCCAATTCAGTTCCTCAATCTCCAGCACTGAATTATTGCAACAACCTGTTGGCTGGTTTCTTCAACTTTATCTTCTGTCATTTCTAATATATCTCAGCATATTACTTATTGAATTATTCTTTATAATTCAATAGTAAATTAAGTAGTAAAAAACAAGGAAATCCCCATTTAAAGAGAGATGTTTGCAGCTATTCAGCTCTAGACAATCATTGCCTTGATGGATTTTGGCCTAGTGTTTTCAGATCTTAAGATTTTTCAAATGAATTGGGAAAGCCAGATATTTCTATGAAATCTCTGTATATTTAGATTTTGGCATGTAATCCAACATTTTTGGGGGGTTTGTAAGTCAAAAAGAGAACAATAGGGGGAAAAGGTTCTGTATGTGAAGTATGGTTCCCACACTGCTTGTTTGTGAGGTCTGCCCTGCATCAAATAAATTATATGCATTTACTTCATCCAAACAGTTATGACCCTTTGTGGCTAGGCTGCCCTGGCTGTTAACATTATTTTGCATCCTTCCAACACACGTGCTTAGTTTTAGTTAGACTGGCCCCTCCCCATCTTCACAAAACACATCACTGATTCTTATGGCCACTGCTTAGGCCATGTTTTGCATTTTAGTCCATTCATGCTCTCTACCAGCATCCATCCCACTCCCTCTTCTCCTCTGAAGCTCCCCTGACATCCTAGTTTGCCCATGAAGTCATTTTTAATACTTCAGGCTTTTTTTCTGAACAGAATACATTTAATCGTAGGCTTTTTCTGAACAGAATACATTTAATTTTTATATATTTATAATTTCTGGCACCACAACTACCACTTAACAATCTTTTTAAAAATTTAATTTTCCTAACAGGTTTAGCTACTGTCATGTTTTAGATCCATCTTGTAGCACTCCTCCTCCCAGCAATATTTGGCATGTATAGAATGTTCATTGGCTGTTTTGTTTGGCTGATTGATTATATAAAATATGGGATTACATCTATAGCTCATCAAAATGATCAAAATATTTTAGCAACTATTCAGTTAGTTGCTATGCATACATACTTTAACTTAAGATGTTTTGTTTGCTATTTAAGAACCTGAAGCATTTGAAAAGTCTGGATTTTGAAATAAACTCTTTTAATTATATGTATCCTCATGAAGGTGCATTTCCCTTGTGAAGTCCATAGGAACAGGGCCATCTATTTATATCTTTCCATCACATAAATTTTGTGTGCAGTAAGTGCAAATTAATACTTACTGATTGGTCAGTTCAGTTCAGTAGTCTCATGAAGAGATTTGAAGCATTTTATTATTGGAAGCACATCTATATGTGAAACAAAGACATTATCGCTCATTTATATTTGAAAAAATTGTTTTAGTTTCACTTGGTAATATAGATATTACCTCAGCTTTATTTTTACTGGTTGGGTGAGCAGTGAAGTAAAGTTCATGCTTTGGGAATGAACAATGAAATGACATTGTAACCTGAGTCACCACAGAGGATGAAATGTGATCTCAGGCAACACTGTTTTTGTTATACCTAATATGTTCTGCAAAGTGACCCCACTACTAGTGTTCTAAGAGGTCTGGGATATGCATTCCTTATCTACTCCAAAAACAACATTTAAATTCCCAAGGAAAAGCCAAGACTTTCCCTGGAAACCCTCCTAAACAGCTGCTATAAACTTTGCAGAGACAACAGACAGGAAGGACAGTGCAGAGTTGGGGATGAGAAATATGAACTTCTGGTTTCCAGGAAGTGGGTGTAGACATTCTGAAACCATGTCAATAGTATGTAATGATTACAATGAGGTGCAAATTATGATAGTTTCCAATATGATACATAGCATTCTGTTGTGAGGTACCTTATTTTTTAGAGTAGCACTTTCCACTGCAGAACTTTCTGCAGTGATGGAAATGTTCAGTCTGTGTGCTGTCCACTATGTGAGCACTTGAAATGTAGCAACTGTGACTGAGAAAGTGAAATTTTAATTTTAATTAACTTACATGTCAATAGCCACTAGTGGCTACCATATTAGACAGCATAGCTCTGGAGGAAAATATAGGCTTATATTTTTACTCTTTTTGGGTCAAGAACCTTAAATATCTTCAATGAAGATCTCTTTGCATTTTAATTTGTCAAGGTGAAAAATCTTTAAAGAGTGAGGAGTGGGCAGTGTGAACCAAAGGCAGGGCTGGTCCCTAGTAGAAGGGAGAACGCTGGCACTTGTGCTGTCCCTCTGATAGGACTGTCCTCTCTGTGAGGGGACACAGCCACTCCTACCCATGCTGGACCTTTCTTGGGCAACAGCAGATGTTGCAATTTAGAGACAATCCTTCCACAGAAATTGAAAAGCCACACTGTATCCAATTGAATAAAATGATGTTCTTGAAAATAATTTGGGTACTTTATTGAAGTCCAACCCAATATGATTTGCTAGGTTACAGTATTAAACATATTTGTGCTTATTATTCAAGTAAGTTCTGAGAATATCTAAAGTCAAACATCTATTTTTAGCACATGTTCTAGTAAATGTGAGAAGCAAGTATGTAAGAAAAACAGTTCACATCTGCTTCATTTTATATTATACAGCTCCAATTAATATATGTTTCCATTTCAAAAGAAGAAACTGAAGCTTTATTGGGAAAATCATTGATCATAATGGAGCTAAGAGATTGGGAAAGCCCTGGAAAAGTTTGCTAGACCAGCTCCAAGAAGAAGCTGAGAACAGTGAAAGAAGAAATAGCTCTCCTATTTTTAAAGACCTGTAGAGAAGAGATCTAATAACCTCTTTCATCTTTTAATTATGAGGAACATCCTATTTTATGCTGAACCTCATCATTCAGATTCTAATTTACATGCTTTACAGATTCAACAAACTCTTAAATAACAAACTAAATTATTTCCAGTACATCAAGAGCAGAGCATGTGGTTTATTTAAGTCTTGGATGCTGTGATTCAGGATGGAGGGACTTTGCCCAGTGCTGTGAAACCCCTTTTCAGAAGAGGCAGGAAGCTTGTTGACTGCTTGTCCCTTTCCCATTCTTCTAAACCTGTGTGTTTAGTTTAGAATGTAGTGTTTATTAGACCATTGACATCAAGGCTTTGGAAGAATCTCTGTGAAATATGTGGATAGGTCAATAAATTACCTCTGATGGGCAAGAAGTAAAACCACAAGTATTTCAGGCTTTGGTGCTTTGTCCTACTTTGTATATTTTATAATTTCCTGCCATAAATATGAAATTGTGCCCAAAGGGAAAAAATATAACATAAATTACGTAAATTAAGAAAACTAAGGTCTCTACATTCATGAGCCAAGACTTGTGTCCTTCGTGGAGTCATAGCTATCTTTGACTTTGGAGGACAGGACTGTAAGTGGGAGACCAGGGGCTGGGACTTCTGCTAGCCTTGGACTCTTATTCCTCATTTCTCACACCAGCTAAAAAAAAAGGAGGGAGGTTGAATTACAAGCACACCTCTCTATGTTACAGCATTAATGCGCGAACACTGAAGGTTCAAGTGTTTCCATAAATACAAAACTTTGAATGTACAAATTTTAAGAGGTTTGGTTCTAAGAAGGAAACATTTCATAGAGGTTTATAGCTTTCCTTTTATTAAGAATTGCCATAGCTTAGGTTGACCAGGAACTGGATCCATCCCTATCTCCCTGATGAGAATTGTGTCACATGTTTAGACCTAGAATGCAGTGGAGAGCATTCTCTTTTAAGTCACTGTTAAATTATCAGGTAAAATAATGTAAAATACATCACAGCATAAAACACTTAGATTCTCACCTCTGTTCTCCCTGAGCCCAACAAACAACATTGAATTCTATTCAATTTACTTATCTAAAGGGTTATAATTTATTATTTTTCTTTGAAATAACTTATTATTTTCTTTCTTTTTTTTAATTACTCCTTTTTTTGAATACCTCACAAAAGATTATACAGGAAAGTAGGACCCTTAGTGCTTTAATGGGTGAGAAATGGATTATAAGGGCTAGGATGAAATAAAACAATTCACTTTTGTCTTTATGTTTTAAATTTTGACAATATTAACCACAAAAATAAAAGTATAAAATGGGTTGTACTATTAACACAATTTATAAACCACTCTTGTTTTCTTGATTTCCTTTCACAATTAAAACTTAAACCCAGACCCAAGAAGTGGTCAATTAGCTTTAAAGGAAATTAAATTAGTTGCAGCTACATTAAATTTGGTGATTTGTTTTTCAAAAATGAGTTATAGAATGTCTTGGCTTTGTCACAGAATGAGTCCTTATCAGAAAATGGGCTTTCCTTCCTAATGATTTTCTTTTCTACTATTAACCCTTAAAGTCTTGAGAATGAATATAATTTTGAAAACACAGTACAAATAAGACAAATTTTCTCATGCCCTAATTAGATGACATTAAAAAATATTGCTCCAGAAATGCTTTAATGTTTTCTTTGTTTAGTTTAGTTTTGTTTTGTTTTTTACTTTTAAAACATAATACAATTTAGTTTTTGCCTATCAGCACATTCATAATTAATTTATTTTTACAATGGACAGTGTACCTTGCCCAGGGTGTCAGGCAGGGAGAATTTGCTGGCTGTGTCTAAGAGACATTCCAGTTTCTATCATTCAAGTTTCTATAACTGCTTCATAGCAGGCTTGACCATCCAAGGATTCAGATTGCCCACTGAATCATCTAGTTGTTCCCTTAACTTATCTCAGTCAACAAGTTCTCTTTTTCAGTTGGATTCCCTATGTTGAAGAGTTAGTGATGGGAAAATTGTAATATTGTCACAGAGAGCTTCCTCCAAACCTGTGAAGAAGGAGAAAATACAGGGAAGTAGGAATGCGGGCTGGGCAGGAAAACAGAGATGATGCATCTGAGCTTAACACATACAAGTAGGTGAATGCGAGAAAGGAAGAAAAAGGTATACCTGGATGGGGTGGTGGGGAGCCTGTGGAATTGTGAAAAAGTTGAAATTTAGGAATTACATACTGTTTCTCAAGGTTTCTCAGCAACATGGGGATTGTTTTTGATAACTAACAGGATGATCATTCTCTTTATGGTCACCAAATGGAAAGAGCATTTCAGAAGATACCACGATATCTGCCTTTTGGAGTATTTATAACTTGGCTGAGGCCATAACCTGGCAGCAGCCAGCAGACTGGAATTAGGAAGAGCTGGCAGTTATATTTGAGCCTAGTTCTTTGCAACCTATGCAGAAACAGTTGCTTCCTTATGGTGCAGTATATGGGCACCTTTCGTAGCACATGTGGCGCTACAACTAGTGAGGTCTGCCAATCAAAATCCATACTGGGAACCTTAGGTATTTATTGGTAATAATTCCACACAAAGCAAAACTATTGACCATTATTTATCATGAAAATGCCTGCCTTTCCAACAGTACACCATGGTGCAATTGGAAGAACCGGCCCTGGGAACCCAAAAATTCGGATCCAGGACTAGCCATTCTACCCCTGGCTGTATATTCCTTGACAAGTCAGCATTAAGCCTCAGTTTTTTTCATCTGTAAAATGTGGAACAATATGATTCGTTATTATTTACATCTTTAAGATGATATAAATAGCATTTCATGGGTTATTTACTAAAATTGTCATTGCTTTATATAACAGCCTTTAAATTAATCAAAGCAATAGTTTCATTATCAAACACTTTTGGTAACTGTACTCAAACATTCTCTGCTATTTCTTTTTCCAAATCTGTGCTTATAAGTCAAACACAGCAGATTTACTGCAGACTAATGCTGATATGATTTACAAGTTGCTGAAGAAGGAAGTGGGAGGGAGAAAGCTGTTAAGAGAGGGTTAGATTTAGCCATTCCAACTATGTAGATAAAATATAATTTGACTATTCAACAATTATAGAATGATCTGTATAAAGATATCACTCATTTAGTGAGTTGTATGTAATCCTTCATAACTCTCCGATTTCTAAACCCAATCTACACTACCCCTGCCAGTGCCTTGTACCATAGCCTCATCACGACGGCCACTACCCCTTGAGCAGGCCATGCGTCTTCTTGCTGCTCAGCCCTACACTTGGCATTCTCTCTGCGTAGAATACACTCTCTACCTCTTCTCCTTTTCTGCTCAGCAAACTTCTTGTCATCCTGGAAATCCCAGTTCAGATATTATCAAACAATTAAATGTTTAATCTCCTGGATTTGCACAGCCCTTTGTAAGTATCTTACCACATGTCACTACTGATTGTGTGTTTTTACACTCCAGTAAACTGTGAGGTCCATAGGAAGAGGACGGTGTCTTCTTCACAGAGATTTCCACAAAGTCTTGTGCATAGTAGGTGCCAAAGTCGTTGTTAGAAAGAACAAAATAAAAGAAAGAATAAAAGAGCAGATGGATGAATGGAGAATGCATAGATGCTTCATCTAAGTTTATATCTATAAGTGAGATAGCTACCGTATTTTTCAGACTATAAGATGCACCTAGGTTTTACAGGAGGAAAATAGGAAAAAAATTTTGAAGCAAAAAATGTGGTTAAATGTTTAATAACATAAAAAACATAATATATCACCAATGTAAATGTAAACAGAACTCAACAGCATCATTAACAACCATGATTACTGACTTTAAGCGTTAAGTACGGAAACTCCTCTAATCATCAGGGAACCCCAAGAACTCCTCGTCGCTACTGTCCACATTTATGAAGCTCAGTTCCTCAGAATCACTAGTATCACTGTCTTCACTCTGTTCATAGAGGATGTCATCTTCAGAGCCGTCTAAGGCATTGCTGATGCCACATTTTTCAAAGGTTTCATCCTCACAACAGTTTCATCCTTAACTGACTGCCATGAGGTTTTCACCCACTCACGAACTTGGGTAATAGTGGGCCTCTTCATTCGTCCAGTTGGTGTCAGATCATGATTTCCAGCAGCCACCATTTGTTCCACTCTTCTCTCATGGAAACTTTAAATGGCTTGTTGATGGAAACATCCAACAGTTGCAACTGGCTGGTAAATCTCCCAGGAATTATGGCTAGAGTGGTTTTCTCTTCTTTAAATTACTTTTTTGTGGCTTCAGTGATGTGTGCCTTAAACTGGTCAAGCACTAATAGAGCAGGTTTTTTCAGAAGCCCTCCAGGACATTTGGACCACACTTTTTCTATCCATATCTTCAAGCCAGTTTTGTCCGTACATCCTTTGTCATGAACATGAATAACTCCTTGGGATTGCCTCATTCAGCATGTTTTTTTTCTTAGAAATCAGCATTGGTGGCAGTTTGGTGCCATCTGCACAGCAGGACAACACAACCATGTAATGGGTTTTATCACGCCCTTAGGTTTTCATGGTTATAGTTTTGGCACCTTTCACATCAACAGTCTTGTTTGATGGAACATCAAAGGTTAACGGGACTTCATCCATCTTCCCAATATGGCTTATTTCAAATCCATTTTTCTTTCTTGCATCTAGTACAAATTTGTGAAAAGACACAATCTTGGATTCATATTCTATAGGAATTTTTTTGCAATGCTAGTTTTGGTGCACACAGCAAGGCCACACCTCTTCATAAATCTGTGGCACCGTGATGGTGATCCAGTGAAGTCCTCGGTGCCTTTCTCTGCAGCCAGACGTTTGGCTTCATGTACGATCATTTTTATAGATACCAAAAAGCCATTTTTCCTGTGACGTATGATCCACTCTTTCATGTCCACTTCTAATTGTGGCCATTTTGCAGCATGCCCATGAAAACATTGTTTCATTTTGTCCATTTTTTGCAGTTGATCCTCTTGATTACTCCATTCCCATATCATTTTTTTGATTGGAGGTGGCCCAAAGTGTCTCTCTGCTGCTCTGTTCCCATGTTCTTTGGCGTACTTCACTACCTCCAGTTTAAAGGGTATTTTATGTGAAATCCTTTTCTGTTTGACATCTTTCCACAATTACGGTAGATTCAGCAGGAGACTACGGTGCACTATCATATCTTTCTACAACAAAATACAGTAATATCAGCACTGTGTCCTTCATAGTTATGAGGGCACTGTAGCTGAGAACATCAGTGGATGACTCACTGTTATGGGGACATCTGCTGCTGACACTGTTATGGGGGGATCTGCTGCTGACACTGTTATGGGGAGATCTGCTGCTGACGCTGTTATGGGGGGATCTGCTGCTGACACTGTTATGGGGGGATCTGCTGCTGACACTGTTATGGGGAGATCTGCTGCTGACACTGTTATGGGGAGATCTGCTGCTGACACTGTTATGGGGGGATCTGCTGCTGACACTGTTATGGGGGGATCTGCTGCTGACACTGTTATGGGGGGATCTGCTGTTGACACTGTTATGGGGGGATCTGCTGCTGACACTGTTATAGGGGAGATCTGCTGCTGGAGGGCCACAGGTAGTGCAACACTCTTGTATGGGGACAGCAGTGTTGCACAACCTGTGTGGCTCTGCAGCTGTTGCCAAATTACAGCTCCAAAACCTGTCTGAGAATGATGGGAGTTGTAGTGTTACAACAGCTGCAGGACCACATTGACAGGTGACCCTGCAGTGGAATTTGCTTATGTTAATGTTAATGGGGGGGACACACAAGTCACGTGATGGAGGCATGTACTGGCGCCACAGGCTTTCTTCTACTAACGTGCCTGCACCACCTGTACCCTCCTCCCTAGCACTATAGTAGCCGCAGCGGGGACGCAGTAGTGGGGACTCTGCTCCTGCCTCCTTTGCTTTGCACCACTGGGACACCCCCTCCTCCCTGCCCAGGGCCCGCAGCATCACCCCACTACTGCCGCTGCTGGCGTCCTACAGCGGCGACCCTGCTTCTGCCTCTTGTGACCCCGCTCCACCGCCACCACGTGCCCTGCACCCAGTGAGCCAGGTAAGCTACATTCGATCTATAAGACGCACTCCACTTTCCTCCCAAATTTGGGGGGTGCGTCTTATAGTCTGAAAAATACAGTAATATTTCCCTTCTTATCACATTTCAGCTCTTTAAGGAACAGATATTTTCCCAAAATATAATTGGTTGAAAATAAGTGTTTGATTTAGTAATTATCAAACATGCATTCAGTATTTAAAGAAAGTTTAATAATAGTAATATGTTAGTGCTTTTTGTCTCCACCAGGCTTTGTTTATTATTATTATTATTATTATTATTATTAATTATTATTATTATTATCATCTCTTGTGCTATGGGTAATCCCCACATCTCACTCAGACCACCTAGCGGCAGCCTATCTCACACATCAGCATGTAGTATTTAATGATTAAAAATAGCACTATGTTATTATATCTGGGATTTATAACTAAATTTATGGTTTGCAAAGTAAAATTCACAAGCATATTGAAAAGAAAGTGCCTGACATGTCTAATACCCAATCTGACAGTAAAAGAACCTGAGACTGAGGGGAAAATGACATGAATACAAGGTGAATTTCTATCATCCACATTATCCGATGCAAAAGACATGCAGCCAATCACACCGTAAAGTCGTGTCTCTCCTTGTCGCCTAACACATGACATGACCATAAAACGGTCAGCCGACAAGCCACACATGAAATTCCAGTCATTATGCTGTCTTTCCTAATCCAGGTATCTAGCTATATGACAAAAAATAATGATCATATAAAGCACACTTAAACATTTAGATATTATTTTTAAGTATAAAAATATTTTCTTATAAAAATTTAGAAAGTTATAAAAAAGAAAATTTGCAATGTAGCACTTTATGCCCTGCACTATCAATATTTTCATGTATTTGGTTGAACTGCAAAGACAGAGAGATCAATGCACAGATAAAATTGGATCATGCTTTAAATGGTTTTGTATCCTATTTTTACCTAACATTTCACTATGAGCATTTATTTTCTCATCATTAAATGATTCTCAAAAATATTTAACGCCATATTGATTTTCAGTGTGAACATATAATATTTATTTAACCTTCCCTCTACTGTTTTTGTTATTTTTACAATTAAAATACAATGAAGAGTTTTTTGAGTAATTTTTTGTGTGCATTTTACTTGTTTAAATTAAATTAGCAGAGTATAATCAGTGGGTAAAAATATGAAAAATTTTAAGGTTCTTAATATGATGGCAAATTGCCCATCTTATTTCATATGTCTTCTAGTAGCAGCAAAGGCTACTTAAATGAAAATAATTTCCACCTTTACAATAGAAAAATTTAGTTTTATATTAACCTTAGCTGGAAAACTTACTATGAAAAGGAATATTAACAGAATGAGGTGCTTTCAACAAGTGATGTATTTATGAAAGAAAACCCTAAAGCCCAGATTCACCAGGGGATAATGAAGCAGTAACTTTACTCATTTTCTTATCTTTTACACATCTATATTCACTTTAAAGTAATTTTTTCTAGTTTTTTGTGATGTTGACACTATTACAATGTCCCCACCCCCAACTCCTTTGCCCACTTCCACTTGTCCCACAGCCCCCCTTCTCTCTGGCCATCACCACACTGTTATCAGTGTCTATCAGTTATGCATGTATGTTCTTTGGCTAATTCCTTCCCCTTCTTTCATTTAGTTCCCCACCCCCTACACCCCTCTGACAGCTCTCAGTCTGCTCCATGTGACCATGCCTCAGTTTCTATTTTGTTATTCAGTTTATTTTGTTCATTAGATTCCACATATAAGTGAGATCATATGGCATTTGTCTTTTTCTGACTGGCTTATTAGCATAACAATCTCCAGGTCAATCCATGCTGTCACAAAAGGTAAAAATTTCTTCTTTGTTATGGCTGTGTGTTCCACTGTGTAAACTTACCACAGCTTTTTTATGCACTCATCTACTGATGGGCACTGGAGCTGTTTCCAGATCTTGGCTATTGTAAATAATGCAGCAATGATCATAGGGTATGTATATTCTTTCAAATTGGTGTTTTGAGACTCTTAAGATATATTCCCAGAAGTAGGATTGCTGGGTCACACAGTAGTTCCATTTTTAGTTTTTTGAAGAAACTCCATACTCTTTTCCACAGTGGCTGCACCAGTCTGCATTCCTCCAACAGTGCACTAGGATTCCCTCTTCTTTGTATCCTTGCCAGCACTTATAGTTTATTGGTTTATTGATGACCACCATTTTGAGGGGTGTGAAGTCATATCTCATTGTGGTTTTGTTTTGCATGTCTCTGATGATTAGTGATATTGAGCATTTTCCCATATGTCTGTTAACCATCTGTATGTCCTCTTTGAAGAAGTGTCTGTTCAGGTCCTTTGCCTACTTTTATTTGTATTGTTTTTCTTCCTGGTGTTGAGTTGTATAATTTTAAAGGAATCTCCAGAGAGTTTTAAGGACTGACTGGAAAATGATAAGATGCTCATTATGTATCATTTATCTTTACAGAAAAAATGGCAGGTTTTATACAGAACATTTAATGAGGCAAAAATTAAGAAAACATTGGAAAAGCTGTGAAAAATCTATTTGGTCTTCAAGGAATGATAAATGACTGGTCAGTCATCATTTATATTCTTAAATTCTTAATATTTATACAGTGTAAAGCACTTTTTAATTGATTCCTTCTAATTTTTATGTAACTTAAATTATAATCTAAATCTAGTACCGGTATTCAACCAAACAAAAACTGAAAAAAGTTATTAATACCCATGATTTGTAAAGCTGGAATCACCTAGATTATTGATTACAAATTGAAGGGGAAAGTCAACTGATTTATGTTGCAGTAAGTGTAGTCAGTTCAGCAATTGGATCAAAATGAAGAGTGACATTTATCAGAGAAGGGATCACAGAACATTGAGGACTGAGACACTGAGACCTAATCCCAGCTCATTTCTTAGCTAGATTTACCCTAGGCAAGTGAGCTCACTGTGAAGAGATTCTTACTCAGATCTATAGTGTTAGAATTGAATGATGCATTGTAACTGGAGGGCCTAACTTGAAATATGGTACATACTCTTCATAAGTATGAATCCAGGGCTTTGGAATTCACATGGTGAAGAGTTGGAGGCAATTGTTTCTATTCTAGGGGATGTCTTTTGACCTGTAACATTCACATACTCCCTCAGAAGAACCTAGGCTCACACTTGAGTTTAGTGTCTTTCCTTGGTTTAGATTGATCACGGCTCAAAGTCCACACTAGAGTTGACTTTAGTTACTTTAGTTGCCACATAAATTGTAGCACCAAATTGACTTTTCAAGGGTCTCTAAATGTTAAAAGGGATGGGTTGTTTGTTTTTACTCTCTGTCCAAGTGAGCTATAGAAAAACTTTTCCAAGAACAAACATTTAAAAAAATGGCATTTTCAATGCTTTTATCTTCTAGTTTTTCCCCCAAAGGAAGACATAAGGGAGAAAGATCCAATTATTTCTCAAAGCATTGGACCCTTAATGGGAGAAAATATTCAAAGACTATTCTGTGACCTGTGGGCCTTCAAAAAGCATATTTACCAACACCTCAGCCTTCCAGAGAGAAGACCAGGAGGAAGTTCGCAGTTAGCAGTGCTGTTGCTAGAACAGCCTTCATAGATATAAATCCACTTAATGATAAAAATAAAATACATGAGGTGTGGGTCAGCTGGAATTTCTTATTTTTTCACACTTAACTGTAGATGGTGAACCCTGAGAGCATTCCATGAGTTCCAATACAAAGGCATCATGCTCAGATAAATAAGTTATCCCTCTTTGAAAGGCTTGTTTTGATGCCAAATGTTAACTAACTTTTAAGTACAGCTCTGTTATCCTTCTGAGCATGGAAATAAAGATCTAGTCCTTGCTACAAAAAGATCAAATATTTCCTTTGTCACTAACTGATAGATTCAGTGCTTGAGTCATTGCAAATCCACTTGGAAAAGGAAAGTCAGGTTTCTTAATTCATGAATATATTAGGCATAGAGACAATTCAAAGATACTGGGGAATTGACAAAGCATGTCAGCTTATAGTATACTTTTGATGAGTGTATTCCCAGGGAGGGTAAACACATTGATAAACTCATTGCCCTTGATCTTCCAACATAGTTTCTATTGACATGTCTTACAGCTCTAGGCCCAGATTAGAGAGCATATGGCCCATTGATTGCACTTAGGGCTCTTAATGACAGGAAAGAAGATTGAATTCCTCTCACTATATACACAAGGAATGTTAGTAGCATTTCCTTTTTGGTCTTAATACACTTTTGAATTTGCAAATCTATTTTTTGACTCTTTTACTAATTCGGTAATTATTTCAAGAGATATATTTACTGTAATTCCTAAAATATTTTAATATTTTAAATATGACAATTCAAGTCATGGTTTTTGAGGTACTGTACAAATTAAATTTTTAGAAAGTTGTATGAAAATGTTTTATATTATTCGTGTGATTTTTTTGTGTGTATATCATACATATTGCAGTCTTAAAACTCAGCAAGAGTTAATATTTCTAAATATTTAGAGATCTTTTTCTATTTAAAAATATTAAAGTTTACTTAGAAAATGTACTTAATATCCATGACATCAGATACTAGATTCCATCAAGCTACATATAATGTTTGGTAGGGACTGTTTAACCAGATTCCTTTGGCTTGCCTTAGGCCTGAGTCCCCATAGCATCCTTTCAATTTTCGTGATACTGGGCAAAATCCTCTGAAAAACTTTTACTGCATATATACTGGGGCCAAAGGCCTATTCATCAGGACACTACACTTTTATAGAGGTAAGAAACACATTCCGATTATTAGGTTATTAGCACCTGCAAATTGCCTCAACTCACTTAAAATGCTTTAGTAGAAAGTAGCTATAATTCATTAAAAGCAATTTATTTATTGAAGTGCAAAAATAGGTTAATTAAATGGAGATTTGGAAGTACATATTGACTGGGAAGGATCATCATAAATGATCATTATAAATGATCCTTCCCAGTCAGAAAATCTCACTTGTGTAGAGCCTAAGAACTAAGCAAGAAGACATGTGTGTACATGTGGCAGATTAAATACATGGGTGTCCTGAGCAGTTTGAGGAGCTCCCTCCTCTACTCCATGCAGACAAATGACTTTTCTTTCTCACCATTTCTGCAAACCAGAAATTGATTTTCTAGAAATATCAATCAAGACAGTGTTGACTTGGGTCAACAGGTCCAGTGGAGAGTAGGTTTTAAGGTTTAAGAATGAAAACGAATAAATACAGTGCTACATCCTGATGTATAAAATATGTGGCTATTATAATAAGAGGAACATCAGAAAACAATGAACACCAGTTGTAAATTTGAAATAAGGTAGAAAGGAAAAATATTTTTAAGGTTTGGAAGAAGTCAATAAACCTCCTAGAAAGTAAAGACATTAAATAAAAAATATAAAAATCTTAAATGATTGATCCAAAAAGTTTAACATAACTATCTAAAGTTCAAAAAAGAATTAAAAAGAGAACAGATAAAAGCATAAGGACAATATCATTTAAGAAATAGCATATACAATACAAATAATATAAAGTTCTAAATTAAAAGAAACCATCAAATACCCAGTCTAATTTAAAAAGAAAGCACATGCTTACCTATGCTGACCATTGTAAAATATCAGAATAACAAAGATAAAGCATAAGTCTTAAAAGTGTTAACAATGGAATACTATGTGGCCATAAAAAAGAAGAAAATCTTATCTTTTGCTACAGCATGTATGGACATGGAGATTATTATGCTAAGTGAAACAAGCCAGTCAGAGAAAGGCAAGTACCATATGACCTCATTTATATGTGGAATTGAATGATAAAATAAACTGTTGAACAAACTAGAAACAGAGGCAGAGATACATGGAATAGACTGAGAGCTGTTAGAGGGGAAGAAGTTTGGGAGCTAGATGAAAGAAGATGAAAGGATTAGGCAAAAACAAATATACATATACATACACACACACATATATAAACATAAATATATACACAACATAGACATAGACAAGGGTGTGGTGATAGCCAGAGGGAAAGGGGGGTGGGGAGTAGGTAAATGTGGGCAAATCGGGGAGGGGAATGGGGAAGTATTGTGTCAACAATAAAAATAAAGTAAAAAAAAATCACAGGAAATAGCAATCAACCCTCATATCAACATTAGATAACAGAAAACAGTGAAATATACCCTAAAATTCTGAGGGGAATATGATTTTCCACATAAAATTCTACATTCAGCTATTTATCTATCAAGTATAGGAGCAGAATAAAGACACTTTCAGCCCTAGTTGCTGTGGCTCAGTGGATTGAGTTCAATTCCCAGTCTAGGGCATATGCCTGGGTTGCCGGCCAGGTCCCCAGTAGGGAGCGTGCGAGAGACAACCACACATTGATGTTTCTCTCCTGCTCTTTCTCCTTCATTTCCCCCACTCTAAAAATAAATGAATAAAACTTTTTTAAAAAGACACTTTCCAACATGCAAGGACTTACACACTTAAGAAATTACCTGTCATACAACCTATCTTAAAAAATTACTGGAACACGTGATTCAGACAAAAGAAGAATAACCCCTAATGGTAAGATGTTAAATACAAGAAACTATGCTTTGGACAGAGGAGAGTAGCCTTCAGGAGCAGCCAGTTTTGACTGCAGCTGAGATTCATGCTTGTGATTGTGGAAGGGGAAGCTCCATGGAGAAGACATGGGGTAGACTGTTTGCTTTTGTTCTTGTACATGTGGAAAAATATCTTGCTAGGATTTGGGCAACTCTATTGGAACATTTGGGAAGAGATGAGCAATTCATATATAAGAAAACAAATGAAAAAAGAGACATTTTAATTTAAATAAATGTACACATATCTGTAAGAGTATGTAGTCAAGTGCACTGAAGAGCAGATGAATATTACATCACATCATCATAATATGAGACAGTAAGGGGAAGCAGAAGTGAGGAGGGGTATTAGTTAAATCTTTACCTTAATAGGTAGTTAGTTCTATAAACACACCTAAAGTTCACAGAGCAACAAATAGAGACATAACACTGTAGATAAATGCTTGGCGTAATACCTAAAAGTGTTGAAAGTATTTGTCTCTGGGATATTGGCTTGGGCACCAAAGCTAAAAAAGAACGGAGCATGGGTAGCCTTTTTTCCCATGTAAATCTCAATACTATTTAACTTTTAAAATAATGATACAGGTTTAAACTTTAATGAAAGTTTAAAAGTCCTTAAAGAAATGGAGAGACAAGGACAGGAACGCACGCACACCCTAAATGTTCAGGAAGTCAAAATCTTGTTATATTCATAGGAAGGTCCCCATGGTACACAAGGGTAGGGGCTACATCAACAGCCTGTCTGCAGGAACTTCTGAGGTAAACGAGTCGCTAAGAAGATTGCTAGCAAGGGAGCTGAACTGAATATCTAGAATTCCAAATGCAATAGCAGATCATAAAATATAAAGCAGGTTTTCGCAGGGGTCCATTACATCATGTTCTAAATTGGTGCTCACTGAATATATATAATCATTTTTCATTGTGTTTTAAGGTGCATGCTGTTCCTACAGATAATTCATTGTTCTGTTGCCTTAACTCCCTACTGCGTGGGGAACTGAAAAATTAAATCATCCCTTTACCATTTAGCCGAGTGATCTCTTGGCTATTCAGTGCTCTTGAAATTGAAAGTTTTAGGTTTATTGCTGGCTTTACTTGAACTTTCAGAATGTCACAATATGGTGCAAGATTCGTTTCCTAAGTTCTTTCCCCACATTTGGTCTTTTCTAAACCCAGTAGGTTTTCCTAGAAAGCCTTCAGATACATTCCACTTAAGGGATAGGTACTACCTAATTTTCAGGGAAATAAAACAAGAAGAATTAAGGTAAGGGGAACCAAGATGGCAGCGTAGGCACACTGCGCCTCCTTGCACAACCAGAACTGACAGAAAATCGAACGGCAAGGAAGTCTGACACCAAGTAGATAAAAAGAAACATACATCCAGACCAGTAGGAGGGGCGGAGACGGCACAGGGGCAGAGGGGACTCACGTGGCCCTGGCGGGACCGAGACTGGCAGAGTGTGGGACCAACGGGGCAGGCAGTCTGACCACTAGCAGACCCTGTGGCCCCACATTCGCACACATATAAACCTGGACAAACGGTGGGGAGCGAAGCAGAGCTTATAACCCAGGGCTCCAGCGTGGGGAAATAACGCCTCAAACCTCTGATCGAAAATGCCCATGGGGGTTGGGGCAGCAGCAGGAGAAACTCCCAGCCTCAAAGGAGAGGTCATTGGAGAGACCCGCAGGGGCCTAGAGTGTGCACAAGCCCACCCACTCGGGAACCAGCACCAGAGGGGCCCAATTTGATTGTGGGTAGCACAGGGAGTGACTAAAATCCCATGGAGAGTGGAGCAAGTGCCATTGCTGCCTCTCGGACCCTCCCCCACATACAGGTCACTGCTCAGCGATCAGCTGTTACCCTGCCCCACCCTGGAACACCTAAGGCTCCGCCCCTTTAAGTAACAGATGCGCCAAGACAAAAAAAAAAAAAAAATGGCCCAAATGACAGAACACTTCAAAGCCCCAGAAAAAACACATCTAAGCAAGGAAGAGATAGCCAACCTATCAGATGCACAGTTCAAAACACTGGTTATTAAAGCGCTCACAGAATTGGTTGAATTTGGTCGAAAACTAGATGAAAAAATGAAGCCTATGCTAAGAGAAACAAAGGAAAATGTACAGGGAACCAATAGTGATGCAAAGGAAACTGGGACTCAAATCAATGGTGTGGACCAGAAGGAAGAAAGAAACATCCAACTAGAAAAGAATGAAGAAACAAGAATTCAGAAAAATGAGGAGAGGCTTAGGAACCTCCAGGACATCTTGAAACATTCCAACATCCAAATTATAGGGGTGCCAGAAGGAGAAGACGAAGAACAAAAAATTGAAAACTTATTTGAACAAATAATGAAGGAGAACTTCCCCAGTCTGGCAAAGGAAATAGACTTCTAGGAAGTCCAGGAAGCTCAGAGAGTCCCAAAGAAGCTGGACCCAAGGAGGAACACACCAAGGCACATCATAATTCCATTACCCAAGATGAAACAGAAGGAGAGAATCTTAGAAGCAGCAAGAGAAAACCACACAATTACCTACAAAGGGGTTCCCATAAGACTGTCAGCTGATTTCTCCAAAGAGACCTTACAGGCAAGAAGGGACGGGCAAGAAGTATTCCAAGTCATGAAAGGCAAGGGCCTACATCCAAGAGTACTGTATCCAGCAAAGCTATCATTTAGAATGGAAGGGAAGATAAAGTGCTTCTCAGATAAGGTCAAGTTAAAGGAGTTAATCATCACCAAGCCATTATTATATGAATTGTTAAAGGGACTTATCTAAGAAAAAAGAAGATAAAAAATATGAACAGTAAAAATGACAGCAAACTCACAGTTATTAACAACCACACCTAAAACCAAAACAAAAGAAAACTAAGCAAACGACTAGAACAAAAACAGAACCACAGACATGGAGATCACATGGAGGGTTATCAATAGGGGATTGGGAGGGGGAGGAAGGGGAGGAAAGGTACCGAGAATAAATAGCATAAATGATAGGTAGAAAATAGACAGGGGGAGGGTAAGAATAGTGTAGGAAATGTAGAAGCCAAAGAACTTATAAGTATGACCCATGGACATGAACTATAGGGGGGGAATGTGGGAGGAAGGGGGTGGGCAGGATGGAGTGGAGTGAAGGGGGGAAATGGGACAACTGTAATAGCATAATCAATAAATATATCAAAAAAAGAATTAAGGTAAAATACTACCTTATCCACCACTTGATTCTTACCCTTGGACTGTCTCATTCCTTGGTGCTGTACTGAGACTTTTTTTTTTAATTGATAATATCCAGATTTATGCTGATTTATCAGGATACTGAGTTATCTTTTCTGCAGTCTGTACCTTGAGGGACCTTTCTCACCACAGCTTTTGGTTCCCTATCTGGTATCAATTAATGCTATTCCCATCACATTTGTGTTGACCATTCATTCCATCACTGATCACCTCTGCCAACTCTACTGTGGATATTAGTGTCTGCTCCTCTAGCTTCCACAGCAACTTTCCATGGCCCAGCCATTCTATGTCATTCTAGAACAAAACACCATCTACATTGTGTGACTTTGGGCAAGTCTTGAACTTTATCGATTTTTTTAATCTGTTGACTAAACATTGATCCACGTCCTACATTATTTATACAGATATTTATGGATGATTTAAAAATAGAAGTAGTAGAAACTTACAAGGGAAACATTTAATAATTTTGAAATTAGAATTATACAGAAAATTATCATGATCCAAACAAAAAAGAATGATAATTGGGAAATTCTTAACAGTTCTTGCATTTAGTCATCTGAGATTTAGCTATTTCAGATAGCTCTGGTGTGGAATGTAGATTTACCAATTCATAGCTGGTGCCTTTTTTTATCCTCCTTCCTGTCAGTCACTAAGATGCTTACAGCTTTTGAATTTGATCACTCCTGGTCCTATGCGAAGGTCACTCAGCTGGAAGGACAGCAGTCATCACCTAGAATGGCTGCCATATGCCTCAGTCCACCAAAAGAGGAAATTGTGTTAGGAGTCCCACAGGCAGAGCTCATTTACAAGAGAACCAAGTTGGAGTCATGTCATTCAAAAATGTCTCCTTGACATCACTGCCCTAATCATACACATTTGATAATAGCAAACTAAATCCAGGATATAACCATGGACTGCTGAGACCACTGAGCTAAAAGTAATAAGGAAGAAGAACAGGGCTAGGCAAAGGCATCTGCTTTGACTGCTTAAAATCTACTCAAGAGTCATTCGTCTTGTCTGTTTTAGAGAAGCCAAGATCATCATTTCGACAGATTTTAGTGGAGGCAGGGGAGGGAGAAGCCTTTATATATCACAGGGTATATATAAACCAGGACCTAATTTGACCTGAAGTTTTCTGTGAATATTTCTTAGTTGGCAGAGAGCACCGGAGTCCCAGAAATGACCCTTCAGATTACCCTTTTTGTAAGTGATTATGCAAGAAGCTGCTGAAAATGCTTAGCTGTTCAATGCATAAGAGAAAGGAAAATTGTTAAATTGTCTGTAAATGGCAAGAAAGTCACATCAAATTTAGGAAAATATAAAAAAACTGAAGTGCATCTTATTTTAAATTTATTTTACACTTATTAGCAAATTTAAGAATAAAGAAAAGTGAAACTAAATTTAAAAATCATGTATAGTTATACAACATAAAGTCAAATTACTTTTTACATTTATTGTATGATTCTTATTCCACTGTGCATGGTGCTTTCTATCCTTATATTTTTCATTTATCATCATAAGCATTTCCCCCCAATTTATAAGCTCTTTAATAAATATTTCCATGCCTGTTCAATATGCAATTGTATGGTATTATAACTTATATAACCATTATGTGGAAGATTTGTGTTCACCTTTTTTTACTATAGTACTGATAATATACAGTGGTGGGCAAAAGTAGGTTTGCAATTGTATTAATAATACAATAATTAATAAATAAATAATAACACAAGAATAAACTCTGTTTCATGTACTCACAACTGTAAACCTACATCTTCCAACCCCTGCATTACTTTCTATGTTTAAACTAACCCTTGTGATGTAGTTAGTTCCCTGACTTGGTCTGTATAGTTCTAAAATCACTTCTTTGGAATATTTGTGAATGAACATGAAGTTTCCTTAGTTATACAACAGTAGAAGTATATAACTTTTGTAGTAATGTTTCTTACATTGAAGGAATTGTTTTCTCTTTGGATTAAAGAAATAATAATATAGGAATGTAGTGTCATTTAAAGAAGACAAGATGAGATCTGATCTTCTTTAGTAACTTAGAACATTATTTCAACTCCTAATATTATGCTCATCCTCCTAAAAATATGAGAAAAACATATACACCTCAAAACATTTTTGGGAGTATTCTTTTAATCCATGAATATCTATTAAATGTCTACTATATACCATAAACTTCAAAGCACTTGAGATTTATCAGTGAACAAAGCAAAGATCCCCACCTTCACAGAAGTTATATTCTAGTGGAAAAGAAAAAAGGCAAATAATAAACAAAACTAAATAGATAGATAGATGATAGATAGATGGATGGATAGATGCAAACATATTTTATGTCACAAGGAAATATATGCTATAGTAACAGAAAGAAGAAAGGAGCATGAGGAAGTTTTGAGGGAGAATGCAATTTTAATACCATGAAAAGATATTTCGTGAGCAAAGGTTGAAGAACTCATGTTGTCCTTTATATGAGTAGTTTAAGTGAACAGTAAAGATGAGAGCCTGAAGCCTGAAACTAAAAGAGAACATAAGGAAGGAAACAAAATGGAATCATCAAGTGTAAATGACCCTTCAAAAACAATTTTGATGCAAAGTTCAGCCTCAAAAATAGGCAAGATAAGATTTTGTCTGTTTTTTAAGATGGGAAAAATAGTAGCTGATAGGAATAATCCAGAAGACAAGGAAACTGAAGATGCGAGAGAAGGGATAGGATCTAGGGAACAATAGGGGTATTGGCTTGAGCTACCTGCCATGCTAAGTCATCTGTGGTACCAGACTACCTAACATTGCTGATGGATTCAGGTGGTGATGTAGTTGATGAGCAGGTGTGGTGGTCAATATGGTTTTCTCTGATTGCTTCTTAAATGAGATTATTTGACAAGAGGAAGGATATGAAGGAGGTGTTATGGGTTTGAGTGAAAAAGAGAAGTCCTGTAATAGCTATCTAAGAATGTATTGAATAAATTGGACAAGGGAAATAAGATGTTGTCTAGAAGCAGTAAGGTTGTGGTCATGGATGTAAAGTGAGACCACCTTTGTAGTTGTTGTTTCACTCCAACATATTCAGCTCTTGGCTGAGGTCTTGGGTGAGCTACTTGGGTGAAGTAGATGGGAAATTTGACTTAAAGAGGATGTGGGATTTTCCAAGTGAGAACAAAGCAGCAGTATGAATGCAGTGTAAGGAATGTTGAAATTGGTTGGTTTTAAACTGGAAATGAGGGCTGGGAGGGTGAGGGAGAGTGAAGAAAGCATAGGATCAATGGATTAAAAGTTCTAGTAGGGTTGGTGTTGGAATTCTGAAGTGGAAGAAAAAGACGTGATGGTCAGTCAGTGGGAAGCATGGGACTGAGATTTCAGAGAGGTTGCTTAATGCAGCATTGGCATGACAAAGTCTAGAGTGAGTTCAAAGATGATTATACAAGGTATGCTCATCTAGCAAAATAGTTCCTTACAGAGCCTTCCTTAACCCTCTCAGGGAAGTTCATGTGCCTCAGCATTTGCATAATTCCCCATTAATATGCATTTTTATCAACATCATCATTGTGTTAGGTTGAACTACATGAAATTGCCAAGATTTGAAATTCATTGTCTTTAAAAAGAGCAATGTCATATGGTTCAATCTAATTTTTTTGTTCATTAGTCTGAGTTTCTTGAGGGTAGTAACTGAGTTGTATTTATCTTTTTATTTCTATCACTTATCACAGTCTCTCATATAAGTGGGATTCATTAAATGTTCCTCAATAAATTAGTACAACTCCATAACAAAGACCCACACATTAAAGTTGGAAGATACCATATGCTACCTCCTAGTGGATGCAGTTTTTTTAACATCATATGGGCAATTTAACAGAAAGGTGACGGTGCTTTCTGGACACAGGTCAGTGACCAGCAAGTGCTGTAATGGCTTCCTTAATTCAAGCAGGACTTGTGTTCTGATTTTTCATGTTAGAGGTGATTGATTCCTTTCACAGGATCTTACCAGCACCTGGAGCTGGTCGCGGCCAGGGCTCCTCATGCTGGGTATGCACATAGACTGGAGAATTCAAGAGCGCACAGAAGCAGCATCACTCTTTTTACAGTCATGGGTACAATGCAGATGGAATAAAACTGGACACTCTTGTTTCAGTTTTTAAAAACATTTATTTCATGTGTAGATGTTTCCTGAATTATAAGATACAGGCTTATACTAATTCAAATATATAAACAACTTCTCTTATTTTTGGTGCAATGAGTTGGTTGGTTTTCTTCTCATGTTATGGTGAGGATTATCCCTGTATTATCCCTGAGGTCCTGAGTGGGGCCTGGAGTCACTGAGCATCAGTTATAGCTGGGCAGTACTTGGCCCTTTACAGCCACCATCTCAAGAGGCAAAAAAAGGTCAGGTGAGCAGTGCTCAAAGCTCCCTCCACCTGTTTTCATTGACTACATGTGGATGGATAGGAGTTACTACTTCTTCAGGCTACAGTGAAGATCAGATGGGTTAATACCTGGACAGTGTTTAGAAGCACCTGGATCCTCCTTATTGGTCACTAAGCAATTGCTCTGGGGAGATGCCACCTACTGGTTTGCATGTATTGATTTATTTAATAATTGCTAGATCCTTTTCTCCATTTATAGTTGAGAAAATGGAGCTTAGCAAAGTTAAACATTCGAAAGTCTTAAAAACCAGTGTGTTCCCATCAGCCCCTCCTTAAAGTCCTGCTGTGTTCTTTTGTTTTTCAGATGAGTTCTTTCATAACCTGGCCTCTGTTCTCCCTCCAGTCTCACCTTCTGCTCTTCTACCCACCATAGATCTTTGATCTGAGAGAGTTGCTTACAGTGTCACATAGTTTCAAGACTTTGGAAGGATATTTTCACATGATCTTCCCCTTACCAGTATGTCTTCCTAGTCTGAATAACTTTTACCTGTCCTTTAGAGCTCATGATGAGCATCACCTCCTCCAGGAAGCCCTCCAAAGTCTGATTGTGAGTATTAAACTCTGAGCCCCAGAAAACCTTTTTTTTCTTATCCTCCCATGACTTTCATCACAGTCCACTGTGGTCACAGGAGTGTACACCCAGGTTCCTTGATGAAAACACAAGGGCTTTAAGGATATAAACCATGCCATACATGTCTTTGTATCCACAGTACCTACCCATCATGCTGAGAAATGGGCAGGACAGCAAAAAGTGACTATTGAAGTAAGTGAATCCATGGAGAAGCTGGTGATCCTTGGTGTCACAGTGACCTAAATGTTAATATCACTTCCATTACTTAGTAGCTGAATAAACTGACTTTCTTAAGTTCTTAAAATCACAACTTCTGCCCTGGCCAATATGGCCCAGTTGGTTAGAGCACTGGCCTGTAGACCAAAAAGGTCACAGGTTTGATTCCCAGTCAGGGCACATGCCCAGGTTGTAGGTTCAATCCCTGGTTGGGGTGCCTACAAGAAGGCAACAAATCAATGTTTCTCTCTCACTTCTTCACTCTCTCTCTCTCTGTGTCTCTCTGTCTCTCTCTCCTCCTCTCTCTCCCTCTGTCTCTCCCTCTGCCTTTGTCTTTCTCTAAAAGCAATGAAAAAGTGTCCTTGGCTGAGGATAAAAAAAATCACAACCTCTTATCTCTAAAAGGAAAATAATGTCTTTTTTATAGAAATGTTGTAAGGATTAAATAAAACAATGTTTATAAATGCTTTACTTAAAGCTTGGTGCATAGAAATCACTGAATAAATAATACTGTTATAATCATCATTTTCAAAGCCAGTATTCAAACCTGAGTCTGATTCCAGAATCATTGTTCTTTCCACTACAACCTGAAAGTCCCTCCTTGAAAGCAAGTTAGATGCACAAGAAAGCACATTCTTCAGTGAGGTCTCAAGAGTACAATTCAGGGCATTAATATGCAAAATTGGACTACTTGTACCCTTTTAATATTCTAACCACCAGTGTCTAAAATCTACACTAAGAGTTTTTTTCTGATAAGAACATTGTATTACCTCTGTCCATACGAAATGGTTATTCTAAGCTATACTCTGCAGAATATCTGAACTAATAATATGTATCTCTGAACAATTTAAAAATACAGTCACCTAAAATATTATAAAATACATATTATACAAGTATATAATGTTGTATAATGCTTTACATTTTCTGCTAATGTCACAATGTACAAAGGAGCTAGGATTCATATCCATTTCTAGGCCTGGCCTTACTTGTCATCGGGCGAGAGATTTTATGTTGTAATTTCAGCAATATGGCAACGTCCCCTCTCTAAAATAAATCCAGTCCTCACACACACACATGCTAGAACTTCTAAAGATTAATTCTTTAGGTTTAAGGCTCTAATTTCTGTTAACATGCAGATAACCCTGAGAAGAGAAAACTTCCTGTTAGTCATTTGCACATAAATGTGAGTGACATTCAGATCCTCCATGAAAAGAGGCTACGTTTAAGTAGAGGCTGCAGGGAGAGACAATGGAGATCCTGTGGCTGTAGGGAGAGAGAAAATACAGGAGCAAATAAGTGGCAAAGGAGCAGCTCAGGTTTTGTAGGTGACCAGCATGGTTCCAAATAGAATTTCACTTCCACATAGACTTCTAAATACAGTGGAAACTCAGTTCTCAAACTTAATTCATCTAAGACATTTTTTCCTTGACCAACTTGGTTGAGAACCAAATTTTTTGAGAACGAAGTCACTCGAGAACCGAGGTTTGGCTGTAGTCTTAATTTATCCTTATGGGCTCTGTGTCTTTTCATTCCATAGCTCAGTTAATCATATTAAATAATTAGCAGTATCATAAATACCATGTAAATGCTCTTTAAAATAGAATGAGAAAGTCAACTAAGTGTCCAGCTCACTACTACTTGCATGTCTATTTGAGTGTGAATGCGGGTATATGAACACCACCCCTCACACACACATAATTGCTTAGCCCTTTTCTGTGACCCACACTGAGGACTACATTTTCTCTTCTATTCAGACCATGCCCCAGACCAGCCCCACAGGTGCTCGTGCTGAGCTTGGAGCATCACTGGCAGGCATACAGGTGTCCTCCCAAGTCCTCACTGCTCCTCATGCTCTTCCTGCATTCCAAAGGCATTGGGACCCACCCCTCTTTCTCCATCTCTCTTCCCCTGATATTCTTCCCCCATGATGGTGAGCAAGATGCTATGATGGGGAAACACCCCTTGAATGGAAATAACTCCCATATTTACATGTTTATAATCTAACAAGCTAATAATTCATATTTTATTTATGGATCCTTAAAAAAATAAAATACAAGTACCTTGAGAACAGAGAGCAAAGCTTTTCATCTAGGTCTTCCCAACAGCCACTGGCCCAGTATCCTGAATATATTAGTTCTCAGGAAATGTTTAGCAAAGTTTTTGCCATGAAGGTGGTCATATGGGCAAAACAGATTACCACAGGACCAGCCCCTGAAATAACTAGACCCAGAAGAAAGCAGAAAGGAGAGTATGGGCGGTTTTCTAACACACATTTTTATTTAAAGATTACTGAAAGATGGAGACCAAGTGGGTAAGACTGAGTTGAATCTCATTCATGTATAAGTAACATACCAGTTTTAAAACCTATTTTGTTTTATTCTAAACCTCTTAACAAAATTTCATACATATATTCCTTAGTGCTCAACTTGAAAATAAGTGCCATTTTTTCATACCAAAAAGTAGTGAATTCTACTTCCAATTCCCAGAGACAGTTTCCTGACTCACTCTTACCTCTCCAGTGTCCATCAGGACTGGTTGTTCTTTGAATTCACACAGAGGCAGAGTGATCATTTTATGGCAGAAAGCAAAAATCTGTAAAATTATGGCATGTTGCACAGAGGAAGTAGGATGGTCAGATACCATAGAAGGTGAGACAATGAAAATTCAATGTTCTTGTTTTTCCCAAAAGTTCCTTTATAGATGGAGAGAAAAAGTTGCTTCACTAGTCTTTATTCAAAATTAGAGTGCTGATTTGTAAGATCCTCTCAATGTGAGACTAATGACATGTTAGAGGTGTATTAATGAATCCATGTACAGGAAGATAAAAGAGGAATCAGGGCTAATCAGAATGCCCGCTATTTTAAGATCTTTCCTTGACCATGTAATGACCTTCATGCATATTATGCACCATTAGTATTCATGACAATTATATATTTTTAATTTTCTCAATGTTATAAAACATTAATCATTGGTACCACCAATAAATAAGATATTTTTGCCTGTCTAGTTTACATAAAATTTTGGCAGTACTCAACTTGCAAATATCATGAAATATGTAAAAACAAAAAAGCCAAAAACTGAAAATAATCTAAAAATATTCACTAAATTCTAAACATTTATAATTAATTTTGGTGTCATAAACAATATCAGCAAAGAGGCCTTTTAAGTCAAAGTGACTTAAATCTTTATCCTTTCATCTGAAAGGCAGTTGAGAATCTAATAAATTTTTGAAAAAAGAGAATTGCAATGCTTATATATCCTGAGAAAAAGTAACTAAAGTATAAGTAAAAAGAGTGGGGATACTTTTTACCTTTGTATTTTGTATTTCTTTCTCACTCAGGGTCAAGTGTGCTGTACTCAGAAATGACTTGGAGCACAACTTTGAACAAAATTGGTGGGGAGAAGGAAAAACATGGACATGCTACAAAGTCTGTGGGTTTGGCTGTCTTTATCAAGCAAAGGAGTTGGGGAAGGAGGAAGTAATATGTGGCCCAATTATTGTTGCATTGGCAGTAATCAACCAATCCAACTGCCTCTGTTCTGTTTAGCCATAGAAGTTGTCTTTTTTCTTTTGTCATGACTCATGGCACTGTGGTAATACTCAGGAGTAATTGCACCCTGAATCTGTAGAGAAATTCCAGCACCGTCAGTGGGCTGATGGAGCAAGAGCAGACTGGCTGGTTGGCATCAGAGCAGGTATCTCGCCTGAATATTCAAAGATAAATGTTTCATTTATTAATTTTAAAAATATGTCTTAAGCATCTACTATCTGTCAAACACTATCCCAGCTCTGTGAATACAGCAACAAACACAAACAAATAAACCAGCCTCTTCTTTATGGATCGCACATTCTAACAGAAGGAAACAGAATTAAACATATTAATAAGAAAAGTATGTAATATGTATGATGATGATAAGTGCTCTGCAGAAAAAAATAAAGTAGAGAATGGCAAAGAGACTTCTGGGTGGGGTAGATGGATGATTTAAAACTGCATGAAAAGATGGCATTTTAGTGAGCTATGTTACATCTGGGGGATATACAGGCAGAGGGATCTAAGGCAGGCCTTGCACAGCAAGTTCAAGGGCAACAGAAAGGTCAATATGTCTGAATCAGAGTGAGGAGGGAGTGAAGAGCAAGAATAATGGGGTCCAAATTCAGTACTACCTCTTGGACCAGAGCAAAGATGGTCTTTTGCTTTGAGACTTTTAGACATCAAAGGGTTTTCAGCAGTCTTGATCAGATTTACATTTAAAAGGGTCATTTAAGCTAAATGTTGAGAATTGATTGCAAGAAGGCAAGGATAGAAGTTTAAATTTTTTGCCATAATCTTAAGGAAGCTCAGACTGGGATAGAAGTGGCAAACTGGCCACCAGGGATCTGATTCTGTATTATTTTGAAGGTAGAGTCAACAGGTTTTTTTAATGGACTAGATGAGGGATGAGAGAGAAAGAGATAAGAATCAGGAATGACACTGTGACCTGAGCATCTGGACTAATAGAGCTGTCACTTAATGTGATAGGGAAGACTCTGGGGGGGGAAATGAGTTTTTTAGAAGGAATACTAGGTGTTCTGTATTTGAGTATGCTAAAATTGAGATGTTTATTAGACTTTCTTCTCCCTCCATGGCAGCCAGCTAGATTATATTTCCTATTCTTCTTGTATTAATAATTTGGCTTTGTGGCTTATTTCTAACCTGAAAATGGTTACAAAAGTGATATGCATCATGGTTAGGCTTATGTAAACCTCACAAGCATGGTACTCCACTCTCTTTCGCTGTCTTTAGAGTACTTCTTATAGAAGACAGAACCACAAGATGGAAAAGCCTTGGTCCCTGAAGAATCAGGTCTAAGGCCCCCCTGACAATTAGTAAAGCTTATTTTAAACTTGGGAAGCAAGAAATAAACTTTTGTTTCATTAAGCCATTGATATTTGGTTGTTTATTCATTATGAAAATTAGTGTTATACTAACTATTATAGTATCCACATTGAACATATATTAATATGTTTGGGAGTCACCAGCTTACAGATGGGTTTTAGAGTCATATGGAGGATGTAATTACCACAGGGATGAGCATGGAATGCAAAGAGAAGAGGCCCAATGGCTGAGCTTTTAGGGCTCAAATATCTAGATATCCAGGAGATGGGGCTGGGGGTATGAGCCAGCATGGAAGCCAGAAGGGGTGGCCAGGGAAGTAGAAGGACAATCAGGGGAGTATGATATCTAGGAAACCACTTAAAACAAGATGTCAAGGAAGAGGGAGTGACCAACTATAAAATGAAGCTGATAAATGAAGTAAGAAAAGAACTTTGTCATTTTATTATAAGTGTAGATACTTTTGAAAAGAAGATCATATTACAGTAGAATATAATCCAGCCATGAAAATTGGGGAACACTTGTGACTTTTGGCCAAGATGGAGGTAGGCACATTGTGCCTCCTCACACAACTAAAAGAAGGACAACAACACATTTAAAAACAAAAAACAACCAGAACTGACAGAAAATCGAACTGTATGGAAGTCCGATGACCAAGGAGTTAAAGAAACATTCATCCAGACTGGTAGAGGGGCGGAGATGAACGGGAGGGCAGAGAGGATTCATGGCAAGGCAGAGGCTGGAGGACCGGGCCAGCAAGGCTGCGGCTGACAGACCTGGTGAGGCAGTGGGTTGCGGACTGGGTGGTCCCACATTTGCATGCAGATGAACCAGGAGGAACAACTGGGGATCAAGACAGATGACACAACTCAGGGTTCCGGCATGGGGAAATAAAGCCTCAAAGCCTCTCACTGAAAAAACCTGTGGGGGTTGAGGCAGGAGGAGAAACTCCCAGCCTCACAGGAGAGGTCTCTGGAGAGACCCACAGTGTCCTAGAAGGTACACAAACCCACCCACCCAGGAATCAGCACCAGAAGGGCCCAATTTTCTTGTAGGTAGTGGAGGAAGTGACTGAAAGTTGGTGGAGAGCTGAACGAATGGCACTGTGCCCTCTGCCCTGTACCCTCCTTCCCCCCATACAGTGCCACAATGTGGGTTGCCCCACCCAGGTGAATACCTAAGGCTCTGCCCCTTACTATGTAACAGGTGTGGAGACAAAAAAAAAAAAAATTGGTCCAAATGAAAGAACAGATGAAAGCTCCAGAAAACATACAACTCAGCTATGAAGAGACAGCCAGCCTATCAGATATGCAGTTCAAAACACTGGTAATCAGGATACACACAGAATTGGTTGAGTATGGTCACAAAATTGAGGAAAAAGTGAAGGCTATGAAAAGTGAAATAAATGAAAATGTACAGAGAACCAACAGTGAAGGGAAGGAAACCGGGACTCAAATCAATGGTTTGGACCAGAAGGAAGAAATAAACATTCAACCAGAACAGAATGAAGAAACAAGAATTCAAAAAATGATAAGAAGCTTAAGAACCTCCAGGACATCTTTGAATGTTCCAATATCAGAATCATAGGGGTGCCAGAAGGAGAAGAGGAAGAGCAAGAAATTGAAAACTTATTTGAAAACATAATGAAGGAGAACTTCCCTAATCAGCAAAGGAAATAGACTTCCAGTAAGTCTAGGAAGCTCAGAGAGTCCCCCAAAAATTGGACCCAAGGAAGTACACATCAAGGCACATCGTAATTATATTACCCAAGATTAAAGATAAGGAGATAATCTTAGAAGCATCAAGAGAAAAGGAGAGTTACCTAAAAAGGAGTTCCCATAAGACTTTCAGCTGATTTCTCAGAAGAAACCTTGCAATCAAGATGGGACTGGAAGGTACTCGAAGTCAAGAGAAGCAAGCACCTACATGCAAGATTACTCTATCCAGCAAAGCTATCATTTAGAATGGAAGGGCAGATAAAGTGCTTCCAAGATAAGGTCAAGTTAAAGGAGTTCATCATTACCAAGCCCCTATTATACCTTATTATATGAAATGTTAAAGGGACTTATCTAAGAAAAAGAAGATCAAAAATATGAACAGTAAAATGACTACAAACTCACAACTATCAACAATGGAACCTACAAACAGAAACGAAAACAAAGTAAGCAACCAACTAGAACAGGAACTAGAACTAGAATCACAGATATGGAGATCACATGGATGGTTATCAGCAGGGAGGGGAAGGTGGAGAATGGGGGAAAAGGTACAGGGAATAAGAAGCTGAATTGGTAGGTACAAAATAGACAGGGTGAGGTTAAGAATAGTATGGGAAATGGAGAACCCACAGAACTTATATGTTTGACCCATGGACATGAACTAAGTTGGGGGGAATGATGGTGGAAGGGAGGGTACAGGGCAGAGGGGAATAAAGGTGAGAAAAAATGGGCCAACTTTAATAGCATAACCAATAAAATATATTTAAAAAAAATTAAAAATCAAGACATACATTAAAAAATAAATTACATGAAAAGCTTCTCGGTTATCACTTTATCATAGCTTTTAAATACATCCATTCTCCCACTTCTGTACACTTTCCCTCTTTCCTGTGCTTTGTTATATAGAGTCAGGAAAATCACTCTAGAAATACTTCTCTAAGGTTATTAAAATGAGTGACACTAATCTTCATGGTGGGAAAAACTGGTACCCTGTTGTCTTCACACCGTGTGTTTTTGTTTGCTCTGTATTTTTTTAAAACTCATATGCCCCTTCAATGTATCTTCTGTAAAAAATTGTAGTAAAAATTCTTTCAGATCATTCTTATACGTTCGGAAACTTCCCAAATCACCTTCTCAGCTTTTCCTTGGTGGTCATACTGTCTTCATTCATATAAGCAAGAAACTCCAAGACTTTTACCTTTATTTTACAAGTAAGGACACGTCAATTAACTGAGGTGTACTCTTATACTTTGAACTCTGTGAATCTCCCAGTCTGTCTGGATCTAATTAACTCATTAACTCTTGTCCTGTGGAACAGTTTTAGCAGACCGCAGGCATAGGGAAAATCCACTTCACCTTTGATGGACTGACTGCTTCTCAATGAACATTTCAGAAACAAATATGGTGGTTTTTTTCAAATCATGTTCCTTTAAAAGTATTTTTGACCTAGTATTTATTCTTTTAGGACACATGTTACATACTAAATTCTGAAGAGTAAGAGTCAGGCTTTTAACATGTGCTTCTTGAAGTACTGACATGATTCAAAGCTCTTATACCTGGTACCATTTTCTAATGTGTGATGTATAGTTTAAATATAAAACTCATCTTGTTCCCCACAACCTTGGCCCTGGGAAAGGCTCTATAGCTCTTTGAACCTTTCTGCCAGTGGTAGTATCTAAACAGCCTCTTTGGACTGGAGCTGCAAGGAGGAAGACGGGGGTGGGGGCAGGCAAAAAGTCCATAATGCCCATCAGCGGTTTCATCTCTTTGTGCAGATTGAATTCAAATGGTGAATGCCAAACCAGCACGAAAACCTTCACTTCAGGGTTACAGAGAGGGACTGACCTGTTACTTTCACAAGGCCCTCTCCATTTTATGTCCCATTTCTAATATAATACCAGGTGGACAAGAATCCAGCATCAGGGTTAGTCCTTTTACAAAACTGTAATGACTGAATGGACACTAAGGACTGGCACATCCTTTCCCCTTTGTGCTCAGAAACACTAGTGTACAAAATTATTCATTTTTCTTTTTTTCATCAAACTAAAATTTGTTGATTTCTGATAAAGTGATGTTAAGCTGTTTCCTTAATTTAAAAAAATTATAGACCCACAATGCAACTATCTATTACTTGGAAATTAAGTTTTGGACCTTAGATAACAATATTTGTGTAGCCAAGAAATCCCAAATAAAAAAGAGACATTGGATGTAGGGAGTTCTTACTCTCCTCCTAGATCAATACTGATTCTTGTAAGAATAATCAGTGTGACCCAGCATCCTCTTGACCCTAGTTCAACTTTTATTAATCTTCCATTTTACAATATTGCAGGCATATTGAGTTATGAAAGTAACTTATTATCTTTAACAAAACAGGCAACAGTTGTCCTCTTCTAAGTGCACATTCATATTCGTCATATTTATTTACCTCAACCAAAAGTTTACAACATATTCCAAACAAACCACTCTTGGATTATAGATGATGAACTAGTCAGGTATGTAAGATACTATGGTATGGAGAAGGCAGAATGATGATACCGCCCCCCACCCCAGCTAACAATGTCCTTAGCTGACTTTAAAGTAGGATAATTATCCTATAGTATCCAGGTGGGTCCAATATAATCACAAGAGTCTTAAAGGTGGAATAGGGAAGCAGAAAAAGAAAGGCAAAGGGAGATGGGACTACAGATGAGGATCAGAGAGATTCAACATAGCTGATTTGAAGACGAATCAAGGAAGGTGGGTGGCAAAGGCTGGAAAACAGATTCTCCCCTGGACCCTCCTGAAGGTACCCAACCCTGCCGCCACCTTAATTTGAGCTCAGTGATATCTGTTTCATACTGTTCACCTACAGAACTGTAAGAAAATCAAGTTGTATTATTTTGAGTCAGTAAGTTTGTGCAATTTGTTACAATAGCAATAGGAAATTGCTGCAGATACTCATGAAACATATGCACCCATCACTTTCCATATGTACTGGTTGCACTCATTTTAATCTGGAAGGCAAAGATACCATGGTGATGGGTTCTGTGGAAACATTTCACAGTCAACAGAAAACAGAGCACTTGGGCAGCAGTGTTTTCCCCCACAAGTTGAGTTTCTAAACTAAAATTGTTCTTTGACTTTCTGGATATTAGCAAGAACATGGTATCTGGCCAAGGGTGAGACATACAGCTCATAGTTTTCCTGTCAGACTGCAGAAGGTCAAAGTTTCTCAACCTGCCCTTCTTTTGCTTTCATACAATCTCCACACAAGTGTGTAAGATAGCTTTATTATTCATGGTTTGCAGACAAGAAAACTTAGGGTCAGAGAGGTCAAGTGTCTTGTCTACACTTCCTTCTTAAACAGTCAACTTTCAGCCTGCTGACACCATTAACTAATAATCTTCTGTCAATTCTTCTGTGGTACTTTTTGGTTATCGGATTATTATTTATCTTCTAGAAGTTAATGCTTGCTGAAAGTGGGTGACATATTTACTTCATAGATTAGATTTCTTTCTTCAGATAAGGGCAGAAAATGGATCTATTGGGTTGCCCAAAGAGTCCTTTTAATTTTCTCCATAAATTAAAAGACACATTTTTCATTTTCACAATAACTTTATTGATTTGGATATTTTGAATATGTCAGCTGTCTCCTGAATAGTATAACATTGACTGTTCTCAATTAATGTCTTGATTTGATTGCTATCAACTTCAACTGGTCTGCCCAACTGTGGAGCATCATCCAGTGAGAAATCTCCAGCACGAAACTTCGCAAACCATTTTTGACATGTTTGATCAGTCACAGCACCTTCTCCATACACTGCACAAATCTTTTGTGTGTGTGTGTGTGTTTCAGTTGTGCTTTTACCTTTCTTGAAGTAATAAGGCATAACATGCCAAAAATGTTACTTATTTTCTTCCATCTTTAATATTAAATGTATACACAAAATTTACAATTTTTGGTAACTTTTTAAATAATGTACATCGTTATGACATCTGTCACAACACAATCTAACAAAAATTGTTTTGAAAGAACTTAAAGACAACTAAGCACTACTAGAGATATCTAACAGAAAAAAACAAATGAACTTTTTGGCCAACCCAATAAATACTTATACCTATATGCACTATACAATAAAAAGAGCTCGGGAAACGAAGATGATTATCAGTGGTTATGATGGAAAAATAAAAATGCATTTCTGAACAAAGAACATTTTTAAGGAGATACTGCTGAATTTTATTTGTGAGGCACTTGATAGAAAATGTATTCTTACAGGCATCTTTTATAACATCTGATAGAAGGCAGAGTGGAAAGAAGAGAAGAAAATGGGGCTTGGGGCCAGGCAAACCTGGGTTTGAATCCTGCATTTCATACTTAGCCATAGACCTTTTGAAAGTCTCTTGAAGAGCTTGGAGTCTCCATAGGTCCACCTACAAAATGGTACAATATAGGGCTTACTTCATTGATTTACTCTATCCTTTTACCTGCTTATCAAGGTCACTACAACTTTTTACCTAATCATCTCTTTAAGTGTCCCTATTCTTTATTTCTACCTCTGCAAAGTTGCCTAATATGACTGAAAAGTGGTTTTAGTTCATCTCTTTTATTTTTATTTTTTTATTATTCAATTACAGGTTATATTTAATATTACTATGTGTTAGTTTCAGGCATACAGCATGGTGGTTAGATAGTCATGTATTTTATAAAGTGTTCACCCTGCTATGTCCAGTACCCAGCTAGCACCACCCATAGTTATTAAAATTTTATTGACAATATTCCCTATGCTGTGCTTTACACCCCCATGACTATTTTGTAACTACCAATTTGGACTTCTTAATTTCTTTACCTTTTCACCCAGTCCCTCGGCCTGCTCCTCTCTGGCAACTATCAGTCTGCTCTCTGTATCTATGAAATCTCCATCTGAATGTTGCATTGTGCTTTTTTTTTTCTTCTTCTATCTCAGTTTGGGACACTGCAATCCATTCACTCTTAAGCTGCAGACCCAGGAATCGCACCACAGTCTTCCTTTGCTTCACCTGCCAACAGGGTAACAAGTTCTGTTCATGTCACTTTCGAATGCCCCTGAGCTACTTTCCCAGGATCAGATCCCCACCATCCCTCACCTGAACTACTGCCATTGCTCCCTGGCTGCCCTTGTCTCCATTTCCAGCTCTTCCATTTTATTCTTCCCTCTGTCCCAACAGGAAGCTTTGTAACATACCATGTCCAGTCATTAAAATTCTTCGATATTTCCCTTCACTTATAGGATAAGGGCTTTGAACAATTACTTTTTCTCTTCATCAGCTTCCTCATTTCTAAAATGGAAATAATAAAAACAAAAATAGTATGCAATTTCATAGGATTTACATTTTTTACTTTACTTTAAAATAGGTAATACATTTCCATGGTTTAAAAACTCAAATGGATGGGGTAGGGGGTAGGGGTGGGGAGAAAATGCAAAAATAAATAAATAAATAAATTTTTAAGCATTTAAAAAATCAAATAAATAAAATAAATTTTAAAAAATCAAATGAATGTAAAAACTCTTATTTTCACACTTGCTCCACCCAAACAGTTGCTCCTTTGCTCCAAATGGGCAACAATTTTTATAATTTGTTTCTTCATACAAATGAAACTGATATATATATATAGAGAGAGAGAGAGAATGTATATTGACATATATATTCAATATATATGAATTATATATATAATTGACATATATAGTAAATATATATATTTTTTAAATTCCCCCTTTCTTACACTAAAAAATAAAACAACTCAGAGTCAAAAGCCCTTAGAAAAAGAAAGAAACTAACATGTAGAAATACAAGGGAGTGAGCAAATTTAGAATAGCACAGATATTTAAAATACACATATAATGTTATTAAATTAATCAAGTTTACCGTTAGTCTGTTCATAAAGAAAATAGTCATTTCCTCATGTGATTAGCATATCCACAAAGCCCATGACACATTGTCAGACATCAGCAATGGAAAAGCCAGGGGTAAAACGGCTTCTGTTCAGGTTTCAGCCATTTGTGGGAACTGTTCAAGGCTTCATTTACTCAGGGAGCTGGAGCTAGATGTATTGACTCTGCTTTTTGTTTCTGTGGTTGGTTGGTTTGGTTTGGTTTTGGAGTACAGTGTGACTGTTTTCTTCATTTTTCCTTTGTGAAATGCATGTGTTCATCATGACACAGGGAAGATGTCAGTGTTGCTTCCATACCGTTTGCAGCTAGAGCAAATACTTTTGTTACTCGGGTTACTGTGGGTGCTCCCTTCATATCTAATTGGGCTTTGAAGTACCACAAATAAATGCCCAGCCCCTACAGCTGTCCTGCTCTGCTTCCCCAGTGCACTTGGCTGACAGTCTCCTCCCCACCGGCAGTGTGGTGGCAGGTATCTGATGGGTTAATGCATGCACGCTAAGATCAATTCCTGGCATGTCACATGGGCTCAATACATGTGTGAGAATGTTGCTGTTGTTATCAGTATGACCTACCCCTCCCTACTTTTCTAGCCTAATTTCTAAATAGTCCCCTTCCTCCATTGTCTTGTACTTCATGCCCCATCAATATAGAATTATGTATGGCTTTAAATCATGTGACATTTTTTCATGCTTTATGTCTTTAATTGTGCTGTCCTCCTTTCTTGGACTGCCCTTCTTCACTGTTCTTCTGACACTTTTTCTGGTCTCCTCACAGAGGAGCTATTTTTTATTGCAGTCACCCTCATCTCTGCAACCCATTGCCTAGCACATTGCCAGGCACATTTTCAAAAATGCTTGTTGAACTAACATATAATTATAAGGCTGGCAGCATAGCTTTTCTCAAACATGCTTGTCTTGTAAAGTAATACCACCAATTAAAATGAGGATATTTAATCTAATCATAATTTTCATTTTTCATATTAGAAAAAGGTCTGAAAAATGCTAGATTTCTTGCATAAACCCTTCACCCTAAAATGTCAAGTCACCTGGCTTTTATACATCAATGTCTACTTACAATAAAAACAATGGTACAAATGGACCTCACATCCACCTACAAGAAGGGCAAAGCCAGTCAGTCTCTTTGCATCCTGTATTAAACTCCTTCAGAAGAACAAAGGACTACTGCTTACACTATAGTAAAAGCATAGAAACCACACCCTCCATATTTCTGATTGTTCAGTGTCTTGAACAGTGCTTGGCATACGACATTTAGTAATGTTTGATGAATAGCTAATTTAACATTAGCTTTTTTTTTCAGAAAAAAAATACAGCAACTGTCCTGTGGTTTTAGGTTAATTTCTATTACCCTCCATCCATGACTAAAGGGCTCCTTGTCATAGGTGCTGGGCAGCACATAGATAAAGGTCTGAAGGCTTGGGCTTTGAACTCTTTTAACTCTGTTTATCAGATGTTTGGAGTAGTGAGTGTCACTAGTCTCTCCCAGTTGACAGGATAATCACACACCAGTTAAAGATAATTCAGGGGTGGTTTATCATTCACAAGGTTTGAAATGGAACTGATTCAGCAGTGCCAGAAACATCTGCCACAGAGGTAGCCTGCAACACAGCATGACTGGCCCCTCCAGCTGTCCCACATCATGGCCTGTTTGTCTCAGGTTGTTCTCCAAACCCCATTAGGAGTTTTAAGTTCCTTCCCAGATGAAAAGATAATCAGAAAAATGTGCCCAGGACAATATGTCTGATGGTAATCTGGAAGAAAGTAATTTTATCAGCAGACCAGAATTGTGTATGCACAAACACATTAATATTAAATGATACAATTCAGCATAACAAGAAATAATATCCTTTTGCATTTGGCTCAGAATACACACAAAGATAGGATTTTGAACATTATTATCATCTATATGAGATCTGTCAGGAAACCCAGGAGATGGTGAATAATTAGATTTTCAAAGCCAAATTTTTCACCTGATGGTTGAAGAGGCTTTTAAGACACTTCTTTTAGAGACTTAGGTTTTGTAATTCAAAGCTTTAATAAAAATTAGCTTTGTCAAAAAGCAGTTTTGTATCCAATATTTTGGTTACTATGGAGTAAATTTAGGTAGCTTATACATTATATATGAATAATAATAAGCTCTAGCTTCCAAAGACCTGGAATCATGGATAAGAGATGCACCTACTTGACCAATGAATTAACTAATTTTTATGTCCATTTTTATAATTAACACTTCCTGCTGAAATAATCAAGATGTATGCTTTGTTATTCAATGGCTCCGGAAGTGTTCTGTAAGCACCTTAGTATGTTCAGGGTTATGTCCAGATGCTGAGTCCATGAAGAAAGCATCCTATTCAGAATTTCAGCTTTCCTAATAGCTAGACCTATGTGATGCAAATAGAGGCCCCAAGCAACATCAGCACTGTCAAATTAGAAATAACACATTATGCTTGATTGAACTTTATTTTAGGTTCTCCTTGTAAAAAGTGATCTGCTCTTGAGTCATTTGTAGATAAGAAAGAATATACCAATGTGTACAAAAATTTAAAACAAATAGCAAATAAATAAAATAAACATATACCAGTTATGTGAGTGGTCCATAAGTCATATGGAAGGAGCATATTTAGATGTTTGAGGGTATAGGACCCTCTTCTACTAGTTACTGGATTTAGGGGAAATAGATTTAGTCACTTAATAGTTACTTCACACTCTATAGCATGAAATTTCTAATATACATAAAAATGTGAGATCTTTTTTTCTCTCTGTGCTCGATAGATATGAAGTTGAAACACCTGCCTAAAGCTTGAGATAAGCACACATCCTCTTTCTAAGTTACCTAATAGGTAAATCACAGAGAATGCAGGTGGTCTGTGACAAAACACAGATTATATTGTCAGAACTAAGGAACAAATTGTGCACAGCCACTAATATTTATATCTGGCCAGTAATTCTTACATTGCATCATTTTTCAAGGAGCTCAGAAGTGTATATTCTACCAATATAGCATCCTGAGTTGAGGATTAGCATCACAACATAAATTAGGTCCCTTCACGACTAAAAGGGCTCAAAAAGGATCCAGCTCTGCCTTTGCTGCATCCTGTACTGAGTCCCTCAGCCGCTGCCTCCAGAAGAGATGTCTGAGTGCAGAGTCCTCTACTCCATCATGCACTTAGAGACTCCACTCACAGTCTGGGGGCTGGTGTATGAGAACATGGGCACATACATATGTAGGAAAGCCTTCCAGTTAATTCTTATTGCCTGTCAGGTTTGGAAGCACTGCCATTCAGAACACAATCTATTCGATTTTTGGTAGGCACCAGATATTCACTAGGGTCTTCTCTCTAGATCTTTGTAAATATCTAAATGTTCAAATATGGTCAGGCTTCTGATTTTGATCTGACCCATTTCTCTTGAGAATCATGTGTTTCCTGTTCATAAGCCTCATGGCATACCTTGGTATACTTCTCATACTTATTAAAATTTTCTCCCACTGGATGGCTATTTTCTATTTTGTTCTTTTATTTTTTTCACAAACAATGGTCTGATGAATTGAATCACGAGTCAAGGATGAGGGTGATGGGTTGAACTGTGGAAGTGTTGATCAGTTATCTAACTCCCTGGCAGACTCACATCTACATACCAACATTGATCCCACTCTTCACACAGCAAATTTGTGTACAGATAAATTACAAAATAACAGATATAACCATGCAATAGTAATTTTCACGTAACCACATGCAGAAATGTTAAATCCATAAATGTCAATGGTCTACCCTTCATAACTACAAGACAACAAACTTCTCCTTGGTTGACTTATATTTGTGAGGATACCTAATAACAGTTAAGTGTTTGGTTCCCACCCAGGGGCCATCTCAATTCAAGTACAGTCAATTTTTCAGGAGGAACCTGAGCGTGGCAGAGCATAAGAATATCAGCAGAGAATCTGTGCCTGCCTTTGAATCTCTTTTTTACTAGACATGCTCATCATGCTTGGATCTCCTATTGGCTTTGAAAGGTGTTCTCCCTAACTTGAGTTAGCTCTGAGCATTTCAGTGAGCAGGTCCATGAGCCCTGGCAAATTTCCTTCTTCTGGGAAAAGATATAGTCTCTTTGTCATTCCTTATACATAGTGTTCACTGACACCAACTGAAGAGATTTCATTGTTCTGAGGTTACATATGTCACATTGCTCCTTTCTAAGAGGGTTTGGTTTTATAGCATGGCTCCTGTGGGCTTTGCGATTGTTCTAATTTGTTTTGCATTTCTTATATTATTCTTAATCTCTTGAAAGCAGATTTTTAAAAGATTTTATTTATTTATTTTTAGAGAGATGGGAAGGGAGGGAGAAAGAGAGTGTGAAAAACATCAATCAGTTGCCTCTCACATAGGCCCCAACTGGGGATCGAACCCACAACCCAGGCATGTGCCCTGATGGGGAATCAAACCAGCAATCTTTCACTTTGAGGGATGACGCTCAACCAACTGAGCCATGCTGGTCAAGGCTGAAAGAAGATTTTTAAAAAGTGTAATGTCCACAGCTTCCCTGCTCAATTCTAGTTTCTTCCCCTCAAATCCCACTGGCCAGAGCTCCAGAGGCAGCCAAGAACCAGTGTTGGCTCACCTATAGACACACTCTGCCCTACTGGAGGACTCTGAAATTTGTCTTATCAAGAATTAAAACAAATCCTACCATCATCAATTTTTGCATTGCTCTCTGACTGTCTGAGGTTGCATACATTCTTATGTTTTGGGCATATAATGGACGTGGAGTTAAGAGTTATTGGAGTTCCTCCATGAAAATTGTAACAACGCAGAGAAAGTTATTCCTTGCATTTATTTCACAAACTGTGTGGCCTTAGAGTTCAATTCCCTCATTGTCTTCACTAAGTAATAGCTGAGAGATGTTAAATGATGTATTTGGGTCAGTTTTAAGGACAAGCTATGCCAATTACTATGTGATCTTGACCTAACAACTTAAACTCAATGCCTCAATGCCCACATTTGCAAAGTGGAAATGGTGATATCACCTAATTCATTAACTTGTTGTGAAGGTTAGAAAAGATATTGAACCTCAAGCATTTAATGCAATGCCTGTCTTATTTTAAAGTCTTCTCTGTAATAATAATTATTACTATTATTACTAAAACAGATCTGCTAACCTTAGCAATATCATGTCTTCTCCTGGTAAAATGTCCTATCAAGGGGTATGTCCTGGGATAGAGGACAGAGCCCTGCTGACCATCAGAACCGGGTTGCTACTCTTAGCTGGACACTAACTAGTCACATGACCTTAGAATATCAATCCAACTTCTTTTGACCTTCATTCCCTCACAACATAAAGACTAGGAAATACAAAACCTTGAGGAACTATGTCATCTCTTACAGTTCTGGGTCTGCAAGTATGAAAATAGCCACTCCTATATACTCACTCTTGCTTCAGGCTATTGGTTATTACCATTGCTCCAAATGCCTCAGCTTTCCCCACAGATAATCCAATCCTACTCCTCTAAGAATTCAGAATGCTCTTTTTTTTTTTTTTTGCCTCTTGCTAGTGGAATGTGATGAGTTAAAGTGGATTTATGTGAGCACTGGGGAAAGAAGAATAGTGAGAACCTGTTTTGTTGTTGTTGTTCCTGTCTGTTTTCCTTGAGAAAGTGAGGAAGAGGAAGTGAACTTAAATGCAACAGAGTAGCAAGAAATAATAGAATCAGAAATCGCTGTGAGTAATAGAATATTAGAGTTTATTAGTAGGAAAAATCCTGAAAATAAAAACTGTGAATTAAATTACCAAACAGCATGTGGAATATCTACCTTAGAAACTTTAAAAGAGGTTAATTTTCCTGAGATGGTTTGAATACTGCTCTGTCCAATGGCAGGAACATTAGGACACCCCACTTGTTCATTACTCACTCATTCTTGCACTGAATGTGTGCCTGCTGCATGTCAGTGCTGATATGTGAGACTTCTAAACATCCATTTCAGTTCTAAAATTCTCAAATGTTATTAAGAAGGATATTGTTTTGCCCCCAAAACAGGCCATCTCTCGTATTTCATGTTGCTGTTCATCTATAGATTTCTACCGACTCATTGCATCTGTACTGTGCTGCTGATCATTAGGAAATAATCTAGCCTAAAAATGATTGGTTTTTTAAGAATATGGTGTATTAATCAACTTTTTTTAAACATTGTGAAAGTAAGGTTCAGTTTTGCATTCAGATTGTCAACTGTCAAAGGCATGGCTAGCTTGAAATAAGGCATTTATTCTCTACATTTTTCACTAGAAAATGTGCAAGTCTATTTTCATTGCCTAGGTAATACTACAGCTGAGCTTTGGCTTCTTGGATGCTTGGAATAGTATGAAATGGATTGTAGTAAAAAGTGAAGTATGGCTGGTGTAATGGAATATAGTAGGAAGCATCTCATCTTTACCCTTTTTTGTTGGTCATTTTTGTTATTTCCATTAATATCCTTATTACAACAAAATTACAAGTAACTTAAATATAATCATATTTTCATTTGAATGAAAATTGGAAATTTCTAAGAAGCCTTTATAGAAGAGTTGCTTCCCCTTCTAGCAGAAACTAGAATTATCCAGTATGCTTCTAGAAGACTTTGATTATAGTCATTCTTTTTGTGCAGTAATGTTTAAACACAATATTGCTATAATCATATGCATAATGAGCTATATCTTGACATCAACACATGGATTATAAACCTTTATATTTGAACTAAATACTGGTTCAAGTGAACTAAATCATTTTAGATTAGAGAGTTGAAAGGATTCATAAGTCAGAGGTATTTTATAAAGACCATTGATGGCATCACATATTTCAGTATTTGTTGGCCATTAATCCATCAGCAATTGTCTGTGTCGGCATGGCTGCGTGGAGTGGTGTGTGAATACACCTTATGTGAATGAGCATGAATTGGATGAACATGAAGTTAGTATATCAAAGTCTTTGGCAACGGAAATGAATATGCAGATTCTGTAGCTCTAATGAAAGCTACCTGCCTACCTTTTTTAAGAGGTAACTCATTCCCTACAAATCACTGAAGCTGTTATACTCAGGGGAGACAGTGGAGCTAAAGGAATCTGTGAGTCATTCTTTTAGTATGAGTGTGTATACTTGTATGAAAATATTATGTATTTTTGTGTAATTGTTTTTCCCTCTCCAAGCTTTCTTGTCTATAAAACACCGATTATTTTTCTCTCTGATAATAAGATGCTACCTGACAGAGATCTTAGCATACTTACTAAAGAGTAAAATTGATGAATGATGCCAACATTTGATATAAATTGATTGATGAACCCAATGAACAAAAACCTTAAAGTAAATTTGGCCTTAGCCCTATCAGCAGGTCTTCTATGAATAGATCCAAGTTCCTAATATGTTTCAAGAGAACAAATTTGCAATTCCAAGGGAATGGCCGAGGTTTTATTCATCATCCCTCCTCTGGCTTTTTCTATTACTTAGGCTTCATTGACAAAAAGGCATCTGTTCTCCAGATCATTCTTTGTGAGAATTAGTTTCATTTAAAATTATTTAAACTAAGATATGAAGTTTTCCTTTATATCTCCTTCTGGACCTAAACTCTTCAGCAGTGTCACCTCCCTGCACCCCACATGCCTCCTATGCATGGGTCACTCTGAAGACTTTTTCATAAGCCACTATACCTTCTTCCCTGCATGTCTGCATTCCACATTACTCTCTTACATAGATAGTTCTTCACCCTCACCCCCTTTCCTTCTTTTCTGTCCTCCTTCCTTCTGTTCTTTCACATTTATTGGGGTTTTTATTGATACATTTTAAGCAATCTGAGGGCTACCTGATATGTAGTAGGCATTTGATAAACCTTTATGGAACAAATGAGGAATAATTCATGTCTATTTTAGAAGGGTCACCTGGGTGGCAGTGTGCAGGGTGAGAGGCAGGTAAACCTATTAGGGGCCTGCTGCATCTGTGGCAACAAGAGATAAGGACAGCAACTTTGGGGGTAGAGAAGACAAGAAAGATAAAAGGAGAGGAAGCTGAATGGCAAAACAAGGAGGACTTGGAGATGGACTAGTTAGGGAGGGGAGGGGAGGTGTACATTAAAGTGATGAGGGCGGAGAGGAGAGGAGAATTTCTGGATTCATTGAGTAATTTAAGACACACCAGCTTAAAAGTCTTCTCCTCATGAGTCCTTTTTGAGCTCCCTCAGACAGAATTAATTGCTCCCTTCTGTTGATTTCCATCACATTATATTAAATTGAAAGTATTTGTTTTTATTGATCTTGATAATAATAAAGTTTATTATTTCTTCAAGGCTGGCACTGTACATGGTTCAGTATTATATCTTCCACACACAGCACGATGAGCCCCAGGTTAAATGTCCTTAGCAGACACCTGCAGACCCAATCCTTGTTTAATGCTGTATACAACAGTTGATGTTCTGTACACTTTTCTTACTTATAAAGACATAGTCCATTTCTGTGAAATTTTCAGGCTCTGTACCATGTGAGTCAGAATTTTATTGAGTAATTCATACATATGTATTTAAGTTTTTGTTTAAAAAAGTAATTTTTTGACATACAGATGAGTTGCCAAGACAATAGAGTACATCTTGCTATATACCCTCCACCTAAACTGCCGCACTGCTAACTCCTTACATAACTATGGTGCAACTCTCGAAATTAAATATTGATATTAATATAATTAATAGGCATAATTAATTAGTGAAACTAATCAATAATTAATGTCAATGCTATTAAGTATACTACAGACTTGATTCAGATTTTCCAAGTTTTTCCAACAATGTCTTTTTTACTATTTCAAGATCCAATCAAGGATACTGCAAATTGTTTTCATTTTTCCTTAGTCTCTCCAATCTCTCAAAGTTCCTTCATCTATCTTTACTTTGTTTTATAATCTTAATACTTTTGAAGTATTGCCAGGTTTCTGCCTCCATTGTAAGTTACTATTTCCCTTTTAAACACTATTCTTTGTAAGCAAATAGCTAAGGCCAGCCTATTCTCAAGTGAAGGTCTGCCCCCTGGATGAAGGAATGTCAGAGACTTTGTGGTTAGATGTTAAAACGACCATAGCAATTAATATTTTGGAGGAGATATTTCAACAATATGCAAATATTCTGTTTTTCCTCAGAGTTGAAGTTACTAGTTTTAGCATTCATTCATAGATTTTTGCCTGTAGCAATTAATGCCATAGTGATATAATGGTGATTTTTTCCTCTAATTTTTATATATTTGTTGATTGCAATTCTTCTGCATGGAAGACTTGTCCTTTCTCCTCCATTTGTTTATTTGATCGCTTAGTTATATGTGCATGACTCATGGGTATTTATTTTACTTTTTGTGTTAGAATTCAGAGCTATCTTTTTTTTTTTTGCTAAATTTTTTCCAGTTTTGGCCTTTGGGAGCTTTTGTCAATTAGCCACTGCGTCTTTTCCATATGTACTTTCTTACTTTTTAGCACAGCAAGATGCTCCAGATTCATCTAGTATTTTCTCTATCCCCATAATCAACAGATTCTCCAAGGAGCCTGACTCCTTTTACTGGAGCAAGTTATTTGGAATCCAAGATCTTGGGCACTAGATGTGTTGGTTGCTACTTGGGATCACGGCTCCTAGTCCCTTTCACTGGACAGTTAGGAAATACATGTACATATACTAAGGCATGTATATACAATTACCTGTAACTATCTATCTATCTATCTATCTATCATCATCTATCATCTATCTATAATCATTTGTTAAGATAAACTCCAATTCAGTACCACAGGGCTCATTCCAGCATTTCCCTTTGCTTATTTGTAGCTTCATTCCTCAAAATCAAGACCCTGACTCTCATTATGTACAATATATTTCCTTACTTATTTAGCCCTAGTGTACATGTAAAGTCATTTCAGAGTGGTTACCCTGAACCCTGTGAGAAATACATTTACTAGCTAGAATACAGTGTCTCTATACAGTTTTTACTGCTGTTAGCCTCACAGTATCTTGTCAAGATCCTATTTTCCAAAATTGCTTGGGTCAGCAACTGTCTTCCCCTACCCCTCAGTGTGGTTATGTAATATGATTAGATTCATTTGTCATGGTCTAGATTATATCTTGGATTCCTCCCACATCCTGGTTGACTTTCTTTTTCATTTAAATAGAGTATAATTTACTCTTTGTTGTGTACAGTTCTAAGGGTTTTGACAAATTCAGAGAGCCACGTATCTACTATGACAATATCATACATGATGTTCTGTTAAATCTGAAGATTCCATCATGCTGGCTGGCTGTACTCCCTTTACCCCAATCTGGTCATGACTGATCACTTTTCTGTTCCTATAGTTTGCCATTTCCAGAATTTAACATAAATTAAAAGACACCATATGTAGCTTTGGGGGTCTAACTTCTTTCATTTAGAAAAATGTGTTTAAGATTAATCCCTGTTGGTGCATGAATCAATTTTGCATCTTATTGCCACATAGTATTCCATTGTATGGATAGATGTACCACCAATTATTCATTCACTTATTGAAGGACGTGGGAGTTGTTTTTAGTTTGGGACAATTGTGAATAAAGCTACAATTATTAATAATGCTCCTAATAGGTTTTGCATATATTTTCAACTCTCTTGAATAAATACCTAGGAGTGGTTTTGCTGAATTATGTGATGAATGCATATTTAACTTCTTATTTTTTATTTTTTTTAAGATTATATATATTTATTTTTAGAGAGAGGGGAAGGGAGGGTGAAACAGAGGGAAAAAAACATCAGTGTGCCAGAGAGACATTGGTCGGTTGCCTCTCACATGCCCCTAGTGGGGAACTTGTCCCACAACCCAGGCATGTGCCCTGACTGATGACCCTTTGGTCTGTGGGAGGATGCCCAACCTACTGAGCTGCACCAGTTAAGGCTGTATATTAAACTTCATATGATTTTCCAATATAGCCATAACATCTCATAAATTCCCACTGGTGACATACGAGAGTGACAGTTGTTTCCCATCCTCACGTGCATTTGGTATTATCAGTTTTCTTGCTTGTCTATCTAATCTAACAGATGTGCAGTTGTGTCTCTTTGTGGTTTTAAGTCACATTTCCTAAACAACTATTGATATTGAAATTTTTTAATATGATTATTTCCCATCCATAATTTTTTTTGGTGGGATGTGTTTATTTAGAACTTTTGCAAATTTTTTATCAAGTTGTTTGTTTTCTTATTGTTCAAGTTTGAGGGTTCTCTATATATTTTGGAAAGAATTTATCAGATCTGTCATTTGCAAATATTTCCTTCTAGGCTGGCTAGCCTTTTTGTTCCCTTAAGATTTTGTTTCACACAGCAAATGCTATAAGTTTGATGAAGTCCAATTTATCAACATATTCTTTTTTATAAATCATGTTTTTGGTATATTTCTAAACCTCTTTGCAAAAATAAAGATCACAAATATTTTCCTATATTTTCTTCTAGAAGTTTTACAGTTTTATTATTTACTTATATCCTTACTGAGTTACTGTTTGCATGATGTGAGGTAAACATTGTGATTTAATCTTTGCATATCAATATCTAATTTTTCTATGTTTTGAAAATATTTTAATTTCTCAATTGAATTACTTTTTCACTTTTGTCAAAAATCACTTGTCTACATTTATGTGCATCTATTTCTGAGCTCTGTTCTGTTTCACAGATCTATGTGTCTATGGTTTCATCAACACCATACAGTTTTGATTCCTATAAATTTATGAAGTTATGAAATTGTGTAATGTGAGTCCTTCAATTTTGTCCTTGTTTATAATTGTTGGTTGGCATTCTAGGTCCCTTGTCTTTCATATAAATTTTAGAATCATCTTGTAATATCTATAAAAATTTTCTGGGGTTTTGATTGAGATGTTAACAATATTGACTTTCCCAACCCATGAATATGGTAAGTTTTTCTTTTTATTCAAGAGCTTAAATATTTTAATGTGGTTTTGTAATTTTCAACATATAGACCCTACACACATTTTCTTCTTAGACACACTTGCTTGATTATGTGCTCACTCTGTTTCTATTATGAATGGTGATATTTGTTTGTTTGTTTGTTTCATTTTTAAATTCCAGTTGCTCATTGATGCCATTTAGTAATAGAACTTACTTCAGTATATTGATCTTACACCCTAGGACCTCACTAAACTCAGTTATTAATTCTAGACCAGTGAAGCCATCTAAGACCTGATTTCTTTTTGGAAGATTTTAAACTACAATTCATTCCTTTAATAGGTACAGGAATATTCACATTTTATATTCACTATTTTACCTTGTATGACTTTTAGTAGTTTATATCTTTAAGGAATTCATAAATTTCACCTAAGTTGTCAAAGTTATAATGACTGCGTTGTTCATAATATCCTATCATTATCCTTTTACTATCTATAAAGTCAATACTGAAATTCCCTTTTTCATTTTCAGTGTTGGTAATTTGCATTTTTCTTATTCAGTGTGGTTAGAATTTATCAATTTTATTGATCTTTTCTAAGAACCAGAATTTGGTCCCATGGATTTTCTTATCATTTTTCTATTTTAAATTTCATTTATTTCTGCTCTAGTAAATATTTAATAAATAATTAAATAAATTGATAGATAGTATTATTGTCTTTCTCCTCCTTGCTTTTGGTTTAAATTAATCTTTTTTCTCTGGTTGCTTTTGGTAGGAGCTTGGGTTAATAATTTATGATCTTTGTTCTTATTTATTGTAAGCCTAAATGCTACAAACTTACCTATAAGTGCTGCTTTAAATGCCTACAAATTTTTCATAATGTATTTTTATTTAATTCAGAATATGTACAACTTTTTCTTGACACTTCCTTTTTGCTCTATGGATTATTTAACTTCTGGTGTTCTGTTTAATTTGCAAATGCTTGGAATATTCCACATTTTTCATGAATTTAGAGTTTAATCTCATTATGACCTGAGAACATACTTTTTGTAATTTTATTCTTCTAAATTTTTCAAGGCTTGTTTTATGCCCCAGAATATAGTCTATTGTGGTGAATACTTCATGAGCACTGGAGAAGAAAATGTTTATTAATGCATTTTGTTGGGTAGGATGTTCTATAAATGTCAGTTAAGTCAAGTTGGCAGATACTGTTGTTCATATCTAAGTCTCTGCTGATTTTCTGCCTACCCTTTCTATCAATTACTGAGAGGGGAGTGTTATAAAGTCTCAACTGTAGTTGTGGATTTCTCTAATTCTCTTTTCAGTTCTATTACTTTTGCCTTGTAATTTGAGTCTGTGTTAGCTATGTACACCTTTAGATGGTTGCTGTTCCCCTCCCTGTCAGCTCCATCAAGGAAGCTTTCTCAGAATTCTCAACCAACCTGCTTGAGTGTCTGGTAAGGTTCATGGATGGGAATCCTGGAAGAGAGTGCAAGTCTTCCTATTCTCCATCTGCAGGGACATTAACCTTTTGATAGCCCACATCCAGTCTTTAGCAGTTTGTTATAAATATTACTATCTGGTTCCTTTTAGTGGCTTTTTTGGTGTCCAGCAGTGTCTGCTCCAGGTAAACAAATGCTTGGATTCTATTGTCCTATGCACATATGTTTCTTTCCCAAGATTTCATCTTTTGTTGGTTGGTCTCCAACCATGGTCTTCTCACAGGCTTAACAAAAGTTATTTGCTATTTGTTCAGTCTTTTCTTTGTTGTAAGAATGGGAATGACACTTTCAGCATCCCAAGCTGAAACGAGAGGCCTCACAAATATTTTGAGATTTGAAAATTTCTGTTTTTGTTGTTGCAACCATCTTACTGACAACAGTTTGTGCTATTTTGCCCTTGGGCTTCACTTGATTGTAGGAATCATGGTCTCTTGAAGCTCTCTGCTGGCAGAATATTACTTACATATTTCTGGATACTTACAAACATTGATTTCACAATAAAAAATGTGTTGTTTCCTGCTGTTCTCTTCCTATTCATGTGTATCTGTTCAGAGTGTTTATATAATTACATTGATGCTTTTTAGGGAACAAACAACTCGTAAGTCTCTGTTCCAGGCTGGGTCTCACTCTTGAGAACATATTAAATAAGCATGGTGATGATCTCAGTGATCTCTATGGTGAACATCACTCATTTCTACATCTCCAAAGCAATGTTTCTCTAGGATTAACCTGAGCTCTACTAATCAGGATATGTGTTGTGTTTAGGTAATAGAAATCATTCTTCTTACCAATATTTTATTTTTTCCTTTTTTAGGGCTAAATCATTATTAGTCACAGCATGGAAATATGCTACTGTATTAATTACCTCTGGAAAGGAATAAATACCAATTATCTTAATATTCAATAATGAATGCCAATTTTTAGTTAGAGTTTACCTAATCTTATAATCATATACCATTTGAAATGTAGTTTAAAATTATTCAAAAACACAAACGATTTTTGCATATGAGGTGACCCTAAGACACTGTTGTTAAGCAGTGACGCAAAGCAAATTCATGTTCCAATAGCTTGGCTTAATGAAAAGGTGTTACAGAAATATGGGGATCATGTTTTTACTGCTCAAGGCAGCCTCATTTGCAAAACCGTCTCAAACCAAATCCATATATCACCTTGTAAATGACATAATTTTTTTTCAGTATTGATATGGTTGAGTTTAGAAACCCCATGTCTACTTAAGGCAATAATCCCTATTGAAAGGTCACCTTCTATTGCTTTATTCTTCCCTTGTCTCATTTATACATCCAGTGTACAAGTACTCCCTTTCATGAGTCTATTTTTGTTATCTGCTGGGTTTTCTGATGGACACAAACAAAAAATAACCACAATTTGAATGACCTTTTAATAATTGTAGGGCAATTTGGAGGCTAATGAAAGGTCTTCTAGCTAGCATACCCATTAGTGTAATAATTAGAGCAATAACAATGGAACTAGTTGAACTTTTGTTGAAAATCAGTTGTAAATATTTTAGCATTATTTGGAATTCAAAAAACTCAGGACTTAAGGGTCTGTCATCACTTTCCGTGGTTCGGTAAAAAGTGCCCAGATAAAATATGTAATCCTGTAGAGAACTACATGCATCATGGCTGTAGCTGAAATTACAGATTTTTAACTCATTAACAGACAGTAAAAATTTCCCAGAAAAGATTATAAGAGTTTGATTCCACATAGAGAAGATAACTGACCATAAACTCCCCTGCATCTTTGCCCTCCTGAGGCCTTGGTTGAGTGCAACCAAGTCATTGTTAAGTTCCTGTGAACTTCTTAGGCTCAAAAAAGCCAATGACATTGTTAGTTGGAACCAAAGCATGAAATTGCTCATCAAAAATGGTTGGTAATTTATAAACCCTTTATGTTTTTTGGGGAGAAGAGTTTCATATTTACATCAATAAAGGGTCCCTCTAAGGTTCCAGATATCCAGTGTGCCCCCAAGGAGTGTGATAAAAGCGAACTGCAAACTCAATAATTTCATTTCCCCACCCTTGCTGGCTGTTTCACCTCTCAGGATAATGTGAAATATCAGTATAAGCCCAAGCTTGATCTGCATAATGAAATTGCTAATTCATGTTTTGCCTAAAAGGCAGGAAAATAATAGGTCAGGTTTAAAACGTCTTCTGATTCCTGCAGATACCTGGACTCCATTTGTGTCAAGAAAGTGCTTAAGTAAGCCAAAGAGATGATGATATTAACAAAAATTTGAAAACAGGATTTGGTTTTAAAACTCTAAGTAGGAATGATCCATCTGGGATAACCAACTTTGAATTTTTTAATATACAGTGCATATTTTTTGAACCTCAAATGTGCTTCATAATGTCTTGATTTTCTTGAAGGAAATTTTGCTCCCTAGATTAAAATAATAATAGCAATGAGTTAATAGACCATTACATTTGTAATCAGTAATTACAGAGTCATCAAATAAGTGGTCAGTATCTAGGGAACAAGCAATTATATGAGCTATGGTTACTAAAGAAGTAATTACCGAGAGATAAACCACTCTTAGTTATGCCTTATTTTTTCTTTTTAAGATTGGCATTTACATAACACAGTCCCTAATCCATAGAAAATGTTTGTTTAGGTCTGAGAGAATGTGTATGTGTTATGCACAGTATATACAGGAACCCTCAGCATTCATTCATCTGATATTCTCAATTCCAACCTAGGGACTAGTGGTTGAGACAGTGACTTACTACAACTTAACAACATGAATTTGAATCATGGGGCAGTGTTTCTGTGCAGGAACCTAGCCTGCCTGCATCACACCCCAGTGCCATGACACACAGGGTCTCTTGTCCCGTGGAAGAAGCTCTGTATCCAGGAACAAAAGATAAAAATGCCTGCTGGTGATAGTGATGGAAGTAAGGAAACACAGTTGGTATGGTCTGAATGTTTGTGAACCCCACCACTGCCAAATTCATATGTTAAAACTGTAGCTTCCAAAGGTCATGGTATGTATAGGTGGGCCTTTTGGAAGGTGTTTAAGTCATGAGGGTAGAATCCTCAAGAACAGTAATAGTGTTTTATTAAAAAGAGTCCAGAGAGCTCCCTAGCCCCTGGGCCATGTAAGGACACAGCTAGATGTTTGCATGTGACCCAAAAGAGAGCCAAACCTACCAGCAACCTGATCTAAGACTTTCATCACCCAGAACTATGAGAAATAAATTTCTGCTGTTTAAATACTACCAATTCTGTGATGTTTTCTTATAGCAGCCAAAATGGATAAAGATATTAGAAAACATGTGGAAAAACTAAATAGTGAGAGAATTTATATACTGAAGTTGTTTGATTAAATTTGGGAATTCTACAAGTTCTCAGAGCAAGAGCCAAGACTATTAAGGAGCTTTAGTGACTTGTTGGGCATGTGAGCTGAGTTCAGTAGTGTCCTTTTCTCATAAATCTGACCACCTAGGCCAACAAGATATTGTTTTAACTGGTACATGTGACTTAAGCACACTTTTAAAAGTTCTATCCAGCAAAAACACCTAGACCTCAAGGCTGTTATTTTCTATTTTGTCTCTGATTGAGATATTTTATATTTTCTCAGATCCTGAGTAATTTTGTATGTTGATTTATTCTGCACATATAGAGATCAAGAGCTATGCTGGGCCCAGAGACATTGAAAATAATGTGATGAATCACATGTTGCAAGGAGGTCCTATGAAGCATATCCAGAAGGTCCCCTTTTCTTTCTTTCTTCCTGCCTACCTGCCTGCCTATAAAAATTTCCTTCCTTTTTAAGTTCAAGTTAATTATTAAAACCATCTCTTTCACACATTTAAAGATTAAATTTTCACTACTTAGAAATTTCTTTCCCAAGAAAGACAAAATTCACAGCAACATGATTTTCCTGGTGCCATATAATTTTCTTAAAAGTGTGGAAGTAATTTGTTAAAGGAATGCTATTAATTTTGTTTCAGAAATACAGATATTGAAATATATACTTAGGTCTGCATTTATAGAAACATACAGGACTAGATATCCAAGTTACAAATAGAATTAAATTCATAGAACACCTCTTGCAACTAAACTCCTTGTAAAGCTGTTTAGTAGTATTTCATGAGAAATAGTGCATTTATTGTCTTATAGTTCTAGTCTTAATCACAAAATCAGTTTGTTGTGACTTCATCTTAATTTTACTTTGTAATGGTAAACAATGAATTTATTTTAAAAAGTACTCATTTTTCTTAAAAAAAAAAGCCACCTCACAACTCTTAGAACTTTTAATAGTCCACAATTTGTGAAATGTAATCTTTTGTTATTAGGGAAGAAGCCAAATAGTAAGAATAAGACCCCAGGTTGGGAGTGCACCCTTTCCAAGGTAGCTCAGTAGTCCAACAGACACAACCTCATCAACCCTCATCACAGAGGGTTTTTTTTTTAATATTTTTTCCAAAAAAATGGAGACACTGAGTTTCTGATATTTCTCAAGTAAGTTGGTATATAAAATAGTAGAGAGAAGAATCTTGAGTCTAGAGTCAAATTATTAAGTTTTAAATGCTTGTTCCACCTCTTCCTAGATAGATGACAAGGAAGTGACAGTGTTTAGTGATTGTGTGAGGTTGGGCATGTTACTTAAATTTACTAAGCCTTAGTTTCTCCATCTAAAAAAATGGCAATAATGATAATAATAGTATCTACTTATAGAGCTGTTGGGAGGGTTAAATTTTATAATACAAGTTAAAGTCCTTAACAAAGACTTTAGCTCATGGTAAGTGTTCAATTAATGTCAGTTGTGATTTATTCAACTAAAGTATATGGAGTACTAGCTCTGTGCTAGGTGATAGGATACACAAATACCTCTGTCATCTTGATTGGGAACTAGAAATCAAAACACACAAATATAATTCAAGGTACAGGTCTAGATACACAGGATTGGGATCTTGGACTACGACCTCTGCTCTAAGGTCCCTGACTCCCAAATTGATGAGTTAATTTTGATTTCAATAGAATTGTGACCCCTGTTCAACTTAATTTTTTTAAATTTCAGCTTTTTCCCCTAAGAATGAGCATATCTAGTTATAGACCTAGTAAAAGAGAGTAGCATCATCTGAAAAAGATAGAGCTTTACCTGTAAGCTAACAATCTTTTTTTTAAAACTTTTTTCAAAGATGCAAATGTTCTGAGGCTTTTTCAGAAATGTCTCCCAAGGCACAGCCAACATATGAGTATTTGTATTAACAAGGATGTATGTTTCCTGTTCATTACATGTTCATTAGAAAGTCTCCTTACAGCCACCATTTTATAGTAACACGATCTGTGCTGAGTTTGCAACAGTTTGAATTTCATATTAGGAAAAGAAGAAGGAATTAGAAATGTTGTTCACACAACTTAAAAATCCTTATAACAGCTACTTCTGCCATAATTGACAAATGAAAATTCAATTTCTTATTCCTTAAAGACTTTTGGTTTTGTTAGTCAGAAAGGTATTCATGAACCAAGACTAAAATTCCAGCTCTGGAAAGAATCGTTGACTCTCTAGTCCAGGGAGACAAACCTAAAGAAAATGTATTGCTCACCTACTAGGTTCCAGATCTACCAGAAACGGATTGCCTTTGACCCGTGTCTATATTTGGAAACTTTTGAAATGACTTTTTATGGACTGTTTATCAATGGAAACTGCACAGGTTTGCTCTCCGTGGCTGCTTGTGCATTTTCCTTTTCTCAAGGATATGGGAGCAGAAGTGGAAGCCTGGAATGGAATGACTGAGCTCAGAGCAAGAATTGACTATCAGGCATTTTCTCACCAAGTATAATTTTCTATGTCTTCTGATCTAGGGGAAATAATTACTGGGTTTCAAATACTTGAAATAAAAGAAGAACATTGCTTTCCCAAATGGTCACGGGAAAGGAAACTTTTTTTTCAAAAAGTATGAGTTAGCAAAAGTCATCCTTGTTTAATCCAGCAATTTTTTATTACAATGTTTCCACAATTTTCTCTAAATTCACCCCAGCACACTTTACAAATCTAGATTCGTGGGTAGGCCACAGGACTAGTGAACGGAATGTTCAAGGAATCGGCCTCTAAATATATAGTTTGAAGAATTCAGCTGATGTATATGATCATTTAAGTATAGGACACACTTTTTGGTAGGCTTAGATAAAAATAAGAGAATAAACATGTATGTAAAAAAATAATTTTTGAAAGACACCAGGTGATAGGCTAAAACAGAAGGACAGAAGCCTTCGAACATTGTTCAAGTAGCTTGTGTTATGGACTAAGAGCAAAAAGAACTGAATGCCAGAATCCAGAGCTCCTTCATTTTGTGGAAACAGAGATGCAGTGTGCAATTTTGACCAATCTGACAATTATTATTTTTGAACATATTAAAAATGGAGACTTTTCAATCTTTGAAATAATGTAATACAGCACTAACTTTTTCCCTCTGTCTACCAGCCCTTAATCTTATAAAGATTAGACTTAATGATAACATCAACCTCTTTGCTGGTCAGTAAAGGGATTCCAGTTTACTGAGACTGGGAAAATAGAGCTTCGGGATCTAAATCAGCTGTTATTTAAATGTATGTCCCTTAAAAAGCCCTACAGAAGAAAAAGGAGGAGGAGCTTCTTTGGTCTTTCCTAAGGCCTTCTCTGGTCTTTCCTAAAATTTGTAATGGAGTTTGCCTTAGTCAATAGCTGTATGAGAAAATCCCCTCTGTCCTTTATATCCTGGGGGAATAGATAGGCTTTCAAGCAGTCCCTCCATGTCCTGCTTCCTGAGTTCTGATGAGTCTTCCATACTCCGACATTTTGTAAAGATCCTCCACCTCTACTCTAGTCACTGGCTTTGCCATCTACTTGGATTACTCCTCCATGCTCCAAACACCTATGACCATCCTGGAATGTAGCTCAGAGGAAGGATGGTATAGTGGCCAACTTTCTGTATGTTTTTAGTGGTTATACAATTTATACATACTGATTTTGTCACAAGTTTTATATGAAACTAAATGTCTGCCATTTGACCTTTTGACCTTTGACCTTCCACTGTCCAGGACCAACTTTCACTAAGGACCAAGATCTGCTCTCTATAGAGATGCCCATTCTTTCCACAAGTATTTATTAAAAGAATTTGGCTTTAACGTCCATGTGAATTGTTGCTAAGTCACTCAACCATTACGTAAACACGCACTCTGACACTTAGGATTGGGCTGTGCTTCCATTTCCAGTTTTTTTTTTTAATATAATTCTTGCAAAGCTTCTTACCTTCTTTGATGAAATCTCCATGCACTCTATTCCACAAAGAATTATAGTCAAAAGCCCTTTTCTGACTTAATTGTGGTCAGAATTATAGCATAAGCCCTCTAAGATAAGTTAGGAGTCTTATGTGGGTTTGTTTTTTTTTTCCTTTTTTCATCAAAATATTTCAAAATAGTGATGTTGATACTCATGTACCAAAATTTGGGGCAATTTTGAATAACTTGTAGTTTCATCAATTATTTAAAATTAATATATATGCTTTGTTTATCGAATTTTTACAAACTTGTATGTTGTGCATTTAGACAGAAAAAATAAAGCCTAGTAGATTGAAAGGAAAATCCAAAGTTTTCACACTGGATCAAAATCAGTATAAAATAAGAGCCATATGAATAACTGAAAATTCTTGGGTTATTGAAACAGACCATGGGAGAGAATTCTAGATTTTTGTTATCAGCCATAAAGAAGCATAATAGGTGGTGTCATGCAAGTAAATTGTGCATATGTAAAAGAATTCAGTAAATGTTCTGCTCATCTTTCATGGAGTCTTTATTCTAGTAACATTTGTGGGGGCAAATGGGGTGAGAACAAATGAAAACTCATTAGCCTGTTTGTAGGATGCCTCACTTGATACAGGAAAACTACAGTTGGGTTTGGAGCCCTCAGGGGAGTGGTCCTGGGCTTAGAGAGGGGCTGTGGTAATGCCACTGGGGAGCTTCAAATCCCTGAGCATGGCTGGAACAGGCTATGTAGCCCAGAGAGAGGCTGTGGGGTGTGGGGCTGTCCCCAACCCACTCCACAGAGTCCATTCTTTATCTCACCTTCACCTTCTTTCATCCTTTGTTTTTTTTTTAATCCTCCCCAAGATGACATTTTTTCATTGTCTTTGACAAAGAGACAGAAGAAGGGTGAGGGAGAAACATCAGTGTGAGAGAGAAGCATCATTGGTTGCCTCCCACAGGCACCTGGACTGGGGATTGGGGAATCAAACCTGGAACAAAGGTATGGGCCCTGACCAGGAATTAAACCCACAACTTTTTGGTTACTGGATGAAGTTCCAACCAACTGAGCCACCGCAGCCAGGACTTTTATCCTTCTCCTTTACTCTTTGTATGGTGAAAGGATTTGATGGGAATGGGAGTGATTTTATCAAAGGAGACTCTAGAGAGCTCTTGGGATGAAAAAAGTCTGAACGTATTAGACTGATTTAGAACTACATTCCCATTCCCCTCCCATAAACTATCAAACTGTGCTGCCTGAGGCAAACTCCATGTTTTATTTATGCTTCTCTTTCTCTTTCTTAGCTCTAATCATTCTATGATCATTAATCTTACAAAAAAGTTTCTCAATTTCTACACTTGTTATTTCCTTTTCATGTCTCCTGTATATAATTTTTTTGGTTTTTGTTTCACATGGTTATTAGCTTTCTCCGCAACCACTTCCCATCGAGGTCTTTTCACCAACTCCACATGCATTTTCTCCCTTTCTCCTACTGTGACAACTGCTGGGACACTTCCCACATATGACAGTCCCACTGTGCCCAACCTGCACCCCATCTGAGGCTTGGTTCTTTTATCAAGGCACATCTTTAAAGATGTTGCCAAGACTGGCTCAGAGTCCCACTCTGGGCCCCTAATCAGCACTTCTGGGGTCCATGCACCAGTGTTTCCCTTCCTGACCATGGCCACAGGATCAAGTTACTCACGTTCCCTCCTGTAATGACCAACAAACCCACTTGTCTGCAGAAGCAGGAGTCCGCAGGCTAGAAAAGACCTGAAGCAATGCAGAACCCAAGAGATCCAGGGAAAGACTGGAGCTCTCTGTGGGATTTTCTTAGAATCTTAGGGAAGGCTTCTTCAGGCCACCTGAGCCCTGGCCATTGAGCTGCTGCTGAGCAGTGCCCCTGTGGCGTTTGGGGGCTCTGAGTATGATATCACTGAAGGACAGATGCTGAGCTTCTGGTCAGGACCTCTGGCCACTTCACTGACCACTCTCCCAACTCAAACAATAAGGCTGAGAACACAATGCCTCTGTAGGCTCCTTGCTGGCTTTGCATCCTCTTCCCTGTGGGGCCTCCTCTGACATTGAGCCCTGGGTCACAGAGCTCCCAGGTCAGGTCCCCCTGCCTGCCAGCTACCTCTCAGTCTGTGCCCTAACACCCTGAAGCCCTCACCTGTCTCAAGGTCAGCTGCTGCCTTCCTTCAGAGTAACTAAGTAACTCAATGCCAGGTCAGATTTTCTGATGTTTCAGAGAAAGAACAGCTCCTTAATCCCCCTTGAATGATCTGGCTGTTCTACAAGTGAACAAAGTGACAGTTTGGTGCCCCCAGCAGTCACTGAAATGACAGGTCATTCAGCCCTGCAGTTCCTGGAATATTTTTAGTCAGCTCTCCATAAACCTTGATGGCTGTGAGGTGTCAGTACACTCTCTCTGGCTGCTTCAGAGAAATCTTTCCTCCTTGGGGTGCTGTGTAGAGTCTCAGGGCTGACCTACTTTGAGGACCTCACAAACAAGGCGAGTGAGTGTCCTTTCTCCTCACTGAAGATTCAGAATTGGGCACCTTAGGCCCATGTATCACAGCTGCCTGACGCCGTTCTTTTCTTAGCCACCCCACGGACACCAGTCTGTTATAGAGTCTCGGCAGACTTTAAGGCAACAGTCCTTCTGAGGACATAAACATACCTTTGGAGAAACACGGTGGTTTTCAACAGCACGTGTGCTCAGAGAGTTCTCAGATCATCTGTTTCCCTCTGCATTGTCCTAATGTTAATCTACACATCTCTCCTTTTCTATTACCCCATTCACAGTCAGGTTTTTCAACTTTAGGAAAAATAACACTTATCCACCTGGAACCCTAATATGGTTCATAGCTCTGGGGCTTACATACCTCCCAGGTGTCAAAGTAATAGTTCAAATACTGTTGTTGAAAGAAATCAGTGGTGCTAATGAATGGGTAACAATTACAGCTAATAAATCCTTATACAACTAGCTGAGTTCCAATTTTTGCTTTCAAAAAAATTGAAGGAGGCCCTAAGGAAGTTGTTAGGTGATAGGTGATTAGAAATTATATTTTATGATAAATGACTATGTGATTTGGGATATACAACTTGGAAGGAATAAAATGAATTGAGTAGGTCACTACAAGAAAACTATTTCAATGCCCCTTCTATTTAGGTGAATAAAGTGTTTTAGTTCTTAAATATATAAAAAAGGGGGAAAAGGAACAGAGTTGATATTGACACTTGTCAATCCTAGCAATATATTTTCACATACAAGTACAGGAACTAATTGAGAAAAAAGCATTATCCATCTCTAGATGCATTTGCCATCCAATTTGAGTCTTAATGGTAATAATTATCTATCAAAATTATTATATGGGGGAGACCCCCCAAAACTGAAATTATCTTCTGGAGGGTGGGCCCCTGGTAGTACAGACTTCTCCCACCCAGGCGAGCGTTCTAGGAACCCACCTGTATCATGTGACAGCTGGTGTTGCTGTGAGAGGCTGTATTCAGCTTCAGTGAACTTTTCTGAAGACTCTCAGCGTGTTTGCGCATTTCCTGATGAGTGACTTACAAGTGCTCCTGCCCACACTGTCCTTACTGTTCAGCAGTTTTTGACCAAAAACACCAGGAACCCCATGCTCCACCCTCCCTATTTCACCCAATCTCATCCTAGCAGGGTTTTTTTCTTTTTCTTTTTTGTTTTCTCCATGAAAAAGGTCCTCAAAGGGAAATATTTTGCCGATGTGGAAGAGGTAAAACAATAAATAGCAGAAGGATTAAAGGGCATCAAAATCAACGAGTTCAAAAACTGTTTTGAGCAGTGGAAAAAAATCTCGATAAGTGTATTGAATCAAATGGAGAGCACTTTAAAGGTGACTGAAGTTTAAACATGGAAGAATAAATACACAATTTTTTATAAATAAATTCCATTTTTCGGTCCCCCCTCATAAAAAATGTCTGGATTAAAGAATAATGTTTACATATTTTAAGTAGACTATTTTGGCTATCTGATTGCTCAGTTAGACTCCTTTGCAAATGTTTAAAAAGGACATAACAAATAAAATTTAAAATGGCATAAATTTTGCAACTTTTAAAACGTAATGAAAAAGTTTAGATTTTTCACTTTTAAATGTTAGAGGATGTATCTAGTTTTCAAAATTCTTTGAGCATACAAACAAATACATGATGACTATTATTTAAGATGCTGATCCTGGTTTCTAAACAAGGTTACCCATGGAAACAACATTCAGGTGTTTTTATGGTTTACCAATAACAAATCTCAGGTCACGCCCCCAAACCTGCCCAATCAGAATCTCTGAACATGTGGCTTAGGAATCTATGACTTTATAAATCTTTGCCGTGAGTCAGCAGAGTGGTTGGCTTGCCATGCACTGCTGTATGGCCCCAAAGGACATAGCTGGAATTTGTTCAGATCCAGTTGCAGAGCCTCACTTCTCTCTCAGAGCTGAGGGTGGTGTCCTGAAGCTGCTGCCTGAGATATCAGGGAAGCAGCATGTGAGGTAAAGGGAGCAGCTATTAGTTCTAAGGAGACCCAAGCTTTCATTGGGCTTTGCCACTTGTTGATTGTGCCATCTGATGCAGAGTGTTTTCCCTCTCTGGCCCCCAAAAGGCCTTCTTAGGCTGTTCAGAGGACAGAGTAGTGCCAAAAACATGGTGATACCTTAATAAGAGCCAGTTTCTCTGTTACCACTTGTAGTAAATACAGTAACTCCACATGAATATGTGGTAGTGCTTTCACTAAGGACTTTGAATCAGTGTTTTCAAAGCTCATAATTGAGCATCTTAAAAACATTACATGATTTTCTTCAACATTAGAAACTCAATCACATTATGGGTTTGCAAAAGCAAATGTGTTATGTATATCAAGACATTATTTACTTAAGTAATTGAAGGGCTAGAAAAAATTAGGAAACAATTGAATTTGTTGAATAAAAGAATCAGGAAAAAAGGTTAATATCTAGATTTCTATTTTAAAAACAAGAATGAATTAGAAAAAGGAAGAATGAATTAGTATCTTTAGGACAGCATAAAATGAGAGGAAAAAAGCATGGCCCCTCTCTTTGATGCTGCCTAGGCAGGCATACAATGAATGTTATGTGATTAGACACTGGAAGAAGAGTTGGCAGAGAGCATCTCTGGAGTAGAGTCAATAGTAGACTTCTAGGCCGTCTCGTCTAAGCCATCCTGCTATGATTGATGGCTGCAAGATAAGTACGAAGCAACACAACCCTGAATAGAGAAAAGGCATGTGGAGGGAGCAACAATCCATATTCCCTTTGTATAGTCTGTTGGTTATGATTGTCAGTAAGGAAAGTCCTAGATGCTAGGAGAGTGGTTCTGTTTAAAGCCGCCACACTCTTGATGATTCAGTTCAACCGTCATCTCATTTTCATATATTCACAATCTGATTTTCTTTTGTTTTGTGATTCTTTAATTGGGTGTTTCTACATACCTTTATCTTAGGTAATACATTGCTAACCTTTTAATAACATATATTAAGAAGTATCCTTAGCTACAATTGTTAATGAGCTTCTTGCAAAAATTGGATTTTTGTTACTTTGTGGACAGTAGGCATTCACTTTGTGATAACTTTAATGTAATTAAATGCATGGATAAAATACATTCCTTATGAGCTTTATATTTTAAAATGGAATTTGTTCAACACCATAGCACTGGCTTTAGCAAAATTTTTTAAAATAAAGTTGTATGAATAAGACCCCTGTTCTAAAGTATAGTAAGAGATTTTCAGTAAAGCTTTGCCTAATTTCTAGTGGTTCGAAGAACACTGAGACTGTCCAAAAAACCTAAAAGTGTCTATAATGACCAAAAAAGTCATGTTTCTTGAAAATCAAATGTCTTGCCTAATTGACAATATCAGGCTCTAGTATTCCTCTGCTTTTCAGGAAGTATTAAAATATATCTAACATAACTGCCATTGATTTCAATATAGCAGCCAGGGTATAAAGAGTAGAAATTTTCTGCCCATACATATCAGCTGGACTGGGTCACCATGAATGTAGCTATCTCTGCTATCCTGACAGCGATTTTATCAGAGTAATGACGGGTCATAAGGTTAACTCTCACCTCTGCTACATTGATAACTTTTACTCTGAAATGAAATCTAAAACACAGCTTCCTGATCATCAATAACCTTTTTACAGAATATTGCATAGATGATCAAAAATCACAGACAATAGTGGGTGAAGACCAGCAAAGGGGGGGTTGGGGCTGGCTGGAGAAGGCAAAGGGGAGGAAAATGGGGGGCATCTGTAATAGTGTCAACAATAAAAAATAATAATAAAACCCCTAAAAAATAATAATAATAAAGAACAACTTAAAAGTGATAATGAGGGTTAAATTATTTAGGGTCTAAGTCATCAAAGTTATAAATATATAAATAGTTTCATTGTATATGTTATCTGAATATTCATATTTATATGGACAAAACCCATATGGGTACCTTTAAATATTGAAATTGAGCAGTGGGTTCAACTTTTGAATATACACTTGTCATCAGTTGGGGAATTTTTATAAAATAATAATTTTGTTAGAAAAATTGTACTCACATCTTAGAAAATTTCAGAAAAATATACTTATGTTTGAAATTTGTCATAATAAATAAACATTACTATGTGAATGGTACCCCTATAGTTAAATAATATGCAACCTCATAAATGTAAGTGGTGGCCCAGAGTTCTTTTATAACATCAGGACAAATATAACAAAGGTATCTCAACCTCCCTGTTTTATAGTAAAAAGTATGTATTCTGATATCTACAGAAAATATAATTTGACTTTAAATTTAACAAATTGATAGTCTAGGCTTTAAACCAGCTATAAACATCTCAGCTTCCTGCAGTTGGAAAGGTTATGTAAAGCAATTTTAAAAGTGAAGACAGTATTCATCTCACGTATAAAGAAGCTATTAAAAACTTATCTTAATGTAGACATCAAGAGTAAGGCAATAAATGTGGTTGTAGTTCTACTTCTTACATGTTAATGTAGCATTATAAAATGGTTTATTACAAAGTTAGAGGTAATAATAGCACAATGACAGAAGGCCAAAGGCATTTCCCAAAACCACAATGGACTGGGTCAGAATTTAAAAAATAATAGTAAGGTGAAGGAAGAGAAGTTAAAATCAGCAATTCTGCTATTCATAGGCTGCCAAACTGCAAAATTCCCTTCATATGATCTCAGATTACACTTAGGGACAGGAGATGATGCATCTCAAGTGCTTAACTGTAGCTGCTCATGTTAAACACTAAATAATTAGTAGTTATCATCATCGATTCATCATTATTTCCTTTTATTTAACACACCCACTAATAATAACTTAGATCTTATAGGTGCTGTACAATTTAAAAAATACTTTTACATACAGTTATTTCATTTCATCTTTATCACCAATAACCCTATAGGTATTGTTCCCATTGTGAAAATAAGGGCACAAAAGCTCAGGGACATTAGCGACCTGCATATACAGGGGTGGGTACAAGTAGGTTAATAATAATAATAAATAATGAAATAATAAATAAATAATAATATGAGAATAAACTGTTTTTCATGTGTTCACAACTGTGAAAATCTACTTTTGCCAACCCCTGTCGTTTCAGTTAATCAGTTAAGGATGAGGGCACAAAGTCTTTGGACTCGTAAACTGGATGCCCCCCAGTACACCAGCTCTCCAGATCATGGCTGTGTACCACCAACATTGGAGAAAATAGACAAACAGAAGGTCCTCTAATTAGATCAATGGCTGATTTAGTGTTAGATTATACATAAAAGAGATGCACAGTATTAACCACTAATGTTTTCCCCAAGCTTACTCTGTGACAAGTATTGTACTAAGCACTGTACCTGCATTGCCCTCTAATCCTCTCAATGTCTTCCTGAGGTAGGTGCTATCATCTCCATTGTTTAGATGAAGAAGCTCAGGCTTAAAAAATTAAGTTACTGTCCTCCCCTGGCTGGGTGGCTCAGGTGGTTGGAGCATCGTCCCATTCACCAAAAGGTTGCAGTTTCAATCCCAGGTCAGAGCACACACCTAGGTTGCAATTGATGTTTCTCTCTCACAATGACTCCCCCTCTCTCCTTCTCCCTCCCTCCCTCTTTACCTCTTTCTGTCTCTATCCCTTCTTCTCTCTCTAAAATCAATAAATATAACTCAGATGAGGATAAAAAGTTTAGGTTACTTTTCTGAGGTCACATGGCTGGTAAGTTGGGGAACCTTTCAAACATACTGACAGAGCCCAGAACTCTCACCTCCGAACTGCTTCACTGCATCAGTTCACAACGGTTAGATAACACCGTGTGGCTAGTTCCTCCTATAAGAGATGGTGAGGACCAAAGTAGCCAGAAAAATTATAATTTTAGTGAAGTATTCAGAACTTTTGGAAGATCTTTTAGGCAGTGAAAAAATTTGTATTTCATCTATTTGACAAGAACACTAATTGTAAAAATATCAGTAAAATATTGTTGGAAATAGAAGTGATCAAAGCTTCTCTGACCATTTTAGAAGTTAAAAATTATTACATTTATTCAATAAATAAAGTCATTCTCTAATTTAGATTTGCAATAATATGTTGACACAGTAGTATGATTTAGCATGGTTTTTACAATTAAAAAATAGAAAACCTTGTTTACAGAAGTTATAAGGCAGAAGAGATGCATTTGTAGCCTGATCGACTCTACACCAGAGTCTCCCCTTCCTTGGCTTCCAGGGCAGCAGAAACAATAATGTTTTCCATGCTTTATTAACTGCTGAACAGGTTAAAGATAAAGTAACAAACCAAGACAAACTAAATGTCTATAAACAGTTGCTTTTATCTGTTACCAGTATTGGATCCTGGTTAATGGTGTAGACTAGCTGAATCTCACTAAAATACCCTTTTACTTTGTATTAGCTAAGAATGATGTGCTGTTTATTTGAGTAGCATTTCTCTTGAGCAGAACATCGCATGAATCTCTTCAGGGATTTTGTTGTTTCTGCTACTGTTTGCTTGTTGTTGTTGTTTTTTAAGATAACTATTTGCTCCAGCCCAGATAATGAAACAAATGTGAATCTAAAAATAAACCAGGTGAATATAGCTGACTTTACATCTCCTAGTTGAAAGTCTTGAAAAAAAATCAAGATCAATCAGTACTTTTTCTGTTTTGTTAATGTGTATTTGCAGAGCCTACGATAGTACAGGCAACTAAAAGGCACTCAAAGATATATGTGGCTGCAGTTCAATTGAGAAGACAATGCATCTGAAAAATTGTCATGTCATTGGGACATTCCTATGTCAACAATTTGTGTGGTGACTGAGCCTATGCTGGTATAATGCAAACTTAGTTTAACTGACTAGTAAGGAGAACGCTGTGTTATATTTATATATTTCTGTCTTCTCTAGACTCCAGAGTAATTTAAAATATGTCAATTTTCTTGTAGAATTTATGGGAAATTTGAGACCCAGAGAATTTTTATAATTCACCAAGATTACACAGCTGCTGTACAGTGGGCAGCCTCCTCCTCCATCCATTTTCACCTCTTAGCCTGCTGTAGAACTTGCGAGAGAGAGCTTCATAATTATGAGGTATAAGGATGGAGCTTTAGATCTGTTTCTGGAATTTTCCAGTGGCCTGTGAAATAAGAGAGGACTGCGTGACCAAAATGAACACTAAATTCTGGTGGCTCTAGAGAGGTACTGAAATTGCGTGTGGATTCCCGTTAAGTTTGTACAGCATCTTGTTGTACATAGTCGAGCACTTACAGGAAGAGACATCTTCCAATCAATATCTTGTTGTCCAAATAAAGTCTCTATTTTTGTTGTTTGGGAATTATGTTATTAAATCAGCTGTACTCTTAATATTAAAAAGAAGTATCATTCTCTGCTTGCTAAAACTGAGACAATTTCTTATGCACAAAATGGACATTTTGATATTAGTGTTGCTCAGTGTTTTCTGCACCAAAGAACAGTCACTGCTCAAAACATTTTCTCACTTAGGCAAATAGTGTGAAGAGGAAGGAACTGGTGCCAAGAACTATTCAGATTCTAATAAGGACAAAATCCTAACCAGGGAATTGGTTCCAAATTTGAAGAGTACTCAATAGCTTGGACTTGCCTTTTAAAAGCTAGTGAATATATAATCAGCCAGGGGCATGAGGGACCAGAAGTTCAATATGTCATTACAGCCAACTGGCTTGAGGCCTTACCAGAAGTGAAATGATTTATAGACCCAGAGTGGGATGGCGACCAAGGGACACTGGTAGTTGCCTTAGGACATTTATAGGAAAGAACTAAACAATGTGCTTTCTAGACTAGAGTGATACCCTGAAAGGATGCCTTCCTCAAGGGGACCCTTCACAATTTTGAATACATCTTCCATGCCTTCAAATCAATTCCAGATCAACAATTAACATATCAAGATCTACCAAAGGTATAATCTTCATGTTTCTCACGCATATTATGTTTACTGCTCAGCATTTTACTTACCAGTAAAGCTATGTAGACAGTGCTTCCCAAGTTTATCATCACTGCTCACCTAGAAAAGATCAGCATTTATGGTTGAAGGCCACTGGTCTGGGGACCTCTGCTACTCCAAGTTCCTGGCCAAGGATCTCTGCCCATCAGCAACCCTTTTGAGGTATAAGAGTGCCTTCTGTTAGGTAAGATTTAATTTTAATTATAAGCAAAGGACAGGAAGACTAAAATGTATCATCATTGATGAAGATGAAGAGAAATGTGAGATTGTTTCAAAAGTCAGATGAAAACACTAATTTTTTAATCCTCTACTGATTCTAAAGAGAGAAGATGGGGTGGGGGAGAGAGAGAGAGAGAGAAACATGGATGTGAGAGAGAAACATCAGTCAGTTGCCTCCCCTACTGGTGCCCCAACCAGGGATGGAACCTGAAACCTAGGTATGTGCCCTGACCAGAAATGGAACCTACAACCTTTTAGTTGTACAGGATGGGATGACACTCCAAGCAAATGACCACCCAGTCAGGGCACAAACGCCATTTTTTACAAGGTCTGATAAAACTGCCATTAGAGAGATGGCGATTTCCAAAGTTTGCAAAGCAGCTTAGCCACTCACCTTCCCAGACCTTTAGGGAGGGCCTTGAATCCCGCCACAGCTGGAGGGCCATCCTGAAGTTGCAGGCACTTGAAATGACTAATGAGAACACTTCACTGAGTGCTGGTTACAATTTCAGGTTTAGCAAAGTGTGGGGCAAGGAGCTTGGCATAGACTAGCTACCAGCACTTTTGATAAAATGACAGGTATGTAGTGTGTATGTCACAGCTGGCACCAGCTGTGGTTCATTGTAGTAATAAGCAGACATGAACGCCTGCCAAGTCCTGCCCCTGCTTCCAAAAGCTTATATTTGGCTTTGGACTATTATGCCATGCTGTCCTCCCATTTTTCCTGCCTCCCCTGCTGCACAAATTGTATCTTAGCACACCTCATGTCTGCATTCACTGGGGAGAAGGGACTTGGAAGTGGGGTGAAAATACTGTGGCGCTAATGAATGTTAGTTGGCAGTAGTGCTCCTCATTACTTTCAGGAGAACTGTTAGCCATTTTCAAATTTTCTCTCCAAATATCCTGATGATAAAAGCTACTGCAAGGAGTATTTTAGATTATATATGGTTGACTCCACCTCAGACCGATCAAATGAGGTCAATGGGATAGGCTTGGTAATCTCTACAGTTAGTGTGCTTCCAGGTTATTTGTCACAGGGGATTTTGAGGAAGGGTCCAGCTGGAGCCCTGAATCTCAGCCTTGGCCAGAGACAGACCACTTGGGGAACTAGAAAATCCCACTGTGCAGGCCATACCCAGACTAGTTAGCTCACAACCTTTGGTGAGGGGACCCAGGCATCTGTAGTTTTTAAGTTCCCTAGTTAAGTTGAATGTGTAGCCCAAACTCAGATCCACTGTGCTGGAGGGAATGACTTGTAAAAGGGTTCCTCCCTAGCTGCTCTGAAAATCTCTGTCTTAATGATCACTCCTTTGACATTTGTGTAGGGCACACTTCCCCAGGCACTGTGAAGAGGTGTGGCCTTATTTTAAGTGACAGAAAGTTCCCTGCCTTTCTGGAGCCTTTGATTCACTGAAAGAGCTATGCACATAAGATAAATTCACAGTGTTTGAACAACAAATCACAACATGAAGCAGTATTTGAAACTGAATAATCTCAGTCTCTCAGGGCACAGGTTGTAGAGAGAGATCGGAATGTGAAGTGGGGTGAAGAGGGGATGGCTCCTGGAAAGTATGCTTTCAGCTGGACTTTCATGCGTACAACTTCTCACTGCTGGGAATACTTGATAAAAATGTATAAGTGCATTTCCCACACTCAGTTTCTAATAGTCTCAGAGATGACCAAATGGCAGTTAGTGAGAACATATCAGCAAGACTATCAGTGTTTTCAAAGGTAAATTAAAAGCTTCTGAGATACTTCCCACCAGGGCCACATTGGAGATGGGCTGAAAGGCTGGTTGGGTGGGTGCTGGGGGCCTAGTTAGGCATCACTGGGATCGTATGTGCGATGTGTAACTCTCTTCCCTAATTGCTGCCCTACTAACTGTGAAGAACATTCTCTGGAAGGCTTTCCAGAGTGTTCTGATTAATGCTAGCACAGCTGGGAAAGTGGAGGATACCCATTTGATTCTACGCTTTCTCGTATTTACTAAAACAGAAACAGCAAAAAAGCTTTCTTATTTGGAATAAAGAAGATTATTAGCCCAGCCTTTTTTGTTGTTTTATTTTTTCAAGGATCAAAAACGCTTTCCTGCCTAGTTGATCGTGTTTTAAAGTTTTCATGTCACACAACATATACATTACATTTGCAGACACTTCACTTGGTTTTGTGCTTAGATTGCATGGCACACACTTGTTGTTATATAATTAGATTCAAATTCAGAAGTAGGGAATGTTTCTTCAATTCTAGTTTCATGCTGAAAGGCCCAGTAAGACTTCTGGAATAAATGAACAAGTGTACTTGATATCAGCAAACTGGAAATAAGAAATACAGAGAAAGAAGCACAGGATTATCTCCTTGGACAATGAATGTGTCCTCTAACTTCTTTTGAAAAGTTAATTATTAGTGAAAACTTGAAAAGAGAACTCAACCCTGTTTAATTTCTATTCTTTTGTAATGCAGTTTTTAAAACCAATTTGAGAAAGTTGTAAACCCACAATAAAATTTCTATGTTGATAAAACATCAGATGCAAATGTTCAAGTAGTAAATGATTTACTACTGTCTGTGGAGTATCTCATGATGAGAACTTTATGTGGCGTGTCTTCTTATGGCCATAAAAATAGTAGATGAAGTCTGTGGAGTTTCCTGATCCACAACATACAATAATGATGCAGGGTGTCTTATTCATACGCATTTCACTGTGTGTCTGCTATGAGGCAGAGATGAGGGTAGGACAGCCTACAACAATGATGAAGAAAATCCCAGCCTTTGAGAGAGAAAGTACCAGATAAACTGCGAATATGGTTACAAAAAAGCTGCACCATTCATTTGGTGCATATTTTATTTTTGACATGTTTATGATTTTGGAAAAAGGTCAATTTCTCATGAAAAATACAGTTTTGGAGACTGCTTTTTTTTTCCCCATGATCAGGAGTAAAGATTTAGCTTGAAAGTGGTGAAGGAAATTCCGTATAATTATCACAAAAAGAAATAAGGTAAATTATACTAAGAAACCAAGACTTAGCATTACAGACTATTTCCGCAAGAAGGAAATGGGATTCTGTCTTTTCAACAGAATAACTAAGCATGTATTAGAATGCCATCCAGCCCCACAGGAACAGTCTACTTAATCAGGAAAATGCAGCTGAGTCCTGTGAACTTCGTGGCATTTCAACCACAAATAGAGGCTTGAAAGAAAAATTTCACACTCCCTAAATTCCAAAACCATGTTAAAGCTTGCCATTTTTTTTAAGGCACCCTGAGCAGGAGAGAAGAGGCAAAGCTGTTTACAACTTGGTACTCTGCTGTGCCACGCTCTCAACTATCGCTGCCTCAGTGGTAAGGACAGTATTTTGTTTGGGGGGTTTTTTTTGGCAGTTATAATTTGAGTTTGTTAGATATAACTTAACATCTAGCATGCAGGGGTCCTGGGACAGGGAAAGCAGAGTCTGTGGGCTTGCCCTCAGCCAGGCAGGTAGCTGCCCACCACCCCTGCTGCTCCCACTGGTGGGCCAGTTGTGCACTGACCCAGTGGAGCACAAGTGGCAATGGCCCAGCCCTCCCCTCCCTGAGCAAGCCTGCTGTTCTTTGGAATGCTGCATAAATCTTGTATTCTCTGTCTCCAAACTTTTTCTCAGTGGTCACCCTGGCCGTAGTTAACTCTCTTCCCCTGGATGGAATTAGATTCTTGTATGAGGGATTCTTTCAGGTGTGACATTTTTCACCTCCACTGTACTTTGAGTTCTGCCATAGCAGCTATCACTATTATTATCTTGTCATCGTTATCCACATCCCTGCTCCTTCCTCTTGTTTCCTTCATTCTCCTGCAAACACAAATTTTCTACCACCCAACACACATACACACACACACAGGGTCTCCTACCCCTATGAAATGCTTAGTACCTGGGAACTTAATCTCTGTTTATCCCACAAAGTGGGTCAGGCCATACAAGGAAAGGAAGCTAAGTAAAGGAAGAAGAAAAGGAAGAAGAGAACAAACCAATTTCACATCTGCAATGTGATTAGCTCAAAGCAAACCAGTGAGGTCAATCCTGATGTCTAGATCTCACCTGCACCCCCATCTCAGGCCCCAAGTTCCTTTGTCCCTGTCTCTTCTTCCTCAACTCCGCTGATCAAAACTGCTTTGGGAAAAGAGTTCATAAATGTACTGATAATCATAATGACCCACATGCTTCCTACTGCCTTCTCTCTTTAGCAGAATGATGGAAGCCTGTAGTCTACAAGGATCTTGTAGTCCAACTGCTGTTTTTAGTTGAAGAAACTCAAGTTCATGGAACCAGCTCAGTGTGTACTATAACATAGTACATAGTGCATAGTTGCAGAGATGTAATGAAAATTTTTTCCCAATACACCTCTTAACCACTCAAAAAAATACCCTAAAGGGGAGCATTTCTAATTATGTTTTTTAGGTAACGGTGATTAAGTGGAGCAAAGTTGCTCATTGCTATGGTTTGTTTTGATTCATGAAAGGAATCTTATGACCCAAGGACACCTCATTATCCCCTGGACACACACAAGCTTTGTTTGTGCTAATACATATGAGTAGACATGCTGTTCTTTTGTCAGTTCCCGGCTATTAAGTACATGATCCTTCTGGTGGACAGACGCGCGTTACAGATTAGATGGAGAGGATGAAGTAAAGAGAGTTCTGCCTTATCCATAGCCTATGGGCACTGCCATTAGTTTTCTTGTTCTTTCCTATTTTTTTTCTTTTCCTTCTCATGTTTTAAATTAATACCTTCCAAAAAGATCTACTCTTTGCTCACCAACAGCCAGGTTTCTAGTCAAGGTCCTGCAGTAACCAGCGGGTAAATTCTGGAAAGTCAATCCACTCCAGTAAATTCGAGATCTAATATTACCCAGTTCTCTAAAGTGAATGTGCCTGATCAGATGCTGTAGGGCTATGGCTCTGATTATAAATAACAATTATTGGCTAAACTCTTTTTCAACTTAGATATTTTTAATTTGGGCAAGTAGGCTCTCAGAACACATCAAGGAGAGGGAAAATGGCAGGAAAAAGAGCAGTGTCCATGAATGTTTTTTTACTTTCATCCCTTCACCTAATACTTCTTATGTGCAGACACTGTGCTCAGGGCTTTACCTGTGTTCACACACTGGATTCTCAAAACCACTCTAGGCATTTCCCTTGATTCCCATTCAACAGATGAGCAGACTGAACCCAGAGAGGTCAGTTCATCTCCCAGTAGTTATTTAGGGTCTCATACTAGATAGTGGCAGGTCTGGAATTTGAACCTGTACTTGGGCTCCAGCACCCAGGCTCTTAAAAACTCCCCTGTGTACTATTGACCACATTCCCCGTGCTGCAATCCGAGCCTCTGTGACTATTCTCTAATGTGGTCAATAGTGTCACGATGACTGTGTGTGGAGCCAGGTAGGTGCACTCTGTGGAGTGTATGGTTGTCTGACCACTGTGTTGTGCATCTGAAATTGGTACAGAATGGCACTAAGTGTGAACTGTCATTCAAAAATTTTTAAAAATTAAAAACTACTCTATGTAGCCTCTATCCAATCCTGTTCAAACATCTTTTAAAAGTAGATTTACAGGAGTAGGCATGTGTGGTGAGGAATAGCAATCCTACCTGTAAAGTTTTGCAAAATTCTTTCATGTACCTGGTATGGTGTGCTCAGCAGATATATCAATGGAGAAACCAAGTTCATCTCAAGGTCCAGTGTGGCCCAGAGTCCTGTATATGGCTTTAAGGGTGACCTGGCTGCACCCCCTGGTGTGTCTTGCTGCATGCCGCTGCTACTTCTGCTCCCCAAGTCAGGAGCCTCTCCTGTCTTCACCTCGCAACACTCAGCCCTCCCAGTGGCACCCATTAGCCTTAGCAGACCCTTCCCAGAGAAGTCTGTGTGTGACTTTGGTTCCTGGTAGACCTGCCAAGTAAGATTTAAATGGAAAATCCAGTACCAAAACCCATGCCTTTAAGTCCACATTTTTTCCCTAGACATGAGTCCAAGAATTTTAGATCCAAGAGTGCAGAATCTTCGGTAGCATTTGTTTTTTACAAACATAATTATAGAAAGATCCAGTGATTTGCAAAGAGGTTGAACAATGAACTCATATTGGGGACCAGGTCAAGAATAAGAGGTATCTCTTCTAGAGTCTTGTGACTTCACTCCCTCAGTTCTTTTGTTCTGGTCTTATAGTTTATATTTCTTTGACAAATGTGGCAGACGCTGGTGTGACCAAATTAACTAATGTGGTGAAATTAAATTATTTTCTATGGCACTCATTACAGCCTTTGAATATTTTAAGTCTCTCATGAATGAAGTGGCAGGTTTGTAATTTTACAAAGAATAAAAACTAGAAATTCTTGAGAGATTAACATTGGGTTCCTAACTTATTAGTTGTTCAGAGAGACAACTTCATTAGAAGGTCCTAAAACATCCAAATATCATTCACAGTGTGTCTATATTGATTCTGAAGTTTCAAGTATCACCATTTTATTACATGTATATTTCAAAGAAGAGGAATATTTGTCCCTCTGTATTTGATTGGGGATTAAAGATTAGTTAATTAGGTTTATTAAGCCAAGTGCTTTGTCAAAATGAACATTGCACAGATCAAGATTTTATCGTATAGGTCAAGGTTTGGAATACAACTTCTTTGACAGATGTCTACCAGGCATGCCCCAGAGTAGGAAGAGAGTACTAATACTTTCAGCCCAAGTTGATTCTTTATCACAATATGTTACTACATATTTTCAATTTTTAAAATAACTGTCTCTCTATTTTAATAATTACCACTAAGGCAGTTTTCTTTAAGATTTTGTTTATTTTTAGAGAAAGGGAAGGAGAAAGAAAGGGGGAAAAAACGTCAATGTGTGGTTGCCTTTCACACACCCCTAACTGGAGACCTGGTCCTCAACCCAGGCATGTGTCCTGACTGGGAATCGAACTGGGAACTGGTGACCTTTTGGTTTGTAGACCAGCACTCAATCCAGTGAGCCACACCAGCCAGGGAACCACTAGGACAGTTTTATTGGATACTTCCACATGAAAGAATTTGGACATCAGTTTTCTATCTTTAATAGAGTTTGTGGTAATATATCAATTTTATCTCAGTAAAGCTGGAAAAAATGTGCTTCCTCTTTCACTGACATCAAATAACACCATTCATAGTTGAGTGTAGCTCAAATATTAACCTATAGGTTTCAGTTGTGAACTAGGAAAGGTAATTCTTCCACAAGTATTCCTCATTGCCATGTTGTTTTGGCTTTACAAATTCAGAGGCTAATCTAGATGCTCTTTATGAAATTCAAACAGAAGTAAATCTTGTTGAGCACATTCTGTAAGGGGTAATATGCTCCTAGTTTTTCTCCATTCTCAGCAAGTCTGTTGATCAAATTGACCACTTCTTGTATCAACTTATAGATAGCTAAAGCCATTTATCAAAGAATATTGAAACATTACAATATACTTTGCTGAAAATGATTGTACATTGTACAATAAGAATAATTTATTATGCATTATATATTAATTAAATATAAAAATACAAACAGAATTATAAGAAATATACAGTAAAGTTTGGGTAGAAAATTTCTAGTTCAAGTTTTGCTGAATTTTTTTGTGTGTGTCTTACCCAATTCCTTATTCCAAAGTTGAAGTTGAGAGTTATCATATTCTTATACCAAAATCTTTGTTACTATGAAGGGAGAGTTCTTTATCTTTGCATCTTTAGGGAGTCATTGATAATTGATTCCTCCTAAGATTTGCTTGTCTCATATTACCGTGCATACTGCTGGCTGCCTGCCCTACATGTCACCCTGGAACGCCTGTTGTCTGTTTGCCCGGCTTTGCAGTTCTCACTAATGCAAGTCCACTTTAAGTGGCTGGCAGTCTTCTGTATCCTTTGATTTAGACTGTCTTTTGTAACATTATGTATTCTGCATGATGTAGCAAGAAGGGGTATTTTAAACACATTTTGATGGAGTCACTTTCTGATTGAAGTTTATCCATCTCTCCAACTCCTACCTTTAATTCAATGGTGAAATCAGGCCACAAGAAGACTTTCCATGTAACAATGTCAAATATTTTCCCTGGCTACAGGGTCCTTTACATGTAGGCTACCATTACACATTCATTGGCTGAGTGAGTAAACAGAGTTGAGTCAATAAAAGCTTATTAATACAGCATTAGCTCAAAGTAAAACAGAAAATTAAGTAACAAAAGTATTACTCAGCAATTTTTTAACAAGTTCTGTTGTGCGTATTGTGAATAAAAATGCCAAATTGTGAATATGTTGAGGGTAATATTGTTTCTAAGGTTTTCTAAGGCAATGATGCTATCTCCATAATTTTCACAACATTTAATGTAGTGCCTTATACTTAAAGGTACTTAATAAATGCTTATTTATGGAATATTTTATTAATGATTCCTACATAATACTTAATGCAATACCTTGATTACAGTATTTGATATATGTTGGTAAAGAATAAATAAATAAAGTTCATCCAGAATCCTCAGCTATCATCCATCACATTCACACAGACACAGACATCATCAAAATATACTGTGGTGTGGTGGTTTTCTATTTTAAAACAATCGTCATATCACTTAGGCAAGTTCCTCAATTTTATTGAACTTGGGGGTTTGCATCCCTGTAATGACCATGGTAATCTACAGTGTAATTCTCAGGTCTGGGGAGGAGAGTGGGCAGAGTCGCACTTACTCTGATGTTCCCTACTTCTCTGCAGGTAATTTTGGGTACAAGTAAGGATAACAGAAGCTATCTTTCCATATCAATTTGTAAAGAAAGTTTAAGCTTATACCTGTGACTAGTGGCAAAAAAAATCACTTATTGAATATTATCTATTGTGATGTCAGAGAGAATTTTGATTTACAAATTGTATCTGTTTTAGAACTATAAACAAAAAATGAAAATATACCAGAAATTATTTATCTAGGCTATGATTCTTTAGGAACATAGGATAGTAAAACATGATTATACTTCCAGTTAATATTTTCTATATTGTGAATTCTAATATTGTTAGCCTCTTAAACTGACTCAGAATTAGAGTATGCTATAAAAGCAATTAAAGCCTAGGACAGGTTATTTTTCTCCTATTCTTCATTCAACAAGTGAAGAGTAGCCTATCAACATGAGGTTGATCAAAAGTTCTCACTTATGTCCTAATACACGAAAGGGAATCTTAGCACTTACTCTTGAGGTTATAACTTGTCCAAACAATTATACACTGTGTAATTTGATCTAGTCCAATGAAGTTCCTCAGGTACATAAAACATAGTAAAGCTTCTTCTAGATTAAACAAGTCAGAATTATTTCCATTATAAATTTTTCCCAAAGAATAGCAAAAAGGGAACACTCCCTAATCCACTATATGACATTTCAACTGGACAAGATCAGTGTGAAAAATAATTATGGACCAATCTCATTTATGGATACTAGTGTAAAATTACTATACAAAATACAAGCAAACTGAATCCAAACATGATCAAACTGGATTCATCTTAAGAATGCAAAACTAGTTTATCATTAGAAAATCTACAAATGTAATTCACCATAATAACAAATGAAGAGGCTAAAAACTACATAATCATCTTATTAGATGAAGAAAAATTAATAAAATTCAACACATAATCACAATTTAAAAATATAAACTCTTGGAAACTAGGACAAGAACACTCCTCCTTTAACTGGTAATGGTTATCTACCAAAAACTTATAGCAAATGTTCTTGAAGTGAGACATTAGAAGTATTTTCTTTTAAATTTTTTTAAATTAAATTATATGTTATTGGTTATTCTATTACAGTTGTCCCAATTTTCCCCCTTTGTCTCCTTCACCCAGACCCACCCACTCAATTAGGCAATCCTCACAACACTGACTCATAGACAATGCTGTATTCCCTATGTTGTACTTCACTTCCCCATGACTATTCTGTAACGACCAATTTGTACTTCTTTATCCCTTCACCTTTTTCACCCATCCTTCCAACCCCCTCTCATCTGGAACCCAACAAAACATTCTCTGTATCTGTGATTCTGTTTCTGTTCTGTTTGTTCATTTACTTTGGTTTTTCAGATTAATTACTGATGGATATGTATTTATTGCCATTTTATTGTTTATTATTTTTTATCTTCTTAAAGAAGACCCTTTAACATTTCACATAATACTGGTTTGGTGATGATGAACTCCTTTAGCTTTTTCTTGGCTGAGAAGCTCTTTATCTGTCCTTCGATTCTGAGTGATATCTTTGCTGTGTAGAGTAACCTTGATTGCAGGCCCTTGCTTTTCATCACTTTGAATATTTCCTGACAATCCCTCTAGCCTGCAAAGTTTCTTTTGAGAAATTGGCTGAGTACTATGGGAGCTCCCTCATAGGTAACGAACTGCTTTTCTCTTGCTGTTTTTCAGATTCTCTGTCTTTAACCTTTGGCATTTTAATTATGGTGTGTCTTGTGGTGGGCCCCTTTGGGTTCATATTGTTTGGGAATCTCTGCACTTCCTGAACCTATATGGCTATTTCCTTCACCAAGTTAGGGAATTTTTCTGTCATTATTTTTCTAGTGTCAGGCCTGGGGCCACTTAATGAGAGGTACAGGGCTTTCTGAGGCCATATGTTGTTTGTTTGAGAGAATTTAGGAAAACCTGATGCATGAGACAAGACAACCCATTTGTGTGGAAGAGCAAATGGAAACAGCTTGGTTGTGTCAGAGAGTTGGGTGGGACAGAAACTTAGAGAATCACCAGGCTAGGAAACGCCCTGTGAGTCAGGTTGATGCCATCTCCTACATGGTGCCCACTTTCCCACTCTGTGGGGGGAGGGCTCAGAAAAGGAACAATGGCTTCTGTCTGGGAGAAAGGTGCCCTGCAGCTCTCATGCTGATGCCAGACACTTCAGTTCCTCCCTGTATACCTCCCTGTATACCTGGTGCTTTTCAAGCTGCTGCCCCAGCACTGAAGCTCAGAGAAAATGAGTCTGAATAAGTCTGTGTGTGGGTCCTTTAAGGGCAAATGTCTGGGACTCTAGCAGTTTGCCTTCTACAGCCTCGATCCCCACTGGGTTTTACAGCCAGAAGTTGAAGGGACTTATGTTCCTGGCACTGGAACCCTGAGCTGGGATCCTGGTGTGGGGCTGAGACCCCTCACTCCTGAGATATCCCTCTTGATTTTTATCTGCCACACATGGATGTCAGATCAGCCCTTTCTGCATTTTTGCCCTCCCTACCTGTCTAGATGTGGTTTCTTCTTTAATTATATAGTTGTAGGACTTTAGCTCAATTTCTGGTAGTTCTGAATAATGGTTGTTCTGCAGTTTCATTGTAATTTTGATGTGGTTGTGTGAGGAGGCAAGCTATTATTACTTACACTGCCATCTTGAATGGCAGTCCTCAGGAGTATTTCCTTTAAAAATCAAGAGCTAGATAAAAATGCTAACTAATGCTTTTTTTGTTCAAGATTTTTTTTGAAGTAATGACTAATGCAATAAAACAAGAAAAATAATTATGATGATTGAAGAGGAAGAAACTAAGCTGTTTTATTTTGTTTGTAAATGGCTTGATTGTCTACATGGGAAACTATCCTCACTCCTACCCTCCAAAAAATACTATTTACAGTAAAACCTAAATACATAACTTACTAAAGAAAAATATACATAACAAAACTAAGCAAGACTTTAGTGGAAAATTTTGATAAATTTTTAAAAAAATTTTAAGGGGGAACTAATTTAGTGAAGATACATACTGTTTTCATAAATAGGAAGAATAAATGTCATGTATTATCAATTAACCACAGATTTATCAAGGAAAATCAAATCACAATCTATAAAGTACTTTCATAGGGATTGACGAAGGTACTCTAAAATATATTTAGAAGGACATAGGGGCAAGCATAACCAAAACTCTCCTAAAGAAGTAACTAAGGTGGCACATTCTCTACCTGATATCAAGATTTACAGTAAAGCTATAATAATCAAGGAAGTATAAAATAAAGGTATAATAACTAGGGAAGTGCAGTATATTTTGTTCTAGACTATGAAATAGAATTGAGAATGCAGATCCAGACCTATATATTTGTGGGTCCAAACCTATAGATTATGGACTGTGGAATAACTGGAGAGAGCTAATTATTCAACAAGTGGTGCTGAGTCAATTGTTTGAAATGGGATCTTACTGCATAAAAGACAAAAAAAAATAAATTCCACATGGATTAAAGACTTAAATGTTAAAAGCAACACTTTTAGATGTCTATGGTGTGGAATATTGTTATAAACTCAGGGTAGGGAAAGATATTTTTAAACAAGACAATAAAAGTTGATGAGTTTTAAACAAGGCATAAAAAGTGTTAGCCATAAGAGGCTGCTGAGTTCAACAACATTGAAATTAAAAATGTCTCTTAATAAAATCACTTCAATAATAAGGGAAGAATAAGCCTTGACGTGAAACATGTCCCATACATACAAACAAGAAAACATTACAGCTGCAAACAAACAAATGTCTTTGGCAAAAAAAGTTCAAAAGACTATTCACAAAAGACATGGACAGTCCTTTGACAGAATAGGTAAATGAATGGTTAATAACCACATGAAAATATGCTAAATTACATTAGTAATATGAGAGATCCAAAGGGAAGACTACCAATTTACACCATTGTGTATCCTCTAGATTGGAAAAAAATTAAGAAATCTGTCAATACCAAGCACTGGAGACAATCGAAGCCATAAGATCTGCTGCATACTGCCAGTGGGAGTGTAAGTTGGTTTTACCATACAAGAAAATAATTTGTCATAAAACTTTACATGTGAATACTCTCTAATCAAACCATTTCTTTCCTGAGTTTATAACCTAGAAATATCCTTGTCCTTTTGTGGTATATCCACATGGTGGAATATTGCTCAGAAATAAAAATAAATCATGTACAGCTATAAATAAATGCATTATAGATACAAGCTATATAGGAGCAATACTCTTTTTTTTTTATAGAGATTGAAAGTACACAGGCTAAACCAGGAAATATGGGTGGATGGATGGATAGATAGATGATAGATAAATCTAATATAGGTAATATAGTCTAAGAAGACTGTTTTTGCAAAGCCAATGAAATCATAAACACAAATACTAGGATAATAATTACATCTGGTGAGGGGGAAAGTTATGGGAGCAGAGATAATCACACAAGAAGACTCTGTTCTATTCAGTACTTAAGTGATGAAAACCATAACAGATAATCTTTTCTAACTTTCTCCATGCTTCTCTGCCTTTATTTTCCAATAGATGTTTCCAAGTTTTTCTCTCTCAAAAGGTAATAGGAGATGGAGAACAGGGACTGTGGGTCAGCAATCAACATTCTCATTTACACCTCATAAGAACCAGTAAGCTATGTTTACTGGTTATGTTTCTTACTTTAGAAATAAGAAATCTAAAGCCAAGAATATAATTATCCACACAATGTCACATAGTTCTAAAATGGTAGAACTAAGATATGAATTCATATTTGGGTTATAAAAGCTAGTTTTTATAAGTTACTAAATTATGTCATGTTATATGTGGTTATTATCCTTTAAAACCCAAGGAAATTTTCCATCAGAAGAAGACTTTCAGTTTGCTTTTGTCAAGAAACGAAACTCCTTATGAAACATAGTATGAGGTAAGATAACCTAAAATTTAAGTGGGAGTTATCCACATATCTCAAGAGTCTGAGGACCTGCTCATATGTATTTGTTCTGCATAGATTTTAAGTGATAGAAATAATCAAATATCACCAGTGGAGTAAAGTTTAAACAGTAAAAACTGGTATCAAATTTATTGCAACCAATCTCTTTTAAGTATAAAAATAAGAAGACTTTGCATCTCTTTTGAAAACTGATTTTAAAATAGTTCCAGTATTTTGGGTCCATAGATGTTGTTTGCCTTCATGATATAAACTTTCATACAGAGCATTTCAGCTTTTAGTCACAAGGGACCTTTAGAGCAAGTTATCATATTCTTTGAAGTAGCCAAAAATTTGAACAAGCAAAGATAATTATTCCACAATTTTCAAGATGTTGTTACATTTCTGCAAAAAGGAACATTCCTCTTCCCACTCAGCATCATTACTTGGTTTATTGAGGAGATGTTAGTGTTCTGCAGGAATTGCTCTCACATCAGAGACACACATGAAAGCAGGCATCCCAAACACCTCTCAGTTCAGTAAGATGCGCCTCTCATCACGTTCTAGATGCAGTCTTTTTTTTCTTTCGACAAGGCCTTTATCTGGCATGAACCCTGCAAAGAGGGGAGTCCTGTGCTTCTTGCCAAGTTTGGATGTCTGTGAACGGTTCCCCAGACAATCAGTTGCTCAGTTCCCTTCATCTCTAAGTAATTACAGGAAATGGCAGTAGTGCTTAAGGTACCTGTCAAAAGCATTGTTGTTCACTAGGCCCTTGAACAGTAAATGATAGCTCATTCATTCATGGTCCTGCCATGGGTCTTTGTTCTTTTCTCATTCAGAATAGCTCTTCCCTCTTTTCTCTGGATGTTTATAGCTCCTGCTGAGAGTAGCAATTCTTTCCTGGCGAGGGCTCACAATGGCTTGGATCACACAGCTCCAGTGTAACTGCTCTGCTCTGCTGCGAACACACGGAGTAGAGGAAGTGGCCCTTAGTGGTTTCAGTCTGTTCAAGCTTTCTCAAAATGAATCTGCCTACCAAGAGGCTCCCAAAACTAAAATATGGCAGTTATTTTGGTGACTCTTAAAAGGATTTGTGCGTGTCTCTGCATAATGAGTGATGCTCTCTCCTCAGTCAATTTCTGATACATCAGGAAGATACACAGACCCCAGGCCTTGCAAACCAACAATCTCTCTTCACCTGTTCTCAGAGCTAACCACGTATTCACATCCACTGGAATAAATTTTTTTATAAGAAGCCAAACATGGCCCTGGCCGGTATGGCTCAGTTGGTTGGAGCATCATCCTTTACAGCAAATCTGGGGGGTTTGATCCCAGGTCATGGCACGTACCTATTTTTTAGGTTTGATCCCCACCCAGGACACACATGGGAGGCACTCAGTTGATGTTCCTCTCTCACGTCAATGTTTCTCTCTCCCTCGCACCCTTCCTCTCTCTCTAAAGTCAATAAACATTTTTTAAATATTAAAAAATTTTTAAAAGAAGCCTAACCTGAGAGTTATGAGTATGTAAGTTATTCCATAAATGTTTGCTTTCTTATGACCTTCATTATTTCTTTGCTTTGATAACAAAGGTATAGAAATAGAGATAAAATGTGTGTGTGTGTGTGTGTGTGTGTGTGTGTGTAGGGAGCTTTAAGGAAAGAGAATTGGAAGTTTCTTTTTTAGTTTCTCCTATGCATTTTTTACATATGTCTACCTTAGACCATGAGCTCTCAAAGGCCTCGACACTGTTTTCTTCTTAATATTCTCCTCACATTGCCACATGGCTAGCACACGATTGGCACTTGGTACATGTTTTATGAGGTAAAAGGTTAATGAACTGATATATTACCTCCTTGCAGCCTTACACAGCAACACTTTAAAGTAGGTCCTTGTAAGGCCCCTAATAACTATAGAAACTAGAATCTTAAAGTTAACGTGCAAGCAATAGGTATTGCTGAAATTAAGAATTCTCAAAAAGTAGGCTGGTGCATGAATTCCCGGAAAATACTGGAGTATGTTCCCAGAGCAGTATAATCAAATGAAGAGAAGAAACAAGTGATTAAGTATAGCAAAAGCAACACTCTCAAAATATTCAGTTAAATGCCACAAGGGAAAGGAAACACGTGAGTCTTATTGGACATTAAATATCCTATACAAGTACTGCAATACCAGTGAAGGTGATTTTAAATATTTAATTTTCTTGAGATAAAAAACAAATTTAAAAAAAATATATAGCAGTGCCTGTGGCTGCAGCCGCAGCTAGCTTTATGTACTGACACCTGCAATTCCTGAGCTAATACTCATCAATCTCAGCTCTTGGGGAGATGGGGAAGGCTGCAGTATGACCCAGCAAAGCTCCATGAACCCCCATGCCCCACCACACCAGAGTCTTCCACCAAACTCCACAGTTTTCACTCCTAAATCACAGTCAGTTTGGTGTGGGCTCTCTCTCCCGTAGGTCTTGCCATCTTTTTTCCCCAAGGACTAAGACCTCTATCCTCTGCTCCAACATCTGGTTCTAGCTTCACCGTTTACTAACTAGTTGATCTTGTACTAGTTACTGAATCTCAGTTTTATTCTTTAATCATAATATTTAAAATAAAAAGATTAACTTATAGGACTGTTATGAAACTTAAATGTCAAGTACTTAATGCAGTGACTTGCATATAGTATACTCTACATTAGGACTAGAGGGGACGCTTTTGTCCACGTTAGAGAGCCTTCTCTGATAACTTAATCTGAAGTAGATCATTAATATTACTTGTCATGTAACTTTGTTAATTCCCTTCACAACAGTAATAGCAATCTGTATGTATTTTATTCACTTGTTTACATATTTATTTCTGTCTCCTTTAGTGAAAAATCCACAAAGGCTCAACTTTGTCTTGTCACCATTCTATTCCCAGCACAAAGTCCCTGGTGCATCTTTGTTGCATTATTGATTTAGTGACTGAAAGCTTTACTACATATGTATATATAAAGAAGTCTGGTTCAAGAGAGCGTTATGATCCTCTGTTGATTTCATTTACCTGATTCTGTATGATTTTCTATTAATGAGGGGGACTTTTTCTTTTTATGAGAAATATAAGGTCATTCATGCCATAGAAAGGGCAAGAGCCAGGCAGCTTCAGGGATCAAAGTAGTGGATATAGAGGACTGTCCCTTTAGCACAACATCATGAGGTTAAATCATCACCACACAGTTCAAATAGTGAACTAACAAGCAAAATAGAGACAGACTCATAGATGGAGAGCAGATTACAGCTGTTGGGGTAGGGAAGGTTAGGGGTGGATGGATTGAGCAAAAAGGAAAAAGGACTCATGGACATGAACAACAGTGTGATGATTGCTCGGGGGAGGGAAGGTATAAGGGGATCAAATGGTAATGGAAAAAGAAAACACAATAAAGATTAAATGTTTAAAAATTACTAGCAAAGAGCATCTGATTGGCTAAAATTGTGTCTCGTGCTCCACTCTTGACCAAGAGAGGACAGCGCACCTTACTGAGAGCGTGACTGCAAACAATGGGAGGCATGCTTAGTTACTCAAAAACTGTGATGTTGTTACCACGGATAAGACTGAGCAAATAAGGCCAAGGCATGTCCACTAAACATTCGTATTTATGACTACCATTATTGCAAGGATTAACAATGACAGCCAGGGTGCAATATTGGCTAATTAACTTAGGTAATATTTCCTAGTGTTACCAATCCAAATACATAGGACTAATAGGTCTCCTATGGAGGACTTCATTGTACTCTGATTTTGTATTAGTGTTATTACTCATCTATTTATCCAAAAAGTATTTAAATGTCATTTTGTGTTCAGTAATAAATGAGAGAGAGTAGAAATTGAGAAGATGGAAGCATAGTACTCCCTTCCTGCAGCTTACAATCCAAATGGCAGTCGAGGTATTTCACACATTAGGGAAGTGATATAATGTAAGAATACTTCAAAATTTGTAAAGTAAATTATGGCATTTCTTTTATTCTGCATTTATAGAAAGTAGATAAAATTATTTCAATGCACTTCTAGAGAATTCAATAGCTGAAGTTCTTCTAAATTCTTTGGAGTAGTTAGAATGGAAAACATAGCTCTTCACCTTCAGTCCAAACCTCTTTGAACAGTTGCTTGAGCTGTTAGTTAATTTAATGCAGGGGTAAGAGAGAGAAAGACATTCAGCATGAAGGCGAGATTTCTGCAATGGGCACTTGGACATATATTATTCCCTGTCTTTGGAGGGTAACGGACTTGGCAGTCTGAGGACATAGTTTCGGTGTAGGACATGGTAAGGTTAAGCTGCTATTCTTCCACCAAATTTATTTTTACTCCTGTGTAAGATGTACATGTTTGCCCGTAGAAAAGAAAAGAAATCAATGGAGAGAGACAACTCTAATAAAATGACTAAGCTTGCAAGTAAAAATTATTTAAACTTATTTACATTATACTTAGTAAAATAGAAAGAACATTGCTTCACTAAATTTATATAAATTTATTTGTCTGCTTCTTACTCATAATTTTTTCCTCCTCTCTCCCCCCTCTTCACTGTTACCTTCTTGCTGTAAGAATTTTATTCTGTTTTTTCCCTCAAGTACTAAATACCCTATTTCTTTTCATTTTCATTCGGACTTCATATGCCCAATAATATTAAATTTCTTAACTTCTAAAACTAGTTCCCATTAACTGAGTCCAATTCAGCAAATCTTAAAGAATGTAGGTAATCTTCAAAAAAGAATATGGATAATCATATGTGTGTCTCAAAAGTAAGTTTATATTTCTATAAAATGTATAAAATTTTCATAGTGCCAGTTCTAGGATTTTCAAACTAATACGTTGGCATAGAAAACTAAAAGGCTCTTGTGAGTGTACAGAACAGACTCGATGATCATGCCACATGACTGACTGGGTTCACTCTCACTTGTGTCATTTGATTATTCTTGATGCTCCACAATTGATTTGGGCTATTGAATTATTTTAAAATAATGCTTCCCAAAGTGTACTGTAAGGAACTCTAGTTTCATGAAAATTTAATATTCAGTATTGGGGGCAAAAAGAATAGGCTAGGAAAGCAAGTACTGGGTTAAACAAACACAAGTGTTACTTCTCAAGTGCATTTGAGAGTCACTGAAATAGGATACATTATTATATGTTGCACTTCCTAAATGTATTTAGCCACACATTGTTTTTCTTACAGAGAGTCATAAAGATTTATTATTTTCTGGTAAACATTTTGGAAAATGCTAGATTAGATTATCTAAATATTGCTTTATGGAATTTCTCATTCTGCAGCAATATTGGTTTCAAACAACAGCATTTACTGTATATGATTTCAGAAAAACTGAGGGGCTATAAGTTCACTTTTTAAAAAAATAAGAAAATTGGTATTTTCTGATTATGATGAAATATCATATATGATATTAAGATCAATATATATCATGATTTTGGTATAAGATATCATCATGCTAGTGAATTAAATAATTTTAAAACTTAGTACATGATAGCCCTGACCAGGTAGCTCAGTTGGTTAGAGAGAGCATCATCCTGATACACCAAGGTTGTGGGGTTTGATCCCTGGTCAGGGCATATACAAGAAGTAATATGAATAAATAAGTAAGTGGAACAACAAATCTCTCTCTCTCTCTCTCTCTCTCTCTCTCTCTCTCTCATCAATTAACTAAAAGTATTTTTAAAACTTAGCCCATTATAAATATTTAGAATAAAACATGATATAAACTTACTATACCCTGCACCGTTGTTAATCTTACCCTGGGCTTCCCTTACTCTATTCAAGTGAACGCATCTGTCTCATTTAGTACTGATGCAACATAAAGTCATGCTGTGTGACTAGGCAAACTCCAGATTCCACAGGCTTGAATGACTCTTTCACTTCCTCATTTGGCTGTGTGGTGATTTTTTTTTTAATTTTTGGTAAGGTATAATGTTTCAATTCATGATTTACATTTTATTTAAAAATTAGTGACTAACTCGACAAGTTACATAATTATTAACATATAAGCACAAACATTGTATAGCACAATTCTAATATTTATAAATTGTACTTTAGGTGGCAGAGGTTGTAAGATGAACTATTTGGTGTTCTTTGCCTGCTAGCCCTTTTTGCATTTCCTGTGGCCTAAATGGGCTGTGTAATAGGATCATTGTTATCATTGACCCCATCATCATGCTGTGACACATGGTTCCACTAATGATATTCTGCTCCTGGAAAGGTATATGGGACCATTCTCTTTCTATGGAGACAGATGGTAGGTTTAGCAGTGACCCACAATGCTAGCTGCTAGACTCCAGAGCCAAAGGCTGATTTGGGCATGAAATCATCACATTCTTAGCAAATGCTCACATCAACATATGTACATCAAAGTCATTCCAACCAGTGCCTGGTCGTTTTGAATAAACAACATTGCACTGTATGGTGCTGACAATTGACATTGTTTTCTAGAGAATATAAGAAACAGACACCAACCAGAAAGTAAAGCTAGACACTCCATGTCAAATGCATTGTTATAATGTCTCAAAGGTTTTAGTTTATTTGCTTTTTTAAAGTCAGGCAGTTGTTTTCTTTTGTGTAAGATGAAGCAGTAAGGGGGCCATTTAGTGACCAGAGTTGGCAAAAGTGGAAATGGCCAAAGTCTTAGGACCCAGGTCTCCGTATGAACCAGATCACTCTGCCCTCAGCCAAGGCCACACTCCACATCCACCAGTGACCATGATCCATCCACATGGATGCCTGGGCCAACACCATCAATGAGGCAGCATTTTAAAAAGTCCTTCAAAATATAACCAAGAACCTCAACATGCCCTGATGAGGGGAAGTTAATATCATTTTTATATACAAATAAAATGAGACAGAAAAAGCAAGAAATGTAATTTAAGAAATTTTAAAATTAAAGCTGGAATATAAAACTGTTCTCAGATATATAGGAGTTTTGCATTAATTTATTGAAGAGAGGAAGTGCACACCCAGTAGGGAGACTGAGCATTGAAGGAGAAATTTTGTTAAGTGTGAAATTAAAAGAATGATGAAGAAGGGCTTTCAAACAGCTTGTGACCTGTGAAATGATTTTCTACTCATGAAGGAATGGCAGCAGCGTTGGAATGAGACACATTCTATTGGGTAACAAATACATCTTCCCAATTAATTTCTTAAAGATTCTTCCTAGATTCCTTCTTCATCCTTATAACTCCTGATGTCCAGTAAATCATCCAGTGTGACCTGTACTACTTCCTAAAAAGCTCCCAGCACTGTCTTCCCCTCCACCCTCACTGTATATCTATGTGCAGTTTTTACATTAATTTATAGCATGTAATACTGTTACCATTTTTAGCATGCCCCTCATGTAGGCATCAAGAGAGTAAAAGACAGGAGACAGAGGCATACATATCTTTGAGTACAGCAAATTTTACAACACAGCCATTCAATTCAATTTGCTACAAATACTGTGTCACAAAAAATAACTACATTTCAATTAAAGAGGGTGAACCTACAGGAAATAGCAACTTTTAAAGAAAGTCCTCTTTGAACAAAAAGTCATTTCCAAATCTATTTTACTTATTGTGTATCATTTATTTGACATATTACCAGTGCTCTCATTTCTCAGAAGCCCTGGGCCCATGTGTGAAATTTAAATGGAATAATTAAATTCAATAGTTAAAATCCCTGAAAGAAAAAAATCAATATAATGTTATTGTTTACAATTTAATTAAAGAACTTGCTGAAAACATGTAACAACTTAAAGATTTCAATAAAGCCTTCACCCTCATCTACAAAATGAGGAGATTAAATCAAACTGAATGTAGACCTCCTCCTGCTGGCTTTTATATAGTAGCACCATGTCTGGATTCTTCACAGCTTTCCATGTTGTATTTTGTTTTCGTTTTGTTTCATTGAATGTTTGTTGAAATGTATTTGTGTATGTTATATGCACATATGTATATGTGCATGTGTGTGTACATATGTACACACATTTTTATTTCTTTCTCCAAACTGTGATTCTGAATCCAAGAATTTATTAAAAGTAAGGGTTGTCTCTAAAGAACCCTGATCATTAGAGCTCTCTTCCATTTGGTTGCTGTCTAGTGCAAGAAGGACCACTTCACTTCAGTCAGAAATTTCTATATATTACCTTTAAAGCATTTTTTTTCCTAAAGAACTGAATACGGTCTTTGAAAAGGAGCAGAACAGCAGCTACTTTCCCCGACTGGAAGCATGCTGTCAGACACGCCGATTCCCAAAGCAAGCAGACCTGCCCTGGGTAAGGATCTTCATGGTCCTTGCTTAAATTTACTCTGCCTGTAACAAATGCGACAATGGAAGCCTGTCCTTCACTCTGAAAGGGTTGACAGCACTTGCAGTCCACATTTTGTTCACTTTGGCTCAGCACTCTGACTAATGCTTGTGGGCAGGACCAGGGTGTAAAGAAAAAGAGCATAGTAAGAGACAGAAGAAGCTGGGGAACCCTGAGCTGGTGGAGGTAAGGTACATTCTTCACCTTGCACTCCACCCTTCACTAGAACCTGATAGTTTCCTTCTCCAAACCTAGACTACAATAGTTGACTTTTCCAGGGCTAAATTCCAAGTCTGGACTATATAGCAAATGCCCAATAGTTAGATGGATAAAGGAATTGATAGGTGAAGAAAATGATGGAAAGAGGGAGGGGAAAAAGGAGGGTAGAGGGAGAAAGCAAGGAATAAAGGAATTGAACACTCTTTCCTTCCTATTAAGACTCATTCCTCCTGGGTTTCTTTTCTCTGTTGGGCTCATCTTCTGTCTCCATCACTGTAGCTGATCCTTCTCTCTATAAAGCATGTATTATTACCCTCTCCAGCCCTTAGTCCTGTGTGTGTCTCTGTTCTCTCCATCCTTGTGGCCACTACATTTTTGTGGGCTTCCCATTCAATTCCTTTGCCTTTCCTACAGAATCTTAGTCCTGCTTTGCCAAATTCCCTAGTTGTGTATTCTCTGTTATGCATCTACTATACCCTCAAACCAAATATAGCTATTGCCAAATTAATCAGGGTTTTTTTTTTCCTCTAACTTCTCCAGGTTTTTCTGGTCCTTATGTAAATTATTTCCCTTTGAGTACCTGAGCTTGAAATCGCCTAGAAATCTTATCTTCTTGTTTCTGCTTTCCTGTTCTCTTTGTTTCAGCCTTGGCTGCCCTACCCCCCACCCTCCAACACTTCCCGCTAGCTCATTTCTCTTACTCTAAGCTGACCGTGATGCAATTGTTTTCTAGGCAGGCTTCCTGACTCCATTTTCTTTCTCACTAAAGTTGACGCTATCCACTGAAGAACAATTAATTTTCCCAAATTACTTCTCTGTTCATGCTACTGTCTGATTTAGAAATTTCCAGTGAGTCGCTATACCCAGAATTTTAGATATGATAGAGCAATAAATATAAAATTAGAAAAAAATCAAGGCTAGAAAAAATTAGGGAGGGAAATCACTTATTTTATTTCTCCTAGAAAGACATTTTTAAAATTGCCAACTATGGTAGCCATTATTCTGTTTCGGGAAAGACATTTTAATCTAAATAATAGCAATGACAAACTCAGAACAGAAGACAACCTTTTAATGGGAAACAATGCTTTTATGAAAAGCTCAAACTGTTGGTTACCTTTATCTCCTTGTTCCTTGGACTGGTAACAGAATCCCTGCCACAGCACATACTGTCTAGTCCTGTGGAGCCCCAAGAAGTGCCTTCAGTCCCTTCTTAGTCTCCTCCTGACACAGCCCAGTCTGATCATGTCTAATACCAGTGATTTTACTTAAGAAGCAGATGGATGGATGGGGATGGAAGGAAACTTGACTTGGGGTGGCAAACACATAATACAATATACAGGTGATGTATTGTAGAATTGTGTTCCTGAAATCTATATAATTTGGGGTGACAAAACCAATGTCACCCCAATACATTTAATAATTTTTTTTAAGTTAAAAGAATAGGCAGATGACATGTTGCCTGACCTCTTTAGGCCTCAGTTTCCTCCTCCTTAAAATGAAGACTTTGAGCCCTGGTAGGGCAGCTCACTTAGATAAAGCGTTGTCCAGGTAGCCAAGGTTGTGAGTTCAATCCCCTATCAGGACACAAAGAAGAATCAACCAATGAATGCATAAATCAATCAGTCTCTCTCTCTCTTTCACTCTCTCTTTTCCTCTTTCTTTCTAAAATCAATAAATAAAAATAAAATAAAATGAAGACTTTGAAACTGATGATGATGAGGTTTCTTCCAGTTCTAAAGATTGTGTTGTTGAATTGATTGTCTTACCTAATCAAAGGTGATAATTATAGCACTGAAATCTGGTTTTCTGGTACATAAACTCAAATTAAAATATTGACGATTATTGGCAAGAATTTTCACATCACAGGATGAGGAAAATATCAGAGTATTAAATTAAAACCATTCTTTATTCACACCTGGTTAACTTCTCTGTAAATTGGGAAAGTGAAGAACACCATGAATAAAGTGGGACATGGTGATGAAAATGCTCATTTCATACACACTGTTTTAGTGTGAGGGGGAAAAAGCCATCAGTAATTATCACAAGAGACTATCTTCCCTCCCATTTCATTGAACTCTGAAGAAGGACTGATTTAACTTACACTGTTGTTTTTAGTTGCTTTGCTTTTGCTTTATTTACCTCTACCCATCACCTCCATCCTTCCCTTTCTGACCACTGCAAAACTCACACTGAGGGTGATTAATCAATCATAGCAATTTGTACTTTTTGGCAAAGGAATTGTGAGGCTTGTGATCCCTAAACTTGACAGATGGGTGTGACCTCATGATACTGTTTTGTAGACTTCTAGTACTATCTGGGAAGAGCCAAGTGAAAAGAATACAGAAGGACATGACACAGAGTCTACAGTGGGAATCCCACCTGCAGAGCCAAGTGCTTACCAATCCCATACATTCTACCCTGACTTAAGGAATGTGAAAGATTCCCCATCTGTCAGTGAGGAACAGGGAGCTGAAAGAGCTAGAGACACTTAACTGCAATATATTCATACACAGATTTCCAACCCTGTGGCCAATTATCATCTCACATCCACTTAGTCTAACTGGATGTTTCATAAATGCTTCTTTGATATTGACATCAGTATCAGACTGATGGATGGGCTCATAAAACGAAGATATTTTGTCCTTTCCAGTTTTATATCATCCTGACAAGGCACTGTGGGTTCTAGACTGAATCCCTTCTCATCTTGTTATTTCTCACCACAGATCACATCCTGCCTCTCAAAACTCAGTGCCTATTATGTTGTACATCCAAGTCGTCTGCCTCTTGTGGCCAAATGGAGGGACCCCTGGATAGCTCTATTCAAATATAAAAGTCGAATTCTCGATTTTGGTGTGGGCAGGCTACTTGCTGGTCGTCAGTGATGCTTGACTGAGTGCCAGGAAGAGGCCATTAGCTGGGTGCACCGCTGGGAAGAGCCCATTAGCACCCAGCTGCCAGCCATGGTCTGGAACGTGGAGCGTGCTGTATGTTCACTGCCTTGAAATTGTGCTTTTCCCAGTATCCTGCCGATGGTTTGCAAAGCATGTAAAGATGAATCATACTCCACAATCACTTTACTACTTTACCCCTAGATATCAAAAAGAAGAAAAATGAAAATCGTGGTCAGTGCCTTGTAGGTTTGGTGTTCATGGGGCTTGTATGGAAATATCTGATGTATGAGCAAGGTTTTTTATCTTTATGAACATACAGAGAATCATGTAGAAGCCCTGAATTTTCTCATCATAGGATTTTGTTAAACATAAGATCCATGTTTAAAAATTAGTCATGAGCTAATTAAAATATAATAATAATGTTGTATCAAAATTTTAGGATGGAGCATTGTTTCATCCTCCATGTCTCCCATCTCATTTGTAGGCATTTCCAATGAGAAGATAAGGGATTGTGCTAGTTAGGGTTCTTCAGAGAAACAGAACTAGTGAGATATATATGGGAAGAGATTTATTATGACAATTGGCTCATGTAATCATGGAATTTGACAAGCCCCATGATCTGCTGTCTGCATGCTAGAGACCCCAGAAAGCTGGTGGTGTAAGTTCCAGTCCCCATCTAAAGACTTCCCCTGAGTCTAGTGTAACCAATGGTGTAAATCTCAGGCCAAAAGAAGGCAAATACCAATGATCAGTTCATGTATGTAGGCAGGAAGAAAAAAGCAGCAACTTCCTTTGCCTGTTTGTTCTATTCAAACTCTAAACAGGTTGGATGATTCCCACTCACACTGAGGAGAGAAAACCACTTCTCAGAGTCCACTGATTCAAATGCCAATTTCATCTGAAACACCATCACAGACACTCAGAAACCAGGTTTAATCTGGGCACCTGTTGGCACACTCAAGTTGACACACAAAATGAGCCGGAATCAACCAGTGTGCACCGATGAGCCATCCACAGCAGGTGCACCTTCATGGGCTTCTCTCTGCTTTGTGTATCTTGATCTCTCCTGCTCTTTGTGTTCTGGTTCTGTGTGATCCTTTGTTCCTCACAGACCTTTCAATGCCTGCATCCTTTTCAGGTTATGTCCACCTATGTCCTCTCTGCCCACTCTGGGGTGGTCAAGGACAGGAAGGAGGAACAGTGCCTCTGTGGGAGTGGAAGTAGGTATATGGAGGGCTAGGCCAACTGGTGTGGGAAAAGCTCTGTCTGTTGGTCACTTTTCACTCTGTGTTTTAATCTGGGCAGTTGACTGGAATTAATTAAAGTCACTCAGTTGGAAAGGAAAATTCATTTTGAGGAGACAGATGTCTCACAGACTTGCCTCCAAATGGGCGGGAAGTAGAGCATGTTCATTGATCTCAGGTCATGGAATTTTACTCCAGTGTTCTATCATGAATGAAATTCTTCTATATTCCTTTATGTCTGCTGGTTTCTGTCCTGCCACTAACTTAATCTCTTATCCCATTCCCAATTTCCCACGGGAGAATCAGATCCAACCCAGCCTTTTTTCCATCATCCAGAGTTACTGGCCAGGCTACGGGCGGCACACTTTCAGGTGGCTCAGTAAGCATGCCCTCATGTCTATACTTCCTCCACAGGTTCTGGAAGGAAGTGGATTGTTTGAGGTGTGAACATGCCACACCTGCAGAGCACATCTGAATACGTGGCCAAGAGCCAGAACAACTGCCACAGCAACGTAGACCTGATTTCCCAGTCATAGAGCTTATTTGTGGTGGAAAATGTCCCCAAAGTGTGTAAATGCCTGAACTATGACTTTAAGACAAAGCTGCAAAATTGTGAAGTTGAGCTTTTTCCACATTTGCTTTAGCCCCTTGACTCCTTAACCCCACTGACACACTGTCCTTCAATATTGGGTTAAGAAAGTACAACAAAAGTATACTTACTGCAAACACTCTGAATAAACTATGAACAAATGCAGGAGTAGAAGACAGTATTTCAGAGTAGTGATTATTATATTTATAAATTTAAAGATGAAAGAAAAAAATTGAAAAGAAAAATGGTCCCAAATGGGAAACCCAGAAAATGTGTGTTAGAGCTAGAAGGAGTTGTGGGGGAGTACCACAGTCTATGCCATCATGGATTCCCTGAAGTCCAAGTTAATATTTCACAAGATTTAGGAAATTGTGGTCAAGAAAGATATTCACAAAATGTAATCCCCATGGGCTAGGTATGGAGAAGCCTCATTACCCCCAGAGATGCAGCTTTCAGTTTCACACTGGTATAATTTTAACAGCCTGGAGCTCCTCGGACCTGAAAATCTGTCAAACTTGTAGCCAACCTGTAGATTTGGATATTTTTCTAAAACACATACACACATAAAACCAAAACACTATTCTTATTGCAGTTAAAGCAATGCCAAGTGCAGAGTCAGATTTTAAAAAAACTTTGTTTTCCATCCTAGTACATTTCTAACTACCTATATATACTTGTTTTATTAAAAACAAACTTAAATTTTGAACTAAAATGGCAAAAACAAGAGGCACAGACTTTTAGGTCACTCCAAATTAAATACCATTGTGGGCTGAGTCTTAAGACTACTTCTGAACTTCAATGTTTCATTCTGAACTAGACATTTTTTAATGCCTTCTACTGAAATCACTCCACATTACACATATCACAAAACCTTATTACTTCCAAATTCAAACTCTTGTTTAAATTTGTATCACTCTGGTAGTTTTATATCCATAGGAACACTGGCAATGTTGAGTGATTTTAAGGTAATTGAAGCATATTTATTTTAACAGGCATTGTAATCTGGCAGCTAGTGAAACAAGCACAGGAATATTGTAGCGAATGGGGATATTGAATGGTTTAGCACCAAGAATGCAATAATCATGTGCATTAAAGGCACAAGGAAAGCCAGGTATGGTGGCTAGGGAACCTCTCAGGACCCATGGACCTCTTTGGCTATGGGGGAAGTATAACGGAGTAATGGGGAACACAGGCTCTGTACTTACCACCTGTGTGTCCTTGGGCAAGGAAGGGCTTTAGTTGCTGTATTGGTTTCCTGTGGCTGCCATCACTGGGTGGCTTAAAACAATAGAAATTTATTTTCTGTTCGGGCAGCCAGAACTCTGAAATTAAGGTGTCGTCAGGTTGGGTTTTTTTAAGGAGGCTGGGAGGGAGAATCTGTTTCATGCTTCTCTCCTGGTTTCTGGTGGTAGCAGGCAATCCTTGGTGCTCCTTGGCTTATAGACACATCGCTCTAATCTCTGCCTCTATCTTCATGTGGCCTCTCCTTCATATCTCTGTGAGTCCACTCCTTATAATGTTACCAGTTATTGGATTTAGGAGCCATCTGAATCCAGTATACTCTCATCTCCATCCTTTAATCGTATCTTCAAAGGCCCTATAACCAAATTAGGTACATTCTGGAGTTTCTGGTGGGCATGGATTTTGTAAGGTCACTATTTAATCCGCTATAGTTGCCTCAATGGCAAAGTGTGGATCCTAAGAATAGGTTATGATGTATCAGGTAAAGGAGATAGAGGGCGTAGGACAGTATTTGTATGTGGTAAGCAGAATATATATATTTTAGCTCTTAATTATAGTAATAAGTAAAAAGATCACACTTAATAAATGTCCTTTTTTATTTGTCAGAGTCATTTTTAGGTACATTTATAAGTACACCACTTTACCCACAACACCAACTATCTCCCTACCTCCCTTCTCCTTTACCTACATTCTGTCCATGTTTTTTTTTTAAGAACCTGAAAGCAAAACTTGGCACAAAATGCTGCCACAGCAATAGAAAGGGAAAAGAAAGCCAAACCAATCCACAGCCTGATCCTGGGTGGCAGAAGAGAAAGAATCCGTCAAAAAAGCACATTGCTGCTGGTTGCCAAGTTACAAATTGAGCCTAGATAACCAACTCACTTTAATTAAATTGCCTCTGACTGAGCTTCGGGCTATGATTTTTCATATAGAGTTTGGCTCTGTGGTGAGCCAGCTCAGGTCTCCTGGCATAAAACTGTGGTCTGGCTGTTTCAAACCCCAAGGCTTCTCTCCCTCCAGGCCTGCTTAGCCAGTGTAGGCATCACACCTGGTTTGCATTGAAAAAAGTGCTCCCTGTCTGTAAGCTTAGGGTGGCCTTTCCAGGGCACCATGAGTCTGGCATGTGCAGGGACATGCACATGTGTTTATATCTGTCCAAGTGTAGGCAGAAGTGAAAGGGGAGGGGTACAAGCTAAACAGAAAGTGGGAACTTGAAGCTTTGCTGTCTTTCCCCTTCTCCTTCCCTTTGCATAGGAAATGTCATTGAAGTAGAGCCCTATGGGACTGCAGACACTCCACCCCTGGCCTGGATTTCCAGTGATTTTTGTCCTTGTGTCTCCCAGGCCACATGAAGGAGCACTTTATATTAACTCATGTGATAATTTATTCAACACAACTCCAGTGCAATCCAGATGAGGCTGGAAATTGGTCTAAATACAGATGGGACGGGAATCACCTGAGTCTGCTCCTACAGAGGAGAGATAACCGAGTGGCTAGCACAAGGAGCTGGGTTTGGGTGGATGGACTCCCTGTCAATGCTGACTAACTCCCTGACTCACAAACCATGTCCTCATGCTGTAGATGACCAGCAGGGATTGGCTAGAATCAGTGCAATACCCATGGTTTACCCTGGATGGACCCATGATTTACAGCTGCCCCCTACCTATCTCTCCATCCTTCCTCATCTCTGGCCCCAGCTCCTCCACAACTTATCACCAATCCCAGAACACCAGGCTCTTTCCCTATCTTGTTGGTTGCATCTGTCCTTCTCTACTTCCTAGATGGAAATTTTCTGTTTCTTTAAAGCAGAAACAAGGCCAGGTTTTCATAGAGGAGAGTAAGTGTTGTTGGGAAACCAATCCACCCTGCAGGCACCTGTCTGTCTACCCTTCTCTCTCTTCCCGATGCTGTTTTCAACTCCTTTGTTTTCACTGCTTCTTTAATGATGAGTCTTCAAAACTATCTTCATGACAACCTATACCCTACTTATGGTTGAAAAGTGTATACCCAGGATGAGAATGCATTCTCTCCTTTTGTCCCCTTTAGCTGCATTAGTCTGCTTCAAGGTCTAGGTCAATATCACTATGATTTGAAGTCTTCTTCAACTCTCCAAGGCAGAGGTAGCTTTTTTCCTTCACTAAGTCCACAGCACTTTATAGAAAACTTTGCACCCATTTTGCTCTCCTTCCCTGAGAAGAGTTCTTTCAATGGAGGACAAAAGCATGTGTCTCAACTGCTTTAGCTTGGTCATTAGCAGAGGATTTGGCATAGGGTTGCCTCTGTGATTTATGTGAGGTGCAAAGGGAATGAATGCTGTGAGATGCATGTTTTATATATTTATTTATTTTATACAGATGTCGTATATAAAAATCTTAGCCCCAAAACTCAAATGTAAGAGAAAGAATCACTTTCTTTTCCACAAATCTACCTGATTTATAGCCCTGACATCCTCATGCTTCTGGGCTGATGGAAAATTAACCTGTCATTCTCTGTGCCCACTCCCCTTTCACCCCCAACATGGTATTCAGTTGAAGCTCTTGCGTATCACCTAAGCCCTAAAGCAGGGTAATGTAGGTCTCTGGCCCTGGGTAATTGTTCAACACGAGAGTCTGCTAAAACTTCCCTTTTCGTGGTCTGAAGTGTTCTTGCATATCCAGCAAACTACACTGCTCATGACCACACTCTGTACATTGAATCTTCTTTAGGCAGGATGGGTTCTGTCTGGCATTTCTACTATAGGATCTCATTTTCTGCCCCGAGGGCTACAAGAAAAGCAGGCCCTAATGGCATGATCTTTGGCTGCCGGAACACTCCTTTTCCTCCTTCCAGCCCAGGAGGAATAGTTTTCAGTCTTGGCTGAGAGTGGGGAGAAAAGATCAAGAACCTCATTTACTTGTTGCTTTTTTAAGATACCCTTTTTCTACCAAAGAATTCTTTTCTGTTATTTTTCTTCCTCCAAAAATTTTTCAAGGTTTAAGGAATTAAGCCTTTGGAAAACAAAGGAAAAATTCTTCATCACATAATTCCTCTGAGGTAATGATACAAGGAAGTAGCATGATTTGGCGGGAGCAAAGATGCACATGAGAATTAACCAGTAGGAGAGCAACCACAAATTACATTATCTTAAATAAAGTTTATCTCTTCTCTCTGTCTCTCTCTCTCTCACCCACTCACTCACTCTTTCTCATAAAACATCTAAAAATAAGTAGGCCATCCAGCCAGAGATACAGTTGTGCATCAGGAGGTCAGTGGCTTCCTCCAGATGTGGCTTCCATCTCTGATTCCAAGGCTGCTGGCTCAGCTGCATCACCTTCCAGCCAGTAGGGATCAGAAAGCAGAATTTGGGCAAGCATGGCTAAGGTGATGACCTGGAGTTACACACACCACTTCTTCACTTAGTTTGCCCTGAACTAAATATGGCCAGACCTAGACGCAAGACAGGGAAGACATGGATGGTCAGGAGCTGACTGCCATGAGCTCAGCTAAATATCTGGTGGAAGAGATGTTTCTATTATTATTAGAAGAAGGAGAGAATTATAGCTGGAGCTCATTCAACAGTCTGTCACATACAAGGAAAAACAAAAACATAAATTAAAACCTTAAATATTGTCCAATTATGTTGGCAACAAAGCTATCCTGATTCCATTTTAAGGATGAATAAATGAGGTTCAAAGAACTTGAATAATTTATCCAGGTTCATATAGATAGTGAGTAAATGGTGGAGTTTTAACTCAATCCTAAATCTGTTTGACTTCAAATCTATACATTTCTCTTCTACTCCACTATTTATTGATGCATTTGAGTGAATGCACTTTCTTTCAGTTTCGATAGGTATATATCATGTTTTGTTTTTACATTAACCCATATGAAAAATATAAAATTTGTGCTCCATTTTAATGTTCTTTGTTCTTCACAATTATAGAATTTATTTTTACAGTGATGTTTGAAATATCAGTAGATTCTTAGGGTATGGAAGCTTGAAAAGCCTATTAGCTTCTGCTCCATGTCAGGTAGAGATGCTATGAATTCATGTCATTTTATACACAAAGTATCTTGTTCGGTCATGGGTGTTAGCTCACATTGTGTTCAGATAGAAAAGGAAGGCAACAGATCAATATCAATAAACTCTATGCTGTACCATGTGATATTTTTATATGCAAAAGACATACTACCTGCGGCCCAGAGAAATTTAGAAATGCCTCTTGCTCCTTGAAAACCAAGCAGCATCTTTACTCAGACTGCCAGCCCCTGAGCATCAGGGCGTGTCTTTGTGCATTTTGCTTCCTGAGCTGTCGTTGAAGTCTGTGCTCTCTGCTCCTGCATGCTTCCATGCTGTTCATTGTTCTCTTCTTCCTTCTTTGGCCTCTACATGTGGACAGTTCTAACATTCTGCCCTGAATCCTTCTTATGCTGGGTGTTCTCTTTTAGAAATCCATCCATCCCCATTTCTTCAACAATTTGGAAAATTACCAAATTTGTATATCTAGCCATGACCCCTCCTAGCATATTATTTTTCCCGATATCCCTACTACAATTTTTCTACCCATGTTCCCACTCCTTCCTGTACCTTACAAAAGTGGCCTCCTTCAAAGAGATTGCATGGTAGTTGGCACTTCAAAGAAACTCCCCAAAGCAATAACCCTTGCAAACCATTTCCCCAAATTATGTCCTAGTCCCACGACCTAATGGCCTTTCCCCATTTCTGGCACCACCAGGATAACTATGCACACTAATTCTGTGAGCCCATAGATCTTGCTTCATCTCAGCCATTGAGCTTACAACATTTCAGTGAGTTTACATATATTTCTGCCTCCCCTTTAAGCTATAATACCCTTAAAGTGGAGTTATGCTCCTCTCCCTAACATGTGCTACAGGCTCTGGCACTTGGTCTTTGTGCACACAACTTTGGGCTGAATTAAAGAGATTCTATCTATTCTTCCAGTTATTTTTCATGAGTCAGCCAGAGAGACCACGTTTATTAATACCCCCAGTAGTGAGAATCATGAAGATTATTTTTAAAAGTGTAAAAACAGAACTCAAAACATACAAAGAACTCTGAAAACTCAAAAATAAAAAAAACAACCCAATAAAATTAGGCCAAAGACTTTAACAGATATCTCACCGAAGAAGAAATATATACAGCAAATAAGCATATGAGCCCTGACCTGCATGGTTCAGTTGGTTGAACATCTAGACATTCCCATTACTGTGATCCCCCTTGTCATTCCCCAGCCTCACTGTCCACCACCTGTTCTCTACTGGCACCAGCCTGCTTTCAATGCAGGAGTCTGACTTTTGCTACTCTCTCACCTGAAACACTCTGACTCTACTATTCACGTGGCTTACTCCAATTTTTCTCGTGTCTGCTCACCCTCATCATTCCTGACCACCCTATCTAAAATAGTTCACATGTGAGCTTACACAGATATGTACACACAGAGACACACACCACACGTTTCAAACCTTATTCCCTTTCCCCTCTCTGATACCTTCTATATTTTATATTTTTATTTGGGAATTGTGATTACTTTGTGCATAGTGGTGTCCTTAGTATTCCAGCACCTAGAAGTATCCGGCATATACTGCTGCAGTGAAGAAATGGGTGAGGACTCAGAGCATGGTGTGAATGAGAATCTCCTGTTGCTTGATGCCTGAGTAGCAATGGACACAACCTGAGGCAGGTCATTAAGGCAACACAGAGAATAGGGAGAAATAGGAGAAGAGTTTTTCACAAATGAACACGGGCATGATTCTCCCAGCATGTTAGCAGCCAGAACACATAATTTGGAGAAAAAAAATAAAATATCCTGCTGAAAAATCAAGTAGACTGATTAGCTTTGGATGTTGTGGCTTATGGAACAGAAGATTTCTTCATTCTAATACCTTGAAAGGGTTTCTTCTACCCAACAAGGATAAAATTAATAGTGGGCATATAAATTTTCCTTTGTTCCTCAATTTGAGGTGTATAAAGAAAATGCCTCCAAAGACCATTGAGAGCATTGAGAATTCTGGGAGGTTTCAAGAAAAAAGACTTCACTGAATTTCAAGTCCAGATTGAGAAGATTTGGATTCCATTTACAACTTCATCAATGACTGAGAGTGGTGTTTTGAATCAATTACTCAACCTTTTAGTTCCCAAACTTCCTCATTTGTAACATGCAAATGACTAGAGTTGCCATAGTCCACCTCCCAGGGCATCACTGAGATTCCTTTGTATTCACTGGGCTCTGGATTTCTACAAGGAGATCCCTAGTGGTGAGCTGAGTGCAGACCTACCGAGAGAGATAAGACATCTTGTCTGGAGAAGAGTCACTTAAAATCCAAGCCAGGAATATGACGGAAAGGCAGGGGCATTCTTGGGAGACCAGAGCAATGGGAAATCATCCCAATTATTGCTCTCTTTTCTTCCTCCTCATTTTTCTCCCCAAATATGTTTAAGCCAAAAAGAAGAAATTGGGTTAATATGAATAGTAAGAGAATTTCTGAAAGTGAAAATGTGCCTCCAAATACTAAAGAAGCCATAGAGGTTTGAGCAGTGGGAATGGGGGGATCAAGGGTCTATGAGGTAGACACTGTCCTAGAATTATATGGGAAGGTGACCCCTTTTCTGTCACTTAAACTACTTACCAAACTGCCCAGCCCCAACCTTGTCCTAGGACTCCTCAAAGGAATATTTTTAATGATGGATTTTATATAACACCAGTCTTCAAAATACTTTTACAAACGTTAGCTCTTTTGATATTCACAATTTCTTGCATAGAACAGCCATTACTATCATCATTTTACCAGAGAAAGGAAATGGCTTTTTGAGCCCATATAGACAAAAGCGATACCACCAGATTGAAACCTAGATCCTCCTATTCTAACTTCCATAGTCTCTTAACATAGAAATGTTACTAAACACTCAGGGAGATGGTGCTGAGATCTTCTGCCACCTTTATGCTTCCATCCCCTTTGCATTGTCTTCCTGAATAAAGATCTCATTTCTTCTCCTGCATTCACAATTACAAGCACAGTGCTTTACTTATTGTCTTACGGGTCACCCAGTTCTACTGGGCCACTCTGAGTAACCAGAATGGGAATACTTACATTATTCTATTTATTCTTATTTACCCCGCTAAAGATCCAATAGAGAGATCCTGAAAGCCGCCTCCTAGAACATGTGTCATCTTTCACATGAAGCCCAATATTTTTAATATTTAGTTTTCAATACTTTGTATCCTCCCTTTCATAAGCATACAGTGCTATATCTGCTTTCTAAATAGCTGATTTATCCCCCAAAGAGCATTTATCCTCTGTTCTGTAATTCTAATTTATTTTATTTTACATTCATACACATATGTGATTGCTTCTACTGGCATCATAGCTCAGAATTAGTAGATGTATCGTCCAAGTTTGAAAATCAAATTGCATTACACAGAGCCTATCCCTCTGTGTTCTTTATTCAATGATGAATGTTTTATTGTATATCAAAATAATGCATAATCATAATAGTGCCTTGTGTTTATACAGAACTTTTCTACTTCTCAAAGTGCTCATATAGTCACTCTGCCTCATTTACCCTTGGTTTTTTGCATGTTTAATAGAGAAACTTGCATGTGAATAATTTAAACACTTTTATACAAGTACATATATGTATCAGCATATTTTCAAACTTAATGTTCCTTCGCATAAGTTAAATTTTTTATTTCCTTTTCCTCTGCTTTTCTGAGATTCTCTTTTGTCCCTATCAATTTGAAATTTATATAAAGCACTACAATCACCAAGGTAGGCAGGCTGGAGTCTCAGAGTAGGTGGTCTAGAGAAATATGATCTCAGGCTGATTTGTAAGTCACTCCTTTCCATATTCCACTTCACTATCATGTCTCAGTGGAGACATGAAGAAAGGGTGACTGTATTCTTGAGGACTGGTTGAGGCATTTAGGCATAACCTACTCCGTTAATTATGTCTGTGAAATCACTTAGCACAATTCCTGGAGCATAAGAACACACTAATTGTTGATTAAATACAATTATGAAACTTTGTTGGTGCTCTGATCTGCCTAACTTCTTCCTCTTCTCTTCTAGTTTAAGTCCTATCCAATATTCAATGCCCTGCTCCACTTTTTTCCTCACCGTCTTTACTTCCCAGATTCCTCTGGAGTATTATATTTCTCTCTACTTAATCAATGCATTCAACCATCTTTGGTGATTGCTAAGTATGGTTTTTAAGTCATGATCAAAACAGGCCATGTCCTTGCTTTCATGAAGTTCATATTTTGGTGAGCAACTGTTTAGTTATAACAAAATGAAACCCACTCAAGCCAATGAAAGGGTTATGTCACTCAACTCAGGAACATGAATACAATCAATATTCATGAAAAGCTAGATCTGAAATTCAGGAGTAACTCATTAGAAGTAACATTGCCCTTTTGAGAGGAGCCTTGTGGGCTTTAGTGTCTCTTTTGTTGTTTCGTGGCTACATCATTCTTCTCTCCGTGGACAGGCTTTGTCAACTGAGGTTATACATACTGAAAATTGCTGCCCAGGCCTGACTCCATGTGACCTCGCAGCTGGATCTCTGAATTCCTGGCTCTCAGGCATAGCCCTGTCCTCCCAGGAGGCATTCCTGTGTGCACAACGCTGCTCACATGGTTTACGGGTTGACAATTTCAAATCACCATTCGAATGTTAAGCTTTCGTGACTTCTATCAATAACAATGTTCTTCCCAACAGTCTGGGATCCCCACTGTACTAAGCATCAGTTGGAGATGTACCAAAAAATGTCCACAGAGACCTTCAGAAAAGTGAAATAGACTTTGTTTGAAATCAGCCAATGATGTAGCCACATCAAATTAAGTGTCCTATTTAGGATTAGTATTCTGTAGAATTAATGTGTCCAATTTTTTTATTATTACTTTATATCTATATTGACTAATTTCATTTGTATATAAAATTATACATCAATAAGTAGTATCATTTTATTTGAGGTATCCTGCTGTATAAGGAAGTGACAGGGAAATAAAAAACTTCAAAAATTGAGGAATTACTTGTTAATACTTTTTAAATATCTTCTAGAAAATTATCTGAAAAGTTAAGTATGTCTTTTTTATAGCATGAGCAAGTTTCATGAGTCCTTTCTCATCCACTAATATCTTAATGACATTTGTTAATATACATTTTCTAAGGTCATTATAAAATTCCATAATTCTTTCCAAGAATGCGTCTTAGGTTTCCAATGGTTTGACTAGAAAGTTATTGTAGATATTTAAGAAGTACAAACTATTATAAAGAAATGCACAGATCCTAAGAAATGCCTACAAAAACAGATCATCCATGTCTTCTTTTTTATTTGCTTTTTCACATTGTGGCTCCGAATGCCATGATATTGTATCTTTGGATGTCTAATTTAGAGCTTTACAAGAAATCTTCCCCGAGAGCCCTGGAGGAGATCCCTGAGTCATGTGAGGGTGTCTAGGCTTACCTTGCAGGGACCCAGCCCACAGTCATCATATCAGGTCCCCCAGGACATCCTATCTGCCCCAACTAACTATGGGTTCTCCTAAATTAAAACAATTTTTAATGGGTATAATTTCAGCATTTTCACTTTCTCATATCTAATACATCCTCTGGTTTGTGATCCTCTTGTTTGAAATGGAAAAAAAAAACTAATATCAACTAAGAATGCCAATTTTAGAATGCTCAGTTAAAATAGAAATGAAGACAAGACAGTACATATGAGGCAAGCCTTTCTGAATAATTCAAATAATACATGATCTTTGCCTTGAAACAATGTAAACTTTGTTACTATGTACTTTGACAACAAATTGGTACTTCGTCATTTTTTGTAGTCATCATAATTCATCCTTATTTCTAGGAGAACAATATATTCATAGATTCCACAATATTTATCGAACATACTATGACAGTGCTGAGGATCCAACAAGGAACCAGATATACCTTCGAAAGTTATCAGAATAAGAATAGGTATAGCTCTCAGTAAGGTTCTAATTATAGATATGGTCTTTTTTTGTTACCTGCTCACACCAGTCCACCAGTTTTATCACTATCTGGTGTTGTCCAGACCTCTGAAAAGAACACCTATCTATTTAAGGTTAAGATAAATGGAGTCAGAGACAGCTTTCAGCTACTGAATCCTAAAGGAGATGTTGAATTTCAAATTGCATGTAAGTGGCAGCTGGCTCTTCTGAAACATTTATATGGAATGCTATCTTTGCTGTCACTGTCAACCTATTAACTTTTTATGACATAAATACCATTGAATGAGATAATTAGTTATAGAGCTAGAAAAGAAGGGGTTCTGTAGAACCATATACCTTGGGAGATAGTAAGTGGCTGTTTCTTATTAATGGTTTTAGTAAAAAAGATCCACAAAATTTTTTTAAAAATCAAGATCTACATTTCTAAGCATGAAGAAAGTTCATTATTCTTTGTTTGATTTTAATGCAGTCACTTAGGAGGATCAGAATGAGCATGAAGACATTGTTCTAGTACTTTTGCCCCTTATGCCCTTTCTCAAATACAGTAATGAGGGTAACATTCCTTTTTTCCTTTAGGGATTTCACAAACGTGTGGTTTGAGCCACCAGTAAGAAAATATGTCAAGGTAGTTTATCAGTCTGTAAAACAAATATATTAGCTTTCTCATTCCTAAGCCTTCCTTGCTTCAATATCTGGTCAGTTTTCTATCATATCCTGTTCTCTTTGTCATTATTGGTTGTAAGAGTCATTTTTTTTTCCACAGCATATTGTACTCAGTGGCAATCCCATGAGTACCAAAGGTTTTGAATATATGTAGAAGTATCAGTTTCCTTCCAGGTACAAAATGTGTATTTGTCCTACATTAGAATGGAATGGATAAGACTTTGTGAACATTTCATTCCTCTTCCAGTAGATTTAAATTGTGTGCATTTGTAGAAAATTTCCCCAGCTGAGTTCGGTATGTCCTGTGGGCTGAGAAAGAGAGCTGTTGAGAGTAGCAGAACTGCGCACTAAGCGTAAGAAAAGCAAATTGGTCCATGACATCTTTTTCTCAGCTAGATTTTTTTACAGCAAGTTGAGGAAATCTGCTGAAATTTCCTATTCAAAAAAAAATGCAGATGTATAACTGTATGAACAATTTGCCTTTGATTTTCCTGTTTTTTTCCTAGACTGAAGAATCTCATCCATGCACCCCAAAAGGCAGGGACTATTTTTGTTTTATTATTGTACCTTAACTGCCTAAGCCTGGAACAATGCAGACATTTAAGTGTCTGTTGAAGGGCTACACAGCATGAGAGACTGCACAATGGGACCTAATTTGCCCCGGATGGAAAATCAGGAGTTGCTGCAAATAATAATCTGACATCTATAAGATTTGTCAGTACACAGTCTTATGTATAAAGTGCTGAGAATTTGCCCTCACCAAACAGTGTCATCCCAGGATGAGCTGCCTCAGGGGCCCCATATAAGTAAAAACATGTATTGTTTGTGCCAGAAAGTGTGTTGTATTGATTCCTTATTAGTTGGTATGGGAAAGCCTTCTTGGAAGGAAGAGACACCTTTCAAAATCTCTGAGATGATATGAGCAGTGAGCTGGGATTTCACTCATTTCTGTGTCCAGATGGAGGATCTGAGGCAGAGGATGGAGTAGAGAATGAATGGGAGTCAAAATCAGAAAGAGCTGAGACCAAGTGAGATAAGCCCAGGCTATTCCTGAAGCTTATGGCCTCCAGCCTGCCCTAAACTCAGGTGGAAGATGTCCAGGAAAATTAATCTGGTCTCTAGGTTTTCCTAAAACCAGAACAAGTACAGTGTGATACACTAAAGCACAGGGGAGAGGGAAAACCACAAGTCAAATAAATCTGCCTGATTTTAACCATATTGTGAAGTGTTCTGTGTGCAGAAACAATTTGCAAAAAAATTTGAGTTTTAGGGTGATCTGAAAACTTTACTTGCTATTGTATGCTTTTTCCTTCCTATGTAAATATTCTATTCCTTTCTCAGCTCACTGTTAGTAAAGTTACCACTAAATGTCTGTCCTCTACGGAAGCCAAATGCAAAGCAATGGTAACATACCACCATGTTATTTTCCTGGGGTTTATACCATTTACCACGTAGACGGTAGAGAAGCATAAGTTTTTGGTAAATTTCATATTCAGTTTTTACTGTTTATTTTTATAGCAATAATTAAAGTACCAACAGAACAATATTTAGCCCCTTTAAACTTTTCAGGCTAACTATTATGAAAAATAAAAGGCTGGTGCAGTGCCATAACATTTGTTCTTGGGCACTGCATAGATTGCATCTTGTTCCAGGAGGTTTATCTCAAAGATTTATGATGAACTTTAATGCAGGCAACAAGTCACTTTTTATTCAGCAAGATCAAAGCCAGGAGGAGAGAGGGTTATTGTCTTTGTGACACAGCGTTGTGTCTGGTGAGGCTCTCAAATGTTATGGCATGTTCTCTTGCACACCTTGTCTTTCCTCTACCACTTCTGCTTGGTCTTATTTATCTCTTCAACATGTGGAAGAACTTCCTGTGCTGAAGTTGTGAAATTGATATAAATTAAATTTTTCACTTGAGTTATCTTTCTTCTTTCTCACTTCTGTTTGTTCTGTGCCAGAGAGAGAGGAAGAGAGAGAGAGAAAGAGAGAGATGAGGTATGTTTTTTCTGCTGTCATGGCCCTTGTCTTCCTTTTCAAATATAAAGCATTGTTATTCACTTGCACAGTGCCTATGAGAATGGGCCTGAAAGAATTTTAAACATACTGGAACTGCTTATTCCAACCAAATAATGATCAGTGTATGTAATCCTATTACAGTTGGCACACTCAATCTCCATTACACACAATTGTCATGGATTAGTTTTACTGTAGTTCAAAAAGTACAGGATAAAAAAACAAACTTTAAGTGCCTTTCTTTTTTCAGGCAAAACCTATAAATGTCCCTTTTTCAGTGCCTTTCCAGATAACCTCATGGAACAAATGATTTTTTTTTAAATAAAAAGAAATGTTCAGGGTGGGAGGACAGGCAGAAAAAAGGAAGGAGATTAAGAAATACAAACTTTTCAATTTAAAATAAGTCACTGGGATGTTACTTATCAACACAACAAGTAATAATAAGTGTTGGGGAGGTTGTGGAGAAAAAGGAACCCTCATTCAGTGCTGGTGATGATTTAAACTGATACAGCTACTATGGACAACAATATGGTAGTTCCTCAAAAAATTAAGGAAAAAGTTACCATATGACCCAGCAATCCTTCTTCTGGGTATCTACCCCAAAAACTTGAAAACATTTATTTGCATAGATATATGTACCCCCATATTGTTTGCAACATTATTCACAGTAGCCAAGATGTGGAGACACCAAAGTGTCCATTGATAGAGGACTGGATAAAGAAGATGTGGTACATATATACAATAGAATACTACTCAGCCATAAGAAAAGATGAAATACTGAAATTTGTGACAACATGGGTGGGCCTTGAGAATATTATGCTGAGAGAAATAAGTCAGTCAGAAAAAGCTAAGAAACATGATTTCACTCATATATTGTATATAAAACTGAAACTCATAGACACAGACAACATTATGGTGGTTACCAGAGAGAAGGGAGGGGAGAATAGTAAAGGATAAAGACGAAGGTGATTTGACTTTGTGTGGTGTGTCATAGAAATGTACACTTGAAACCTATAAGATCTTGTTAACCAACTTCACCCCAATAGACTTAATTAAAACACACTAAAAATAAAATAAGTCACTGGGATATACTGCACAGCATAGGGAATATAGTCAATAATATTATCATAACTAGTCACAGTGACAATACCTATTAATGGAGATTATTTTATAAGGTATATAAATGTTGAATCTCTATGTTGTACACCTGAAACTAATATAACTTTCCTGTAAAGTCTAATTAAAAATAAAGAAAAAAGAAATGAATGTTTACACTTTAAGGACAGCATCACTACCAGCAATGCTCCTAGACAATCTCACTCCTGGTGCTGGAAAGGCATTGAGTAGGGTCTCAGGCTGTACTGGGCGCTGGAGAAGGGATGTGCCAAACTTGTTCCCATGAGCCTGAGAATCACTTGTCACCTAAACTCACCCAGTCATGTCACCTCCTGGCACCTTGTCCTCCCATTAGTCCTCATGCTGTGGCCCCTGCCTGGGGAAATGGAGTCCAGGTGCAAAGTGTTCCTGCAACTTTCAACTGCCCTTTTTGATGGCTGCAAATGTTCTTGCTACCAAGAACTCCTCTTACTACTTCTCCCCACGGGCCCCCAATACTGAAAGATTTTATCCAACAAACTGCATTTCCGTAGTAATACTATATATTTTCTATTAGCCAATGTCATCGATGACAGCCAAGTTGAGCTTCTGGATGCCATGAAAGAACTAGTGTTGCCACAGCCAGTATGAGGAGTTAAGCTAAAAACAAGTGAAACTAGTGGATATTTAATTAATCTGCACAACGGTCTTGAATAGAAATGAAACATTCCTATTAGATACCTGCATATCTCTACTATTGCATTCACTGGCTTTTGCAACAAACTGATCCACACATATGTTTCGTTTCTGTTTCTGGATTGTGAAGGGGCTGCATTTTGAAACCTGAAAGACCTGGTTTTAAATGTTATCAGCTGTGTGTTGTATCAGGCAAGTTATTTTACTTCTAAGAGCCAAGAGTAAGAACTGAGAAGAAAATATGTAAAGTAGTTGCAACAGTGCCTAGTACATAACAAGCATTAATGCACATGGCATTTTTCAAATGAGCTACCTATAATTTATTAGCTACCCTGATCAGTTCCTTCACATTTTCCAGCAAATATCCCCAAAACTTTTTGTTTTTACCAAATTACCAAATTAATAAATAAATACCTTCTTGAAAACATTGTGAAGGCAAAGACTGGGTGTTTTGTTTTGGATTGTTAGCACTTACAGTGTTAAGCATAAAGAAAGCAACTAGTACATAATGAATAAATGAGTACAAGTGAGTAAATTTAAAGAGAAATGTTAGTTAATAATAATAATATGCATACCTATATATATGTGTGTATATATATATATATATATGATTTATAGTTAAACATTAAAGTAAATCACTAAGCAAAGACTACCCGAATAGAAGATACTTATTTCATCTCAAGAGACTGAGTGGCTGCATTTGTGCAGTCATGAGTTACATGGGCTGTAATAGACAAATCACCTGTAGTGGGAGCCAGAGATGTAAAAAAATGAGTTTCATTATGTGCCAGGTAAAATTCTAGGGGCTGGAGGTAAAAAGTGTATGAAGGGTGTGTTTTCTGTCCCTAGGAAGCTTACAGGCAAATGGTAGGAGACATGTAGTCAGGTAATTACAGTAGAGAGAGACAGAGAGGTAAAATGATAGAGGTATGACCAGGTTGCCCTGGTCTCATGCAGCAGGTGGATGGAGAAGGGGTGGTTTCCTGGAGGGTTTGTGCCTAGGTGGAGCATAAAAGGGTCAGGAGGTCAGGGAAGTTGGAGGATGACCTGGGCAGGACAGGGAACAGTAAAGTATCCCAAAAGCAAATGTAGCAAAATTGGGCAAAGACTTCATGGAACCTTATGTTGCTAGAGGGTAAATTATGAGGCCATGCAATTTGTGTGAAAAACTGAAAACCAGGGCTGTGCAGGTTAAGATGGAGAGAGGTGGTAATTTGAGAAATATCCAGCAGAAGTTGAATGATATCAGCAGAAGTTGGTTACTGAGGGGATGTTGGAGTTGAGTTGAGGGAAGAGTGTGGAGGAGCTTTGCCCGCTAAGTACCGCCACCTGCCCCCACTTCCCATCTGCCCCAGATGAGAATAAGTCTACCAAGACATAACCTGCTTGGGTAGGAAAGGTGGCCAATCTCTCAAAGGGAAAGAGCCAGGAGCCTTTTCCTCAATGGGCTTTTATTGGGTTTAATTTGCATAGGAATACAGTGCATATACATAAAGGTCAATCATTGTCAGGCAATAATGATCAAACAATAGATACCATTCAAAGAACTTTGAGGGCTTATTTAGAGTCAGGGTCAGATAGCTAAGGGGCCATAAAACTTTGGAGAAACAAGCTCATTTCAGGCTTGGACCCTTATCATTTACATTGAGGGTATTAGAAAAGTAGGTTTCACAATATTTTATGTATTCTTTCTTAGGCCTGATCACCCCAGGGAACCTGCCCTTTCCAGCACAGGGCCACACTTACCTCTGGCGTTGTTTAAGGCTTACGGCAGGCAGGGGAAGTAAGGCAGCCAAGAGATTAGGAGACTTCTTGCAGACAGAATGAGGACTCAGGCTATGTCAAAGCCGAGGGGTGAGGGTCCATCATCCCCTTTTTCTATAGTTCCCCAAGTCCTTCCCTGACAGCCCCCTCATGACCATGTCTGTCTTAGGTCATCCCTCCCTTGAGGAATCTTACCTATCATTGGCTAACCAATCACACACTGGGGGCCAGGCAGGGTGAAGTAAAGTGGGAAGAGGCAATGCTCCTGCCAGAGAGATAAACTTCTTCTCCTCAGTGGCTTAGGGTCCCAAGGTCTCTCACTCAGCCATGGCCATGGGGATTTACAACTTCTGAAACCAGGCAGGGTGGTTCCCAACATCTTCCCTTTTTTGTTTGTGAATGCAATTGTAGTTGTTAAGCCTGTGAAACCTACTATTTGCTGTTCCCGAATGCAATCTTGAGCAAACAACCTCCATATAGATCAGAAAGCACAAATAAGGATTAACACGAGGAGGCATCCAAGGGTTGCCATGATCCAAACTCGTAAATTCAGTCTATTGAACCAGTTTTTAGGGTTCAGCCATTGTAGATTATCGTGGAGGGTCTGGAACACTTTTTGTTCATTAAGACCTTTGCTCAAGCATTAAGAACCTTAATGTCCTCCCATGTGGTGGGGACACACCTAAAGGGAACATTATGGGGCACTGAGGGGTTGTTGCCCTCTGCAGGAGGCATCTGAGCCTCAGCCCCTGTCATTGGGGCAGGCCCCATCCTCCTCCTTTGGAGGACCCAGGTCCATGAGTGATGGTGTGGGTGTCCATTTTCCTTCTGGTTGTTCAGGGTCAGCTGGGCCATCTGGTCTGTCAGTCGATTGGTTCTCGTCTCCAGGTAGCGGAGCTTGGTGTCTATTTTGCTCACGATAAGGTTTTACTCTTTTGACTGGTAGCCAGACAGGACCTGTAGGAATGGAAACACACGCATACCCTCCTCCCCATGTTAAGAGATCTATAGGGCCCTGCCAAGAGCCATTTCCCAGTGAATTTCTATATAAAACCTGAGGATAAGATGACTTTGACTCTCTCTTCTGAAAATGTTTCTCAATTCGAGTACAGAGTGATTCATATAATTTAGAAAATTATATGTAAACATGGCTAACGTAGTCAAACTTTGGGGGGAGGACTCATAACTCCCCCTTTTTTGTTTTTTAAGAAGATTTTTAAAAGTATGATGAGCCTGTTCTACAATTTCCTGACCAGTTGGACTGTAAGGTATTCCTGTTTTATGTTGGATATTCCAACGCTGAAGAAAGACCTGAGTGGAATGGGCAAGGTATCCAGGGCCATTATCAGTTTTAATTTGCTGAGGCCGTCCTAAATGACTAAAGGCCTCAAGCCAATGGGCTTGTATATTTTTAGCAGAGTCTCCTGTTACAGCAGATGCATGTAGGGCACCAGAGTAAGTATCAATAGAAATACAAACGTATTTGGATTTCCCAAAGGAAGCGTAATGAGTGACATCTGTTTGCCAAATTATTTGAGAACTTAGTCTTTGATGATTAACTCCTGTAGAGGAGGGTGCCTTGGTAAGGGCTTGGCAATCAGGACATTCTTTAATAATTTGCTTAGCTTGAGAGCGAGAAATGTCAAATTGTTTTCTGAGTGCCTGGCTATTTTGATATGAGAAGCTGTTGCTTGCTGGAAGGCAGTAAGAACACTAACTAAGGCATCTGCCTTATTGTTACCATCCAGGGGCCCAGGCCAGCCTGAATGGGGTCAAATGTGAGTAATGAAGATGGGGTGTTCTCCCTTGTCAAGGAGGGACTGTAGGGTCAAAAATAGGTTAAGTAGATTGGGGTCAATAGAAGTCTTAATTAATGCCTGACCTAGATGCAGAATAGTATAAACAGTATACCCTGAGTCACAGACTATATTCAAAGGTTCCTGGGGCCATTGCCACAGGGCCTTGATCGCAGCGAAAAGCTCAGCCCTTTGAGTAGAGGAATGTCCTGAGGATATGAAACTTCTCCAGTTTTTGTCCTCTTGCCAAGTAATAGCAGCCCGTCTAGTTTTTCCAGACCCTTCAAGAAACACAGTTCTCACCCCAGTTATTGGCATTGGGCAGACCTTTTCTGCTAGCCTTATTTGAAGGAATTGAATGTTTTGAAGCAATTTATCTGAGGGCAAGTTAATTTCTAGTCCTCCTACAAAATCAGCTATGGCACACTGAAATTCTAAAGATTGAGCTGCCAATTGTTGTAAATAAACTTGAGTTAAGGGGACATGAATAAAGGCAGGATCATATCCAAATAACTTATGTGTTCACTCACGTCCTTTTATAATAAGATGGCACAATGCAGTTATATAGGTGATAATAGTACATTGTGGTTGATGAGACAGAAAAAGCCATTCTATCATAGTTAAGTGAGGCAACAGCTGTCCTATAAGACCCGTTGGGGTGCCTAAGGTTGGGAAACAGAAAAGCCGGACAGGAAACTGTGAATTAATTCTAGTTAGTTGTTGTTGCTGAATATGTTGATTTATTACATTTAATTCTTCTAGGGCCTCAGAGGACAGTTTTCTGGGGTAATTAAGATCTGGGTCCCCTTTAAGGGAATTAAAATAAGTGAGTTAATTGTTGGGTAGGTATTGCAAGGCTGGGTCACACCCAGTTGTTTGCTCCCAGGAGTTGTTGGAGGTGATTAAGAGTTAAATCCTTGGGTGGATTAATTTGAAGGACTTGAGGCAGGGCTATTCTATTAAAAAGGATATAGTTTAAATATTTCCAAGGTTCTGAAAGCTGGATTTTTTCTGGAGCAATTACTAGCCCAGCAGAGGCTACAGAATTTTTGAGAAAGGAAGCAGTTTTTGCTAAAATACCTTGTGAAGGAGCTGGATCAGGATGTCATCCATATAATGATAGATAATTGAATTAGGAAACTGATCTCTTACTGGCTGAATAGCTGTATGAATGAAATGTTGGCAGATAGTTGGGCTGTTAAGCATTCCCTGAGGCAAAACTCTCCATTGAAACCACTGTAAAGGCTGAGAATTGTTAATGTCTGGGAGAGAAAATGCAAAATGCTCTCGATCCTTTTCTGCTAAAGGGATTATAGAGAAACATTCCTTTAGGTCAATAAGTAAAAGTAGACAATCCTTTGGAATGCAAGCTGGATTGGGGACTCCTGGCTGTAGGGGGCCCATAGGTTGAGGGATTCATTGATTTTTCTTAGATCATGAATAAACTTCCATTTGCCAGATTTCTTTGGTACGACAAAAACAGTCATATTCCAAGGGCTGTTAGAGGGTTCAGTATGACCTGCTTCTAATTGTTGTTTAACTAAAAGGCAGTTCTGTTCAAGTCGCTCTCCTTTAAGTGGCCACTGATCAACCCATACCGGCGTACTGGAGAGCCAGGTAAGCAGTAGGGGAATTATAAGAGCAGTGGCCATTAGGGAAAATGCAGCAGAGAGATTCGCATCCCCCACTAACCGAGGAGATCACAGCCCCAAATATTAAGGGGCATAGACAGGATATTTGTTCGAGTTCTCCCTACCTGTCTTTCTGGTCCATAACATTTAAGAGACCATACACTGATTTGTGGTTGAGAAACTCCTCCAACACCTGTCACAGGCATTCTGCTGTCTGTTAGAGGCCACTCCGGAGGCCAAAACTTACTTGAGAAAAGGGAGATGTCAGCTCCTGTGTCTATGAGGCCATGAAAGGTCTTATCCTTTATCTTTATTTGTAAGATTGGTTTATTTAATTTGATTAATTCTGTCCAAAAAACTGATTGATTGTCTCTACTACAGAAGCCTCTCTCTCCCCTCACTGTATTTTGAGTCTTTGAGATTACGTAGGGGAATAGGAGAGTAGCTGAGCAATACACATCTGGGAAGGAATAATATGATAACTAGAAGCTTTAAGCATGATTTAAATTTCCCCTTGATAGTATGATTCAATGAACCCTGGCTGAATAAAAATGCCTTTTGTAGTAATACTGGATCTCCCTAAGATTAAACCAACCATTCCTGGGGGTCAAGGTCCCCAGACACCAGTGGGAGCCGTAATTACTTGATCCTGTTTCTTTAAGATGAGCTTGTTAGTGGTGACCAAGTCCAACCCTGCACTTCCTCGGGTGGCTGCATGAAGGTCGGAAACTGCATTTCCCTGCATTCCCGGCATTCCCTGATACTGATTGCTGTTCTGAAAGCTCCAATTGGGTTTGGGGGTGCTGGAGCAGGTGTGTGTGCCCTCAGAAGTTTTCCTGAAATAGGTAGGCAGTTTTTGTCAAATTTAGAGCAGCATTCCTTTGCCCAATGTCTACCCTTGCCACAGTGTGGACAATCCTTTAGGGGAAGCTTGTAATTACCCTTTCCCCCTTCTGGTGTGGACGAACAGTCCTTGTGCAGGTGACCCGGCTTTCCACAATTGTAACATCTGGGATCTCCCTTAATTGCAGCAGCTAAGAAAGAAGCCTTATGCTGCTCTGTGCTGACATCTTGGCAAGTCTTGATAAACTCAGTGATGTCTTTGGTGGTAGTTCACAGGGGTCCTATAATGGTCCTGCAGTCTTTGTTAGCATTTTCATAAGCTAGCTGCCATAAAAGAGATTTGGCTGCTCTGTCATTATCTATTTGCCTTTCAATAGCTTCTTGGAGGAGATCAATAAAGTCAATATATGCCTCCGCAGCACCCTGATGGATATTGGTAAAGGAAGAAGTTTCCCTGGCCTGAGAATCAGGCACGGCCTTCATTGCTCTGAGAGCAATTTGAGCACTTTGACTAAAAGCATGAGGATCAAGCCTGGGCTGATCCACTGTGGTGGCAAAATCCCCAGACCCAAGCAACACAGGGAGGGTGACAGGATTATTCATCTGTGCATTCTGAGAGTACTCGGAATGCCAGACTGTGAACTGAGCTGGGGTTAAGACTGTCCTGGCCAGAGCAATCCAGTCACAAGGGGCCATACTATAGCTGTCAATGATGGCTTGAAATAGCCCATTAGTGTAAGGAGACTGAAGCCCATTTTCTCTAAAGCTCTTTTTTAGATCCTTGTAAAGGAAAAAAGGAAGGGGCTCATGGACATTTCTTTGACCCTTGACTATAATGGGAAAGGCTGAAAGGACATCTAAAACCCCAGCCTCTGCTGCATGCTGAAGGCACCATCACATGGCCCTAAGAGGATATGTGTCTAAATTTTCTGGCTGTCTTAGTGGTGAGTCATTCTGTGAGGAGGAATGCTCCCTGGGTTGAAGTAAGGAGTGATGGCTACGAAGCAGGTCCTCCTGTGGGGCTGCAGGCAGAACTTTTATAGCTGGTTCTTCCACTACATCATATACGACTTCCTCCTCTGAACTAGACTCTTTATCCTCCTTTGTGACTAGTTCCGGTCTCCTAGCCCATATGGGCAAGAGAACAGTCCTGACTAGCCCCCAAGTATTTAAGTTTTGAGTTCCGATAGAAACACCACTGTCCTGTAAAGATCTTAACCTACCGCCTACATCTTCCCAAACCTTTACATCTAAGGTTCCCTCATCAGGAAAAACAGGGTAGTATTCCTTTGTAGTTTGTAAAAGCTGAATGAGACGCTGTTCCTTCACCTTGCAACCCACTCACTGGAGGAGCTGCTGTAACACCTGTGGGTAAGCTTCCTGTTCTTTAGATAAATCAGAGCCCATTCTTGCTAAAAAGAATTCTTGCTAAAAGGGCTCCTTTTTACTTTTGACTGTTGTCTTTTCAGATTCCACCACCTGTGCTGAACCCTAACTAGTTAGCTATTGAGGGATATAGTGTGGCGGATTGAAATATGCGGTTAGTAAAAAAGACAGTCCCGGAGAGGGGTACCAGACTTTCCGAGTGCCCTCACCTCGCTTATGGGTTTCGGGTTCTCCCCCAGCGTTTAGGACTGCAAGGGGGGTGTTCATAGTGCTAGGTGACCAACCTTTATATGGCGCTTCCCAGACAAACCAGAAGTTAAATTAAGCAGTGTTGGAGGTCCCTATAAGGCCCCTCGGGAGTTGACCCCAGACACCCTCGCAAGGTTCCCACTCATGTGGGAACACCCAATTTCTCGGGCCAAGGGGAGGAGGTGGTTTTTGTCTTCGGAGCTTGGCGAATGTCAAAAGCTTTCATACAAAACCTGTGACTAACACTAAATTGTTCTAGAAAGTGATCTTCAGAGTCCAGTCAAAACCAAAACAGTTATTCACTATCTGCTTTTCCTTATGGAGGTGGACGGAGGGAAAAGGCAAAATCAAAGGGACCACAAGAGGTGGCTTGAAAGAATGCTCATAAAGCATTCTTTGCTGAGATGATTGTAAAAATATCCCTGTAACTAGTTGCTGTTTTTAAAGCTGATTAAAAGGTAAATCCTTGCTCTTTCTCCCAAGCCTAGACCTATTTGGGGGTTGTGCCGTGGAGATGGGCTTGTGAGTGTTTTTACAATGTGCCTCTCGTTGCGTGGACTTTTGCTTGCAGCTAGTGGGAAACCTAGTGTTCCGACCTGGTCCATGTCCACCGAATCCTTTCACGGGAGTCTTTATTGCGGCAAACACTCTTAATGGCTCTACCCATGCCCGCGAGATTGCGGCAGATGCTTGGGAGAGAGAGCAAGGCTCCTGCTTACTAAAAAGGGTGCAGATGTAAAGCAGTTACAAGAGAGGACAACCTAGGAAAAAAACTCTTTTCCTCTGAAATCCAACACACCCTATGACTTAACTGAAAAGTACTCAGTGCCGTTGGCCCTTACCTGGGCTGATGCACACACTCCAACCAAGTTGGTGTGTTGTCCACAACAGCTCATAGCTGGGTCCCTGTACCAGGCACCAGCTGATGCGGACACCAGCCCGCAGTGTCCACAGAGTTATGAATGAGACAAGCCAAATTCACATGGACTACAGAAATCCTGTGAAGGAAAAGGGACCCCACAGCCACTCTCAAGGGGAGAGGGCCCCAACCCTTGCCTTGACAGGCTTTTATTGCTTTTCTAGGCACATTACATTGAGGATGGTCCTCATTTACTATGCACAGGTTCACTTTAGGTGGTTACCGTTTACAGAAAACAAAGGAGAGGATGTTGCTAATTACATCAAACAAGAAGGATATTTGCAAATGTAGAGGAAAAAGTGGTTGAACTGGTTTCACTCATCCTTGGAAGGTTTAGCATAGATTTTAGGAAGTTACTTTAAAGATGTTCAGTAAATGTTTGCTGCCTCAATTCAGGGTGAGGGAGTTTTAGCAAAAAGCAAGTCTCAAAGCAGCCTAGGTACAATGCAGGCCTAATTCCCCATGGGAGAACCTATCCATGGATGTGGGTCCTGTGTGCCAGACCTCACTTTCCACTGGCCTTTCTGAGTGGGAGCTGGGCCCACGCCACGCAGAACAGTCTCCTATAGCATGTGATAGTGAAACACATTGAGAGTTGAAGGAGGTGATTTATTTCTTCCAAGGCTGTTGCACTGTAATGTTGTAAATTATTAGTCCTACTGGTCTACCAGTCCGCTCACTTTTATGGCATTTTTAGTATAGAATTTGAAGGCTTATACTAATTAATGTTAATATTTCTGAATTCTAATAGACTTACTTCACTTAGAAATGAGAAATTTTTGTAAGATTAATTGAACCTAATTTTCTTCACTCTTTTCAAATAGCATCTGAGTGAGGCCTGCCCTAGCCATCCCGTTTAAAATTTCACCCAACACACATACCTGCAACTGATGTATGAAACTTCTATTACCATTCCTTCTTTATATGTTCTCCTTAGCACTTACCAATATCTAGGATTCTCTATATTTACTTATCTCCTTTACTGTCTACTTCCCCTGCTGGCCTAAATGGTTTGTGCTCAATGAATACTTACAGAATATAAGGATAAATGCATTCCTATTGTGTTCTTTATGTCCATACTTCAGTCTATTTCACAGAACCAGAATTTATCAGGGATTCAGGCTATATCTCTTCTTTTCAATTTGCTCCTAAAATTGTTCATAGCATTTCATTTCCATTCCATCACTTATTGTGACCTCAATTAAATTAGTAAATAAATAATAATGGTGTGTTTTGCCTTAGAGATATTAAATTTATCTCTCTGAAAGGCATGAAAAAGGCTGGCTAATATTTTTATCATCATACCCAGGGAGGTGAAACTTTAGGAAAACCATATTATATTAAAGGAAAAAAGAAGAGAAAGATATAGAGAGGAAAGGAGAGGAGACTGGAAGTAGTCAGAGTACCTAGGTTCTAATTCTGGCAATTACTGATTATGTGACTTTGGAAAATTATTGAATTTCTCTGGAACTTAATTTCCCTGGAAAATGAGTGGTTCCCTCCAGATGACCTTAAAGTTCTTCAAACATCCATCATTCTAGTTGTAACTACATAATGGTATAACCATAAATAGATCTAACTGGCTCTTACATTCTATGACTCAAAATAACCTAAAATATGTTTTCTAATGTCAGGGACACTTGTTAGGTTTTGCTTCTTTTTATGATGCTAAAGGAATTCTTTTCTTTTCACAGGTGTATGTATTGCTCCAACAAGGTTGAGCATAAAGAGCTTCTATTTTGAGTTCCTTTGCAACTAAGCCAACCCTTCCTTTTCTGAAGAGTAATAGAAACAAAACTGTCAAGATTTTCAAAACTGATGGAAGGGAGGCTTTTGGTAACCTTTTAGATTTGTTCTCTAGGCTCATGCAAAACATGCAAGATAAATCTTCGAGCTTTCTTTGAAATAAAATTAATTTGAAATGAAATTAATAGAGATTTGGAAACAGGCAGCTGAGCAGATTTCCTTTGGTAAATATCACATTGACTTTCCAGGAGGGATGGGAAATGCAAGGAATTTAAAAATAGGTTTTGGTCACTAATAGGCTAAAGGGGTCACTCTTCTAGAATATGAGTCATCATTGATAATAATATTAAGTTCTTTCCAAGAAGAGAACACTTGGCTTAAGAAAAAAGTAGTATATTCATACAAAGTATTTATTAGTTTTTAATAAAATGAGAGATCATGAAGCATTAAGTTGGGGAACTTAGATGAAGGAAGTCAAAACCAACATTTGCCAAATATCATCTGAAAACTGCCTTACATAAACTTTAAAATGAGCTTAACTTTGAATAATATTAATGGAGTATATACATGTAAATATAGTATGGACACTAATAAATGGGCAGGATATTTATAAATTAATAAAACATATTCAGTAGAATGAAACAGACATTTATTAAGCATATTCTCTGAACAAATCTTTCATACAAATTGCAAAATTAATTCATGCAGGAAGAATGTGAAATACTATTGTCCCGTAAATTCATGGGGAGGAACAGGCTCAGAGAGGTTTGGTAACTTACTCAAAACCAAACAGTTTAATAATTTGTTATGTACTGAATATTTGTGTCCCCCCCAGATTCATATATTGAAGCCCAATCCCCCAATGTGATAGTATGAGGAGGTGAGGCCTTTGGGAGATGACTAGGTTTAGATGGGGTCCTGAAGGTAGAGCCCTCATAATGAGATTAGTTTTCTTTTAAGGAAAGCAAAAGAGACCCGAGCTTTCTCCAAGACCACACATTCACAAAGAAAGGCCATCTGAGCAGATAGAAAGAAGGCAGCCACCTGCAAGCCAGGGAGAGAGTCCTGCCGGGAACCGAATCTGCCAGTACCTTGATCTTGGATTTCTCAGCCTCCAAAACTGTGAGAAATAAACTTCTGTTGTTTAAGCTGCCCAGTCTGCAGTATTTTTTGTAGCAGCCCAAGCTGACTAAGACAATGGTAGAGCTGTCATTAGAACTCAATTCTGTCACATTCAAAGTCCACACTGATCAGGATATGGGATGAAGGAAGCCTCCATGGGCAAAAGGGCATCTCATGGGCTGGATGATGCACCAAAAGATTTTGGATCACTGTGATCCAAGAAGCTAGATCACAATTGAGATTAACTCCTTTCTCACCAAAGTAGAAACCCAGAAGGTGGACCATACCTTTCTAGGGTTCTCTCTTCCCCACACATGCCTCACAGAATCAGTTTCTAAACCCTGTAGCATCTACCTCTTTACCTGATTTCCAGTCAATCCCTCTGACCACCCCTGCTCTTTCTCCCTTCAGTCTTACCACTTCAGTCTATCCTAACCCTGGAATGATCTTTTTAAAACTAAAAATTATTTATTGTATTTTTCCTGCTTAAATTCTTCAGTGGTACAAAGTGCAGTGGGGGAGGGACAGTGTTTTTCTGTAGGAAAATACAGAGGGTGGGCAATATTGTGGCCCCCCATATCACTGTGGAAAATATAACCCGTCACAAGGTGATGCTGAGGGCAATGCTCTGTGCCCTGTCCCACCGTGCCTCCTTTACATGACCTGATGTCCTTCTCAACCCCTCCCCTGCTCGCCTCCTTAGGATCAGTCAGATTTAGCAAGCAGACATGCTTTGCAAGGGATAAAGGCAGACATAAATACAAAAATAGATAATTATGATTTTGAAACGGAAATTGTATGCAAATGTAAATAATGCATATTCAATCACAGTAATGCTATTTATATAGCACCTTTTTACCCAAAGATGGCAAAGCAGTTAATAAATATTCTGTCTCTAATCCTCACCATTTTCTATTGAATTGTGCTGTAAATGTTTAGGATCATGAATTTCTCCCTTTCACCTTCTAAACCATCACTGAATATTTTCTTCTTGAGTTATTTGACATAAGCAGCTAGCTTCTCAACATAGATGCCACATTAGAGAATCCATGTTTTGCTACCTGATAATGTGTAACTTCCTCCACCACCAGTTGTGTTCTTCCTTTGTCTTCAGCAAAGGCTTCAGCTTGTTCAAGTTCTATGTTTGACATGCTGACTCAACACTTCATTCCAAAGTGGGGTCCGAAGCCTCAGTGGTCCTCCATTTCTTTGATCGCTGTAGTTTTCAGAGGCACGGAAGTACTAAGGAACTGAACAGTGGTGCTGAGCTTTAACAAACGTCTGAGTAAGTACAATCACCAAGCCACACTTAGGTGTGCAGAAATATGCCAAAGGCCCATTAGGGCCACATCTCATTTTCTTGACTGAAATTAGGAAACTAGTTTTTATCAATATATTGAAACCCAGAGCAGCTCCATCTGAGTTGTTTCATAAAAGCATGCTACTTTTGGCCATCTAGAGCAGGCCCTGTGGCTGAGGCATAGTACTTCTGGGCTCTACACGATCTACCTCCCCACCTCACTTGCCATCTTTTATTACTTTCTCCCTTGGTCCTCTCACTCTTATTACTCTGGTCTTTTTTTCTTACAAGACCATACTATGCATGTTCTGGCCTCAGGACCTTTAAACTTGCTGTTCTCCTGGCTGGACTCCTGATATGTCATCCCAGCTCACTTCCTCACTTTATCTGGGTCTAACACTGCATCCCTATGCCATCCTCAATTCCCTTTACCCTATTTTATATTTCTTCTTTGCCTTTATCAGCAACTGGCAGATTTTATGGTTATTTGTTTATTTGTTTTTCTTCTTTCCATAACACAAGCTCCGTGCGAGCAGGGACTTTGCCTAGAACTATGTGCAAAAATACAAGCCCTCAATATATATTTGATGTATAAATAAATAAGTGGATAAACAAGTGCCCTGTGGCTAGTACCTTTGGTGTAATTTGAACAACCAGTATATTTATTTACAGCTGTGTTTTGTCCTTAAATGTATTTTTAAGTCAAACTTTCATCCCTAATTAGTACTTAGTATATAAAACTGTTTGAATTTATATATGTGTAATTTTAGCTAGAAACCATGTAAATAGAAGATATTTTCAGGGTCTACAAGGAAGATATTTTCTTAGTCTATAAGTTATCATCAAGGGAGAAGCTCTTACATAAACAATTAACTAGCCTGCAAATTGTGATGCATGAATATGATCATTATTCATCACTCTTCTGTGTATGATTCTGTCTACACAGAATATAGATACAATGTATGTATTACATATACATATACACATCTATGTAGTATATAGTATAGATGAACATATACATAATACACATAATTTTTGTTTGCTTCTGAAGACATAATTTTAACACCTGGTGATATATGTAAAGAATCCCAGTCTTCCCCCTCAAAAAAGTCTCTTCTGCTAGCTTCCAGATGGCTCTACCTGCTGCCGCTATTTCCCAGAAATCCACATACCATCTGTATTATCTTAAATTACAGCTTTGAAGCATTTTTTTTGACCACTCCTTTTACTCATGTACGGGAACACCATCGGATACCTGTACATTTTACTGTCAGCCAGTTTCTATCCTGCATCCATCATGTCACGGATTCCAGCAAATAGGACTTCAGTACTGACAGATATATTATATTCCAGAGCTTCAATCTTGGTGGTCCTGTCAGTTCTATGACCAATATAGGAAAAATATTCTGACTGTGGAGATCCATCATCTTACAAACAATTAGCAAATTGTTATCTCTACTGGGTATTCTCCAGCATGTCAGGAAATAAGGACTAGGAAATTGTGTCACATGAAGGCTACAATTGCTTCAACATGCATTATACATGTATCTGTTTCAAGGCCAAACTCAGTTTTGCCTATATGCTATTGCTATATGCAATGATTGTCAAAATGCATTTGCTACATCTTCTTCCATCAGGCATCAAATTCTCAAGGAGGAGATAATATTTTAATAACTACTAGAAGAAAGGAAGATGGAGAACTCTGATGGGGGTGGGGAGGGAGAAACTCATAGGTTTCAGTGCAACCAGAACATGAGGATGGCTCGAATAGCAAATAGACAAGGAAAAGAAAGGGGAGAGAAGCTAAAGATCATTAAGGCTAATTTAGAGGCTCAGACAAAAATAAAATATAATTGGGATTATTTGAACTAGAGAATGATAACTTGTGTGTTACTATATGGTAGATTTTTGTGTCTATAAGGTATTACAAATAAAATAAATAAAATTGGACCACACAAGAAGTCCAGGGTCAATAAGCAACATTTATGTGACATTGTACAGGTTACAAAGAACATCTACATATATAGTTTATTTTGCTTTTCACAACAATCCTGTAGAATGGTGTGGTATTATTATCCTTACTTTACAGTTGAAGAATCGAGATTCAGAAAACTTAAACAACAGTCTCTAGGACAGAGAACCTGTATTAGTTTGGAGACTGCATGCTGGATACTGAAACAAACCATTCCCAAAGTGGCTTAATAAAGAGACATATTTCTTGCAGTAGATGATAGATAGATGATAGATAGATAGATAGATGACAGAGAGATAAAATAGATACAGTTAGCTACCACATAACTAAGAGATTTCAGGCACAAATTGTAACCAATCTCTTAACAAGGGTTGTAGGCTTATAGATTTTATTATATTTATCTATTTTTGTCTATTTTTGTAACACATTTTAAATATTTTTAAAATGACTATAATAATTATGTAATTGACAAAATATGAATTTTTAACCACTTTCTGAACTTGGGAGGATACACTATTTGTGTCCTTGTGCTAATGTGGCATTATTTCTTTTACTACACATATAAGTGTTCCACAGGAAGAAGAATGGTCTCGTAAAATGTTTATTGACCTGCTGAATAGTTTATACTTATGTATAAACTGAGACATTATTTCTTTTTTTAAATGACGTTAACTTAGAAAAAATTCTGGCTGAAGAATAAAAGAGGTATGGAAATGAATGGAAATGTGAGACAGAGAGATTAACTGGAGAAAAAAAGTAGTGCTGTTTGGCTTTGCCCTAAACTGAATGTTCATTACATCAACTAATGAAAATATATACTTACGAAAAGACATTGTCAGAATAGTACATGGGTCTATTGGTTTTGTCATCATGAGTACATTACATTCTTACCTTTGTGAGATTAAAGTGAATGGAGGGAGTAACAGATTCTCCACAAATCAGAGCCACTAATTTTCATTTTGAGGGAAAAAAAGCATGTCACATTTTTAGCATTTTAATTGAGATCTAGCAATGAGAACTTTACAAGATACTAGTTTTAAAAGGAATTTATTTTTATCTTAAATAAGTACAATAATAGCAATGGTAGCCTCAAGGTAAAATGTTGAAGAAGTGTAGCACCGTAAAGGAAAAACATTCTGTAACTGATGTCAATAGTTCTAATCGTGCTATCATGGATATGTTAATTGCTGGTATGGACAATTTCTTTTTTTATTAAATACTTTTGAATTTTATTGTTGTTAAGTACAGTTTTCTGCCTTTTACCCCCATCGCTCCCCACCAACCCAGCCATCCCCACCTCCCCACCTCCCACATATTATATAATCAGTTTTTTAAATTTCTTACATACCTACCAAAAGCGAATCCCCATCCTGAGAGACATAAGAAATAAAAAGAATGTTAGCCCTGTCCTCCCTGGACAGGGCCCTGCACCCACCCGGGTGGCCAGAGTGTCCCTGGTGAGGTGGCTCTGGCTACCTCTCTCACCCCAACCCCATGTTCATTTCTGGGTACCCTCTGCTCAATCCCACTCTTCTGTGGAAGCTGGGCTGATGTCCAAATAAAGAGCTGCTGGTTTAAAAAAAATCAATGGTACTGTGTTTAGTTAAAAATTTACTAACAAAAACTCATAGACACAGACAGCAGTATGGTGGTTACCAGAGGTGGAAGGGTTTGGGGGGAAGTAGTAAATGGTACAGGGGATCAAATATATTGTGATGGAAGGAGATTTGACTTTGGGTGGTGGACACACAATGCAATATAAGATGATGTATCATATATTGTACACTTGAAACCTATATAATCTTATTAACTAATGCCACCCCAAAACATTTAGTAAAATAATAACAAAAGAAAATATAATTTTAGCATATGGTCCCTGCTTTTTAAAAAGTAAATGATCTAATTAAGAAGGCAATACTCACACATGCAACAATCAATGTAATATGAATAACAATAGCAACACCAGCATTTGTTGAGCCCTTTCAATGTGCCTAGCACTGTGCTAATTGATTTAACCAGCATTAAATCACTAATCCCCACAACAACCCTGTAAGTATGAGGCACAATTGTCCTGCTTTTTGGCAAAGTATAATTTGGGAGTCATTGGCATTGCTGTCATTATCTTTATCTTATATTAATAACAATTGGACAACATGAATTAATCATTCTCACTATGTCACCAGCTCTTTGCTCTAACTCATTATAAACAAGAACATCTTACACATGGGTGTGTGCTACAGAGGATGGGCCCTTTTGTGCAGCAGTGAGGTCACTGCACTCAGGTTGTTTCTCAAGAAGGATGAGGCCACATGCTTGGGAGACTGTAGAGGAGGGTTGAGCATCAGATAAATGTCGGATTAAATCTCATCTAAAGTCCACTTGGCTTCTATGCAGGTCCCTACTTGTGCCCTGCCATACTGTAGCTCAGCACTCATTCCATTTTTACCTTAATTCCCACCTTCTGGTACTACTCCTCCTGAGATCTTGGCCGCTTGGCAAACCTCATCATCCTTCAGGTAGCAGCCCAAATATTTTCAATCTTGGAACCTTATTCACTCTCACAGGAAGAGTTAGGTGTTTCTCCATAAATATCCTTAGTGCTTTGGACCAGCTCTGTGGGGTGTTAATCATATTGTATTCCTTGCCTGTGTGATCATCTCCGCTGGGAGCTTCTTGAAAGAGGCACCATGCATTATCCAGGTTTATATTCCTTGGGTCTAACATAATGTCTGCAGCATTATAGGTACTCAAGTAACATTGTTTGAGTTTAACTCCACTCCTCTCAGAATATATGATTAAAGCATACCTACATTAAATAATGCAATGCTAAACTGCATTAATAAGAAGTCTCAAAATTATTCAGAGTGGTAGAGTGTGAAACAGATAAAAGATCAGGATAGGCACTCCATTTTGCTGATGGTTCTCTTCACAAGGCCATTTATTCCTCCTTCAACACATGGCTTCCAGGCCACGCTGCACATGGCCATCTCAACTAGGAACAGGGAATGAAGAGGGAGTAGATCTTGGCCTTAAAGTTTTTGGCCCAAAGTAGGCCATATTACTTCTGCTTGATTCCATAAATCAGAACATCACCCTCTGATCATACCTAAGAACAAGCGAGGTTTAAACATGGGTTCTATGTGTGGGCTCAAGAAGAATAGAGAGCATGCATTTTGGTGGACAGCTAGAACTCTCTACTACATGGCCCTTCCACTGGACTGCCACATTTTGCTTTTAAAAGCATGACCATATTCCCTGTCATTGGGCTTCAAAGTACATCACAGCCATCCTTGACTTCTAATTCTTCTTTCTCACCCCACCCATATAGAAAATCATTGGGTCCTATATTCTTGACATGTGAAGTTTCCTTCTCTTTTTCACTGCTTCCTTCCTAGTTTAAGAGAATATGTCTCAAAGTTAATCATTAATAAATATAAAACTAAGTAAATGAAGGAGTTGGAAAGTAGTAGCAACTATTACTAAATAAAGTAAATTTTGACCATAAAGGGAAATAAATCCATGGAAGGCAAAGCTAAGTATATGTATCTTTGATGGATACTTTTTAAAAAAAAATTCTCATCTGAGGATATGCTTATTGATTTTAGAGAGATAGAAAGGGAGAGGGAGAGAGACAAGAGACAGAGACATGGACATGAGAGAGAAACATTGATCAATTGCCTCCCATATGAACCCCAACTGGGAATTGAATCCACAACCTAGGTATGTGCCCTAACTGGGGATTGAACAGGCAAACTTTTGGTGAATGAGACAAAGCTTCAACAAACTGAGCTGCCCAGCCAGGGCTGATGGTTTCTTGTTTTAAGGGCTCCAAGAAGTAGCAATAAAGAGAAGTCAGAGAAGGAAAAGTGGACATAAATGAAGACCATCTAAAGACCATCAGTTATTAATCAAGTCCTGGCCATTTGGGACTGATTATTACAGAAGTTATTTAGCTTCCTGGATTGTCACTAGAGAGCAATCTGGCTTCCTACAAATCTGACTTACAGCCACTGGCTTCCTGGGTTGTTTATTGTAGAAAAAGGGCTGGTATCCTGAGCAGGGTTGCTGCAGGTTGTGAGTCAAAGTTCTACTTTTATATATGTCCTCTGGCTATTGTCCATTTGTGTATTCTATCTCTGAAGACAGAAATGTTAATTGAGAATTTGCTGTTTTGTGTGTAAGCATGGTGGTGACAGGGAATGGGGTAGAGAATTTGTTACAGAGGTGTTTGGCTGGAAATAGACCATAAGAGAAACAACTATTAACAGAGCAAGAAATAAGAAATTATGCCATTCTCCACAAGAGAAGCAGCTACAAAAGTGGCAAAGGGCATCTTCATACAAGAATAGGTCAAGTACTACCACTATTGGAGCAAGTACACAATTGAAATCTTTTGATATTAAACAAAAAGATTTAAAAGGACAACATACATTGGGTCCACAGACATATGAAAAGATGCTCAGGATCACTAGCCATCAGAGAGATGCAAATTAAAACCACAATGAGGTACCACTTCACACCAGTCAGAACGGTCAGAATGGCCATCATAAACAAATCAACAAACAAGTGCTGGCAATGATGTGAAGCAAAAGGAACCCTAGTAAACTGTTGGTGGAAATGCAGACTGGTGAAGCTACTTTGGAAAACAGTATGGAATTTCCCCCAAAATTAAAAATGGAACTGCCTTTTGACCTGGCAATTCCACTGCTGGGATTATACCCTAAGAACCCTGAAATACCAATTCAAAAGAATCTATGCACCCTAACATTCATAACAGCACAAGTTACAACAGCCAAATGCTGGAAGCAACCTAAGTGACCATCAGTAAATGAATGGATCAAAAATTGTGGTACATTTACACCATGGAATACTACACAGCACGAAGAAAGAAGGAAATCCTACCCTTCACAACAGCATGTATGGAACTGGAGAGCATTATGCTAAGTGAAATAAGCGAGGTAGTGAAAGACAAATATCATATGATCTCACCTATAAGTGGAACTTAATCAACATAACAAACAAGCAAGCAAAATATAACAAGAGACATTGAAATAAGGAACAAACTGACAGTAAACAGAAGGGAGTGGGGAGGGAGATAACGGGGAAAAAAGGTGAAGGGTCATCAAGGAACTTGTATAAAGAACCCATCGACAAAACTGAAGAGGAGTAGGATTGAGGGTGGGAGCTGGGGGGCAGTGGGGTAGAGGAGAGTAGACAGGGGAAAATGGAGACAACTGTACTTGAACAACAATTTTAAAAAAAATGTTTAGAGTAAGTTTGTACCCAAGATTAACAAACAATTGGATAGCAAATGAACTTTAGAACTGTGTCAGTAGTGCCTTAAAGATGCTTCCAGGTAAAGCCGTTGGTGTACTGGAATAGCTCATTAACAACAGCAGTGGTGAAGGGGAAGACTTTCAATAGGATGTATGGATCCTCCATTTGCCACAGAGCTCATGACAATCCCTAGTTTTAGATCAAAGCCTGCTTCCTAAATTGCAGCCTTGGAACATCTCTGACAGGGTCTTGGCACTTCATACCAGATTTTTGCTAATTGTTCATCTGCCAGCCTCAGCTCTGCCCCCAGGATCTCTCACTGAGTCTGTCTTCCACACCTTCATAAATTGGTGTCAAACTGCCTCTTCCTAGTTTCTGGCTCCACTACCCCAACTAATCAGCAAACACAAGTCATGCTTAAATCAGCAAACACAACTAATGTTTAAGCAGATGGAATGGCTACAGATGAAATGTCTATGTGTAGCTGCCATTATGGTGAGTAGATAATTATTCAGTCCTTTAAAACAGAATTCCAAGAACTATGTTTTAGAGTAAATTTTAATTAGCTATGGAATGACTTACCTTTCTCAATTAAACATGTCTGGAAATAGCAAGACTATTGGACATAAACTCCTGATAAATAATGCCACTGCCTCTGGGCCAGTTAACTGAATTTCAACAACAAAAAATGCCTATAATGCCTCAGCTTGTCTCCAAGGTGTGTGACATGCAATCACATTCAATGAGAGAAGGCATTACAATATCCATTGGCTTAGTTTTTTCCCACAAGTGTAACAGGAACAAAATAGAATGAAGGTAATATGGTATCTGGAAAAGAGTGGTGTGTGTGTGTGTTGTCATGCCTTCGCCTACCAATTATGCCTTTTTTTTAATATATTTATTGATTATGCTATTACAGTTGTCCCATTTCCCCCCCCACTCCACTCCATCCTGCCCACCCCCGTCCCTCCCACATTCCCCCCCTATAGTTCATGTCCATAGGTCATACTTATAAGTTCTTTGGCTTCTACATTTCCTACACTATTTTTACCCTCCCCCTGTCTATTTTCCACCTATCATCTATGCAATTATGCCTTTGTTAGTAGATTCCTCACAGTTCCTGAGGCTGAAAGTTCAAGGCCAAGGTGTCGGCAGCATTGGTTGCTTCTGAGGCCTCTCTCCTTGGCTTGCAGATGGCTGCCTTCTCCCTGTGTCTTCACGTGGTCTTCCCTCTGTGTGTGTCTGTGTCATAGTTTCTGCTTCTTATAAGAACACCAGTCATATTAGATTAGGGCTCAACCTAAAGACCTCATTTTAACCTAGTGACTTTTAATTGGTCCTAGCTTCAAATTCTGTCACATTCTGAGGTACTGGGAATTAGGGCTTTAACATAGGAATTTGGAGGGGACACATTCAGCCCATTACAAGTGCCTGATTGCAGGAGAGCAAGCTCTTTTGTTGTGTGCTTGGGGTAAAATATAGGACTCCTGTATTAAAACTAATCTAGAATTACATCTTTTGGGGAAGATTAGAATACTGGAATTCTAAAATCTGATTTTAAATATGATAAGTTTATGTACTTTGCAGAAATCTTTTCTATACAAAATATTTGAAAGATAGAGATGATTCAGTTTAAAAGAAAATCATTTTAATTTTGAAAGTATTCATCATTTTGTATTTTATTAATAGACACAGAATAAAATATCTAAAAATAGTTTAAGGCATATGATTTTAAAATGTAATGTTATTATAAGGCTATTTTATTTGCTATTATTATAGATAATAGTCTGAATAGATTTTATAGTAATAAGTGTAAAGAGTAATTCACCTTAAATATTTAAAAAAGAAATGTAATAATGAAATTTGATTTTTAATTACATAGGGAAATAAAATTTAAATCTTTACTCCTCCAAGATACTGTATAATACATGTGTTTATTTGGGGCTGCACAATATAAACAGCATTGTTGGTTTGGGTGTAATAACACTAGGTGATGTCTGAAAAGGGTCTTAGTTATGTTGAACCCAAGGATCTTTCTTTATAACCTGGTCATTATGGAAACACACCCCCCAGCACAGAATCTAGATCTGCAGCATTGGTATTCTGTCATAAAACACCTTTTGGTATTTCAGTGGGATATTGCTTTTGCTCCTATGTATCTCTCTCCTTGAGCAATTTGCACACCAAGAAAATTTCATGTCTACCAGTTTACTGAGTGAATCCCAAGCTTATCTAGTTTATACAAATTAGTCTATACCAGCTGCTGTATAGGGTTGATCCTAAGTGAAAATGTGAGGTACTTTTCCTTTGCCAAAATTCCCTACAAAATACTTCATCCATTTTGGAGGACCATGAGCCAGAGCCATCTAGCTGGGCCAGCTTTTCTAAGATATCTTTCTCCAGATAGAGAAGAATCCTTGATTCTACTTCATCCTGTTATAATGTTAAAGACTGTTCATGTTAACATTTTGATGGCTCATTTATATATAAATTCTTCCAAACTTCCCTTAACACTGCTACTAATACAGTACCCCTCCTTGCCCCACTTATCCACAGTTTTGCTTCCCATAGTTGTAGTTAACCACTGTCAACCTGTCTACCAGGGTCCAAAAATATTAAGTGAAAACTTTTAGAAACAAACAATTCATAAGTTTAAATTGCTCAATGTTTTGAGTAGTATGATGAAATCTCAAGCAGCCCTGTTCCACCCCTCCCAGGGGGTAAATCATTTGTTTTTCCATCATATCCACACTGCATACGTGTATGCTCTGTGCCTATTACTTAGTTGAAATCGCCATTACCAGATCAACTCTTGTGGCATCACAGTGCTTGCGTTCAAGTAACCCTGATAGTAGCCTAATGCCATGACACAATGCCTATGTCATTCATCTCATTTCATCTCATTGTGTAGGCATTGTGTCATTTCAAATTATCACAAGAGGAAAGGAGGGTGAGTATAGTACAAGTGATTTTGAGGGAAAGACCAAGTTCACATAATTTTTATGATAGTATATTATTTGTTCTATTTTATTATTGTTGTTAATCTCTCATTGTGTATAGTTTATAAATTAAACTTTATCATAGGCAGGTCTGTACTGGAAAAAACATCATATATATGAGGTCTGTCCAGAAGATATCCAACCATGTAATATGAAAAAAAGACATTTACTGAAGAACACACAAGAAACATTGTACATAGAACAATGACACCTCAGTCCCCTTCAAAATAGACACCTTGGGACCTCACAGTTCTCCCAATTGCCATGAGCTGCCCCATCATATTTTCCTGAATTTCATTGATGGTCTGAAATCTCTTCCCTTTCAAAGGTGATTTTAGTTTTGGGAAAAGTTAGAAGTCACAGGGTACCAAACCTGGGTTGTAAGGGTCTGGGTCGCATGGGTGATTTGATGTTTCACCACAACACTCTGCATGAGACATGATGTATGAGCTGGCACATTGTAGTGATGAAGGTGCCAATTACCATAGCTGAGGCCTTCTTTAATTTTTTACATTAAAAAAATTAATTATATTTTACTGATTATGCTATTTCAGTTGTCGTAATTTTTCCCCTGTTGTCCCGCTCTACGCAGCAACCCCAACTCCCTCAGGTAATCCCCCCACCATTGTTCATGTCCATGGGTCATGCATATAAGTTCTTTGGATACTCCATTTCCTATACTGTATTTTACATCTCCATGGCTATACTATGGCTACCTATTTGTACTTCTTAATCCCCTCGTCTCTTAATCCATTCCCCCACAAACCCCTCCTATCTGGCAACCATCAAAATGCTCTCCATATCCATGATTCTATCTCTTTTTTTCTGGTTTGCTTAGTTTGACTCTTAGATTCAATTTTTGATAGATAATGTATTTATTGCCATTTTATTGTTCATAGTTTTGATCTTCTTTTTCTTAAATAAGTCCCTTTAACATTTCATATAATAATGGTTTGGTGATGATGTATTCCTTTAGTTTTTTCTTGTCTGGGAAACTCTTTAGCTGCTCTTGGATTCTCAATGATAGCTTTGCTGGGTAGAGCAATCCTGGCTGTAAGTTCCTGCTTTTCATGACTTTGAACATTTCTTGCCAATCCCTTCTAGCCTGCAAAGTTTCTTTTGGAAATCAGCTGAGTCTTATGAGAACTCCCCTGTAGGTAACTAACTTCTCTTCTTGTTTTTAAGATTCTCTATTTATATTTAACCCTTTGATATTTTAATAATTATGTGTCTTTGTGTGAGCCTCTTGGCATCCATCTTGTTTGGGACTCTGTGTTTCCTGGACTTGAATGTCTATTTCCTTCACCAAATTAGGGAAGTTTTTTTCATTATTCTTTCAAACAGATTTCCACTTTCTTCCTCTTTCTCTTTTCCTTCTGGCAACTGTAGGACCAATTGAAGTTGTCTCAGATGCTGTTTATACTATCCTCATCCTTTTGCATCCTTATAACCAGAGTTTTGAACTCTGCATCTGATAGATAGCTTATCTCCATTTCATTTAGCTCTTTTGGGGGGGCTAGTTTTGATCTCTTCTTTCATTTGGGCCATGTTTTTTGTCTCCTTGTTTTGGCAGCCTCCTTGTGTTTGTTTCTATGTATTAGGTAGAGCTGCTATGAGTCACTGTCTTAGTAGCTTGGTCTAATGTAGTAGGTGTCCTGTAGGGTCCAGTAGCACAGGCTCCCCTATCACCCAAGCTGGGTACTCAAGGTAAGCCCTTCATGTGGGCTGAGTACACCCTCCTCTTGTAGTTGAGCCTTAATTGATATTGGTAGGTCAATGGGAGGGATTTACCCAGGCCAGTCAGCTGCAGGGACTAGCTGTGACCACTGACCACCACCTTCTGCCCTCTGTGGAGGATCAGCTGCACAGGGGCATGGTGGTGGTGCTCTGACATGGTCTGTAGCTACTCACTGGGTGTGCAGGTTCTGGGGTTTCCTGGGTGGTGCAGGGCAAAGTCAGCCCCAAACTATGTTTTGCCCTGGGCCACCCTGCATGATGTATAAAACTATCTGAGCTCCAGCTGGTATAGTTCAATGGATTAAGTGATGGCCTGTGAACCAAAGTGTCATCAGTTTGATTCCCAATCAGGGCAGATGCCTGGGTTGCAGGCCAGGTCCCCAGTAGGGAGCATGTGAGAGGCAACCACATATTAATGTTTCTCTTCCTCTCTTTCTCCGTCCCTTCCCCTCTCTAAAAATAAATAATCTTAAAAAAAATGAAATGACCAATTTCTTATTTAAAATAAATAAATAAAGCAATCTGAGATGGCTGCTATTTGTGCTGGGCTTAGAGATACCCAGGCAAAGTCAAACTGTGAATCTACACTGGCTGCTGCTAGTGCCAGGCCTGGGGCTCACTAAGGCCAGCTGTTGCTTGTTTGAGAGGATTTAGGAAGTTGTGAAGCATGAGCCAAGACCAGCCATTGGTATGGAAAAGCAGCTTGGGTAGACCTGTAAGTTGGGTGGGGCAGAGTCTCTAGAGATCTCTCCAGGGCAAACAGTGTTAGCCAGTTTTATGGAGTCTCAGATATGGCACCAGCTTGCTAGCTCTGTTGGGGGAGGGTTCAGAAAAGTGACAATGGCCTCTGCTTGCCTCGTTGCCATTCCTCCCTATGTGCCACTGGTGCCTTTCAAGCTGCTTCCCTGCTGGTGGAGCTCAGAGGGAGTGAGTCTGAGTAGGTGAGTCTATGTGTGGGTAGTGTAAAAAGAACCACTTGGGGCTCCAGCAGTTTCTGCCACTGGCTCAATCCCCACTGGTTTTTGTAGCCAGAAATTGTGGGGACTTATTTTCCTGACACTGGAACCCTGGATTTGGGGCCTGGTGTGGGACTGGAACTCCTCCCTCCTGAGATATCCCCCCAAATATTTATCTATCACATGTGGATGTGGGGCCAGCCCATTCCACATCTTTGCCCCTCCCACCAGTCTGGATGCATTTGGTTCCTTTAATTCCGTGGTTGTCAGACTTCATTCCACTCGATTTCTAATGGTTCTGAGTGGTGGTGGTTCTATATTTTAGTTGTAATTTTGATGTAATTGTGGGAGGAGGCAAGCCATGTCTGCCTATGCTTCCATCTTGATCGAAAATTCACTGCGGCCTTCTGAGTCATCTGAACAATGTCTGCAGAGGAATGTTCAAGCTTAATGCAAAATGTGATGTAGATTCGTTTCTCTACTCACTCAGTCATTTTGAATGCGACAGCCACATGGTACACAATCTCACTCAACAGCATCTACCACCCTTAGTGACTAATGCAGTGATGTCATCATTGTTCACATATGAGCATTCCAGTCCATTCTCCTTGGCTGCCAGGTTACATCAATGTCGTGCAAATCATTCTTATTATATTAACAATGGCTGGGTTTTTTCTAGACAGACCTCATATAGTATCCAGTACCATCCATAGTTTTCAGGCATCCACTAGGGTTCCTGGAGTGCATTCCCTGTGGATAAGGAGTGGAGGTAGGGCCTATTGTAGTAGTATTTTTAAGGCTTCTGGCAAATTGGTAAAAACAATGTGCTCTACTACAAGTCCAGAATCACACGGTGAGCCCCTAGTGACTGAACTACCCTTCACACAGCATTTAAAATGCCAATATGTTTCTGGTTCTTTTAGTTTGAATCTAACACAATACCCTCAAAGCTTAGTTTCTTGGAACATTAGTTTGATGATTAATAGTGGAAAGCTGAATGTGATTTTACCTGGAGAAATCAAGTTTCTAAGCAATATACTTTACTTTCTTGAAAACAGCAGATTTGGGACAGAATTATGTCAGTGGTCTGACAAATGCATAAGCAGGTTCTTGCCTTTCAAATTCCCTTTGCTCAAGGAAGCATAACATAGATAGTAAATTTAACAACAGTGATTCTGTATTTGACCAGTGACTAACTTCATATGGAAATCAATAACCAGTCCTCATCGTCTAGCTTTTGCAGAAAACAGCTTGATCACTAGGAAACCATACTGCAGCTCTTCACAGTAATTTGTAGACAGTGATGCAAAGATAAAAATCTCAAGCGATTTCTATTTCCTGTCAATTCATTAGAGCCTCACAACTTCTGAGAGTCCTAATGTAAAATAGTCAACCATTTTTCTTAACTGTTTTCTAAGTAAGTGATTAGAGATACATTTGATTTATACTACTTCAGTAAATATTGGACACATCAATTGTTGATTTTGAAATGTCAAGACAGAAACAAATCATTAACTGTTATTCTATTTTGCAATAATTGTTAACAGGGCAATTTGATTTATTTTGCAAATTCCAGAGATACATCAACATCCAGTATCTGAACTGGAAAGAGAAAGAATAAAATAAATCCAGTCAGACAATAGGAAAATATATTTTAGACAAACCTATGTAAATTACAGTATTAGCATGGAATATTTGGTTTTTGTAACTGTTTATAGAGGATTTAAATCGAAGGACTAGATTTCATTGGCTGCCTCTGTGAACAGCTGAGGCTGACAGCATTTGGAGAAGCCAGTTAAAAGCCAAGTTGGATTATTAAGCAATGCATGATGGATGACTACCTCCAGGATTTATGGGCACAGCCTGCCCTTGGGCACACTTAGCTCCCATGGAGGTCAGTATGAGCTATGACCATATGATCCTCTAAATGATTGCTTTTTAATTATGTGCGTCTCTTAGACACCATCATTTGTTTACTATATGGCATTTATACTTCCATGATGCTAAGGTGTTACTAATAGAATAGAACAGTATACCCACCAATAACTACTTTCTTAGTGTATATACACATTCACACACACATATCTCCTAAAACATTTTCAGGCTCTACAGCAAAAGCACAGATGGAGGCCAACGTATCATATCTAAATATTTAAAAGTCAAAAATCAATCTTAACAACTATTAAATGAAATATGCCTTATTCTGCTCATCCTCCCACTTTGATAAATCACCTTCAAAATGTCAAAGTCAAAAACTTGTAAATATTGTTTATACTGCTTATATGTGACTGAGTCATCAAAATGACATTGGTGACTGAGATTAATTATTTTTTTAAGTTTTGTTTATTGACTTTAAAGAGAGAGAGAGAGAAAGAAACATTAATTGTTTTTCTACTCATTTATGCAATCATTGGTTGATTCTTGTATGAGCTGTAACCAAATATCAAACCTGCAACCTTGGTGTATCGGGACAATGCTCTAGCCAACTGAGCTATCCAGCCAGGGCTTGTGCTTAATTATTAATGCATAAGTCTAAGTATGAGGCTATAGATCAGCAGCATTTGCTAAATAATAAAATACAGCATATATAACTCACAAATTATATATTTATTCCAGAATATTATTTTTCTTATCTTTATGTCAACTGTATCACTAAATATGTTGCTATTATCATACATTCTGAAGATATTATCATATCTTCATGCAATTTTTGTTACAAACATGATATTGTTAAATTAGCAGTTTTTGTTGGGTTATTGTAGCTTTTATTGTTTTCATTTATTTCAGTTTGTAGAAACTATTCTTTTAAGAAAGTACCAACAGAGATTGTCAATGAAATTTTTAAAGTGATACTTTGATTTAGAAATTGTGCTTTTATTCAAAAAGTATGCATTGTGTATGATAAATTGCCATTATTTTATACCATATTACAAAATACTTTAATTTCATTACATACATTGTTGTCACAAAGTCTGATTTTTACCACCTCTGGAAACAACAGCTGGATTGATATAATTAAGTCTTGCCCTGCCACTTCTCTCGTGTTACAAGATATACCTACATACATACAAGTTTAATTGTATAATAACCTGTTTAATTTCAAAATGTTCTGCTTCCATGGGCAACTCGAGATACAATGCTACTTGGTGAGTATCTCAGGAGCCATAAATTGGAACATGAAGAGAAGTGAAAAAGAAATGGACTTACAGTAGTTATTGGGAAATAATTCTTTGTTAATTCAAGAACCTACTGTGTCCTTGCCTTCAAAGGTAAAGGACTCAAATACTAATTCATTTTTCATTTCACTCGTATAAGTGATTCTTCTGCTTCCATCCTCCCCATACACCAGCGATTTTCACCTTTCTCCTCTCGTGGCACACATAAACTAATTACTAAAGTTCTGAAGCACACTAAAAAGTATACATTTTTGCTGATCTGACAAAATAATAGGTATAATTTTGATTCATTCACACCAGATGGTCATTGTTGTGTTGGCTGTTGTCATTTTTTTATTTGACAATGTAAAGGGAAAAGAGGTTAGTGCTCCTGACTAAACAGTCAGGTATTGCATGTTTTAAAAAATCTTGCTGCCCACTGGTTGTAAATCACTGTCATACAACAAAGGACATCAACTCCAGCAGCAAAGTAACAAAATTTGAAGGCATTCAGCTGTGGACTCCTGTCTGAAGAGTATAGGCAAGCCACATAGAGAAGTACCTCCCTGAATTTTGAAACATTTTAACCACCAATGTGTTTGTAAAATGCAGAGCTGGGAACATGTTCCTCTTGCTTGCCTACATTCTAAGGTCCTGACTCTGATGTTCTAAGGTACTGACTCCACTCCACTGATCTCTGCTATCATACATCTGTATGGCTGCAAAGGATGCTATCGTAAGAATATTTTCAGTGGCTCTACTCTCAGCTTGTTGAACTCATCCAAGCTGTTTCTATTGTGATATGCCCTTCTGCTTACTCTTTAAGTGGGCCAACAGCTGAAGGGGACCTGTTATATATTTTGATATAGCAGAAGAAGGGGAGCAAATTATATAGTTTAGTTGACCAAATATACTTTCAACCCAACTGTCATGTTTCACTGGTTCAAGCCTTCCACTGCCTGAGAGACTTTACTTTCTGATAGGGCTTCCTCTTCAAATGCTGATAGAATGGGCCCTGTTGGTGGGCTGCAGACAGTTCTTCCTCTCAACCTTGTCACCCAGTGTGAGCAAGTCTTCGTTATAAAGTGACTCTCATTTTCTCCAGTGGGATGCCAATTGCTGGCAATATTGCTTCCTGAGAGGTTTCCCGTTTCAGAGGTGACACAGAAATTACCAGACATGGGTGGGACGGATGCAAGCAGCAGTACTTTTTTTGCAGATTAAAGCCATGGGTCTGTCTTCTCACGAATGGGAGGTAATAGTAATAAGAGCATAAGGTGAAAAGAGTTAACAAAGCCTCTACTGATTTTGAAGAGGTGCATCAAGTTTTTAAAGGTAACAGTATCATTAATGATGGCCAAGTCATTTCTCATTGTCTTTTTAATGTATGTTTGTATTTCATTCAAACACAAGCTACCTTATTAGAGGATTGTCCATTTCTGAAATAAAAATAAAGCCATTTTATTAAGTTTGTGTCGAGAAAGTGCAGAAAAGTATTCCAATATCCCTGATCAAATGGTGTATTTTGAGTCTAAGAATTCACTGAAGTGTTTTTATAATTGTCAGTCATTGGTTCTCTTTCCTTCTGGCACAAAGAGAGTTTGCTAGGTATGTGACTGAGACATCAGACATGGATTGAGAGTATTTCTGAGACTGAGTAAATGTGCAAATAGGTAAACCAGCAAGGCAAGCTCCTATATTAACTTAGGATTTTCTGTTACTTAAACACAAATGTTTGGTTTTTAACTGCCTGCCATTAATCAGCTTGTAAATAACCACATTCTTTTTTTATTGAATTATTGGGGTGATACTGGTTCATAACACCATACAGGTTTCAACTGTACAACTCAATTAAATATTGTCAGCACACTGCATTGTGCAACTATCACCCCAAGCAAAGTCTCCTTTCATCCCTATTTCCAACCCCCTTTGCCCACCTCCACCACCCCCCACCGCCCTTTCCCTCTGTCACGACACTGTCTGTGACTATGGGTCACACAATGGGGGACCCAAAAAACCCAGAAGTTACTTATTAAAAAATTGTGTATTTATTTTTACATGTTTAAACTTCAGTCACCTTCAAAGTACTCTCCATTTGATGTAATACACCTATCAAGACTTTTTTCCACGGCTCAAAACAATTTTTAAACTCATCAATTTTGATGCCTTTTAGTGCTTCTGCCATTTTTGTTTCACCTCTTCCATATTAGCAAAATGTTTCCCTTTGAGGACTTCATATCATCAGAGAAACAAAAAAAAGTCACTCAGGATAAGATAGGGTGAATAGGGAGGGTGAAGCACAGGGGCCTTGCTGTTTTTGGTCAAAAACGGCTGAACACTCAGTTCAGTATGGGCAGGTGCACTTGTAAATCACCCATCGTGAAATGGGCAAATGTGTTGAGCCTTCAAAAAAAGTTCACTGAGTGTGAACGCAGCCTCTCACAATGCAAAAAAGCATATATACATATATATGTATGCTTTTTTTGCCTAATCTCTTTACCTTCTTTCATCTAGCCCTCAGCCCCCTCTCTCCTAAGACAGCTGTCAAGTCTGTTCAGTGCATCCATGCCTCTGTTTCTATTTGGTGTGTCAGTTTATTTTTTTTTCATTAGATTACACATATGAGTGAGATCATGTGGTATTTATCTTTCTCTGACTGGCTTATTTCATAATAATCCCCAGGTCAATCTATGCTGCCACAAAAGGTAAGATTTCCTTCTTTTTTACAGCCATGTAATACTCCACTGTGCAAATGTACCACAGCTTTTTTATCTATTCATCTACTGTTGGGCACTGGGGTTGCTTCCATATCTTGGCGATTGTCAATAATGCTGCAGTGAATGTAGGGTTGCATATATTCTTTCGAATAAGTGCTTCGAGTTTCTTTGGATCTACCCCAGAAATGGAATTCCTAGGTCAAAAGGCAGTTTCATATTTAATTTTTTGAGGAACCTCCAAACTGTTTTCCACAGTGGTTGTGCCAGTCTGCATTCCCATCAACAGTACACAAGCATTCCCTTTTCTTTACACCCTGCCAACACTTTGTTGATCGATCAACTGTAGCCATTCTGACAAGTGTAAGTAGATATTTTATTGTGGTTTTAATCTGCATCTCTCTGATGATTACTGATGTTCAGCATTTTTTCATAAGTCTGTTTTCCATCTATATGTCTTCTTCAGAGTAATGTCTATTCAGGTTCTTTGCCCATTTTTTAATTATTATTATTCTTTTTTATTCTATTACAGTTGTCCTAATTTTTAATTAGGTTGTTTGTCTTCGTGTTGAGTTGTGTAAGTTCTTTATATATTTTAGAAATTAACCCCTTATTAAATGTATCATTGGCAAATATGTTCTCCCATTCAGTGGGTTCCCTTTTTAGTTTTGTTGATGATTTCTTTTGCTGTGTAAAAGCTTTTTAGTTTGATGTAGCCCCAATTTGTTTATTTTTCCCTTTGTTTTTCCTGCCCAAAGAGATATATTGGAAAAATATCGCTACAAAAAATGTTTGAAATTTTACTGCCTATGTTTCTTCCAGGATTTTTATGGTTTTAAAACTTATAATAAGTCTTTAATCTATTTTGAGTTTATTCTTATATATAATGTAAGTTTATGGTCTAGTTTCCATTTTTGCATGTATCTGTGTAATTTTCTCAACATCACTTATTGAAGAAACTGTCTTTACCCCATTGTATGTTCTTGTCTTCGAATATTAACTGATCATAAAGGCATGATTTATTTCTGTGCTCTCTATTCTGTTCCATTGACATGTATGCCTGTTTTTGTGTCAGTATCATGCTGTTTTGATTACTATGGCCTTGTAGATAGTTTGATATCAGGTAGCATGATTCTTCCTACTTTGTTTTTCTTTCTCAAGATTGCTGAGGCTATTCAGGTCTTTTGTGGTTCCATATAAATTTCACAGAACTAGTTTGCTCTAGTTCTGTGAAATATGCCATTGGTATTTTAATAGGAACTGCATTGAATCTATAGATTGCTTTGGGTAGTATGGACATTTTAATGATGTTGATTATTCCTATCCATGAACACAGTGTGTGCTTTCTCGATTTTTTTCTTCAGTATCTTATAATTTTCAAAATATAAGTCTTTTACACTTTTTATTAAATTTATTCCTAAGTACCTTATTTTTTGGTTGCAATAATAAACGGGGTTTGTTTGTTTTTAATTTCTCTTTCTGATGGTTCATTATTGGTGTTTAAAAATACTTCTGATTTCTGAATACTAATTTTGTATCCTGCCACTTTGCCAAATTCATTCATGAGCTCTAGTAGTTGTTCAGAAAAGTCTTTAGTTTTCTACATACAATATCATGTCATCTGCAAATAATGACAGTTTTACTTCCTTTTTTCTAATTTATCTGCCTTATATTTCTTTTTCTCGTCTGATTGCTGTGGCTAGGACTTCCAGTACTATGTTGAATAAGAATAGTGAGTGGACATCCCTGTTTTGTTCCTGCTCTTAACAAAAATACTTTTAGATTTTGCCCATTGAGTATGATGTTGGCTGTGGATTTGTCATATATGTCCTTTATTATATTGAGGTATAATCCCCCTATTCCCACTTTATTGAGAGTTTTTGTCATAAATTTGTGCTGGATTTTATCAAATGCTTTTTCTGCATCCATTGATATGATCATGTGATTTTTTACCCTTCATTTTGTTTATGTAATATATCATGTTTATTGATTTGCAAATATTGTACCAACCTTGCATGTCCAAAATAAATCCCACTTGATTATGGTGTATAATCATTTTAACGTATTGTTGGATCTGCTAATATTTTGCTAATATTTTGTTGAAGATGTTAACATCTATGTTTGTCACAGATATGGGCCTATAATTTTCTTTCTTTGTAGTGTCTTTATCTCGTTTTGATATTAGGATAATGCTGGCCCCATAAAAAGAGCTTGGGAGTTTTCCCTCCTCTTATATTTTTTGGAATAATTTGAGGATAGGTTTTAGTTCTTTGAATGTTTTGTAAAATTCCCCTGTGAAAGCCATCTCGTCTAGGACTTCTAATTGCTGGGACTTCTTTGATTAGTGTTTTCATTTTATTGGTTGGAATTGGTCTATTCAAATTTCACAATTCTTCTTGATCAGTACTTGAAAATTGTATGTTTCTAGGAATTTATCCATTTCACTGAGGTTGTCCAATTTGTTGGCACATAGTTGTTCATAGTATATTCTCACAATCCTTTGTATTTCTGTGGTGTCAATTTTTACTTCTTTTCTTTCATTTCTGATTTTATTTATGCAGGTCCCCTCTCTTTTTTCTTGATGAGTCTGGTTAAAGGTTCATCAATTTTGTCCATCTTTTCAAAAAACAAGCTCTTGGTTTCATTAATCTTTTGTATTTTTTTTTCAGTCTCTATGTCATTTATTTTCACTCTAATCTTCAGTATCTCCTTCCTTCTACTTATTCCAGGCTGTATTTGTTCTTTTTCTGGTTTAGGTATAGGGTTAGATTGTTTATTTGAGATTTTTTATCTTCTTGAGGTAGGGCTGTAATGTTATCAACTTTTCTCTCAGGATGGCTTTTGCTGTGTCCCATAGATTTGAAATTCTTGTGTGTTCATTTTCACTTATCTTCAGGTAACTTTTGATTACTTCCTTGATCTCATTGTTAACCCATTCATTGTTTAATAGCATGAATAAACACTTTATTACATGAGTAGAAAGTTTTCTTCCTGGAGCCCTGTAGTCATATACTATCTAGCCCCCTTAATTTTTTCATGGCATTGAAAATGAGAACATATAAACGGGAAGCACAGTGTAAGCCTACACTTTGCTTGATTATTTCCATTTTCAATATATATGTATAAGTATTTTTAATATATAAGATATTAGCTCTTTTCTGTGGCATGACCATTCATAATCATTCTTAACACAATTACCATCAGTTTGAACTAGTAAGATATTTGGGATTTCTTAGAAAATATTTTGTTTTAGATATGAAAATAAAAATTATTCAGAGGCCAAAATGATGATGTGAAGTGTTAATGACTTTATTAAAATTAGTAAAATTTTGGGAAAACAGAACTAAATAATTACATTCTGTACATTAAAATATCATAATACATTTAAGTTTAAATAAAATATTCATCTACTCCCTGCTGGCCATCACAGCAAACTCTCCTAATTAACAGTTCTAGATTGGTCTGAGAATATTTTATTCTAAATTTGAATAATGGTTTTCTTAAGATGAACTAGATGGTGAACTGTGTATTCTACCATCTTCTGCTTTATATCCAGAAGAGACTCATGATTCATAATGGCTCAGGTTTCAATTGAATATAAGTAACAACAGAAAAATAAAATCATGCTTTTCCTCTGGAAAAAATCATAGGACTTCTTTGGGTTTGGGTTTTTCTCTCTGTAGAAGTTGAGTAAAGACTTTCTTAAATTTTTTTTAGTATTATTCTTATTTTTGGAAAAAAATGGTTTTTGATGATATTGGTTTGCTCTACATAAGTATGCTCTTATCTCAGCTGAGTTTGCTGGCCAAAATAAGTAGCATGTCAAATAGGTATACATACTCATTCACTGAAGTAGATTACCTTCTGCAAAATTATTGGCTGCTTAGCAACATGGACATTTGAGTTTCTTTATGCCTAATATTTTGTCATTTATCAAGTGAAAAAATATAGGAATAACAGCAATGAATTTACTACTTTATTATATAGTTTGAACCCTCAGTATTTATAAATGTTATTTTATTAAATTTTAATGATTCAATAGCTTGATTTTTTAAAAAACAAATATTTATTTTTTGCAATTCTGTGGGTCAGAAATTCAGAAGCATTTTAGCTGATTGGCTCGGGCTCTCCATTGGTTACTGGCATGGCTACAACTTTCAAAGGCTTCACTGGGGCTGGAGGATCCACATGCAGGATGGCTCAACTCATACAGTTGTTGACAAGAAGCCTTATTTCCTCACTGGCTTTGTCAGGAGGCTTTAGTTCCTCACTATATAGGCTCTCCCTCAGGCTGCTTGAGTGTCCACATAACATGGAAGCTGGCTTCCTCTAGAAACCAGTGCTTTAGAGAGAGTGAGCCTAAGAAGGAAACCACAGTGCCTCTATGCCCTAGTCTCATGAGTCACACATCACTTCCACCGCTTTCCATTCATTTGAAGCAAGTCGCTAAATCCAACCTACACTCAGGGGAAGGGAATTAGTCTCATCTTCTGAGCTGAGATTGTCAAAGATTGTATGGACATAAACTATTGTATCAGCCTTAACTCTTTCTTTCACTTACAAACCAGAACCAATCCATTATGGAGTCCAGTTGCCTGCATCTTCATAATAAATCCAGAATCCAACCGTCAGCTACTAATTCAAATGCTACTCATATCTAAGTCACTACAATTCCTTGTTTTGCCAACCCCCCAACCTTCCAGCTATTTTCAAAGCAGTGTCATTGATCCTGTTAAAACACAAGTGAGATCACAACCCATCTCCCTCAAAGTGGAAGTCCAAGTATTTACAGTGGTTGGAAAGTTCCATGGCTCCTGGCTCCCTCTTTGAACATATCTCCCACTTTTTCCCCCTCTGGTTCTCTGATCTCAGCTGAGTTGGGCTGCCACAATTAAGTAGTACATCAAATAGGCACACGTAGCCATAAAGTAAAATTGATTACCTTATTCTACAAAATTATTGGTTGATCAGGAACATTAACACCATTTATCTTTCCGTAAAGGAATTCATGTGAGTAGGGAGAATAGAGAAAAGAGACTCTTGAGATTTAGGATGGGAAGTAGGAAATCCTTAATGTTAGAACTTGAACAGGAAGAAATTATTTCATAAAAAAAGTGGTAACAGACAACAACATGGCCATGGCCTTGGGAGAAAGGGGGCAAGGGCTGGGGGGAGGTAGGCAAAGGTGGGGGGAAGTGGGGACATGTGTAATAGTGTAAACAATAAAAATAAGATTTAATAATATAATGTACACATTTTTGAGTGAGTAAATGAAGAATTCAATTAGTTTACTTGGAGGCGTGTGTGTGAGAGAGAGAAAGAGAGAGACAGACAGAGGCAAGAAAAGGAAGCAATATATAGTTTATTTAGAGCTAGGCTTGCTGATTCCTTTTAATTGAAATGTAACAGGAAGGGAAATCACTCAATAAGTTTTTCTGTCCTTTTATTCTGTATTTTCACGTTACACTCGTTGCTTCCACCTCTTCATCACAGGTAGTTCAAATCTCCAAGCTCATGTAGTTCGCTTGGTCTTGGGGAGCATGCAGATGGCTTTGCCTAGCTATAGCCAAGATTTATAGGCCCATGGCAGTAATTGCTCTGAACCTTTTGTCACCCGTGCAACAGCTGTCCTTGATGTTAGCCTATCATACCTGTCTTACTTACATTAATAGAGACAGTTGGCATTACCTCATTCAGGACACTGAGAAGCAAGCATGTATTTATTTTCTAATAGAAACATGAGGAGGCTCACAGGAATTCTGTAGACATTATTGATTTTTCACCCGTTGCATGTATAAATCTATCTTCTGAGGAGGCTGCACAGAGCCCTGCGGTGCATTGCCTGGGAAAAATAATCACTTTTTTTTTTCTCAGAAGTAAAAAAAAAAATGTCATGGGTTTTGTCAAAACCCATGTTTCATGCAAAATAAATATTTTTTTCCTCCAGGGCATCCTGTTTCAAAACAACAATTGTGCAATGAGTGGTTCTGGGTCTGAAAATAAAATGACAGAAAAAGGGAAAGGAATCACACCACAGTGAGATTAGGAAAATCAGGAGATGGGAAGGCTGTGAAGGAAGGCATAGAATTTATAAAAATGGAAAGAGAGAGAAGACAACTTAGAGGAGGTGTTTAGTCTTCAGGACTATCACTGGACATTTGGCTGCATTTATTCTCCCTATTGTGAATGCTCAGAACAGCCATCATTCAAAGGCATTGTGCCAAGTAACAGCCTTTTTGCTTTGGAAGCACAGGGGATGAGGCCCTGTGTCCTGGTTTCATAGGGATACGGGATTGTGAGGGCTGTGTTTTGGGTGGGAGCCCAAATGGAGGCAGAAGTGAGCATTCTTGGTCACTTCAGGGCTGGCATGGGTCCCTGGGAATGAGGCCAGCAGCCAGTGTTGTCCAGGAAACAGATCTGCAAGCCCTTCTGGCAATGTGCCTTCAGCTGAAAGCTGATGCCATCTGGGAGGTTGTTCCCTGTCCTCTTTTCCTGGGATCACATAGCCTTTGTATTTATTCCTTCAGTGAACATATATGATAGGGACCTTCCTTAGATATGATTAGTAGTATTAAACAAAACATTTTAACTTCCATGACAGAAAGTCTTCTTAAAAAGAAAAGATATGTTAGGCTATTGCTAGTAGAAGGAGGAAGAGGAGGAGACCGGTTCAGAGGCATGGAGTCTAAACCACCAGCAGCTTGGCTTGGTAGGAAAGACAACCAATGCCTGTTGTCTCGGAGTTTGTAATCATTTTTATACTTCAAATAGGGGGATGGGGGAAGAGAGACGTTAAGCCAAACTGCCTGATAGAATTCACATTAGCTATAGGCAAAGGGGTGAGGGAAGGTGAATTAGGTGAATTAGCTCTAGGATAAGCACAGAATTCGAATAAAGCAATGTCCACGGGGTGGATTGGCTGTGGGCAGCAGTCTGGAAAGACCACATGAGAACAAGAGGCAGAGGCTCCTGGAGTGGAGGGTGCCTGGGTATACAATCTGCAGAAATAACCACCTGGAAATTAATCTGAAGTTCCAACAGACAGAGAAGGAATGTGAACAGGCTCTTGTTTTCTGGCCCACAGCCAATAACAGACTAACAGTCCTCTTTCTCTCACTGTCCATCCACTATAATTCAATTCAGAACATCTCAGAATTTTCTCCTTGTCAATATACAGCATCCATCAAATAAGACAGCCTTTCTTCAAAATACCAGAATTTAAAAGTATTTATATTCTAATGTTAAAGGGTCTAAGTCCCCCAAAAAAGATACATGAAATGACCCGACATAGATTTTTGCTTAGGACCAAATTAATGCCCTCCAAAAATGCCATCCTGAAACTATGCTTTAGTCAAGAAAGTTATTTAGTCTAGGAGGTTATTTACTTCTGTCAAAGTAAGAAACATCCAAACCTGTCAGAATTTTTATGAGTTTATTTGAGCCAAACTGACAATTGCCAGGAAGCAAAATCTCAATGGATTGAGAAAATGCTCTGAAAAAAATTGCAGTTTTGCACTTTATTTTATACCTTACAAACAAAGGAGGGTGTTTAAGGATGTTAGACAAAATCTACTGGTGACAGATTAGGGAGGCAGGAGAAAGCAAAGGGAGGGAAGGAAATCTCTGGGATTGGATAAAAAGTAAAATGAATGGACACATACTTCTTTTACATGTGTGGGTATAGGAGAGTTAACAGCAATTAACATAACAATGACAATGAGGGGATTTGTGCTCTCTGGTGTGGTGAAGTGGTTGTACTTTGAGGGGTCCAGAAAAAAGGAATTACTCTCACATTTCAAAGGCATGTTACCAGATATGTTATCTTAAATGCAAAAAGACAACACACAGGTTCAGTTAAGGTGAAGATTCACTTTTGTTAGGGAAAAATTCCACCCTAGGACGTTACCACCTTCCATGAGCTGCTTTTAGTTAGAAAGTTTTAATTTCAGACCATCCTATGTGGTTACTTTGGTCTCTGAGTTTGTAAGGCCACCATGCAGAACTCTCCTGAGTTTATCAAGTTTAGTATGTGGCCCCCTTTTTATCCATACTTCCAAAAATATGGCATAGATTTGTGATACTTCTTGATTTACATTGTTTTTCATTTTTAGATTTGGTTTTTCTCCTCATGCTTTACAAATTATTTTTAAGGTAAATTAGTTCTAGTTCTTCCCATGTGTGTAATATGTGGAAACTAACAAAATCTAGTTGGTTAGAGACTCTCCGTTCTTGAATTTTTCTAGACCATTGAAGTACAGAAGAGAAAAAATATATTTTGAGGTAGGAAATTTAAGTGACAATTCAAGATATTTCAAATATTTCCTGAAAAGCAAAACTCCAATAACCCAGAAAGCATTTTAAATTAAAAAATACAAGAACAAATCACCAAACATTTTTAAGCAATTTATATTTTTAAAAAATCAAAAAAATAAATAATAGTATATATCAGTATACCAAATGATTATGTTACCATTAGTGTTTAGCTAGGTATTGACAAAGGAAAGAAAGTGAAGGGAACTAGAACTTGAGCTTAGTATACTGGGAAGCAGAAGCCTGCTTGCTGGCCAGGAAGCTACAGCTTCACACCCCAGGGGATTATAGCATAGCTCCACCAAGGGAATTAATACTCCTACCTTGCCCATTCTGGTACCAGATTGTTAGAGGGTGCAAGGAGAGGTGCTGGACCGTAGAGGTCTGTCAGTCTAACTGGGGGATGGACCCTATCCAGCCAGAAGAAACTTGGGAAGTTGATTGGTCACTTTGAGAAAGCACTTGGGCTGATCCAACCCCAAGTTCCTGGTTATAACCCCAGGGGAACAAAGAAGCTCTCTCTCTCTCTTGCTTGTACAAGCACTCACACATGGTACACACACCTGTTCTCTCCATGACCATAGCAGCCACATGGTCCGTGGCCTCCAGGTGGGAGTCTGAATACTGGAGCTCAGCAGTGGACTACAGCTGGAAACACATGCTAAGCTAGCTGCATAATGGACTGGACTTTAATATGGAACATAAACTCTGGACACTGACTTTGCTTTGGCCTTACTAAGGACAAGGTTGGACTTTTTCCATGGTGAGACAGATGGAGATGGGACATTGGGAAGGAAGGAAGGAACCCCTTAATTGTACATCATCAATATCAATATGTGTGGGTCCATGGAATGCTTTCTTTGGGATCCTGTTTAAGAACCTAATTTCCACTGACAACAATCAGGTTCTGGTCACTGGAGATTTCAAAAGGGCAACCTTGCAGTTGAGCCAAGTTTCCAGGCCATATTTAGAAAACCAATTTAGATCTAAGCACATTTGCATATGAGAGACTTCAGGTGCATCTCATAAGCCTGAAGTGCTGGGGAAAATAGGCCTTAGGAATCTCCAAATAGTAGTCCTCAATATGCAAGACACTTTGACTTTTCCTAAGAGGCTTTAACATTCCTGTCAGGGAACCCAGGGCTGAAGAAAACCTTTTACCCGATGAGAGAGCGGTGATGGTGGAAATGGATGCTGGAATGTGCTCTGTCCTCACCAGATGCTGCTGTACTGGCACAGCTAGATACAGCTGGCTCCCCAGAAGGCTTTCTTTGCAAACTAACAGGTTGCTCACCATCTGGGGGAGGGGCAGAGCCAATCCTCCCTCTTCTCCTACCCCTGTCCTTCCAAGGGCCTTACACAGAATGCCATTCCTGAGGGGCTTTGCTGGTGGATTTCAAAGCCCTGTTGAAGAGAAGTGTATTGTTACTAAAATCCTGCCAACTAAATTGTTGAAAGAAGCTTCCTCTGAACAGTCATCCAAGCTAGCAGGAAAAAAAGTAACTGCCTTACTGTTAGAACCTGACTGAATTTTCTTTGCACAAGATGTCCTTTACAACTCTCATCTCTGAAGATTATAGCAAATTCTATCAATTGTGGAGCAGTGTGTCCCCACTGGGAGGACGTTCGGTACTCAGCCTCACACCAAGACTGCAACTCAGCTTTGACGAACTCAACAGAGGCCGTTGCTCATGAAGACTGCTATGCCTAGTAACTTAATTTTATGTTTTGCTGTTTTGCCGTAATTAAAAAATAGTAGCTAAAGGTGTTGCCAAGAAAATTAAAGGGTGTAAAATTTATTTAGTGACCTTAAAAATCTTATACTTAAAAACTTCAAAATAGTAGCTTCTACAGTGGATCCTGAGCTACTTTTTGGAATGACACTAGATATTATTTTTCATGTATAAGAATACTTTTAGTCTCACCCTCCTAGTGTACCAAATAGTAATGAATTTATACTGCTATTTATTTATTGTATTTAATAATTTAATTTTTATTTTGAGAAAATTATAGATTGACAAGCAGTTGGAAGAAATAATATAGGATAGATTGTTGTACCTGTTACCCAGTTTCCCTCAAGGGTGACATCTTGAAAAACTTGAGCACAATATCCCAGCCAGGATATTAACATGGACACGGGGACCCTCAGGTTACCTTTTCACAGCCACGCAACTTCTGTCTACCCTCACCCTGAATTTAAGCCCTAGCAACCACTAATCTCTTCTCTTTCCATGAACGTTATATAAATGGAATCATACTGTATGTAACCTTTTAGCATTGGCTTTTTTTCAGTGAGTTCAATTATCCGGAGATTCATCCAAATTGTTCCTCGTGTCAACAGTTTGTACTTTTTTATTGCTGAGTATAGTACTTCAAGGCATGGATGTACCCAACAGTTTGTTTACTATTCACCTGTTTAAAGGCATCCATGTGGTGTCCAATTTTTTAATGTTATGTAAAGCTGCTATAAACATTTCTACACATTTGTATAAACATAAGTTTTTATCTCCCTGAAATAAATCCCCAAGAGTGCAATTTCTGGGTCACATGGAAGTTGTATGTTTAACTTTAGAAGAAACTGTCATATTAGTCCTGGCCCGTGTGGCTCAGTTGTTTGGGCATTGGTTCTGCAAAGTGAAAGGTCACCAGTCTGATTCTCAGTCAGGGCACAGCCTGAGTTGCAGGTTCAGTTCCCAGTTGGAGCATGTGTGAGAGGCAACCGATCGATGTTTCCCACACATCAGTGTTTCCCTACCTCTCTTTCTCCCACCTTTCCCTTCTCTCTAAAAATAAATTAATAAAATCTTTAAAAGAATAAACTGTCAAATTATTTTCCGGAGTGGCCATAGCATTTTACATTCCCACCTGTAGTATTTGGCTGATCCAGTTTCTTTGCATCATCACCAGCATGTGGCAGTGTTGCTTTTTAATTTTCTTTTAATTTTAACCATTCAGATGGGTGTTTAGTGATAACTCACTGTGGTTTTAATTTGCATTTCCCTAATGGCTAATGAGGTTGAAAATCTTTTCATGTGCTTATTTGCCATCTGTATATTGGTAAAAAGTCTCCTCATATTTCTGCCCAATTTCCAATTGAATTGTTTTCTTTTAATATTGCTAAGTTTGCAAAGTTCATTATGTATTCTAGATACTAGTCCTTCGTTAGATAGGTGGTTTATAAATATTTTCTTTTAGACCATAGCTTGATTTTCATCCTCTTAAGAAGGTCTTTTTCAGAGTAAAAGTTTTTAATTTTCACATAATCTATTGATCTTCCTTTATAGCTCATGCTTTCAGTATAAGAACATTTTCCCTGGCTCTAGACCCTGAAGATTTCTTATGTTTTTCTTAATATTTTCTATGTTTATTCTAAAAAATGTCATTTTATGTTTTACATATAGGACCAGAATTCATTTGGTGTTAATCTGTGTATAAAATTTGATGTTCAGATTGAGTTTTGTTTGTGTTTTTGCTTTTGTTTTTGTTTTTACCTCTGGATATCCAATTGTTCCAGCACCATTTGTTGAAAAGATTATCTTTCCTCCATTGAATTGCTTTTGTATCATTGTAAAAAAAAGTTTGGGTATATTTGTGTGGATCTATTTCTAAGTTCCATATCGTTCCATTGCCCTGTGTGTCTATTCTTCTTCACACAGTTCTTGATTACTATAGCTGTATAGTCTTGAAACTGTGTAGACTGATTTCTCTCACTTTATTCTTCTAATGAAAAAAAAATTTAGGAGATTTATTTATTTATTTTTAGAAAGAGAGGAAGGAAATGAGAAAGACAGGGAGAGAGAAACATTGATGTGAGGGAAAAACATCTGTTGGTTGCATCTTGTATGTGCCCCAACCAGGGACTAAACCCTCAACCCATGCAGGTGACCTGACCAGGAATAGAACCAACAGCCTTTTGCTTTGCAGGACGGTGCATAACCACCTGAGCCACACTGGTGAGGACTCTTATCAAATTGTTTTAGCTATTCTAGTTCCTCTCCTTTCCCATATAAATTTTAGAAAATCTTTACTATGTTTGCAATTTTTCTGAGAATTTTCTGAGAATATTTTCTTAAACTACATGTTAATGTTGAAAGAATTGACATCTTTACTATGATGAGTCTCTCAATTTAACAAAATAGTGTATCTCTCAATTTATTTGGATTCATTTCTTTTACCAGCATTTCATAGTTTTTAGCATACGATTCTATATATTGTATTTGATTTATATATAGGTATTTCATTTCTTAATGATTGCAAGAGGTAATGATGTTAGTTTTAGTCACCAGGTGTTTATTTATAGTATACAGAATTACAATTGAGTTTTGTATATTATCCTGTATATTGTGACCTTGTTGAAATCAATTATTAGTACTAGGAATGGGTTTCTTTGCGGGGAATGTATCTTTGAGATTTCTCTATGTAGATGATCATGTCATCTGCAAATAATAACAAATGGAATTTTTTGTAGATGCTCCTTATCAAGCAGAAAAAGTTCTTTATTTCTGTTTCTGAGGATTTTTAAAAATATCATCAGTGAGTTCTTTATATATTTTGGAATAAGCCAGGCGATGAGGGACGAATACCATATGATCTCACCTTTAACTGGAACATAATCAACAACAACAAAAAAGCAAACAAAATATAACCAGAGACATTGAAATTAAGAACAATGTAACAATAGCCACAGGGGACTGGGGAGGGGATAGTGGGGAGAGGGGTCTATAGGAGCTACTATAAAGGACACATGGACAAAATCAAGGGGGAGGGTAGAGGTGAGGGAGGGAGGTGGGATTGGCTGGGGTGGGGTAGAGGGATGGGGAGAAAATGCAGACAATTGTAACTAAATAACAATAAAAAATTAATAAAATAAAAAATATCATAAGTGGATGTTAAAAATTGTCAATTATTTTCTGTACATCATTTGATATGATCATGTGTTTCTTCTTCCTTAGTCTGTTAAGGGTTATATTGATTGATTTTCAAATATTGAAATAATCTTGTATCTCTGAAATAAACACCATTTATCATGGTATATAATTTTATATGTCTCATTTAACTCTGTCAATGATTTTTAAAGTATTTTTGAGTCTATATTTTAGGAGTGATATTAGCCTGTAGCATTTCTTTTGTGTGTGTATGTGTGTGTGCGCTGTCTCTCTGGTTTAGGCATCAAGGTAATGGTAGTTTTATAAAATGAATGGGGAAGTGTTCCCTCTTCTTCTATATTTTGAAAGAGATTATGTAAAATTGACATTAATTATTTAAAATTTCTAATGAAACCAGGTATTATGAATTCATTTTTTTTCATAGTTAGGGTGTTCAAGTTATCTATTTCCTATGAATAAGTTATAATAGTTTATGTTTGTCAAAGAAGTGGCCCATTTCACTAATTTGTTGGGTTTATATAAATAGAATCATACCATTCCGCCTATCTATTTGGTGTCTGTGGGGTAAGTCATTACTTTGTTCATTCCTGATAATGGTAATCTGTGCCTTCTCCCTCTTTTTCTTATCAGACTTTGTAAAGATTTGTTAATTTTAACAATCTTTTCAAGAAATCAACTCTATTTCATTGACTTTATTGTTTTTCTATTTTCAATTTCACTGATATCAACTATAATCATCATTATGTCCTTTCTTCTGCCTGCTTTAGGTTCATATTGCTCTTCTTTTTGTAGATTCTTGAGGTGAAAGCAGAAATTATTTATTTGTGCCTCTTTTTCTTTTCTAATGTGAGGATTTAATGCTATAAATTTACCTCTTAATGTTGCTTCAACTGTATCCTATATACTTTGAATTGTTTTGTTTTCATTGTGTTCTATGTGTTTTTTCTTTTCTTTGAAACTTCCTCTTTGACCTATGAATTATTTAGCAGTGTGTTGCTTAGTTTCCATGTGTTCTCAGATTTTCCTATTTTCTGATATTGATTTCTGGTCAATTCTATCATGGTCATAGAACATGCTCATTAGTGTCACCAAATACCTTTTTTGTTGTATTTTCCAAATTATTTAACAGAAGCTCTTTTATAAGAAGAAGAAGAAAAATGTGAAATTATAAATGTTAAGTTGTAATAATTTTTAATAGTTTATGTAAGATAAAATTACTATAAGAAATGAGAGCAGGATGATAGCTAAATGGGGGAGGTTAGGGCGTAGAGGGATTGAGCAAAAAAAAGAAAAAGGACTCATGGACAACAGTGTGGGGGAAAGGTGACTAAATGGTAATCAAAAAATACAATAAAAAGAAGAAATTCTCTCTTTTATGGACATGATTAACAGGCCAAGTTCTGGGGAAGAAAATGTAAAACAAGTCATATAAATTTTACCCTTATATGTGCTTAAAATCTGAGAAACAGTTTGTATGTTATTAAAACAAATACTTCATATGCTTTGTTTATTAAAATCATAGTATTCTAGTAAAGCTATAGATTTTTATTTCCATATTAGGAAGAAACTGAAAAGACTTCATACATTTTTTAGGAGAATATAATATTTGGGGCAGTTTTTCTAAAATCTTTCATGTACTAAACGTAAACTATTTTTGTTTGTGTCTTTCTTTGTATAGATGGGCACTTATAGGGTTGAATGAGAAGCCTGAGCTTAAGATATTGATTTGACTTATTCTGTCATAATCAACTTGATATGACAAATCTAGACCAACAATTGTGAAATAAAACTTTCAGGAAAAATATCAATCCATTCTTGATTTTTTTAAAACATTTAACTTATTTTTTAGAGAGAAGGGAAGGGAGGGAGAAAGAGAGGAGAGAAACGTAGATATGTGAGAGAAACACCAATCAGTTGCCTCTCTCATGCCCTCAACTGGAGGCCTGGCCTCCAACCTAGACATTTGCACTGACCAGGAATTGAACCACCAACATTTCAGTTTGCAGGCAGATGCTCAACCCACAGAGCCACACCAGCTAGGGCCATTCTTGATTTTCTTTTTTTATATCTGAATTTAACCTATGCATTTTAGCTATCATCGGATTAACTACATGAATGTCCCATCAACATTTAAGTTTGATTTTTTTAAATATTAACTCATTAAAATTTCCCATACCCAAGACACTAGGAAACCAGAATATGAATATATGGACCCATATAGAATCTTCAAAGCCTTATTTCAACTTAACTTATATATCTTCAGTTTTATTTCTTATTACTCATTATCATCACTATTTCACAATACCAATCAATAGTCTTCTTCCTCATGAACTGCTCATTTCTTCTAGTTTGCTTCCCAATCTAGGATTCCCTTTTAGGCCTTATTTACTATCTTCATAAAGACTTAATTTAAAACTCATCCTCTCTAAGGACCTCTTGAACAGAGAAAGGCATTCCCTGCAGTCCCACCTTAATGCCAAATTTCAAACTAACTACTCCTCTGTTGGTCGAGTACATGTTTTTCTTTCAGTTATTATCACTCTAAGATATCCATATCCCTTCCACCTCCCTAATACATACACTAATCTCTATATCTCAGTTCATGAGTGGCAATTTTACGTGGACTAATTAGATTGAGTGAGGGTGTGGGGCTCTAGGAAGAGCCTTGGACACACATCTCTCAACTAGAAACTGCTGGGATGACAGCTGATGACTAGTGATCCTCAGTAGAAGGCATCAAGCACAGCAATTCATTGCTGATTGCTTACCTCCACAGCTTTGAAATGGTTTAGTCTTGGCCTCTTGCTCCCCCTTGTCTCTAAGCACATATTCAATCTATTTATCTAGTATCTAAGGATTTGGAAATCTTATTGTTCTCGTATTCCTTAGCATTCTTCTGCCACTTGGACTACTTGCTCTGCTCTGGTTGCCTAATAGATGAATATTTGCAACCTTTGTTTCTCATTTTGTCTCAGTGTCATAGGGGAAAATATGAAGCCATCAGGATATCACTGAGGAAATTTATGCAAAACCAGTTGAAAATATAACCCAACCACATTTCCATAATGAACTTCATTTAATCCAATTTAATCAATCTCTTTGCTCCTTAAGAAGTCAATACAATAGTATTAAATTAATATATCTTTCTTATTTTCTTACTGCTTATTATTCTCTCCCCCTGCCTAATCCACAAAATCACTTGGAAAATTTATGATTAAAATATGCCTGCAAAATATATGTATTTCATACTATATAATATATGATGCACATGTTATATACTATATAAAATATATGTTAATACTACTACAACTAAGTGTAAGACACTATGCTGTCCACATAAAAAGTGGAGAAGTGATTGTGGCATGTGTTCTCCCCTTCCATTGCTTTCAAGCTCTACATGTGGGGGAAGAGGAGATAAACATGAATTTCTTTGATAGAAAATAGTAATAAATGATGAGAGAAACACATAAAAAGTGTTATGAGAAGTTGGAAAAGAGGTCTTTTCCAGCTAAGGGCATCAGTACTATTTCTTGGAGGAAGTTATTTTGTGGCTTGTACTTTAGTTTTGATAAGACAGACCTTTGGATGTAGAGGGTATGTATTCCATGGTGAAGAAAATGTTTAACATTCTTTCTACACATATCAATTGAGCATCTAATATGTGCTAGTACCACGGACAAGGAAACAACCACAAAATATTAAGTGATCCTCACATCAGACTGCAATAATTCAGTGTAGCTGGAGCAGGGGGTTGTGTGAAACAGTGATAGGAAGTCGGGTAAGAGCAGTGTGTGTGTAAAAGAGGGTCACTGAGATAAGAAGTTACCTGTTGATTTATAGGATGTGTTTGCTTGGTACTCACTGGATTTAAAGCTTCTTCTAGGTTAGAATTTTGTTTCCCAAGATCATTGCCAAAAAGATAATTAAAATATTCAATAGAGTATAAATACTAATAACCTATCTATTCCTGATAGCTTATAAATGAGATACATTTATTGACTATATATATTCACTTTATGTTCAAGTCATTTTTGTTAATGATTATTCTATTTTTATTATTTTACATAAATAATAAAATCTATTAATCTATCTACAAATCTATTTAGACTTTAATTTAATAGCATTAAATGAAGATTGTATTTCATAGACTATCAGTTTATATAACAGAGAAATTCAAAATAATGGTGACATAGATAAGATACAAGTTTATTTCTCTCTCCTACAAAACAGAGATAAATGGTCCAGGGCTCATATGGGCCTGGACAATTGTCAGGGATCAAGGCTCCTTACATCTTGTTGCCCTGACATCCTTGTCTCACATCCTCCATCTAGGGTTGAAGATGACTGCTCCATGTCCCACCAACACACCAGGATTCCAGCCAGCAGAACGAAAAAGACAGAATCGTGGTGCATATTCTTTCCCTTTAAGGGAATGAGCCAGATATTGCACTTCCATTTTCATTCCAGTGTTTAGAAATTAGTCACATAGCCACCCTCAGTTGCTGTTTTTAGGGACACTACAAAATGGAGTCTTTAGCTGAATGTCCATGTGACCGGCTAAAATGTGGCATCCTATTATTTTTTTAAAAGTGTGGATTGGATATTAGGCAGTGGCTAATGACTTCTGTCATAATCTGTTAAAATTTTAAAGAAGTCATTTCATCGATGAAGACCTTTTGCTCCTTTATCCGTCTGCCTAATTTATCATTATTTTTTTTCCTTATGAAGATAACAAATGCAGATACCACACAGACACTTAATAGAATCCAATTTCAGTGAAAATTTAGAGAGTTAATAAATAATAATGAGTCAATTATGCATACATAAAAGGTCACAGTTGAGCTCCTGTTGATATCAGAAGGTAGAAGTAATAGTTTTAGATATTTAGAAACTGCCTAAGACTAGGCAGGATCAGAAGAGACCTTAAGATTTGGAAAATCAAGCAGGAATGCTGAGATAAAATTGCAATTGTCATACTCACTGCAGCTTTTGTTTTAGACCAAAACATTTCTGTGTTTATAAATATATGTAGGTGTTCAAAATAAACAACAGGATTATATTAAAAAAGAAAGAGCAATGGGTGTTAATGAGGAAGTCTGGGTTCTTATTATTGTCTGCAGATATTTAGCTGTGTGATCCTGAAAAAGATGTTTAACCACCTAAGGTCTATTTCTTCATTTTAAAATAAGGATGTCAAATTCAGTTTATCAACAAATGGAAAATAGTCTCTTTGAAAATTTATCTCTGCCACACAGCATTCTAGACATGAAAATAAATGTTTCAGGAAGCTTATGGTCTCTTGGGTTGGGTCTGGGGGTTGGTGCAGCTGAGTAAAGAGGCCATTGCAATAGTGTCCAGTAAATGCAGTTACAAGAACAGGTATCAGGTTCTTGGGAAACACACTTACAAGGAGCTCCAAATGCAGACTGGAACCATCATATTTGATGAATGAATAGTATTTAACTAAAATTTTATTAGCTAAAACCAAATCCAATCCTAAATTAAAATTGACAATCAAATTAGAAGAGGCAGAAAATGTGCAGTTTAGGCAAGATAAGTTAGAATGGTGTTATTTCTGCATAAAATATTTATTTAAATATTCTAATAAATATTTTATGTGTGCTGGCTACTCAACAGAGGTTGAAATGGACTGGGTTCCTGTCTTCAAAAAGCCTAGAACATATGGCATTGGTATATAAGGTCCAGAATTTAGGAGAAGTTTTTGAGATTTGGCATAAAGTGCCTGTCATATAATCTGGTCATGACCTATTGCAATACAAAAGCACATCCTTACAGAGCAAAAGCTAGGGTTGCTTTATTGGAAAAGGGATGAAAATAAGGAAAAGAGACTTGGAAAATTGTCATAATTTTTAAACCTATCCCATTTTTGTGAATATTTGTCTCTCTAAAAAAGACATAACTAGGCTCTTTAAGTATGTAGACAATCAAGTAGCCTGACATGCTCCTAAAGAAGGCTCTAAATGTGCTTTACTCCCAGACCTTATCAGCCAAGGTTATGGGAGATGGAACCTATTTGCTTTTTTTCATTTTTTTATTTATTGTTAAAATACCATTTCATTTATCTTCAATTTTATTACCAATATATAGGTTTTTGTTTTTATTAAACTAGAAAACATAAACAATAAGAATAAGGAAAATGAAATCATGTAAAATTCCATCAACCATTCCATTATCCATTGATAATATTATTTTATATACACTCAGATTCTTCTAAACATCACATATGATTGATTATACTTATAGTCTATTCTTCTAGCTTTTACTGAGCAATTTTTAAACACAATATTTGTTCTGTAAGATTTTCTATAACACCTTTTAATTTTAGCTCTAATATACCAAAAATAATGAGAACAGAATCTCTCACATTTGCTTGACAACAGTTATAAAACTGGAAATCAAAACTCTTAGAACTTTCTTTTTAACTTTATTTTTGTAAAATAATTTAAAACTCACAGAAATTTGCAAGCATAATACACAGATTTCATATACCCTTTACCCTAAAGTCACCAAGTTTAATATATCCATATATTTTTATTTGTTTTATCATTTACTCCTCACCCTCTGCATGTGCATATGCATAACATATATGCATTATATACATTAAAAGTTAAAGCATGAGGGAGAAGCAACTGTGAGACTGGAAAGAGAAGGTAGAGTCAGGTGCTAAAGAGTTAGAACATGAACATGATTCTGAGAGTAATGGAGATCACTGAGGACTTTAGTCAAGGGCATGTTTTTGTGTTTTAGGAAGATAATGTCTTAAAGATAATCTAGTGAATTGATCTGATTGAGAGCACGAAAGAAGAGGAAGTATTGTGATCTAGATTATAGTAAAAGTGGGATGAAAAGATTGAACAAATTGAAAGAAATGTAGTAGAATATCTAGAGAATTTGGAGATTCGATATAAAGAATAAAACTAGGGATGGTCAGTGTGACAATTAAAATTCTGTGCTGTGCACTGAATGTCAGGGGGTACAATCCACTGAGATTGGGAACATAGGAGGAAGAAGCTCTGTGGATAAAGGAAGAGGCTGGATTCAGTTTCAGATATGGTGCATTTGTCTTCTAGGACTCTGAGAGAGAGATCTGTGCCAGAGATACAGATTTAGGTATCAACTCACAGACAGTCATTGAAATCATGAGCTAAAAAGTATCCCTTAGACTAGAGGGTGAGGCCTGTCTAGAGAAGGTGATAGAGAGTGAGCAGGAAGCACAGTAGCACTGTCTAGTGCAGGGGTGTCAAACTCATTTTCACCAGGAGCCACATTAGCCTTGTGGTTGCCTTCAAAGAACCAAATGTAATTTTAGAACTGTATAAATGTAACTGCTCCTTGACTAGGGGCAAGGAGCTCTACATTTGGCCCTTTGAAGGCAACTGCGAGACTGATGTGGCCCCCAGTGACAATGAGTTTGACATCCCTGGTCTAGTTTATTGATGGCTCCATTCAGGTTGAAGAGCCATGAATTCATAGACACCAACATGTTGATAGAGTGACTTCCAGAAATATGTTATATAGCTCAGGTATATAAAAAATGAAGTAGGCATTTCAGTTGCACCAAGTTAGAGTAAGTGTTACAAAGAACAATAAAGGAAGGTAGTTGAAATTATTGGCAAATGAGCAAGCAAAATGGTAGATAATAGACTCTAAGCAGCATATTGAAGGAAGTAAAACTAGAGGAAGGCTGAAAGATGATAGAAAGAGAGAGAGGGAATGTTTAGAACTTACTGTCCTATACAGCAGCCACTAGCCATATATAGCTATTCGGATATAAATATTAATTAATTAGTATTAAAATTCAATTCCTCCTAGCATTAACCACATTTTAAGTATTCAATAGGTATATGTGGCTTGTGACTGCCATCTTGCAGCACAGATGTAACACATTTCTATCATTGCAGAAAGTGCCATTGAACAGTGTTGTTCTTGAAGGAGCATCCTGAGTTGGGTGAGGATTCCTGGACATTTCATTGTTCTGGGGAAAGGAAGGCTGTGGAGTGTCTCATCTCTTACTTCCAAATTAACTTAATATGTGCCATGAGTATGTCACCTACAGACTTTAACTTTCTAAATTGGGAACTATAATATCTCACAATGGCCATGAGGATAAAATTTTAAATATTTTATAGAGTTACTTAATAACAAACACAGCACTATTTAAATGTTAGGAATAATACTGGTGATGTCAGGGAAATAAGCCTAGTAAGATTCTAATAACCCTCCTTTCCAACCCATCTATCTCAAATACCTGAAGGAAAAAAAGTATCTTGTTATTGGTTCATGAAGTGTCTTAGGATGCTCCCCTCAGTTAAACACACACACACACCTTTTCCTACCTAAATTAGATATCAAAGCTCTAAAGTATAAATGAATGGCAGATGTAACATTTAAGCACAAATGCATTTCAATGTACTCAGTCAAGAATTACAAATAAGTAATTTAGTTACTTGCCTTCTAATTATGGGGACCTAGCAGATAAGGCTGTAGAACTTGGGTGAAGAGAGGACAAGATGAGATCTAGATAATGCTCGGAGAAAGCAAACTTCAGATGCCACAGTCTTGTTTAAAGTAGAGTATGCTTACCTGCACCTAAACAATAACAAAGAAAAGCTGTGTGCCTTTTTGTCAGAAAGCTATGCATATGACCAATAAACTTTACATGCTTACAAACATTAAAAAGGATGATAGACTGGTTTCATTTAAGGAAATGCTTATTAAGGTAATATTATACTTGGCTACTCAGCATCTCTCTTTTTTTATTGTTGACACTATTACAGATGTTCCCCATTTCTCCCCCTCCAACCAGCCTCTGCCCCTACCCCGGCCTTCACTACATTGTCTGTGTCCATGGGCTATGCATATATGCATGCATGTTCTTTGGCTAATCTCTTCCAGTTTTCCCCAACCCCCTCCCCTCTGAGATCTGTCAGTCTATTGTCCTGTGTATCTATGCCTCTGGTTTTATTTTGTTCATCAGTTTATTTTGTTCATTAGATTCCACACATGAGTGAGATCATATGGTATTTCTCTTTCTGGGACTGGCTTATTTTGCTTCGCATAATAATCTCTGGGTCCATCCATGCTGTATGTAGCAAAGGGTAAGAGTTCTTTGTTTTTTACAGCTGTGTTATTCCACTGTGTAAATGTACCACATCTTTTTTATCCACTCATATCCTGGTGTGCACTTGGGCTGTTTTCAGACCTTGGCTGTTATAAATAATGCTGCTATGGACATAGGGGTGCATATATTTTTTCTGATTGGTGTTTTGGGATTCTTCAGACATATTTCCAGAAGTAAGATCCCTTGTGGATAGCTATTTAACTCTCCAGCATCAGAATCACAGTGAAGAAGATCAAATATAACTAACTGAAACTAAGAAAACCAGCTCATAAAACAGTATAGAAACACGTATAAGGAAACACGACATGGTATAAAAGATCATGGATATACACAAATGTGCTCAGCTGATTTCAACAAATATGTAAAGGCAATTCAAGGAGGAAAGATAGCCTTGGAACAGAAGTAATTGCTACTGGGGTAACTGGACTTCTACATGCAAAGTCCACATTTTCTTAAATTACCAAATAAGTGACTGGAGCAATTGGGCATATGAATCTCAATTTAAACCTCACAACTTATACACAAATTAACTCTACATGGATCACAGACTTAAACATAAAATGTAAATCTAAAATTTTTAGGATAAATAAGAGAAGGTCTTTGGAATCTAAGAGTATACAATAAGTTCATAGATTTAATACCAAAAACATGGTTCATAAAAAGAAAATTGGACTACATCAAAATGAAAAACGTTTGCTCTGCAGAAGACCCTGTTAACAGGGAATAAAAAGTTAAGCTACTGACAGGAAAAATCATTTGCCAACCACTTGTCCAACAAAGAATTGGTGAGTAGAAGATATTTTTAAAGTGCTCAAAACTCAACAGATAAAAAACAAATGATCTAATTAGAAATTGGGCAAAAGATAAAGAGACACTTTACTAAAGAGGATATATAGATGGCAAATAAGCACATGAAAAGATGTTCAATATGATTAACAATGACATGAGGTATCATGAGATATCCTATCATGATAGGCATGACAGGCACGATGGATATCATGCCTATCAAAATGACTAAAATTAAAAATAGTGATAATACCAACTACCGCTGGCATGTGGGAAAACTGGATTACTAATATATTGCTGGTAGAAATGTGAAATGGTACAACCACTCTGGAAACAGCTTGATAGTTTCTTATAAAACTAAAAATGTCATCACCATACAATCTAGCTATTTCAATCTTGAGCATTTATACTAGAGCAATGAAAACTTGTGTTCACACAAAATCCTATACCTGAGTGTTCATGGGAGCTTTATTTGGAAGAACTGAAAACTGGAATCAGCCCAGGTAGTCTTCAACAAGTGAATGGATAAATGAACTGTGGTATATACATTTGTAATGAGCACTATAATGGTCCCTCAAAGTTGATCCTCACAACCTGTAAAAAAGTTAGCTCATATGGCAAAGGTAAATTAAAGTTGCAGATGGAATTAAGATTGCTAATCACATGACCTTGGGATGAGGAGAGTACCTGGGATTTTTTGGATGGGCTTAATTTAATTGGAAGTGTCTTCAGAAATGGAAGAGAGAGTTGAAGAGAAGGTTGGATTCATGCAATGTGAGGAAAATCTTACCGGTTCTTGCTGGCTTTGAAGGTGGATGTAGGCAATCAGGAACCATGAGTGTTGGCCACCCCTAGAGGCAGGAAAAGTCAAGGAGCCTCCAGAAATTAACCCAGTCCTGTCAAGAACTAATTTTTACCAATGACAACCATATAAGACTTTGACCTATAGAACCATAAGATAATATATTTGTGATGGTTTAAGCCACTAAGTTTATGATAGAAAACTAATACATGTATCATGAATGGTACTCAGCAACAGAAGAATGAACTATAGATACAACAGTTTGGGTGAATCCCCAGAAAATGATACTGAGTGAAGAAACCAGCCACAAAATGTTACATACTGTTTGATTTTTGCAGATAACATATTTGATATGACAACCAGAGGACAGATTTAAGAGATGCCAAGAGTTTGGAATGGGAGTGGGAGGGCAACATGGAAGAAAAGTGGGTGTTGTTCTAAAGAAGCAACATAAGCATCCTAACAGATGCACAATTCAAAACACTGGTTATCAGGGTGCTCCAGTAATTAGGTACTTCAACAGCATAAAAATACCAAGGCAGAAATGAAGGTTGAATTAAGTGAAATAAAGAAAAATCTACAGGGAACCAACAGTGGAGAGGATGAAGCCAAGAATCAAATCAACAATTTGGAACACAAGCAAGGAAAAAGCATTCAAAAATGAGGAGAGGCTTAGGAACTTCTGGGACATCTTTAAACTTACCAGCATCTGAATCATAGGGGTGCCAGAAGGAGAAGAGGAAGAGCAAGAAATTTGAAATCTATTTGAAAGAATAATGAAAGAAAACTTCCCTAACTTGGTGAAGGAAACAGACGTGCAAGTCTAGGAAGCACAGAGAATCCCAAATAAGATGGATGTAAAGAGGAGCACACTAAGACACATCATAATTAGAATGCCAAAGGTTAAAGATAAAGAAAGAATCTTAAAAGCAGCAAGAGAAAAGCAGACAATTACCTACAAAGGAGTTTCCATGAGACTGTCAGATGATTTCTCAAAAGATACTTTGCAGGCTGGGAAGGATTGGCAAGAAACGTTCAAAGTCATGAAAAGCAGGACCTACAGCCAAGATTACTCTACCCAGCAAAGCTGTCATTTAGAATCAAAGGGCAGATAAAGAGCTTCCCAGACAAGAAAAAACTAAAGGAGTTCATCATCACCAAACCATTATCATATGAAATGTTAAGGGATTTATTTAGGAAAAAGAAAATGATGAAAACTATGAACAATAAAATGGCAATAAAAATATTTCTATCATCAACTGAATCTAAAAAACAAACTAAGCAAACAAGAACAGAGACAGAATCATGAATATGGAGAGCATTTTGATTGTTGTCATTGTTTTTATTTGACAATGTAAGGAAAAAGAGGACAGTTCCCCTGTCTAAATAGTCAGGTTTTGCAAGTTCTAAAAATTCTTCTGGCACTCTGGTTGAAAATTACTGCTCTATTAGCATCTTCTGATGGGCTGGACACTAAGCTTATACAAATCAATGTTGTTGCTTCTTTTCAATTACTGTTTATCCTACTCTAAAATAGTCCTCCTACTCATGATAGTAATGTTGTAAAAAGAACACAATGTATATAGCAATTTTATTTTGAAGAGTGAATTAGGGAATCTATCAAAGCACTAACAGACTGGGAAATGCATAATAACACTTTTTACTTCCATGCATTCTATCCACCATGGGAATTATGCATGCTTTATATAAAGCACAAGATTAAAACACAATTAAAATGCTATAAACCCAGAGAAAGAAAGGAGAATAATGTAACTAAACAACTGTTGTCATGTGAACTTCTTTAAGAAGAAATAATCAAATGCTCTGTCTTGTTTACAGGATCTAAATGCAAAACTATCCTAAAGGACCAGACTAAATGATTTCCTCGTAACAACCACAGCAATATGGGTCTTAGGTCTTTGCCTTTATTCCACCTATAAGTTGAAGATGACAGGAGGTATCTTAGACTCTAGCTGGCTTTGGATTCCAGTGATCAGAGCTTTATCAGAAAGATTTAAATTAATTCCAAAACAGTAAAACAAAATTTACCTTTATTGTAGAAAAGATACTCATGAAATTCCTGCAAAGAGAATTTCTGATGGGCATTAGTTACATTGATGATAGAATTGTTCCAGCAAACCCCAACAGAGAAATATTGGTATCCACATTAAAATCCAAAGATCATGCCTTCAAGTGTGTGTAGTTTTGACTATTTAAAGACTTACTTAAAAATCCCACCAAAAGTGCTAAACTGCAATCCTAAAATAGGGATCTCTGAAGTGGCAGATATAATCACATTTTGGGGCTTTGTATCAACTTGTAGAATATGCAAAGTAATTATAACATTGTTGTAATTGCTTATATAAATAAGTGAAACAAACATCAAACTTATTACTTAGAAGTATCATATAATGAACCTTGAAAAAGACAAAGGTTTTACTGTAGGTTGACAAAATGTGAACTATTGGCATTACCCTTAACTAGCTAGTTTATTTAAGGAAATAGTTTAGTAATCTGTTCCAATAGAAATATCCAAAGGTGGCATCCTATTTTCAGATGAAAATATTTGATTTTTCTTATAAAAAAAAAACTGAGTGGGAACAGGCAAAATCTTTACTGTATCTGTATCGAAAAAACACAGAACTGGTTTAGAAGTGGCTACCTTTGCAACTAAAAATCACAAGAGGCTCATGACTAAAAGCTTTTTGAAATAATTATCATCATTTGACCATAAAATTAAATTGTGCTAGAACAGGCTGTTTCAGAGCAAATATAAATGAGAATCTACAGGTTTAATTTGGGAGATGGCAGACTAGTCTGGACCACAAAATGAGGAAAATCCATAACATTATTAACATAATCACCATGAAAGTTCTTCTTATGTTTGTTTTTTCAAGCAAAATTACAGAGATTTTTAGTTGCTTTAGCCTGTATATAAATTTTCTTTCACCTTTCAGCATTCAAAAGTTATAAAGAATTTAAATCTACCTAGCTTCAATTCTTTGATAAGGATCATGTATCCCCAGTAACTTCTTTCTCTATAATTCATAGATGTTAAGAGGAAAATAGGATCCAGTTTACATGTTATCATCTCACCATAAATTAAGAAATTTGGATCTTCTCAGCTGATACTTGTCTCTACACAAACTGAGTATGACCCTAAGACCCTACAAACGAACTCACGTGACTCACTTCACCACTTCTCAGTTCAGCTGCTTCTCACCCCTCAGCCTCATCGTCAGCCATTCCTTTCTCTCTCAGTTTGGTTACTGTAGCCCCCTTTATCTAGTTTCCCTTTCCACAGTCTCAGTCACCCATAGTCAAGTACGATGCAAAAATATTAAATGAAAAATTTCAGAAATAAACAATTCATAAATATTAAATTGTGCACTGTTCTGAGTAGTGAGCTGAAGCCTTGTGCTGTCCAGCTATGTCCTGCTTGGGATGCAGATCATCGTTTTGTCCAACCTCTCCATGCCATCCATACAGTACAATACGATCTTTCTGAAAATATCGTATTCATGCAATTTTTATTACAGAAAGTGTTATAATTGCTCTATTTTATTATTAGTCGCTGCTGTTAATCTTTTACTATGCCTAATTTATAAATTAAGCTTTATCATAGATATATATGTATAGGGAAAAAACAGTATATTATTTAGGGTTTTGTTACTATCCACAGTTTCAAGCATCCACTGAGGGTCTTGGCACATATCTTCTGTGGACAGGGAGGACTACTGTATATTGGGCTTATTTTAATTCTTTGAATGCCATGTTCTCTTTAGCTGGTTGGACCATGTTCACTTTTCACCATTTCCCTATTTTGCCTATCTAATTCTTTCTCTTTCTTCATTTGCTCCTGAAAGTCCTCCCTAAGCTCTTCCCTGCAACCAGAGGCTGAACTAAGACCATTACCTCTGTGGTCTTCCACACCCTATGTGTATTTACCCCTTTCTAATTGTGTGGCTACTTGTCACTTCCCGTAACCTCACTGTAAGTGCCACTAGGAGAGAGAAAAACTCTACCTTGCAGATGTTGTCAATACTTTACCCATGTTCCCTTGGATCCCTTTTTCAAGTTCAGGTACATCAGGTCCTTGTGTGCTTTTTCTGCTCTAAAAGACAATGCTTGCATCTTTTTGCCAAGGAGCTGCCCTCAGTAGTCAGAATTTGTTTTGCTGCCTCATGTACAGAGCAGACAGTTCCCCAGAATTTACATGAGTGTTGACTACATTAAATATGACCAATTTGTATAGAGATATAAATACCCTAGTCCTCTGGCCCCTGATGGACATGATGCTGTCGTTGATTTACATCATCTCTAGTACTTTTTGCAGAATTGACCCTAAGCCAACCTCTGTGGGTCTTCACTTGACCTTCTTTCCTTCTGTGTTCCACTTGCCCATCCCTTCCTAAGTTTTTCCTGGGTATCCCAAAATAAACTCTTTCTCATGAACCCCCAGCTCAGAGTTTGCTTCTGGGGAACTAAACCTAAGAGCCTAAGGGATTCTCCATAAATGCTTGTTGAGTGAATTAATGTACCTTGGTAAGCAGACACAGAATCAATTCAAATTATAGTTTTAACCTTCTCATTTCATGGATTGAGGCTCAGAGACAGAGTGATTTGTCCAAACTTAGTGAGCCATGGCAGGGCAGGATTACTAACACCAGTGTCCCTTCCACTAAATTATTCACCCTTTATTCTGTTATTTTGAAAAGTTCCTTTGAAAAGAATAATCAGAAACTTTAGTTCTTTCAATTTTAACCTAACAGTAACAACACTAACAAGAGCTAAAATTTATTGAGTTTTTAACATGTATTAGGCACTATACAAAATGATTTATATACACTATTTTATTTGAAGCTCACAATAAACTATAAAATATGCAGTTTGATCTTCTACATTTTACATATAAGAAAATTGAGGCTTAGAAGGGATAATAACCTTGCCAAAGATCACATATCTAGTCTATGGCAGATCTGGGATTTGAAATTTGGAAATCTGACCCCAGAGCCCATTCTACTAAAAATTGTACGTGCTTTCTCACATTAAAATAATGATGTTATTGCTCTGGCTGGTGTGACTCAGTGGATTGAATGCCAGCCTGCAAACCAAAGGGTTGCCCGGTTCAATTCCCAGTCAGAGTACATGCCTGGGTTGCGGGCCAGGTCCCCAGTGAGGGGTGCAGGAGAAGCAATCACACATTGATGTTTCTCTCCTTCTCTTTCTCCTCCCCTTTCACTCTCTTTAAAAATGAATAAATAAATAAAATCTTTAGAAAAATAATGATGTGATGTGCACAGCTTTAAACACCTCCAAAATATATAATTTTAAAATTCATACTGACTGTGTTTCTAAGGACTTGGTTTCTAAATTATAGGATTACAAAGTTCTCAGGCAATTGTTCTTGATCTTTATTTTTAGTTGGATAGTCAAACTCATTGAAAAATCACAGACTCTTTTGGAAGATGCACACACATTCACATATAATGTTAAATAAATTTTCCAGGTAAAGTAAGGACCCTTGAATCCACAGAACATTCCCTGTTATAAAGTCCATTCAGACACATTATCACTAATAAAAATCATCTAAATGATTTCTGGCACATGCAGTTGGGACCCATGGACATGAACAATTGTATGGGGATTGCCTGAAGGAGTAGAAGGGGGTGGGGTCAGTTTGCTGTGTGGAGAAGGTCAGAGAGGGAGAAAATAGAGACAACTGTAATAGCATAATCAATAAAATATAATTTAAAAAATAATGCTATAGAACAGGAGTTGGCAAACCACACTCATTGACCAAATGGATATGCCTCATGCTTTTGCAAATAAAGTTTTATTGGAACATAAAAACAATGACAACAGCCAACACCACAATAACCACCTGGTGTGAATCAAAACTATATCAAATTTTCTGTCTGATTGGCAAAAAATATATTTCTGGTGTGTCACAGAATTTTGGTGATTAGTTTATATGTACCATGAGATGAAAAGGTTGAAAATCTCTGTATTACAGTAATGAGTGAAATGAAGGGAGTACTAATATGCTAAAATTTATTTTAGGGAAATATTAAAGCAGTATCAGAGTTTTGGAAGAGAATCAGTAGCCTTGGCGTTTTCCTGAACACTCTCTGGCTCCAGTAGAAATAAGTGCACAAGTTGTATAACAGCCGCATTGTGTTTGAGTGACAAACAGTGTGACTCCAATATGCTGGGAGAGGGCAGGGTGCTGTCAAAGCCACTAGATCAGTAATTTTCAACTGGTGTGATGCAAGTAGCACAATGATATGGTGCAAGAATTTTTATAATGTGCATTATCTGACTATTTAGTCAGGGGCACTGACCTCCTTTCCTTTAAATTGTCAAATAAAATAATGACAAAAGCCAATACAACAATAATCATCCAGTGTGAATGCCCTGTCTTGTACCATAAATATATCAATCATATAATAGAGTTGCATTTTATTGTTCCCATCATATAATAAGTTTGCATATGATTGGTTAATTCTTGGTACCAGAAATACAAATATACACACATATAGGAATCTCATTTTTAACACAGTCACTTTGGAGGGAAAGAGTAGATTGTTACTGTTATTTTTATTTTTGTAAATCAATTAAAATTTTACATGTTATTTTTGTCAGATCAGCAAAACATATACTTTTTGGTGTACTGCAGAATTTAGTGAATGGTTTACGTGTGCCATGATATGAAAAAGTTTGAAAATCACTACACTAGATGGATGGGGTGTCTACTTATTAAATCTGCTCAGTACCCCATAAGCCATCTGTCAATAAAGAAATATGAGGGTAAATTCCATATTCCCCAATGCCATTTCTCTATAGTAGCAATTTTCAACCAGTGTGCTGCAAGAATTTTTATTTTATTTATTTTTTTAAGATTTTATTTATTTATTTTTAGAGAGAGGGAAAGGGAGGGAGAAAGAAAAGGAGAGAAACATTAATGTGTGGTTGCCTCTCATGTGCCCCCGCACTGGGGACCTGGCTTGCAGCCTAGGCATGTGCCCTGACTGGAAATCAAACTGGCAATCCCTGGGTTGGCAGGCTGGCACTCAAGCCACTGAGCCACACCAACCAGGGCTGCAAGAATTTCTTAAACATGCAAAACCTGACTATTTAATCAGGGGCACTGACCTCTTTTCCCTTAGATTGTCAAATAAAATAATGACAACAGCCAACACAACAATAGCCATCTTGTGTGAATGAATCAAAATTATACTTATTTTTGTTCTGATCAGCCAAAAATATATTTTTGGTGTGCCACAGAATGTAGTTTATGTGTGCCATGAGATAAAAAAAAAGTTGAAATTGCTGCTGTACAGAAAGGGAAATATGCTAATATTAAAAGTAACTTGAACCCTGGCTGGTGTAGCTCAGTGGATTGAGCATGGGCTGCAAACCAAAGGGTCGCCAGTCCGATTCCCAGTGAGGGCACATGCCTGGGTTGTGTGCCAGGTCCCCAGTGGGGGCCACGTGAGAGGCAACCACACATTGATGTTTCTCTCCCTCTCTTTCCCCCTTCCTTCCCCTCTCTCTAAAAATAAATAAATAAAACCTTTTTTTTAAAAAAAAGTAACTTGAAGTTTGCTGTGGCTATGCTGTTTCTATAGTTTGACTAGGGAGAGATTTCCAGTTAGATGTCATGATCCTTGGGGCTCCTAATCGGGAACCACAGTCCTCTGGGAAACCAACCAATGCAAAATGTGTGACTGGAATTGAAATGAGGTGTTTTGCTCTGTTTTTCTCCAGAATTAGGAATAATTCTGGCCTAGTCATTTAAACCCTGGATGCCTACATTTTTTCTCTTTCCAATGTATAGACTAAGCCTTGTCAGTGAGAATCACAATAATGACATTAACTTATGATTTATAGGTGAGCTCCAAATGTGGTCAATCCCACATAAATGAATCCAAGGAAGAGGAACAACAGCAGTAATGGAAGCAATTTTAGGATTTAGCCAACACCAGATGGAAATTCCATCCTTTGGTTAAAATTCTTCTAAGATCTTGGCTGACTGGTAAACTTGGCAGACCCAATTATTATAGCAATTAAGACTTTAAAATGTGAGTGAAATTATGAGCCAACCTTGTGCCAAAAGCTGGCAGATAAATGCCCTGAATTTAGGTCAGGGATGTTATTCCCTGTATCAGAGGTAATTCAATCCCAGGCATGTAGGTTCTAACCCCAGGACACCTGATAGTTCTAATAGGTCTTCTTTGGGCTCCAAATATCCTGGTCCGCCCTTCCTGCCCCTTGCTCACAATCTCTAGGGCACTGACCTTGAAGAACAGCAGGAGGCACCGTTTGTTCTGACATTCAACTCCTTGTGAAACTGCCATGCTGGCACAAAATGCCTTTGATGGCCAAATTTGCCTTTGCTGTGTTTATTACAAAAAGATTACTGGAGGATTGCTTGGTATTTCTGATAAGATGTTGAAGTGAAATTTTTTTAAGGAGTAGATATTTTTACCATAATATTTTTTTTAGTGTTAAGAAGTTTGCCTTTGAAGTCCTCCTCCTACTACTACTTATTACTATTATTATTATTAAAATACTGTGATCATGGTAAAAAATCATATACAAATTGTTCCATATTAGATGCCAAAGAAAGATATTTTATATGGGAGCAAGTATGTGTCTAAGGTGGTACTTATGAAGCGATATTAAGGCATAGTTAAAAATAAACAATTTCAAGCTTCCATTTTTTTCTATTAATAATTTTTAAGTCAGCCTTCATTCTACTCATGATTAGAGAAGAAAATTTACTTTATAAAGTTTTCCTTTTCTATTATCTTTATGTTCCTATTCTTCCTTTCCTCCCCCAAACAGTAACAATAACAACAAAAATTATTTGACAGAAAAAGTGAGAGAGAGAACACAGTGGGTAACAACCTGCCAAAGTCTGGGAGCTAATCCCCTCTCCATACCTAAGTGATGGGAGAGTCATCTAATAGTCTGAACCTCAGCTTTCCCATCTATAAAATGGTAAGTCTAAACTAGGTGCAGGGGAAAGCTGGTTCTTCTGCAATGCTATATCAGGGTGGAGAAGGCTCTGAGGTCCAAGAGGCCTACCTAGAAGGAATGTTTTGATGAACCATCAGTGTTGACTACAAGGACATAAGAGGGTGGTAGTTGAGAGCATAAATGCCATGCATTTGCCATTCCTGCACTAGGTGATTATATGACATTGTTTTTATTACTAGCAATCATTAAGACTAAAAATTCATTTTTCTAAGTGTTCTGGTAAAAGAGCAATTCCAGGTTAGAGCAATGTGTTAATTTCATATGTGTGGAATGGGACAGGGAGGCCTATTTGAAACAACAGGTACTAACCTCATTAGCAGTTAGCTTTAGCACTCATTCACGGCCAGATGCTCTGTACCCAGCACTGTACTGGGCTGCAAGGATGCAGAGATGAGTAACCCAGATGCTAAATGTGAGGAATTTACAGTCCAATGGCTCTAATGGGATTTCTGGAAATGCAATAAATAGTTGAGTTTCCTGTCCAATCTTGGTCAGTGTCAGTGAGGATCATTTTCTAAGCACTATTGCTGAATAAACAGAGCTTTGCAAAGACAACTAACCTGGTCTCTGAAAGAGACTTTCTAACAGGTCTGTACCCTTGGTGCTAATGCTTGGCTTGCTGATAACTGTACCCTTGGGCTGTGCCATTCCCAGGAAGGACCTAGAGCCCATTCAAATTAGAACTACTTATTCTACAAAACTACCTCACTATGCCTTTCAGTCCAGAAAATCCCCAAGATGTGCTTAACCAATATTCTACTAAGAGGAGAAAGTGGCTACCCTTGATTTGAGTAACTTGGAGAAACACTGGAGTTTTTAATACACTTTCCATTTTATTACTACTCTTCGCTGTGTAGAAGCCTTAACACAGAAACACTATAGCATCTCTGAAGATGCTAAAAATTGGATGGTCCCTCATGGTTAGGGTGATTTGAAATACATGCATAAAGACTCATTGAGCTTCATGAAGTTTCTGCCATCTTGAGATTTTAGACCTTGGCTCATAGCCATATAAAGCCAGACAATTAGCTAGAAAGTAAAGAAGTCTTTCTAACTGGTTATTTGAATTAATGGAGTCTTTAGAACATAAGCATCTGCATGATTTCAGATGAACCATTTTATGATGGTTTATCATAACAATAATGTCCAATAATATCTCTTACTATTTTCCAACTTCTAAGGTGTGTTCACATGTACCTCTTCTTAGTTTTAAAAGTCTGTTGAGGACAGTTCCCCACCCAAACACCGAATTTTCCCTGTACTTGCTCTTATGACCAGTCACAGCTCATCTCAGGCTGTGAAGAAAAGAACAGTCACATGTAAGCTCTAGCCTCATTAAGACCATCCCGCACTGCTGGGCCCACAGTCCCTGTTATGGGTTAGTGCTGAGGACATAACACATCCCTTTAATTCAGAATTAAAGCTGTAACTTGTCTAGTTAAACCTCTATTTCAAAGTTTGTTATAGCACAAATCTACCTAAAACTGAAACTCTGCTAAGCAGATCTATCATTCAGAGATGTACTTGAAAAGAAATCACATTGATTTTGGTTTACAAAGATGATTTACAAAAACTCAGCTGCAAAAACTTTTTTGTTTGATGTAGTCCCATTTGTTTACTTATTTATTTATTTTTGTTTCCCTCTTCTGGGGGTTGGGGGGATATAACAGATAAAATACTGCTACGACCAATGTCCAAGATTTTGCTGCCTATGTTTTCTTCTATGACTTTTATGGTTTGGGGTCTAACACTTAAGTCTTTAATCCATTTTGAATTTATTCTTGTGTATGGTGTAGGAAGGTGGTCTAGTTTCATTTTTCTGCATATATCTCTCCGATTTCCCCAAAACCATTATTGAATAAACTATATTTAGCCCATTGTATGTGCTTGTTTCCTGTGTCAAATATTAATTGACTATAAAGGTGTGGATTTATTTCTGGGCTCTTCCTTCTGTTCTATTGATCTGTGTGTCTTTTTTTTTTTTTTCCAGTACCATGCTGTTTTGATTACTATAGCCTTATAGTATAGTTTGTTATAAGGTAGAGTGATTCCTCCAACTTTGTTCTTTTTACTCAGGATCGCTATTACTATGCAGGGCCTTCTGTGGTTCCATATAAATTTTTGAAATATTTGTTCTAGTTCTGTGAAACACATCATTGGAGTCTTGATAAGAATTGCATTGAATCTATAGATTGTGCAGCAAAGGAAAAGATCAACAAAATAAAAAGACAACCCACAGAATGGGAGAACACATTTGCTGATACATATAAGGAGTTAATATCCAAAATTTACAAAGAACTTATAAAACTCAACACCAAAAAATGAACAACCCAATTAAAAATGGGCAAGGGACCTTAATAGACTCTTCTCCAAAGAGGAAATACAGATGGACAATAGACATGAAAAGATGCTCAATGTCACTAGTCATCAGAGAAAGGCAAATAAAACCACAATGAGATACCATTTCATGCCCCTCAGAATGGCTATCATCAATAAAACAACAAGTAGCAAGTGCTGGCGAGGATATGGAGAAAGGGGAACAGTTTTGCACTATTGGTGGGGTGCGGATTGGTGCAGCCATTGTGAAAAGCAGTATGGAGATACCTCAAAAAATTAAAAATGGATATGCCTTTTGACCCAGCAATCCCACTTCTGGGAATATATCTGAAGGAACCCAAAACACTAATTTGAAAGAACATAAGCACCCCTGTGCTCATCGGAGTGTTATATTCAATCACCACGATATGGAAGCAGCCCTAGTGTCCATCAGTAGATGAGTAGATAAAACAACTATGGGACATTTATGCAATGGAATACTACTCAGCCATAAAAAAGAAGAAGGTTTTACCCTTTGCAACAGTATGGATGGACCTGGAGAACATTACATTAAGTGAACTAAGCCAGTGAGAGAAAGACAAAAGCCATACGATTTCAATCATATGTGGAATCTAATGAACAAACTGAACTAATAAGCAAGATAGAGACAGACTCATAGGTAGAGAGCAGGATGACATCTAAGGGGAAGAAAAGGTTAGGGGTTGGAAGCATTGAGCAAAAAGGATAAAGGACTCATGGACATGGATAACAGTGGGGTGATTGCAGGGGAGGAGGGGCATATAAGGGGACTAAATGGTAATGAAAAAAATATAATAAAAAATGTAAAAAAAAATCCTTAGCTGCCCTGTGTTGTAGCTAACATATTTTAATATCTTATTCCATCCTGTTTTCCTTCATCCCTTCCTCTGTTCCTGCTCCGCCTCATCCCTGTCTGGCAGCTGACCTGTCTGATTACCCAGTTCCTCTTTCATCACTTTGTCCTGTCCTCTGGTCCTGCTCTAGTCCACCTGTTCTCTACCTCAACCCCCAAGTGTATTTGATATGACTCAGAGGTATAGTGGCTTGTACTGAATTAAAATAATGGAAGCATAAAGAAATTCTTACAATCTTTGTATCTAATGAATTTCTCTGTTACAAATTCAATATTAAGTGTAGATTGCAGTTAAAATGGTTCTTAGGGGAATAACAGAATGATATCAGATCTTAAGTGGACTGCTAATTGAAAGGAATAGCTGACCAGGAAGCTTTTAATAAGCACTTACTTTCTATGGCTTAAAAAATAAGACTGCTAGAGGGGTGGAAAGAGTGTAGAGATGACTTTGTAGCCTTTGTTATAAATAACCCATGATTGATTAAATTTGCTTATAATACTTAAGGACCTATCTTTCTTTCCTGACACGTGAGAGGCACTTGGTCAATTAAATCTGTAACCATACTTCCCGTGAAATAATTGTTTCAGGAAGGCTTGAATTAACGATGGCTAATGCTCTCCACATAACTCATCAGAGTTCTACAGAATTTTTTTCATTTACAGCAGCTGCTTATTACATTAAAATATTTTAAACTGTAAGAATCACCCAAATCCTACAACAAAAACTCAAGAATCACTTACATCCTATCCTTGCTCACATCACTTTACATTTTTCCTCTACTTTCTATATCCTTTCTCTTCTGAGACACTTTCCCATAAGACAAGCTGTCCTTGCCAATTCACTCACTGAGTATCCTACAAAGAGCTCAGAACAGTAAGCATTTGATTTACTACTGTTTTGTCAACAAACCTTAACATAATTCCCCCAAAACAGAGGGATCCAAATGTGTGGGTGTGTAAATGTCTACATAACATGGTGGGCAGAAATCTGAATTCTAGTCCTAGGGTGCTTTGCTCTCATTCATCTTATTGGCCCTTAGTTTCTTTGTCTACAAAGTAAAGAGGTTGCTTGTATGGCCATTCTAAGACCACCCTTAGAAAAATATTTGTGACCTTGTTGTTCCAGATTCTTCCATACTAAAATAATTACTGTTCCTATATTATATAGAACAGAATGGTGCAGTACCAAAAGAGAATAAACACAATTAATTCATTGTGTTTAAACATGAACTTTTACTTTGTTGACTGAGAATTAATATTGTCTAGCTGTTTTGTTCCCAAAAAGATTTATTCAGGAAAAAGAAAATGTTGCAAACCACTCTGCCTGGCATGCCAGGATGGGGAGGCATTTATCCAAGGGAAGAAGAAATTAAAGGAAGGGGAAATTAGAAACATAGAGCTTTATTATAAGCATAGAGCTTTTTCTGTAGAGTTTTGGTATGCTCTTGTGAATGCATAGGAAACTTCCGTAGCCCTAACTCCTCCCATAGACCCTCTGGACTGATTGTATTTTTTTTAATGTTCCAGTTGGTCTTTATCATTTCTCTCCCACTATTCTTCCCCCCATACACATGCATCCCCACCACTCCTACCACCTCCACTACCTGCTAAAGTAACAAAAATCTCTTTTATGTCAAAGTATATGAAGACATCTGTTCTGGAAAGTTACAAACTAGGAACAAAAAAAAAATTGAGATCATTTTTAGCTTGCTCGTTTCTGAAAAATGTTATAGTCAGTAATTTCAAATATTTATCTCAATTACTTGGCGTACTATCGTTTTGGATCTTGGAGAGGTCCAAACAATTACACCTAAAGTAGCATGAACTTAGTCTGTTTTGCAACTATTGAGCACAGATAAACAAATAAAAAACCCAACCCCTTTCCCCCAATTAAGCATCATTTTTCTAACCTCAGATTTATTTTCTCTTGAGTCTGGGGTTTTAGTCCAAGTTCTTTGAGCAAGATTTTGGTAAATTAAAACATCCCCCAATCATTTTATTTTTATTTTAAAAATTTCATATCACATCTGAGATATCAGGATTCATATTATATAGTGTTTCCTGTCAACATATTGGCTCTGATATCTTTATGGATAAGAGATGGTACTGTGGAGTTTTCAGCTCAGAGTTCATTGAAAGTCATCCCTAGCTTTCAAGCCCTTGACCGTGACAGACATTGGTCTCATTCATGCTCAGCCCTGTCAGTGATGAAAGGCTCAATATTTGGAGGTCACTCAACTGCCATAGGTGACAGATACTACTGTGCACAGCCTGTGCAGCAGGGAATCAAGAAAAGCATGATGTCGAGAAAACATTATGGAAATCACCTAGCAGTATAGACTTGATTGGTGGCAGAAGTCCCCAAGAACGAGCAGAGCCCCAGAGACTGACTTCAGAACAAAACCCTGAGCCAGAGGAAGATGTCTTTTGTCACAATGAAAGAATAAAAAATAAAATAATACAGACAGAAAACCATTTCCTGAAAATTTAGTACCAGGATATAATTTATTCACAGGGGCTGTGTAATAATCCCATTTACTAGCACTAACTGTCAGGGTCACACTACAACCAAGACAAAGTTGGCCTGATGCTAAGTTGAGTCAGTATTTCTCTTGGGTTTATGTCTCTGCTGATACTGAAACATTTTAGGTCTGGAGCTAGGAGACAGACACAACGATCCTCTTTTGTAAACATCTTCCTAAAACGTTACTCTGACTAGCTTGAATCGTTGTTCCATCTCTTTCATCTTATTGAATCATGACAAATTGGCAAATAAATAACAGATAATCCTCAGACTACTGAAGTCAAAAGTAATGTTATAAATTTCTTGATCAATAAATGGTTATTCCCAAGTAAAATAAAAACCCAATGAGCGTTTTTCTATTCATATCAACAAGTGTGTGTTGAGTACCTACTATGAACTGGAAAAAGTCCAGGAAGCAGTGATTGCATAAACAAAATAATTTGACCTCAGTGCCTCTCCTCTGTTATCTTTAGCAGTTTGTTCCAACCTCAAACAAAAAACAAAGGGTATCTCTCCATTGTAAGGCTCCAAACCAGGGAGTAGTTGAAGTTCAATTTTGTCTTTCTGTGAAAGGAGAAACTCAGAATAGGGAGATGGAATTTATGTTTTCCATCTGGAAATATTTTTTGAGAACCTACTATGTGGTGAGCATTGGTCTGGACTCCTGGGATGCAAAAATGAATACAGGTGCCTACTGGCTTGAAATAGCTTGCAGTCCAAAAGGGAGGACACACACACACACACACACACACACACACAGACTTCCTCTGGAAATGAACATATCTGCTCCCATCAGACACCTGACCTCAACACCACTATTTTATACAAGACGGCGCTTCCCACTCTGCAGGAAAAGAGTTGTTATAAGTTTCTCTATTATCAGATGTGGCAAATAGGGCAACATAGATCTACAATGAGAAAGAACATTTGGGAATAATAAAATTTGGTTTCAATATTAAAATTGTAGGATAAGACTGTTCTGGTACAGTACATATTGTCAAAACAAGATCAGTGCCTCCCAAGAAATTGTAAATTGACTTTTGTTCAGTTTTTTTTTCTCTTTGTAACAGTTTTCTCTCTCTGCATCTAATTTTTTTCTATGGAAAACTATTAAGGTCGCTGTGACATGCCATTTTACAGAGTAAGAGAGAAAAGAGAAATACACTGGGAAAATCTATTATTTTGTCAGATCAAAAACACTCTTACATTACCTATTTTTTCTGTTTTTTTTCCTAAGAAATTTTCAAAAGAAAAGTAAAACCTACAGTCCAAAGTTTATACTTGATACTCTGAAGTAAAGTATATTTTGCAATTTGTGATTCTTTGGTGAATTTTAAATAGTTTTACTGCATAAAATCAGAAACATCATTCCTTAACTATTAGCATAAAATATCATAAACTATAAATATCTAAATCATTTCGTATATCAAATCTATGACTCTTAGGGTGAATGTACTGTTGGATGTGAAAAGGTTAGTACTCTGAAATCATTTGCCATGCTTACAAAGGCCATTGTGTTATAAGGGTAAAATGTAAAAATAATCATTCTCTAATTTACATAAATTAATGGGTAAGGAACTATAATACGTGCTGCGCAGAGATGACTAAATTGGGATCCGTTCTCTTAAGGAGCTGACAATCTACTGCATAATACAACATAACCGCACTAACTGAAATTCACAGTAAGTGTTATAAAACACACAATATAATACAACAAACTATTGATGGCCTACATTGGGCTAAAATTATTTTCTTCTATAATTTATTACTTTTATTTTAAATGTGAAGAAAAGCTACTTGGGAAAACTGAATGATTTCCCCTTGTTTTCCCAGTGAGGCAATGTTAGAAACTAAATTCATGTTTATATGATTGTATGACCCATAATCGATACCTCTCAGCAAAGCAATGTGAACAAGAGAAGAAGATAGCATTAATGGGAGAAGTAAAATAAAGGTCAGGCTTAATAGAAGTTACTATGACTTGTATCCCATTTTCTTTCTAGAAAGGTGAACTTGACTGCTCCCTCTGTCCTCTCTAATTTCTGCACTTAATCTTCTTGTGCCACCTTTTGCAGTAGACACGGGCTTAAGACTCCAGAAGCCAGTGCAGTGCAATGGGTTATATCAGGCTAGGCGGAGTGGAAAAGTTTATTACACACTGACCTGAAAAAATAGCCATTGAAAAACAATTTTTTAACAGGGCAAAATAACAGAATTAACAGTAGGTTCAAACAATGAATAGTTTTAGTGAGAAACGAAAGCGACACCACTTTCTTCCTTTCTGTATAATTTCAGTACCTCACCCTTTGGGTTCAGAAATTGCCCTGATAATATGCAGGAATTAATGTACTGGCCTAGTCTTTAACTACCTGGAATGATGGGAGAGATTTGAGTTCAGTATAGGTTAGGTCACTCACTATAAAATGAAAAAATAGTGGTGGGGGGGAAATGCAGACAACTGTAATTGAACAATAAAATAATTTTAAAAATAAAAATAAAAATAAATAGCCAACTGGTACTGAACCAATGTGCAAATTTGGGGTCAGCAGTTCCAAGTGGTAGAAGTTGGTTGTTTGGTGAAAAGGAGAGGAAGAAGGAGTGTTCTGCTTTTTGTACAAATGCTAGGAAAACTTAGTGGCTGCACTTCCTCTTGCAAATGTAGAATTTGGGGGGTGGATTTTAAATTTTGGGTACATTAGTTAAGTTACATTATGTCTGCCTAAAATCCTAATTATTTGGGGGGAGGATATCCTTCTTTTCCATTTCCACTGAAACTTACCTGATTCCATTCTGCCTTATTTTGGTAGTCTGCCTATATAATAAATACCAATTCATTTATCAAGACTCAATGTTAACCCCTTCTACAAAGTCAGATGTGATGCCTTTACTGGCACAAGACACACCCTTCTTCGTGTCTTTCAGATCAATTCCCCACCATAGTTGTTGATTTGTGTGTCTCTCTCTAACTTTGAGGTAGCCACAACCTTTTTGAATAAAGGGACCAACAGTCTTCACTTTTCTTCACTTTGTCATAACACTCTTACCAAGATCCTAAACTCCCAAGACACTTTCTTTTCCTGTCACATGCATCTGGCAAAGTCCCAGGCCTGGGTGAACCTAGTCTTCAGCTGAACCAGAGCAGCTGAGCACCATCTAGTACTGCCCCAATGATTCCAACAAGAAGACAGATTGGTGCCATTAGAAATGTATGATCGCCCACCCTATTCTGTCCCCAACACTACTTGGTAACCCATTGATTGACCTACTCTCTGTATCCAAAAGGACTATTTCAAACCTTCTCCACATTCTTCAGACATCCACCTCTTAATCTTCTCCAAACCTCCTTTTTTTTTTTTTTTACAGAGGAAAAAGTAAACTTAGAATCCCTTAGCTTCCTTCCATTAAGTCTCCATATTTACCTCCACTTACTTCCTTCTCCATTGATAAAGAGAGGAGCTAATCTTCCTTCTACCTCGGACCAATCCTTCCACCTGACTTTGTGTCTGATCATTCATTGCCTTCTCCTGTTTTGTCATAAAACCTAAACCACCGAGTACCCCTTTTCTCTATTTTGTAGATCCAAAATCTCTCTTTCAATGAGATGCTTTCTCTCTAGTTTTAAGCTAATTCATCTCTCTTGTTAAAATAAATAAAACAAAACTTTTCTTCAACAACCTGTTTAATTTCTAGCTATTCAAATCTCTCTCTAGTCTTCATAGCATAACTTCTTGAAAGTGTTGTTTGTACTCACTGGTTCCATTTTCTAACCTTGACTTTCTACTCCACATCTCACTCAATTACTTCATTGAAACTGTTCTGAGATCATCAGTGAGTTCCATGACAGTGAAGTCAAAGGAAACTTTTTCATCCTTATTTTCTTGGCTTCTCAGATGCATTTGAGACTGTTGACAGTGACCTTGAGTTCTGTGACATCACACTCTATTTTACTCTTCTTGTTATTCTACATCTTCCTTTTACATTCATCTTTCCTTACCTGGCCATTAGATTTTGTATCTGCTTCTTATTGTGTTGAAAAGATAGAAAGAATATTTATAAACTAGGTAAATGGTATAAAACATAATGATTCAGCTTCTATTTGTTAACCCACCACCTACTAAAAATACATATACCTTTTCATAATCTTTGAATCCCTTCTTGACTTTCCCCAACCCCATACCTTTCATCCCCATCTACTCAGTGGTAACCACTATTCTAAATTCTGTGTGCTTTATCCTTACACTCATGTTTATACTTTTGCCACATAATTTTGTCACTAAGAAATTTATTGTTTAATTTAAGATGTTTTTGAATTTTGTATAGATGGAATCATATTGCAGTCATTCTTAAGAAGGATTTCCTTCTTCCTTTTTCCTCCCAAAGATCCAACAACCTCAGCACTGTTGATATTTGGGGCCACACAACTTTTTGGTCCAGGGGGTAGAGGATGGTGGCTGATGTAAGATATTTAGCAACATCCTTGGTCTCTACCCACTAGACACCAGTGATACTCCTTCCATTTGTGCAAATAAAAACTTCTCCAGGCACTGACAAATGTCCCTGGGGGATGCCAGGTAGGGAGAGGTGGAGAAATAGCCCCTGTTTGAGAACCACTGCTTTTCATCCCAGTACAAATACGAAACTGCCTGCCTGACTTCTCTCCACTTGGATAGCTCAAAGGCTTCTCAGTCTCAATGTTTAAAATTCAACTCTACTTGTTAGCTTATTTCCCAACTAGAATTCTTTCTTTACCAAAATGCAGTGTCATTCCTCCAGTTGTGTACATACCCAGTAGTCATCCTGGATACTTCCCCTCTCTCCCATCCTCCCCTATAAGCAAACCATCACTTAAACCTGACAATATTTAAATATGTTTCAAATATATTTCCTTCTCTCCTTATCTAGCTTATCAACCTATTCCATCTCCTCCTTTTAAAATTAAAAATGTATTTTTTTATCAACTCTCACCTGCATTCACTGCTTAATTTGCATGGACAAATCTATTTTTCCATTTTTGCAGCAATTCCCCTTCATCTACTCTTCAGGATATAAAAGACTCTAGGAAAAACAAACTACCTCAAACTGAGACAAAACACAACAGTTAATAATATGAGCTTTCAGTTATACCTTAATATAGAAAGGCTGCCTCTTCAAGAGCTTAGATCCTATAGAATAGCCTAATGTATCCCCTGCTATTTATAAATCCAAATTCCCCAAGATCATTACAGTACCACTCCTCTCTCTCCATCTTTAGTGTTGGGGGGGGGGGGATATTTTATTTTTTACTTTTTTAAAATATACTTTACTGATTATGCTATTACAGTTGTCCCATTTTCCCTCCATTATTCCCCTCCACCCTGCACACCCCCTGCCACCCCTTTAGTTCATGTCCATGGATCATACATATAATTTCTTTGGCTTCTACATTTCCTATACTATTCTTAACTTTGCCCTGTCTATTCTCTACCTACAATTTATGCTACTTATTCTCTGCAACTTTTCCCCCCCTCTCCCCCTCCCTCTACCCTGCTGATAACCCTCCATGTGATCTCGATTTCTATGATTCTGTTCCTGTTCTAGTTGTTTATTTAGTTTGTTTTTGATTGTTTTCTTTTTTAGCTTCAGTTGTTAATAGTTGTGAGTTTGTTGTCATTTTACTGTTCATATTTTTGATCTTCTTTTTCTTAGATAAGTCCCTTTAACATTTTGTATAATAAGGGCTTGGTGATGATGAACTCCTTTAATTTGGCCTTATCTGGGATAAGGCACTTTATCTGCCCTTCCATTTTAAATAATAGTTTTGCTGGATTGAGTAATCTTGGATGTAGGTGCTTGCCTTTCATGACTTTGAATACTTCTTTCCAGCCCCTTCTTGCCTGAAAGGTTTCTTTTGAGAAATCAGCTGATAGTCTTATGGGAACTCCTTTTTAGGTAACTCTCTCCTTTTCTCTTGATGCTTTTAAGATTCTCTCCTTATCTTTAATCTTGGGTAATGTAATTATGATGTGCTTTGGTTTGTGCTACCTTGGGTCCAACTTCTTTGGGACTCTCTGAGCTTCCTGGACTTCCTGGAAGTCTATTTCCTTTGCCAGATTAGGGAAGTTCTCCATTATTTTTTCAAATAAGTTTTCAATTTCTTGTTCTTTCTCTTCTCCTTCTGGCACACCTAGGATTCAGATGTTGGAATGTTTCAAGCTGTCCCAAAGTTTCCCAAGCCTCTCCTCATTTTTTTTTTTGAATTCTTGTTTCTTCATTCTGTTCTGGTTGAATATTTATTTCTTCCTTCTGGTCCAAACTATTGATCTGAGTCCTGGTTTTCTTCCCTTCACTATTGGTTCCCTGTACATTTTCCTTTATTTCACTTTTCATGGCCTTCACTTTTTCCTCTATTTTGCAACCACACTCAACCAAGGATCCTGATTATCAGTGTTTTGAACTGTACATCTGATTGGTTGGCTATCTCTTCATCGCTTAGTTGTATTTTTTCTGGAACTTTGATTTGTTCTTTCATTTGGGTCTTTTTTTTTTTTTTTGGTCTCCGGGCACCTGTTATGAAGTAAGGGGTGCAGCCTTAGGCATTCACCAGGGCAGGGCAATCCACATCGCTGTGTTATGGTGCTGTATGTCAGGGAGGGGTCCAAGAGGGAACAATGCCACTTGCTCTGTCTCTGATGGCTTTTCAGTCACTCCCGCTGCTACCCACAAGCAAATGGGGCCCTTCTGGTGCTGAGTCCTGGGTGGGTGGGTTTGTATATGATCTAGGACCTTGTGGGTCTCTCCAACAAACTCTCCTGTGAGGATGGGAGTTTCTACCACTGCCTCAACCCTTACAGGATTTTTCAGTCAGAGGTTTTGAGGCTTTATTTTCCCATTCTGGAACCCTGGGTTGTGCGGTGTCTTGCTCCTGGGTTGTTCCTCCCAGTTTATCTACATGCAAATGTGGGACCATCCGCTCTGCCAGCCGCTGCCTCACCTGCTCCTCCACCCGCCACCTTGCAGTGAGTCCTCTCCACCCAGGCTTCCCATCTCTGCCCCTCCTACTCATCTGGATGAATGTTTCTTCTTTAACTCCTTGGTTGTTGGATTTCCATACAGTTTGATTTTCTGTCTGTTCTGGTTTATTTTGTTTTAAAATTTGTTGTTGTCTTTTTTGGTTGTGCAAGGAGGCACAGTGTGTCTACCTACATCTCCATCTTGGCAAAAAGTCCCAGAAATGCTATTTTCCTCTGACTTTGAAAGTTTGCTCTGTGTTATACCAACCTGTAATTCCTTCCCCTCCAACTCTACCACGTTTTACTATGGCTTACCTCAATTTAGGGGAAGACTACCACATATTGACTTCCTGGTGTATGTCAGACCTTGTGTTAGAAAGCAATATCTCAATGAAATGGATTATGTTTATTCCTAATTTACATAGGAGGAGGATGAGACTAGGGAATAAGAAATAAGTTTTCTAAGATCACATAGCTAGTAAGGGTCAGCACCAGGATTCAGACTCAAGAGAACTTAAAAAAAAATAATAATTAAAAAAAAAACCTGTTCTTTTACCACTACCTTGCACAACCTCATGAAGCCTTCCCTGACCATGCAAACTTTAAAAGCCTTTCATTTGGCCTCCTATATGAATATCTTACCACCTTTCTCAGCACATGATCCTACAGGGTCATTGACTGATGTATATCATATCTTCAATGGGAATAAAAGATTCTTGAGAGTCAAAATGAATCTTCTGTTTCTCTTTTGTATTTCTCAAAATATGTTGCCACATTTTTATAAACCATAAAATTTAGATATCACAAAATAGATGATAAATAATTGCACATTCAAGATATTTGAAAAAAGCTAAATAAAACCATATGAGCCATTATTTCAGCTATGTTTTGGCTAGCAGCCACAAAGAATAGTCCTTTTGGAAGATGTTAGTATGACTACACCATATCAAAAACCAAAAACAGAACAATATGTTTTCACTTGTCTATATATGTATTTCGTGTTTGATGGATTAGGTTTCATTACATAAACTGAACTAACCCTTGATTCTTCTCCCAGGACATCCTGACCCCAAGAATTACTTCCATTAATCTCTCTGTTTTGAGTATCTAGACAGTGAGGTAGGAAGATCTGATTTTGATCCCTAATCTCCCACTAATTTACTGGGCAGACATAAGTAAGAAATTTATTCTGTGGTGGTTTCAGTTTTCTTTAAAATAAAATTTTTTTCCTTTGAATTTGAAAATAAATAAAATGTGTTAAAACCTGTAGAGTTTGGAAGACTTTATCCAAAAACATTATGTAAATTGTCCTTTATGTCAATGTTAAATATTTTTCTTTTCAATTAATTTTAAAAGGATTCAAGAAGAAATGAGAAAATACAAAAGCACTAGTTACTAAAATATTTCCCCCTTTCCTCATCTTTGTTATTCATAATTGCCTGTCTTCCTGGCCTACAATCTTATTATTGTCAGGAACAGGTTGTTTTTAGATACTTTCTATATAAGAGAAACTATACAAATAGATTCTATGTGGAAATATTTTTAAAGAACAAGACATGGTAATTCATCTCTGAGAAATTCATATATACTTGGGGAGATAAGGCTTGTTCACAAGGGAAAACTATTATACATGGTAGAATATGATAAATTTCAAATCAGAAGCATAAATGTGTCAGGGATTACAACAGAGACAAGGATGAAGTATGGATTGTGTAGGCTGTGATTTTGAAAGCCAAACCAAATACACAATGGGTCAAAAATAGGTTCATATGGAAGGAAAAAATAACACAATAATTAATAAATAATAATACAAGAGACTCTGTGTTTTCTATGCTTACAACTTGTAAGCCTGCTTTTGTCTTGTGCTGTATTTTGGACTTGATCCTGTAGTCAGCAGAAACTGCCGAATATGTCTGAGTTGCAGAATAACCCAATATGAATGCTACTAGGATGATAAATAAGGTGAAAAAAACTAGAGGCAGGCAGACCTGTTAGGGGTACCCCGCAATTGCCCAGGCAGGAAAATATATACACCTGGATGGGGATATTTCCCCATCCATGACCACCATTTGTTTAATACTTACATCTCAGGCCCTGTCATGGGTGCTTAGCATGCATTAACCCCAATCCTCACAATAGCCGAAAAGATCTGTATTATTTGCTTAAAGACATTTATAAATAAATCTCATTATTTATGAGATTTATCTGGATCCTAAAATAAATCACACAATGTTATCCTCAACTGATTTTGAAAGTTGTGAAAGTTAGGTTGAATTGGATTATGGACATGGGCTGTAAAATTATACTTGCACCTAAGCCTGTTTAATTTGAATCTTTAAGGACAAAGTGGCCTAATGAGGCCAGAAAATGAATATGGCCAACAGCTAAATACGGGCCTGTTGCACAAGATGTTTTCAAGAGCAATGAGGAAGCTCATGTCACTTGCAAGAAACACAGTCAGTTAAATTCATTCCAAAACATGTAAGAAACATGTCTGATCATTTCTGGCCAAAAGGTTTTGAATAACTTGTCCAGAAATGAAAGCTTAAAATCAGTTGGTACCTAAATGAGCGGAACAGAGCAATAATAAAAACCCTGTACACAGAATGACTACAAGTGACCTTTATGTTAAGGCCATTTTATTGACGTTTCTAGTTGTTTTTCTCCATTTAGAAAAATATAATATTTATAATATATGCTCAAAATCCATTTCTTGCTTTGGAGGCCTCTTCCTACTGTCCCCATATCAAAAGCATGAAGGGAAATCAGTGCCTACATGTAACGTACACAAACTGCACAAGTGCTATATTTAAGACAGTTTCCTCCTTTTTTTCCCCCAAACAAAAATATTAATTCATTGCTAGGCATGACACAGAAGTCAAACTGGAGTTAGAAATAACCATCCCCACTACATAATAATTAAAGACATTATAAGTTTAAATTGCTTCAAGGTTGTACTTTGCCAAAGCCATTCACTCATGAATGAAACCTTGCAATCAAATAGTATTTGTGTCCTTTAATAAACATAAATGTAGCACTATATCTTTTTAATGATTGCCTCAAATTTCATTAGCATTCTTTAGTCATAAAGAACAGTATTCAACATACAACTCAGCAAAATACTGGAGTAAAAATAAATGTTCCTTATAATAACTTTGACTTTTGTGACATTTGAAATGGACAAAAGTAAGTCTGCCTGACCTTTCAGCCACAAGAAATAAGATGCCGATTGCCAAACTCATATGGTTAGTATTAACAGCAGACAATGAGATACAGCTCCGTGATCAAAATGCTAGTAGAGAGTGCTGCTGGTGTCAAGCAACTCAGAAAAGTTCACATTCCAATTTCTATGGATTGAAGATTTTTCACTTTAAATATTTTTTTTATTTTTCACTTTCAGTTAACATACAATACTCTATTAGTTTCAGGTATGCACACTAGTGATTAGACATCGTATAACTCAGTTATCACCTCAGGAAATGTAGTATTCATCTGACACTATACGTAGTTATTACAATAATATTGATCATATTCCCTACGCTGTACGTACATCCCCATGACTATTCTGTAACTACCAATCTTTACTTCACTTTTTATACTCACCTGAGGACATTTTTTTTCATTGCTCTTAGAGAGGAAGGCATAGAGAAAGGGAGAGAAAGAAGCATTGATGCAAGAGAGAACCATCATTGGTTGCCTCCTGTATATGCTCAGACCAGGGATCATGTGTGACCAGACAAGTGATTGAACCCACAACCTAGGCAGGTGCCCTGACTGTGAAACCTGCAACCCTTCAGTTATAGAGACACTGCAACCAACTAAGCCACACCCACCAAGACAATTTTTACTTCTTAATCCCTTCACATTTTTCACCCACTCCCACAACCCCTCTTCCATCTTAAAGAAGACCCTTTAACATTTATTGCAATACTGGTTTATGGTGATTAATTCTTTGACCTTTTTCTTGTCTGGGAAGCTCTTGATCCATCTTTCAATTCTAAATGATGGCTTTGCTGTGCAAAGTAATCTTGGTTGCAGGTCCTTCCTTTTCATCACTTTGAATATTTCTTGCCAAGCGCTATAGCCTGAAAATCTTGTGTTGAGAAATCAGCTACAGTCTTATGGGTGCTCCCTTGTAAATAACTAACTGCTTTTCTCTTACTACTTTTAAGATTCTCTTTATCTTTAAGCTTTGGGATTTTAATTATGATGTGTCTTGGTGTAGGCCTCTTTGGATTCATCTCATTTGGGACTCTCTGCTTCCTGGACTTGTATATCTGTTTTCTTCACTAGGTTAGGGAAGTTCTCTGTCATTTTTTTAATATTAGTTTTTAAGTCCATGCTCTCTCTCTTTTTCTTCTGGCAACCTCATAATTTGAATGTTGGTATGTTTAAAGTTGTCCCAGAGGTCCTTTAAACTCTCCTCATTTGAAGGGATTTTTTTTTCTTTTTACCATTCTAACTGGGTGTTTTCTGCTACCTTATCTTCCAAATTGCTGATTTAATATTCTGCTGCATCTAATCTATTATTGGTACCCTCTAATTTATTCTTCATTTCAGCTATTGTATTCTCTATTTCTGACTGATTTTTTTTTATGTTTTCTATCTTCATTTTCATGTTTCCTATCTCTTTGTTGAAGTTATCATTGAGATCATTAAGGATCCTTGTAACCACTATTTTGACCTCTTCATCTGGTTGATTGCTTGTCTCCATTTTGTATAGTTCTTCTGAATTTTTATTCTGTTCTTTCATTTGGGACATGGAATTTTGTCTTCTTATTTTGGCAGCTGCTTCTCTCAGGCTTGGCAGAGTGGCAGTATGTAGTAGGTGCTTCAATGGGGTCCGGTGGCACAACCTCTTCGATCACCTGAACTGAGCACTCCTGATGCACCCTTACTTCACATGGGCTGTATGCACCCTTCTGTTGTAGAGTGCATTACTGTTCACTTGTCAGTGGGAAGAACTTACCCCCAAGCAAATTTGCTGTGAGAGCTGGCTGTGACCATTGTGGAGCATCAGCAGTGCAGGGGCTGATCCTACAAAGCAAGATTTACTTCAGCAGGGCTCCAGTGTCCACTGAGTCTACCCCTTGAGTACGTCGCTTGTGGAGATGGCTGTGGGGCCTTCCACGAGGTGAAGTCAAGGTCAACTGCCACCTGTGTCCTGCCCAGGACCACCTGGTTTGAGCTACAAAGCAACCTGCTGATGGCTGCTTCTTGTGCTGGGCTTGGAGGTGCCTAGGAGATGTCCAGCAGTGAACCAATGCTGGCTGCCACTAGTCCTGGAAATGGGGCCACTTGGAAAGATGTATGTAGCACCAAGACCAGATGCTGCTTGTTTGAAAGATTTTAGAAAAATCTGAAGTATGAGCCAAGACAGGCCATTGGTATGGAAAAACCACTGGAAACAGCTTGAGTGGACCTACAAGTTGGTGCAGTGGGGTCTCAGGGAATCACCAGGGAGTGGGCAACAGTGTTGGCCCAGTTGGTGGAGACTCAGATATGGCACCTGCCTGCCAGCTTTGTGGGGAGAATGCTCACACTAAAACAATGGCCTCTTCCAGCAGTTTTGCCTGGCAGAAAGCTGCCCCTCCAGCTCTCGCCCTGATGTCAGACACCTCAGTGCCTCCTCATGTGTCCCTGGTGCCCTTTAAGCTTCTGCCACAGAGCCGGCACTCAAGTGAATGACTCCAACTAAGTTTATGCATGGGCCCTTTAAGAGGAATGCCTGAGACTCCAGAAGGCCTTTATCTCACTCAGCCACAATCCCCACTGGTTTTTACAGCCAGAAGTTATGAGGATTTCTCTTCCCAGCACTGGAACCCTGGGCTCAGACCCCTCCTTCTTCAGAGGGGACCCTCGTAGCCTAGACAACCCTCCTAATTTTTATCCACTACACATAGGTGTAGGACCAGCTCATTCCATGTCTCCAGTCCTCCTACCTGTCTCAGTGTGACTCTTTCTGTATATCATCAGTTGTAGGATTTCTGTTCAGCTAGTAAGATTCAAGCAGTTCTGAATGATTATTTTTCTGTAGTGTAGTTGTAATTTTGATGTGGTGGGGGAGAATTTCAGTACCACATTTACCTATGCTGCTTCTTAACCAGAACCTCTCTTGGACTATTTTTATTTTATTTTATTTTTTAATTACTTTATTGTTGTTCAATTACAGTTGTCTGCATTTTCTCCCCACCATTCCCCCCCACCCCAGGACTGAGTATTTTTAAAGTTTAGGCTTCAAGTAGAAGCCCCCCCACCAATGTTACTGGAAGAGTTACATGGTGACTAAGGAAGCCTCACTATTAACTCTTACCTGAAGAGCACAATAGCTTCTATCTGTACTCCCCGCACTTCAATCTCCTTATAGTAACACTGAGATGGGTTCACAATGTACAAAGAACCAGAGCCAGTCACCTAGTGAGTCTCCGCGGTCTTGCCTGGCCTGTCCCAACTCCCTCTCTAGGCTCATCTCCTTTCACTTGTGATGATCCTATCAAATGGTCTTCTTTCTACTCTTTGAACATGTCAAAGAGTATGCTTACCTTTGGGCCTTTGCACTTCCATTCACTTGTCTACAGCTCCCTTCCCTGAGTTTTCTCAGGGCTAGCACTACCATTTTATTCAGATTTCAGCTCCAATCTCTCTTCCAAAGAGAATTCTTTCTTAACTACTCAGTCCAATGTATCTACCACCAGTAACACACACATACTCAATTGTTTCATTTTCTTCATAGAAATTATTACTCTGAAATTATCTTATTCATGGTCTGTCCCTCACCACCTCATAGACACCCAAGATGATAATTTCTGATCACAGTTCTCTCTCCAGCGCTTGTATCAGGGCATGGGCCCTCAATTAATTTGTGTGAATCTTCAAATAATTCTGATTTAATAGTATGATACTTTCTCTTCAATCAGAAAAGTTGGATTACTAAACTTTCTCATACCTTTACCCCTGCCCCTGCCCCTGCCCCAAGATGGTAGAATTCATAGTTGATGTATTTAAAATCAGGGAGAAAGATAGCACAACAAAAGAGTTGAGGGACAGAAAGGTCTGCAATCTCAAACTAGCTAATGAGTCTGCATAACTATTGTACATGGACTAAATTTAAGCAGTAAGAGTAGTGTACCTAATAAAAAATAAATAAATATAATTACATTTGACATATGTTCACTTAGTAATCAGGGATTGTAAAGATTTAATTTCTGTTTACTAGTGTGCACTTTCTGGACTTTTTATAGGATTTCTTTCCCTTGCTCTTTCTCTAAAATGCATTACAGTTCCCCAACATTTTATACAAAGGGTGATTATAAAATGATAAAGCTTTATCAACCTACTCACTAAAATAAATTCTCTTATTTTATCAAGAATATTGCTTTGTGTTTCCATTTATAGACACATTTTTCAGCTATGAAAAGCACACTCACCCCAGTACATAAAGCAACGTAACATAACAGAAGATATTAGACATAGAGCATAGAGGTTTGGTATAAATATGAGCTCTACCACTTTCTGGTTTCCTTTTAACCTCACCAAGCCACAGCCTCCATCTAAAAAATGGGGAAAATAATTAATTCACAGAGTTAATTCCACTATGAAGTGAAAGAATGTATATAAAAGGATTTTAAGGTGTACTATCATAATTATCATTACCATTATCATCATCTTTGATCCAGATCAGAAATCATTGTGACATTTGGATTGCTTTTAATTTTGGCTATTATAAATAATGACGTATTGAACATTGTTGAGCAAATATCTGTTTGGGTCTCTGCATTCAATTATATTGGAGATATACCCAGAAGTGGAATTACTAGATCATAGTGTAATACTATTTTTAATTTCTTGAGAAACTGTCATACTGTTTTCCACAGCATCTGTGCCATTTTACATTCCCAACCTCACTGTACAAAGATTCCAATTTCTCCAGATCTTCACCACTTGTTATCATCCCCCAAATACTTATATTTATTCTTCACCACTTGTTATTATCCCTCAAAATAATTAGATTTATTTCTAAGTATTTTGTTGTTTTTGTTTATATTTTTTAAATAATAGCCATCCTAATGAGTATGAAACGGTATCTTGTAGCTATGATTTGCATTTCCCTTAGGATGAATCATTATGAGCATATTGTCATGTGCTTATTGGCCATTTGTATACCTTCTTTGGAGAAATATCTATTCAAGTTGCTCATTTTTAATCAAGTTGTTTATTTTTTATTGTTGAGTTTTAGAATTTATGTATTTTAAATATTAATTTCTTGTCAGATAAATGAGTTGTAAATATTCACTTGCATTTTATGGGTTGGCTTTTCATTCTATTTATAGTATCTTTTGATGCACAAAACTTTTTAATTTTGATAAGTTCTTTTTTGTTTCTTTTGTTGTCTGTGCTTTTGGTACTATATCTAAGAAATCTACTACATTCAATGTTATACAGATTTTCTTCTTTGTTTTCTTCTAGAAGTATTTTAGTTTTAATTTTTAATATTTAGGTCTTTAATCCATTTTGAAGTAATTTTATATATGTTATAAGGTAAGGGTCCAGCTTCTTTTTTTTTTTGTATGTAGGTATTCACTTCTTCCAACAACATTTGTTAAAAATACTGTCTTATCTCCACCAAATGGTTTTCCTGCCCTCACTGATAATCAATTGACCATATATGCAAAGGTTTTTTTCTGGGATCCCAATTCTGTCCCATTGGTCTATGTATCTGTCTATATATTCTAATTATTGTAATATGTGGTAAGTCTTGAAATCAAGAAGTGCGATATTGCCAACTTTTTTTTTCTTTTTCACAATTGTTTTGGCTGTTTAAGGTCCCTTACATTATATAAATTTTAGGATTAATTTTTCTATTGTTGCAAAAGAACATCATTAAAATTTTAATAAAAATTGAATTGAATTTTTAAATAGCTTTGGGTACTATTAACATCTTAACAATATTAAGTCCTCCAACTCATGAACATGAATGTCTTTCCATTTATGTTTATTTTATTTAATTTCTTCCAGCAATGTTTTGTAGTTTCCAGTGTACAAGTCCTTTACCTCTTTGGTGAGATTGATTCCTAAGTATTTTGTTATTTTTGATGGTATTTTAAGTGGAATTATTTCTTAATTTTCTTTTCAATTTGTTCATTATTAGTGTACAGAAATACAACTGATTTCTGCATATTGATTTTGAATCATGCTGAATTTGTTTATTAGGCCTAGTAAATAATTAGTTCTTTAGGGTTTTCTAAATTTAATATCATGTCACCTGCAAATAAAGATAATTTTCTTTCTCCATAATTTAAGTGCTTGTTATTTTTTTTCCTGCCTTATTTCTCTGACTAGGACTTTCAACACTATGTTGAATAGAATTGGCAAAAGCAGGTATCATCGGTGTATTAAATATATTATTTCACTGCCTTCTGGTTTGCAACATTTCTTCTGAAAAATCTACTGAATATCTTATTGAGGATCTTTTGCACATAATAAGTCACTATTTCCTTTCCACTACAAAATGTTCTCTTTGTCTTTGACTTTTGACAGTTTGATTATAATGTGTCACAGTATGAGTCCATTTGTTCTTGTCCTTATTAGAGTTTGTTGAGTTTCCTGTATTTGTGTGTTTGTGTGTGAATGTGTGTAGTAAAATTTGGAAGGTTTTCTGCCATCATTTCTTCAAGTATTTTCTGTGCTCCTTTCTCATTCTTCTTTTTCTGGGACTTCCATAACACATGTGATGGTCCACTTGATAATATCATATGACTCAGATTCAACTTTTCTTTCATTTTTTTGTTTGTTTTTGTTCTTAGATTTGATCATTTCAAATGGCCTCATTTTAAGTTTGCCAGTTCTTTCTTCTACCTATTTCAGTCTGCTGTTGAATTTCTGTAGTGAATTTTTCATTTCAGTTCATGTATTTTTCAGCTTCGGAATTTCTATTTGGTCCCTTTTAATAATTTTTTTATTTATCAAACATTTTGAAGCATTCAACTTTTTATTAATACTTTTATTATTACTTTTATTACAGCTGTCCCCATTTTTCCCCCTTTGCCTTCCTCTGCCCATCCCACCCCTCACTCCCACAGTCAATTTCCACACTGTTGTCCATGTCAATGAGTCATTCATACATGCTCTTTAGCTAGTCCCTTCTCTTTATTGACATTCTTATTTTTTCATATATCATTTTTTCTGATTTTCTTTAGTTCTTTGTCTATGTTTTCTTTTACCTCTTTGAACATAAATAAAACAGTTGTTTTAAAGTCTTTATCTAGTAAGTACAATGCCTATGTTTTTTTCATGGATGATTTCTAGAGATTACTTTTGTCCCTTTGGATGGGGCATGCTTTTTTGTTTCTTTGCATGCCTTGTGATTTTTGTTAAAAGTTTGGCATTTAAAAAAACCCACCTCTCCAAGTTTTTGCAGACTGGCTCCACGCAAGAGCCACTAATCAGAGATCTTCACTAATCAACACAGTGGGAAGGTTTAAATTCATCTCAGGCCTTTTCTGAATATGCATCTTCCTTGGGCTTGTGTGCATGTGCTTTTTTGTGATTCTCCTATTCACGTGACTGCTTTTAAATGTCTTTACTTCCCTAGGTATCTCACCCCTGCTTCTGCTCAGGGATTTATATGTTCTGTTGTATTCCTCAAACAGTAATTTCTTGATGCAGGTGTATGTGAATCTGTAGTCCCCTTTCAGTTTTTTCAGCCATGACCACTGCCATCCATGCTTCTGCTAGCATAAAATCTCAGCTGTGTTGCTTTTAGCTTCCTGTGCTCCCTGTTAAGTGACATAGAGACTAATGCATCAGGCTACACCCAAACAGGTTAGAACATTGCAGATTGTGTCTGCTCTGTTCTCTCTGGTCTGTGGAAGGAACTTGCAGACCAGGATGCTGCTTTCTCCAAACCATGCTGCATAGTGCTGGGGAAGGGGTGAAGCAAGGGTGAATAAAATTGCCATGAAATCTCCTACTGTTTTTAATGTGGCTTTTTCTTCATTGTGAGTTCACTTGGGTGCCATAAATCTTTAACTGATTTTCAGAGCTTCTATTAAGTTATTTTATCCAATATTTATTGTTTATTTAATATCTCCTTTAGGGAGCAAAGACCTGGGGCTTCCCAGTTGGCTATTTTGCTGACATCACTCATTGTACAATTTTCATAAAGAAAGAAACAGAAGAGAATAAAATCTATTTAACCCTAATATGAGCATAGAGAATATTACTTGAGAATAGATGACTGGCTGAGAGGAAAAAATTGGCAGCCTGGAATGTTGAAGCTCAAGTGTTTGGTAATTTCTGTGACATGACTATGTAGGTGAAGAAAATATGGTATAAATTATTTCAAAAATACATTTCTGGAGGTCCTCTGTGAGTCTAGAGCATACAAATTGCGTCAGGAGGACTGGAACAGGCATACATATTAATCGGGCATAATTATGATCTCAGGGCTTGGTCCTAGTCCCACTCCACACGCAGGAAAGATTCTAAACATCATCCAGTAGCATCGGCATAGACTTGTTCCCTATCTCTGATATTTCAGAAACTCTGCAGGAAGGTCTCAGCACTTTGTGTTTTAACCTGACCTCCAGGTCATTCTGATGCACACTCACACTTGGCCTAATCAAACTTGTATCAATACTCCTGAGCCTCCCTCACCAATATCAACCCTGTAATCACCAAAAATACTAGGCTCCTATACCTGAGACTTCCATAATTTTTAGATATTTTTAATAAAGCAACTGATGACTGATGGCCAAAATGTGGATTGGTATAGGTAGAGATAACCTGTGGGCTTTTCCTACAATTATCCCTTCCTAAATTATCCCTTTCTATGTGAGAAAGCTACACCAAAAAGTGAATTTTTGTGTGTCTGAAGGACGGAGGATATGACTTCTAGTCTTGTGTGGAAATCATATACTAAAGGGTTGCTAGTTTTTCCAAGCCTTTTGTTTATGCTAATACTGCTCCTGGATAACTTCATGTTGTTTATGGGTTATTCAGCCATAGGATTGGGACCAATAAATGCCAAAGTCAGCTGTTTTTAGTTTGAAAACGACCTGTAGAAAGAGCCTGGACCTATGGAGCTACCCCATGCATGGGTAATGAGCTCTGCTGCTATGAACCTTGAAATGTTCTTAGACAACATAGGGAATCCACTATATGCATGGCCTGGCTCTTAACTAGGGCAGCTGCTGTTAGTACCTGATAATGTTTTCATCAATAGGCAAAAACCATGAAACAAACCCAGAAGCAATAAATGTCCACATTATATTAAAAATCCCAATAAGTAGAAACATAAATTCACTAAACAAATGATTTATTGGGTAAATACATTTTTCAAAGAACTATTTGCCTTATAAAGTGACTAATTATAAGATTCTTTGAAGTAAAGAGCTTCCTTGCAAAACTATGCAGCAGTTTAAATAATCTTTTTGTGAATTAGATATACACATAGCAATACCTATGGATCTTAAAAACATGGCACTGGGTGAAAAAGAAAAGAAAATATTTTTAACACAATACCATTTAATAAGCGAATGCATGCAAAGAGAATGAAGGCCAGTGTCTTAGAATGTTAAACACATGACCAGTAACCCCATTTATTTATTCTAGAGAGAGAAAACTTAAACACTCACACAAAATTCTATATTTGAGCATTTATACCAGCTATATCCATAATCACCAAAACCTAGAGACAATCCAAATGCCCTTCAAAAGGTAAATGGATAAACAAATTGTGGTACATGTATACAGTGGGTTACTACTCAGCAAGAAAAAAATTAATGATTAACATAAGTCACAACTTAGATGGGTCTCAGGGGTGTTATGCTGAGTGAAAAAATCTAATCTCAATATGTTAAACACCGTATTATTCTCTTTTACATAACATCTCAAAATGTCAAAAGTATAGTGATGGAGAACAGATCGGTGGTTGCCAGGGTTAGGGTTTGTGCTGAGTACAACTATGAATGGTAGCACAAGGAAATATATTTGAGATGATTTGTACCCTGATTGTGATGTTTGTTAGATGAATCTATACATGTGATTTAAAAAACTATACACCAAGAAAGAAAGAAAGAAAGAAAAGAGAGCTTGTAAAAACTGATGAAAGGCAGAATAAGGTCTACAGTTGACTTAGTAGTAATGCACCAATGACAATGTCATTGTCCTGGTTTGACAGTTGTACTATGGTTATGTAAGATGTTATCATTGAGGGAAGCACACTATTTTTTTCAATTTCTATATGAGTTTACAATTATTTCTAAATTAAAACTTTTTAAGAACAAATGCCCATTAAAAGAATGCATATTAACTACATTTTAATGATTACCTCTGGGAAGAAGGAAATGGTGGGACTACAGGGAGAAGAAGAAAGATATATTCAGAATATATTTAAATACTTGACATAAAATTAGTGCTCTGTTACTAGATTATAAAAACCATGAGGTCAAGAACTATTTATTAGTCCATTAATCTTTTCTGGATCTCTGAGTGGCTGGCAGAGGGATGCATGCACAGGAGCAAGCAAAAGTAGATTTACAGTTGTTCATATGGAAAATAATATAATAACTAATGAATCATAATACAAGGATAAACTGTTTCACATACAACTGTAAACCGACTTTTCCCCCACCCTGTAAATTAATTTCATAATGAACATTCATTCTATTATTAAATAAATCGAACTCCATAAAAGAAACGATCCTAAATTTGTAAGTGTTTGGGGGTAGAAATGTGAACATTTTATGAATACATCCTTTATGTTTTGGTCTGATATATTCTATGTGGTTCAGTTACATCATGTCAATCTCCGTGTATGGAACTGCCATCCACTTGTGAATCAGTGAGAAATAGCAAACGGGGAGCCAGTATGTCTCATCACTGAGACAGGCTTTAATGTCTCTTACCACTACAATTTGACTTTTAACAGAAAAGAAATTACAGTTTTTAGAAATGTCAACATGTAGTTTCTGGAACTCAAGCTGGACTCTTGAATTAGAATACCCCATTTATCCAATTTGGGGTTTTGTTTCACTAGTTCTTATACTTCATGCTCTTTTTTCACCTTAAGAGGGTTTGCATGTAATTTAATATTCCTTTATGATATTTTATGAATCAAGGTCATGTTTTTCAACTAGCAATTGTAGTCCTTAAATGTGTAATAAAGGCTGTTCAGAAATTCACCAGGCCATATTTTCTTACATTTCATTGCCAGTATGCTGGGGAAAAATAAAAACATCTAGGAAGGGCATATTATATTAAACATGATTTGTAGAAAAGACAGAAGCTAATGGAAGGTAGCGAGGGAAAAGGAGAGGGGATGAGAGACAGAGAAAGAATTTGTAGGTAGTGGGAGGGATAATGGTAAAGTAAATAGCTATTTTAATAAATAGGTAGATGTGAATGGGGATGGCTCTGAAAACTTCACATGATCTAAAATCATTATTGAAATACTTTGAATAAAGATTTTCTAAAGGGAGAACTTTTGGTAGCTTTCCACAGCTCTGAAACTGTGGTCCTTCTGAGAACAAGATAAGTAGTTTTCTTATTCTTGACAGGAAATGCCATGTATTTTCCTCACTGTGTTATAAGAAAATCAAACATGTAATGTTTGATTACCTACCCTGCTGCCATCCTCAACATGAAGTGTTTTCCTTTTGCTATGAACTGCGTGTCTCCTGCATTGTCCCTTGCCTGAGCTGCTGAGAAACACAAAGTGATTACAGAAATAGGTGGTTTGGCATGCCCTGTATGACAAAGTTAATTGAGCAATAAGTTTAAAAAAATGTAAGAATTTTATCAGGCATTGTGAAAATGGAGAGTCAGATGGATTTGAGTGAGATCTTCTTTAGAAAATAAAAAAAAATCTGTTTTTAAAAGTGCTAATTGCTCTCCTAAATTTTGTTTTAAAATTTCCATCATTGATCTGGGCAACTGTCACTTACATAGTCCCTCCTCCCAAACAATCCTTGATGAAAAAAATAAAGCTCTAGATTAATTTATGGGAAATGTCTCAGCCTGCATCTACCAGAAAGCAGAACCTGAGACAAGAAGGAGTTTGCACATGGTTTATTTGGTTAAGTGGTCCCAGGGAGCAGAAATGGGAGACAAGAAAGGAAGGCCCATCAGCCCAGTGTGCTCTGTCAGTCTGGTCACCTGTGAACCACTGAAGCTGGGCATGCCTAGAAAAGGGAAGAGAGGAGCTTTTATCCAATTATTCCTGTGATCCTCCTTGGTCACTGGTAGTCCTAAGGGTGAGCAGTCCTGGAACAGGGAAAAGACTGCAAGAAAGACTGCAAGAAAGATTACAAGAAAAGACTGCAGCTTCAGCAAGGTGCTATCCAGTTACCCTTGAGCAAAGCCAATGAACTCAGCAAAGACTAGAATTGGATTGGAAGCTGGGAGGTAGGACACAATGCAGTGGGGGGAGTCAAGCAGAATTACTCATTAACACTTGAAGTCTGGGACTTCTCAACCATTTCAAGCCTTGGGGTTTGATTTGTGGATACTTTGGATTTATATACACAATTTTAAAAATGCTCAAGAAAGATCATACTTGTTTGTGGTGAAGTTAATCAATAAATAAATTCAACTCTCTCATGCAGTTATTGACAAGCAGACTGCTTGGTGTTAGGACCCATGATAGGAATCCCAGCCCTACCTTCTAGAAGCTCATACTTCAAAGGCTGCTCTGAACCACACAGTATTAACATAATCAGGTTCTACTCCATATTAAGGGACCTAGTTAGTTCTAAGTCAAATAACATTTTAATATAAGATCAAGTGACAGTTTAGTCATACATAGTTGACACATTTTCCTAGACTGGAAATCTGAGGTTGTTTAGTAACTTTAGATACTATGAAAGTGGGTTTGGCTGTGTCTAAATAGCATGGATTTGGGAGGCATACAAACATAGTGTCCATGATCACTTCAACTGCTCACTAGTACGACCTTCCCAAATGACCAAAGCCTCTTAATGGCAAAGTTTCCTGATAGGTCAAAGGGTGTAAATAATACCACCTTCATAAAGTATCTGAAAAGACTATGAAAATGTATATAAAGCATTTTACCCAGTACCAGTGTATTTTAGGCAGAAAGTTACTATTAATTCCCTTTAATTGATCATGTGCCTTCATTCCAAGAATAACCAAAGCCAATCTTGAAACTGCTCACATGCACTGGCATATCTGCCTCAGGCTAGTTCCATGGACTGCCCTTCAGCTACCATTCAAACTGAGGTTGAAACTTCCTGTCTAGATGCCATAACACTTTTTTTTTTAATGTCAGCAAGTTTAATTTTACATCTGGGCAATGGTGAAACAAAAAAAGGATGTATACAGTCTTCTGTAATTTGTGCAACACACTAAAACTTATGTGATAGACCAAAAATTAAGAAAAGCTGCCCTATAAGTTTCAATTAAATTTTACATTAGTTTTAATATTTAACATATCAGCATGAACACATTTCCACAAACCACAAAAGACATTTGGGAAAAGCCTATAAGAACATGTTAGAGTTTTACTAGTATTATTTTTCCTCAAAACCATCCTCTAAATAAAGCATGAAATCAGTTGAATTGTCCTCTATGATACAAAACACAAAATCAAGTCACACTGACTCTGAAGTTGTTGAATTGTCTTCAAAGCATACCAAACAACTTCAGTTCATAAATTACCAGAACAGCTCAAATTATATCCTGAAAGAATGCATGTACGTGCCCAATTCTCTCTTGATTTATTTTGTGATTTTAAAGAAAATTGGCTCAGAGAGACTCATGGATAATAAAACATGTTATGGCACCAGAGAAGATCTGTGTAGCAGAATGTTTGAAAACAAAGAATGGATTTAAAATTTGTATATTTAATTGCATGCATAATTGTCAATTGCCAGCAAACAAAGATACATTTTCAGCTGAACCTGTATGGGATATGATGTGTCTGTGGTGATGATGTTAGTTCTTGACTGCATATATGAATTATGAAGTTTGAACTGATATACATAACATGAACAACTTTAAGTATGATCTAATGAATTGACATGTAGACTGATGAGTTAGGAACAAAGTAAGGAAGGAAATATGTATCACAGAATAACCACCTTGAGGGACTTATAATCTAGTGAGAGTCAAGACTAAAAAGCACATGAACAATTTGAATGAATGCTTGTTGTGTTGACTATTATTCTGAAGAGATGAGCAGGGATTAAAACATAATAGGAAAATTGGGAGCCATTTTTCAGTTATTGAACATGAAACTGATAAGATGTCAGTGATAATTTTGGAAGCTTTATGTCCAGAGAAAGAAAATGCATCATTTGGATACTGCTGTGAACTTGTGATGTAACTAAGGGGAGGGCTTGAGTGTAAGTGGTTTATTTAAAAGCAATTCCAGGAAGCACTGGTAGAGACTGGGAAGTAGAACAAGGCAGGGAAAGCAGTCAAAGTATGTTATGAGTAGGTTACCCTTGTGGGCAGCTGGGACTCCACCTGCCAGGGAATAGAGAGCACACTTCAGAATTATATCATGTGAGACAGCTGACAGAATACAGACCCAGGACATTAATTCTTTAGGCTTCCAAGCTGCCCTGCATATGGGTTAAGAGAAAACCCTCAGCATGTACCAGAGCATTCATGACAAGGGGCTATGGGCTCACACTCTCCAGGAAGGTGCTCTGGATTGTCTATGTTTCTCATTTCCTCTCCTTCCTTTCAAGTTAAGAGACAGGCTAGCCATTGTTGGCTACTTTACAAGGAAGAAGTTTCTGATAACTGTGTGGTTTTTACCAACATACCACTGAGAAAAGGAGACTGTAATTGTATCTAAGTTTAGACATCATGGAAACTTTATCATCACATTCATTTCAAATCCATACTGTTCACCTTTCTCCTAGGAGTTTGAAATAACCCCTATGCCATTTTAGACAACCATGGTACCCCTTAGGTAGTCTTCTTTCCTGACTCCAGGCCTTGGGAAAGGACAGACCTCCTGAGCATTTACACTTCCCCAAGAGAATTTGGATTCCCTGCCTCTGGAGTTACCTGATATATTTAGATATGGAGCCTTTTGAAGGAAAACCTCTCTCTTGATGGGCATCACACCCATACTTGGTGAGGCTACTTGTCAAGCTTATTAAAGTTGGCACAATTTCACTGTAAGTAGGAGTGATCTCATCTTATCTTGTAGCTTTAAATACTATAATGCTTCCCAAATCATCCTTATACTGGATCTGAATCCCAGACTCATACCATTGGCCTACTCAAGATCTCCAAGCAAATATTCAAGAAGGTTGTCTGTGGCTTATCATCATCTGCTAATCTGCTCATTCCAGTTTCCTCATCTCAGGAAATGGCAACTCCATTTTTCAAGTAGCTGGATCAAATATCTCAGAATCAACATTGCCTCTTTCTCTTACATCCAAGTCTGATCTGACGACTAGTCCCATTGGCCCTAACTCCCACGTAAATACTCAGAATCTACCCAGTTGTTTACTGCTACTATCCAGGTCCCAACCACCATCGTCACTTCCAAGATTGTCACAGTAACTTTGCTGAATCTACACTTGCTTCCCTTCATTCTATACACAGCACAGCTGTCAGAGTGTCCTCCTGAAATGTTAACCACATCATGTCCCTCACCTGTGCAAACCCTCAAATCACTTCCTCTCTCACTTGTACATTACATGCAATGCCCACCAGGCCCTTCATGATCAGACTCTCCCATTTCCTCCCTGATATTATTTCCTATTACTACTTCCTTCCTCAGACCTCTCTACCTGATGCTCCTGGAACAGACTCGGCACATACCCACCTCAGCATCTTGTATCACCTATTCTTTCAGTCTAGAATGTTCTTCCTTAGATTTTAAGCAAAGAAGACTTCTTTCTCTCCCTCCTTTGGAATTTGACCCAGATTTCACCTGTCCAGTGAATTGCTTTGGCTGTATGTCTAAATTGACAAGCACCCCACATTTTTATCTTCCTTCTGCGCTTATTATCTTCTTGGCATTTAGCATGAGTTGACATATTTTATCTTGTATTGGTTTACCTTGCTGATTTCCTATCTTCTTCCACTAGAATGTATGTACATATTTCATTCCCTGCTAGATTCCCAGGATTGAGAGGAGTGCATATCTCCAAATAAGTGTTCAATAAATACTTGTTGAACGAATGAATGAGTAAAGGAATTCATCATATTAGGTGAAGGAGACTTTCCTTGGGAAAAATGAACTTTTTGTTCATAGACACAATTCCTAGGGAACAATCTCTATAGTTACCAGCTTAGTAGGTGATCACAGAAGCTTTGATTTTGGCCTTCATGAACAGTACTCTGTATGAGGTTAGATTGTTTGGATGCCGCATCAGACCCCTGCCACATTTAGCACATTATTTCTGCATATCCTGTTTGCCAACTTCTTACAGCCAATTCTAGTATGACAATTTTCCCTGGGATGTGAAAGCAGTGGAGAACGCAGATTGCTGAACAAATAGGATAACAAAATTATTACATTTATAATGATAGAGAAAGGTCTTCCTTGTTTCCTGGACTCACCTCCATAAGCCACTGCATTACTCCCAGGGGAACAAGCTAGTTGTAGGACACACACTTGCTGTAGCACAAGAAGCTCATGTGCTTTCCTTCTGCTGAACTGACACATAACCTCCAAAACTCTGGCTCATGGAGGAAATTGTTAACAAGTAAATTGTTAGAATGAGATTATGTTGACAAAATATGTGAGCTTTCATGATATAAGAAAAACTACATCTTCCATTAACATGCTTCCCAAGGCAATAAATAATAAGAACGACCCCATCAGAAAGTGATATAAGCCAGGCGGTGAGGGACAAATACCATATGATCTCACCTTTAACTGGAACATAATCAACAAAAGAAAAAAGCAAACAAAATATAACCAGAGACATTGAAGTTAAGAACAATCTAACAATGGCCAGAGGGGTGTGGGGAGGGGATAGTGGGGAGAGGGGTTTACAGGAACTACTATAAAGGACACATGGAGAAAATCAAGGGGGAGGGTGGAGGTGGGGGGAGGGAGGTGAGTTTGGCTGGGGTGGGGTGGGGGGATGGGGAGAAAATGCAGACAACTGTAATTGAATAACAATAAAAAAAATTTTTAAAGAAAAAAAAATAAAATGAATCAGTCATACAGTAAGGAGGGCAAATGTCCTCTGAATGTGTTTACCTCAGAGGAGAAGGTGGAACACATTGGCATTTCAGACTGGGTTTTTATCCGGAGCGTGTCTCACTACCACTAATGGGAGCTGTGTATTTAAATCACTGCTCTCTAATGCTCAGGGTCTACTTCATCTTTGGTGGCAAAGCTTTGAAAAATTTTTCTTTCTTAAATGATACTCTTTTTAATTATGAGTATATTATAATTATGCTAAATTTTTAACTGTAAATATGGCTTTTTATGAATCCTCCTTGACATCTGTCAGAATATCTAAAAAGAAGAGGCTTTTCACTACTATAAACTGCCTTGTTCACCTGTACCTTCTTCAGAGATACTTGTCTTTCATCAACACAGCAAAGTAGGCTCCTAAGAAAAAAACCTAGTGAGATCCCCAGCCTTCACTACCCACTCAAACCCCAACCCGGATCCCTTCAATATTCAGGATATTTAGAAAGTGCCTTGTTTCTCAATAGAGTGGTGATCTTCTTCAACTGTCTCTCTGGAGAATCAGGCAAAGGTTAAATCCAACATGATCAAAAGACTCCTTAGAATAAAATGCCTAAAGAAAATGAGAAGAACTAAAGTCATAAAACCACCTTTAGTTATTAGGGTAAAAAAGACAGCATTATAGATGATTCTGAAACATCAATAACCTTGGCGAAAATCAACACTCCTATCATGAGCCAGACATGTCTGTGAAACTCATCTTCTCATTTAAGCAGACTGTAGGGGAGGGAGGGTTTCCTCTACCTTCAGATAAGGAAACTTGGCTCGGAAGCTAAATGACTGTAAGAATCAGAGGTGAGACAATATTTTCCAGTGAGATAATAATAACACAAATCCCAAGGAATCAAGACTGCTTAGCTTTTGTCTTCAAGTGTACAAAAGGTCATTTTTTCAGAGACAGGCCATCAGCCGTCTTCCTCTCCCCCAGTATTGGAGTAAACACGAGGTCATAATGCAATGCAAAGGATGTGGACTAGAATAGGAGGGTAGCCTACATCCAGGAATCTCTTGTCTATATATCCAATAGATTACTGTGAAGAATCAGTCAAAAGCTAACTTGTGATGTCACATGGACCAAGCTGCCCCTTGTTGGTGACTGGAGCACACAGCACTGTATCTCCAACAAGCATTCTAAATTTCCGGACTTCACTGGTGGGTTGGACAGAGCACAGTGAAAGCATTTGTTGGATTTGTCATATCAGTTCAGTAAATGGGCAGAGGCAGTCACAATGAGGGTCCTTAATGGAAGAGCAAATAACAGAGACTAATGTTACGTGCATCTGTCTATGACCAAGGGTAGAATTCAGAGCCTCTCAAGTTTCTTCTGCCACTCTTATGGTTTTAAGTGATCTTACGCTTTCAATCCTGGTCAGGGGGCCTCTTTGTCTCCTGGTGTTCAGTTCCAGACCTGAGGCCTCACCTTAAGCTCACTATTATCAGTCCTCACCAAGGGGATTGCAATTCCTTACAAAATATACTAACATTTCACTTTTAAAATGTCTTCTCTTTTTGAAACTCAGCTAGAGCTTAAGGTTGCTTAATATAGGATGTAACTCCAAGACTCTTGGCCTTGTAGCTATTAAAAAAAATTAAAAACACCTCAGTAAAATAGTAAATTTGACATTTTTCTTCTGTTCCAGGAATACCACTACTTTTTAGTGAAACAGAGCCCTTATTCATGTTCTTCTAAACTTCTATAGGAAAGGAACTCATGAGTCTATTCCTCAGTATTTATTTCTCAATCCCCTATGTAGTTTATCAGATAAATAAAACATAATAGAATGCTTATCTAGCTTCTTTGAACAATCCAACACCCTTCCCCATTTGTTAAAATTGAGTGACAAATAGTCTTCTTTTGCTTTCTGTAGGATGACTTGTCTCTAGAACAGGTACTATTGCTAGTTAGTTAAGAACCGTTAGGGATCTTTGTCAACATGGACAAAATTTCCTGTTTTGAGAAGTAAATTATTAAGAAACCAGATCTCCCTGAAATCAAACCTCTTGCCATATGCTCTGTGTAAGCACGGAGTGGAATTGTATGACAGTTGTCAAATGGTGAACAAAAGCTGGAGACCTGCAAACTTCTCTCAGGGGGTTGCTTTACAACTGGCAAGCAGGTGTTGGCACCACCTGCATAGGAGGTAGCAATGGCAGAGAAGGAAAGATGTGATATTGAAACACAAATTTATGTTTTCATTCCACACTGACCTGGGGCATATTTTTCTTACCATGTTATGAGGAATAAATGAAAACATGTGTGACACATAATACATGTTTATGGCCATACTCATTGATCCTCTTCCATTTCAGCTCTCCCTTCTAGCAGCAGATGAAAAATAAGTTAAAAATAATATGACCAAAATGTCATAAACAATTCATATATTGACAAGATGGGAAAAAGCCAGCTGTGATTGTAAAGCCTCTTTATTTTCACCATTTTTCAGAGTACAAATCTGAGAAAAAACAAAGCTGACATTTCCTCATAACTAAGTTATGGGCAGGGCATGACACTCCTGATATTTATTACTGCTTTCGAGAAAATAGAAAACTATCCTGATATCTCAAAATGGTGCTAATTTAGTTCTATAGCATAAACCACTGTGTGTTTCCAACGGGAAACAGATTTGATATCATGTAAGCTATTTATTGACCTCATAAAAAAAACTTACTGAAGGAATATAATTTGAGATTTTTTCCCCATTTTTATTCAACACACATTTGGTGAATTCCTGCATGAACAAAAAATAATATAACTAAGTGGTACAGCTCCAATGATGAGTGGGAACATGTCAGCCTGGAAGGACCCAGAATGGAAGTCATCATATAAGCAAATAAACCCAACACGGTGAGATACCTACAGTATTGCAGGTAATGCACAAAGCCAGGTGCAGGAAATGATGCTTGGTTGGGGGTAGCAAAAGAAATTCTTCTGAACTGCGATTTATTAGTAAAATTTTAAACCACAAATATAAGTTACCTTGGAGAAAAGAGGGCAGATTATTCTAAGAAAAAAATAACATGAATGTGCAAAATATATTTCAGGCCAAGAGAAATATATATATATTGGGTGTGTGCGTGTATGTGTATATGCATACCCAAGTGCATTGGGTAAGATTAGAATTTTTAAGTAGCCACATAAAATTATTCTAAGGACTTCAACTGTCTGGTCAACTTTCTTCAAGCAAGAAGGCAGTTCTACTGTTCAGTGACGTGCTGGCATTAAATGTACAGCAGCAGCTTTGGCAGCACCCCTTACCTTCTCTGCTGCCATTACTCTGTGCCATAACACCATGATGGGAAAACAAAAATAGCCTTTTGTCTCTGTCTCAGAATCAGGTTTTCAAATATTATTCATCAAATGAATGAAAGTAATGGAACCCAAAGGAAATGTACAAACCAATTTTACATACATAGGTTAAAACTGGCAGAGCATCATGAAATGTTGACCTACAATAAATGTGATCTGAGACAATTATAGGAGAGAAGAGCCTTGGCTAACAGTGAGGGAAAATACAACATAAATCCATATGTTTTTAGAAGTAATTAAAATTCCAAATGCCATGAAGGAGATATTGAAGCATGTTCACAGGGTGACCAGGGTGGTCAGGGACTTAAGGGAAGAATGAGAAGCTGAAGACACTAGGACTTTCAGCAGGAAAGGGAGGAAAACAGAAATCTCTGGGAAATCTGAGTTGGCTTCTGATATTTGAATGACTGTGTGGAAAAGATGGATTAAATGTGCTCTGTATGGCCCTCAGGGAATGAAACAGAAGCAAAGGACAGGCACTGTGGTAGAACAAATTTCAGAAACTTTCTCCCCATCAGAGCTGGCCTGTGCTCAAGGAGCAGCTTCTAAGAACTCAACAATATACATAAAGAATGAGGGTATCCTATGATTCAAGGAACAAGAAAGCAGAGTGTTGCCCTGACCAGTGTGGCTCAGTTGGTTGAAGCATCCTCCTGCAAAGCAGGTTTGATTCCTGGTCAGGGCACACGCCCAGGTTGCAGGTTCCATTCCCAGTGGTTTGTACATACATGCAAGAGGCAATGAGAGGCAATTGATCCCTGTTTCTCTCCCTTTCTTTCTAAAAGTAAATAAATAAAATCTTAAAAAATAAAAAAGTGTTAATCAGATCAAAGACTTGTGTCATTTTGCTTTCTTTGTATCCTCTTGTTTTTGTCTCTCCCCTGGAATGATTGGGCTTCTTTTGTCAGAACAAAATGTGAAGGCCATTCAGAGACAGCACCTTTCATACCCAATAAGAAACAATGCTGGCTTTTAGGGTTGATTACCAAGCTGATTCTCACTCTCATACTTTTCCAAACACATTTGTTATATTAACATGTAATAATTAATACTATCACATTGGTGATTATCAAGAAATTTTGTGCAAACAGTGGGTAATTTTTTTTGTTTTATTTGGTTTCTTTTTGAAAGGATAACAGAAATAGATGGATGGTTGAGTGGGTGAATGGATAGATGATGATGATAGACAGATGATTGATAGATAGATAGATAAATAGATAGATAGATAGACAAATGATAGATAGATACATAATGTCATAGACTTTGAGTTTTCTAAGGTGACCCTCACATATATTTGAGTCTCAAGATGGCTTGGGTCCAAAAAAGCTGAAAATAAAATTCAGAGTTTAGGATATCATTGGTTTCCTCCATTTTACTCTTTAAAAAAGTTAAAATAAATTATTTCTAATGACATCTAATATTTATTGGCTACCTAATATGTACCTCATCTCATCTTATTTTTAATTATTTCATCTCTTTTAATAGAAGATTATATGTATGTATGTATGTATTTCCAGGATAATTACATCTGAGCAAATGTAATAAACAACTGTGGCACAATATTTGGCATCAGAATGTATGGGAACTTGGTCCAGTTGCCATTTCTCAGGCATACAACTCAGACCACTGATCCTTAAGCCCCTCCCAGTGTCAGTATGTCCTGAATGTTGGCTATAATATTATAGTATGAGATATGCTCTGGGAATTTGTCAATGATTTGGTTACTATGGCCTATATAATTTGATAATCAGGACCTTAAAAATTAACATTAAAATTGAAAACTTCCAAGCAAATCACAAAATAATAGAAATTTTGTGATTTCTAGTTGGCAATTTTCTAGTTGCCAATAGAAATTAACAAATGTAAAACTGCAGTAGGAACGAGTCAGTAATTGAAATGTCATTTTTTACTCATAAAATTGACAAAGATTTTTTAATGATAATACATAATGAATGCCAATTGACCTAGCCCTTCTAAAGAGCAATTTTGCAGTATATCTCAAAAGATTTAAAATATTGAAGCTACATCATCACTTAACTTTATATGAAAGTTCATTATAGCATTGTTGATAAATTTCAAAAATAATAAATTCATAATCTATAATTTTACTCAAAGATCACTTTAATATTTCATTATTAAACTTTCTAATCTTTATTCTGTTCTCACATACACATGCACACATATATGTTTAAGAGCATTCATTGAATACTTTGCATATTCTGTTTCAACATGCATTTTATCTTTACAACATACACTAAATTAATGCACTATATTTTGTTTAAAACCCTATTGTTGGGCATTTGTGTTTTAACCAATTTTTATATTATAAATAAAGCTGTACTGTATATCCTTGTAGCTTATTTTTAGAGAATTGTTTGTACATGTTCTTTGCCTATAGTTATTTTAAAAGAACAAAAGTTTGAACAGAACACCAGCCTGGCACTCCACACATACCACTCCTGCCCCCTGCTTCCTAGTGGTGGGGCTTCTTGCCTTCTGGATGGGTTTTTATTGGTGAATATTTTCCCGTTTCAACTTTTGTCAGCAGGACTTATTAAGGAGTCACTATGTTCCACAGAAGTCCATGGATTTTTCTTTCTCCATGCTTTGCTGTAAAAGCATTCATGCTGAGTCCCTCAACCATAGGACCCAGTGCTCATGTCCCCTGGGGCAGGATGGGCAGTTTCCTCCGAAACAAAGATTCGACCATTTTGAAACTCCAAGAATGTGTGAATTCAGAATGAAATTCCAACATACAACATGGATGAAACTTGAGGACATTATTCTAAGTTTTAAAAAAAGTCACAAAAAATAAACATTGTGTGATTCCTCTTACACCTAGAATTGTCAAATTGAGAGACAGAAAATGGAAGGGTGGTTGCCAAGGATTGGAAGGAGAGGGAAGTGGGGGACTGTTTAATGGTACGGTTTCATTTTGCAAGATGAAAAGTCCTAGCCATGGATGGTGGTGATTTTGCACAACAAAGTGGATGTATTTAATGTTAACAGACAGGGGGCCTGGCCCTAAGTGGGTCCGCCCAGGGTCAGCTGGTAGTGTGTGGGTCTTGACTTCATGTAGGAAAGATTTCACAACATGAGTCCACATGACTATGAGGGGATGTTTATTAAAGCTGGGGGTCAGGAAACAAGGAAGGGCTTAACATAAAAATAGCAATAGGAGAGCTTACGCTGGGCTGCCTTAACTCGCTGGGAAGTCAGAGAAAAGGGAGCCTTGGGGACTGGTTCAGGGGATTAACCTAGGACAAAATGCCCATTGCTCCCCTGATTGGAAGTCTCAGGGTCTCTAATAGTTTAAGAGATGTGTGCCTGTGGGGGAACAGAAGAGAAAAGAGAAGAAGAGCAGAAGGGAAATGGTACAGCTGCTCCCCAGAGGGAGAACAGGCACCCTGGGTCCTTTGAATAAGGCTTTTATCTTTCTCATGCAGGAATCTTAGGCGAGGTCTCAGGGGAGTTTCAGCAGAATAGTCATCAGCTGTCCAGGCATGCTTTCAGGGTGGTGGTTTCCACTGATTGGTCAGTGCCGGGCATGGGGGTCCTTAATGATTGCGGCTTGTCCTGGCATCACCTCCTGGTTTTGCTGCTTTTCTGGGCCTGGAGCTGAAATACAACAGAGGCCAGGATGTTATTTCTAGGAAGATGAACTTCTGTATCTGGCTGTAAATTGGTCTGCCAATTTGTTCAGCTATCTGTCTCAGTTGTCCGATTCTACTAGCCAAAGAATTTTCCTAGCTTCTCACTATCCTGCCTCACTTAACACTACTGAATTGCCCACCTACAATGTTAAAGATGGTAATTGTTATCTTATGGTGTGTTTTACCACAATTAAAACAAACAAAAACTCACTCAAGACCTGGAAATAGCTTTTCTTGCCCCCCTTGGTTTATAGGTGTTTAACCTGAATAGGTGCATTATTGGAAGACTTGATCTGGTGTCTTATTATGTGAAACTTTTGAGGCCAAATATTTGTTGTTTTATTCGTTGGGAAGAAACCTATCAGGTTAGCTGTTATCTCCTGGTGCTACCAAAACAAATGTTTCATTGCACTGGGAAAGTTCAAGCCCCTGCCGACCACAGACCTAGGAGTACAGTTTGTAGCCATTTAGCCTTTGGCAGCAGAGCGCAGGGTATGCACAATCTCTTAGCAGGTAAAGACTAGAAATAATATAGCCAGGAGGCATTTGTGAGAAGCTACTCTCTTTGTAATGCCATGGGAACCCTGAATTTAAAATTTCTGTGATAATCACAAAGAAGTTAAGCATTAATTCATTACTTTTTTCACTCACCATGCAAAGGCTGTCAACATTCTCTTCACAATATATCCAAATATGACACTTTCTCACCACCAATACTGCTGGCAGCTTAATCAAAGCCACCATCTCCTCTCACCCAGAACATTGCAATGGTCTCCCAGACAATGTCTCTACTCTCTCCTTGCCCCACCGTCCTCTATTTTCCACACAATAACTCATTTTGTTAAAATGCAAATCAGATTCCTCATTCTTCTGCTCAAAACTCCTCCAGGGACTTCTCATTTCCCTTAGAAAACAATACAGAATTGCAAATATTACATGTGCTTAATATGTTTATTAAATGAATAAAACAACATAAGTTAATTGAATGCCTGTTCACCATCAGGAATTGAGCTGGACTTGGGTTACAAAGACAAAAGACATTCCTTTTTTTTTCTTTTTTTAAATATATTTTATTGATTATGCTATAATAGTTGTCCCATTTTTTTCCTCCCCTTTATTCCCCTCCTCCCACACCACCCCTCCCACCAGCATTCCCCCACTTTAATTCATGTCCATGGGTAATACATATAAGTTCTTTGGCTTCTCCATTTCCCATACTATTCTTAACCTCCCCCTGTCTATTTTGTACATACTACCATTTATGCTTTTTATTCCCTGTACCTTTTCCCCCATTCTCCCCTCTCCCACTCCCTGCTGATAACTTTCCATGTGATCTCCATTTCTATGATTCTGTTCCTGTTCTAGTTGTTTGTTTAGTTTATTTTTGGTTTGGTTTTTTTTTAGCTTCAGTTGTTAATAGTTGTGAGTTTGTTGTCATTTTACTGTACATATTTTCTATCTTTTTCTTAGATAAGTGCCTTTGACATCTCATATGATAAGGGCTTAGTGATAATGAACTCCTTTAACTTGACTTTATCTGAGAAGCACTTTATCTGCCCTTCCATTCTAAATGATAGTTTTGCTGGATAGAGTAATCTTGGATGTAGGTGCTTGCCTTTCATGACTTGGAATACTTCTTGCCAGCTCCTTCTTGCCTGCAAGATTTGAGAAATCAGCTGATAGTCTTATGGGAACTCCTTTTTAGGTAACTCTCTCCTTTTCTCTTGATGCTTTTAAGATTCTCTCCTTATCTTTAATCTTGGGTAATGTAATTATGATGTGCTTTGGTTTGTGCTACCTTGGGTCCAACTTCTTTGGGACTCTCTGAGCTTCCTGGAAATCTATTTCCCTTGCCAGATTAGGGAAGTTCTCCATTATTTTTTCAAATAAGTTTTAAATTTCTTGTTCTTCCTCTTTTCCTTCTGGCACCCCTAGGATTCAGATGTTGGAACATTTCAAGTTGCCCCGGAGGTTCCTAAGCCTCTCTTCATATTCTGAATTGTTGTTTCCTCATTTTGTTTTGGTTGAATATTTATTTCTTCCTTCTCCTCCAAACCATTGATTTGAGTCCTGGTTTCCTTCCCTTCACTATTAGTTCCCTGTGCATTTTCCTTTATTTCACTTTTCATAGCCTTCACCCTTTTCTCTATTTTGTGACTATATTCAACCATTTCTGTAAGCATCGTGATTACCAGTGTTTTGCACTCTGCATCTGTTAGGTTAGCTATCTTTTCATTGCTTAGTTATATTTTTTCTGGATCTTTGATCTGTTCTTTCATTTGGGCAGTATTTTTTTGTCCTGGCATACCTATTACATAGTAAGGGGTGCAGCCTTAGGTGTTCACCAGGACAAGCAACCCACTTTGCTGTGCTGTGGCACTGTATGTGGGGGAGGGGTCCAAGAAGGAACAATGCCACTTGCTCAGCTCTCAGTCAGCTTTCAGTCACTTCCTCCAGTACCTACAAGCAAATTGGGCCCTTCTGGTGCTGATTCCCCTGGGGCTGGGAGTGTTGGGGGGGGGAGGTAGGACCCTGTGGATCTCTCCAATGAACTTTCCGATGAGGCTGGGAGTATCTCCTGCTGCCTCACCCTCCACAGGTTTTTTCAGTCAGAGGTTTTGAGGCTTTATTTCCCCCTGCTGAAACTCTGGGTTGCTCGGCCTGTCTGGCTCCCCAGTTGTTCCTCCTGGTTTATGTGCACACAAATGTGGGACCACCCACTCCACCAGCCACTGTTTTGCCATGAGTCCCCTCCACCCCAGCTGCCCATCCTCACCTCTCCTACCGGTCTGGATGAATGTTCCTTTATTAACTCCTTGGTTGTTGGACTTCCATACTGTTCAATTTTCTGTCAATTCTGATTATGTTTTGTTTTTAAATTTGTTGTTGTCCTTCTTCTGGTTGTGCAAAGGAGGCAAAGTATATCTATATCTATCTATGCCTCTATCTTTGCTGGAAGTCTCACAAATGATATTCTTTTCTCCCCAAAAGTTTATATTCTAGGATATGAAATGAACACACAAATGAATGAATACAAAAATAATGGTGTTTTATCCTGGTCAAAGTCTGAATAAAGATATTTTAGGCACAGACAATGGGGTGGCAGGTCTACATGGGTAGAAAAAAAGGATGAAGGAGAGGTGATAATTAAGTCAGAAAATGGTAGAAATTACAGGGTGATAAAGGGTATGGAGAGGCACTCTCTCTGGGCAAGATAACTGCAGGAACAAAGTTAGGAGGTGTGAATTCATAGCTAAGGAGCAGCAAGTGCTTTAATATTATGGGGACCTGAGGCATATACAGGCAATAGGGACCAAAGCTTAGGTTAGAAAGGGTAAATTAAAAGCGTTACAGGTCTATAATTTCATTGTTTGAGTTTATGCACATCTTCTTGGCACTGGGGAGTCACTGAGCTTTTTACATTGGGAGAGATTGGATTCAATTTATTCATCTAGAAATAATGGGACAGGTCCTTTAAAGGGTTCAGAGTTGATTAGTCGTAGAAACTTTTATTGACTGTCTCCTATTTACTAGGCTCCATGCTAAGTCCTTCATTTTTATGTTATTAATTCTCAGATCAACCTATGCAATCAGTATTGTTATCTTACCTCTGCATAGAAGGAAATACTAAGGCAGAAATATGTTAAGCCTAAGGTCAGACTGGAGTAGTAGGTTACAGAAACAAAACAGAAACCCAAAGTATCAGACTTTAGAAAGAGAAGGGAAAACCATATTAAAAATATAGAAGTTTCAGAATATAGTCTTTTATCAAATGTGAGAGGTAAGCAAGGGATAAGAGCCTAGCATACTCCCTGGGCTTGTAGCTTACGGGACTAAATAAGGGGTGATGTGGATTGCCAGTATAAGAGATAGGACAATTTAGAAAGACAGGGATAAGTTTCTTTGAACATGTTTGCTTTCATATACCTGTGGGAAACCTGGAAAGCATGTGGATATATGGGTAAGCAGATGGACACGCATGTTTGGATCTCAGGTGAGGGTTGTGCTGCCAGTGGAAATCATCTTCTTTCATGGAGTCCAAAGGAAAGCATTCTGAGAGACCTACGCATGCATGGGGGCTAATGGAAGAGAATTATAAGTTGAATTGTGTCCCCATAAAAGATGTTGAAGTCTAAATGCTCTGTACCTGTGAATGTGCCCTTACTTGGAAACAGAATAGGATCTTTGCAGATGATCAAGTTAAGAAGAGATCTTAGGGTGGGGGGTGTTAATCCAATATGACATGGGTTTATAGAAAGGAGAAATTTAGACACACACTGACACGGGGAAAGAAAGAGATAAGAGCTGAGATTAAGGTGATTCATCCACAATCCGAGTAATGCCAAAGATTGCCAGCAAACCACCAAAAACTAGGAGAGAGGCATGTAATAGAGTCTCCTTCACAGCCCTTGGAAGAAAGCAAGCCTGCCAAGACCTTGATTTCAGACATCTAGCCTCCAGAACTCGGAGACAACAAATTTCTGTTGTTAAAGCTACCAACTTGTACTTTTTTAAAGCAGTCCTAGGAAACTAATATAAACAGGTAGAGAGGTTTCTGCATAGAAGAGTAAGTGATTATTAATGATGATTGAATGAATAGTGTCAGTTCAAAAACAAGTTTGCCAGTCAGAGAAGCAGGAAAGGCTCTTCTGAGGCTATTCCAAGTAAAGAGTGAGCTTGTGAAAAGGCACAGAAGTATAAGAAAGCAAACACCAGCAGTGTGCTCTGGGCAGAACAAGCTGCAGCTGTAGATATGAGAACACAGGAATTTGCTCATGAAAGTCCCTGTAAACTGCACTATAGTACACATCATCTTCTAAGTGATAGACAGCAATCAAAGACTCAAAAGAATGATTAAATCTTTTTTGTGTTTTAAAATGCTACTGTTTTGTAAATATAGTGGCAATGGCAGCATCATTTTTGAATCTACCAAAATTATCCCATTAAAGTAAACAGAGCAAAACTGAAGAATCATGGAAAATATCTTCAACAAAACATAGTGCTGAAATACCCCCATAATTATGTAGGAACAAATTAGTGACAGTTTATAAAATCATGTGATATCAGCAACTATGCAGGAAGAAGCTGAGGGAAGGCCTTGAGACAAGGATAACCTAACAGGCACTCTCTGGAAAGGACAGTAGACAAAATTAGAGGACCAAGAGAGACTGGAAGGGTGTTCTCAGGGATCTGATGCAACAGTGAGTCCAAGGGGACTGTAACACAATAAGGGTTAATGCTATTGGAGCAGCGTCATTCTTAACAAATCGAAGACACTTCAGTGGCAAACCTCCACATTAAGAAGAATCTGCAAAGACTAGATTCTAAATTGAGCAGGATAGGAACAACCACAAGCATTGAAAAAGAAGGAAGGGAAAGGTGAACAGAGGCCCTTGATCTCAGAAAGTTAACAAGTAATGTTGTTTTATCATTTCATGAGGACAATGGAGGAAGAACTCTAAAGCTTTGACACCAGTAAAGGTATCTTAGCACACTCTCCCTCCTAAAAGTACATGAAAATTAAATTAAATAATTTTTAAAACAAGAAAAAGCTCAAAATTATTATGAGGAAGAGAATAAAAATACTGATCTTCCTACAGATAATGAAAGCATACCAGAAAAACACATGTAGAAAACAGTAAAACCATGAGCCAAATATTTCAAAATGAGCTGAAAGAAATTAAGGGAATTATCATAATTAGAAAAAATCAGAAAGGAAATAATCTGAAAAAAATAACATTTTACAAGATTCTATAACTCAATATAGAATTTTAATCTGTTAAAATATTAGGTCAGAGAGGAAAATTCAACCAGAAGAATGTGACACTAGTCAAACACCATAATTCAAAGGTAAATAGAAGATGGAAAAGGAGGAAAACATTTTATATGAAAATCAACTTTGAATTAAAAGGATTCAGAGAAGCTAATAGATATAGAAGATAAAGAAGATAGAACATAAATAAATAGGAGACCCTAAAGAAGAAAACCAAAGCAATGGATTAGAAAAGAATTACTAAATGCTGTAGTTCAAGACCACTGGAAACAACACATTGAAACTTGAAACTACAGAATGAAGCAGCCCAACGCATCCCTGAGAAACTGGATGCAGCACAGCTAATATCAAGTTACATTCTCATAAAACTATAGGTCTTTAAAAGAAGCAAAATATTCTTTGGACATTCAAGCAAAAAGAGCAAGTAGCTTATTAAAGAAAAAAATATAAGATTTTTATCACACTTTTCTACAACAGTGCTTTTTTGCTAGGAAACAATGAAGTAGCAGATTTAATATGCTCAAATAAATAAATTACAGATATTTTGTTTTGCATGGCATATGCATGAATTTTACAGACATACAGCCTGACCCTCCAGTGGAAAGAGTGCCCAGGCTTTTCTGCTCTTGCACTTCCTTCTTGTATCCCTAGTATCATTCTTCTCCCTTGGCATCTAAGAGTCTTTGCTTTAGGTAAGTCCAGTTCTTTCACAGAGTCCAGAAATGTGCACAAGTCTCCAACTGAAATTGTGAGACTTCTTAAGGACTGTACAGCAAAAGAAACCTAATCTTCACTCAAGACAAGATCAATAACCATGAACTCTTTTTTAAAAGATTTTATTTATTTATTTTTAGACAGAGAGGAAGGGACAAAGAGAGGGCAATAAACATCAATGTGTGGTTGCCCCTCACAGCACCCCCAACTGAGGACCTGGCCCAAAACCCAGGCATGTGCCCCAACTGGGAATTGAACCAGCGAGCCCCTGGTTCACAGGCTGGTGCTCATTTCACTGAGCCACACCAACCATGAACTCTTACAAATATGCAAGAACTCAGAGAATAGCAACCCTATGTACCTTTTTAAAGGACCTACTAGAAAATAAGCTTCAAACAACCAAACATACTGTAAAGATATTGACATAAGGGCTGATGAAGTATTCTCACCAGTGAAAAATAAGGGTAATAGACTCAGAATATTAGCATTTTTCAATCCCTGAGGAGTGAGTGGATCTGGGATATGTTGATCAGGGACGATGATATCATGAAAGAGAACATTAGTGACTTCTCAAGCTAGTGCTCCTCAAAGAAGTCCTCAACATCACCTGCTAAAAATGGCCAAACTTGAATGTGATCAAAATTCTAACACTAACTACCCAGTTGAAGAAAACATGAAGAATAGATATGAACCATACCACAAGTATAAAGTCATCACAATCAAGACAATGAAAAATATGCAAGAAATGAAAAAGAAATGGAAAGAGTATTTGTGATGTAGAAAAAATTAAGATACATAACAAATACTCATCATGTTTGGGCATTTTTTGGATTGTATTTTAAATAAACTGTAAAAAAAATATGATAATCAGGAAAGTATGAACATTGTGTATTTGATAACATTAAAAATTATCCTTATTTTTAAGTATAATAATGGCACTGAACTTATGTTTGTAAGTTATTTTAATATAATATTTATAGATGAAATAATATGATGGTGCCTGGGATTTGCTCCAAAATAATCTGGTGGCAGGGAGCAAAAATATAAATGAAAAAAGCTTGGTAATGTATTGATAATTACTTAATCTGGATGAAGTGTATAGTGCATTCAATATAGTATTTTTTCTCCTGCATATGTTTGAAATTTTCAATAATAAGTTTTTTTAAAGACATAAGGAAGGTGTACAAGCACATACATTCTAGTACTTCAGACTCGATTTGTGCCCTGAGAGAAATCCACCTTCTGAACATGGTTGAGCATGTAGAGAAACTGACAAGACAGTGTGTGTGCAGATTTTTGAAGTAGCAAATCTCTTCTACACCTGAGCTTCTAACACATTTCACCTCACTCTTCAAATTGCAATTCAATGCAATGCCTTTAATGAGTACTAAAATTGCAGTCACTTCTCAAAGTGAACATTTAAGAACAAGGCAACTCTTAAACAGTTAAGTTTGGGCCTTAATATAAGCCACGAGAGTAACTGTTTCTCGTGTGTGTTTGCGTATAGTGGCTTGCAGAAAAGAAAAATCTCCCTGGTGTTTAAATGACAAATTATCACTCATCTCTTTCTTATTCTCCATGCTTCCCTTCTAGATATTTCCACACAATATACCTAGGTATTCGAAGCCGGCAGAGTGGGGAGAAGGACAGATGGAGATTTTACTGGAAAATGGTGTATGAATATGCAGATGTGAGTATGCTGCATTTGCTCGCCACCTTTCTGGAAAGTGCTCCACAGCTGGTCCTGCAGCTCTGCATTATCGTACAGACGCATAGCTTACAGGCCCTCCAAGGTAAGGGCTTGCAATTTGGTTTCGGAATTTGGGGAAAGACTGACTGGCTACTTTTGTCACAATCCAAGGAACTGTACTAATGCCTTTTGTTGCCACAGGCCATGGCGCTTCCTGTTATATGCTTGCTGTTTGTCACTGAATTTGTAAATGATGCATATTTTCTTCTTCACCATCACTTGTTAGGACTAATTTATACAAAGACTTTTTTGCCCTCAAGTTGCCCTCTGAGTAGCAAATATAAATTTTATGATTTTTACACTTGGTAAATATGGTATTACAGTCAACTGAGGCTTTCTGGTTTGTAGGCTAGAGTAATATAAAAAAAAAAACCTGAAAAGGAGCTGTAGTTCTTTCTCTCTCTCTCTCTAATTAATGTACATATATGTAATATATATCATATGATATATATGAATATTGGGGCAATTTATAACATTTTATTTTGACTTTAAGAAATGAAGAGATATTCAAAGAAAATGGTAGAGGATTACTTTAATATTTTTTAAAAGGCCACATGGAAAAATTAATATTTAACAATACATTGTTTTATAATACTACTGTTTTATAACATGAATATTATTATCAGATTAATATTTTAATGTTTTGCTGTATTATTTGATTATCTCATCAGTAAGACTATTCCATTTATAGTAGATTTGCTCTGATGTTTCCTTAGGGTTGGCTGCTCAAATCTTTTCTAGAAGCAGAAAGAAGATTAGACAGACAACAAGCAGCTAGATAGGTGAATAAATGGGTAGATGGATGATGGATAGATAGCCATTTTTTAAAGGAGTTTCCAGGTAATTTGACAATCCTGTAACTCAATAGATGTACTTAACCAGTTAACGTATTCTAATGTGCTCGTTTTGCTTCAATCTCAGCAGAGCCTTGCTCTATGCACATACATGTTGCTGTCATGTTCTGGGCCATGCGGTAACTTGAGACTTCATCTGGTTGGTGTGGGGAATCTCTACAACATCCTTATAAATTTTTATAACAAGGAGCACATTAGCTTAGGCTGAATGCTTTAACTGGGGGCAGGGGTGCAGACGGCATGTTATAAGAAAAGAAAGATGGAGGGTGTCCTGGTAGCCAGTGACCCATTTATGTATGAATTCCTGTCTCAAGCCTGGCTCTTTGCTAATGTAGCTTTGATCTAAGATGTTTGAGAAAAGGGTCAAAGAGATGTATAGGACTCTCAAATGTTAGAAAGCAAACTGGAAGAAAGAGAAAGTAGAGTATTTGAACAGAAACAGAAGAGAAAAGCAGGGAGAAGGCAAGGCTTATAAATTAGTTGTGAGTGACCCTGTTCAGCAGTGAAAGCTGTGCAGGGAGGTTCTGGCTTTGGTTATATCATTTCCTGTTGTGAGACCTCGTGCAAGACAATCTTTCTAGGACCCAGTTTCCCAAATGTAAAGGTCACAAACTAAATGACCAGTAAACTCACAGGGCCAGGTATGTGCATTAGGAAATGGTCTGTAAATAAGCACACAATTTGAAAGGCAACATCAAACAAAAATCTCTGTCAAAGTGTCCAGTACTTACCTCCAGAACAGCATGGCCGCTCCTTAGTATGGTTACACAGTGAAAACTCTCTGGAAAAGGAAAACCCAAGTCCAAATGTGGAGGGTTGCCAACTGCCTTCCTATGGCCCAAAATTACTGTCTCTACTAATTTTCTAAATGAATTAGAACATTACACAGAATTTTTATCCTAAAAATGATGGAGATAGAGGAGGAAAGGTGAGAGAAGATCTAAGAAAATGAGATCACCTCTTTTGTTTGAGAATTTTATTTAAAGTCTTATAGAAAAAATAAAAAAGGGTAATCCTTGGGTTTTATCAGATTATCCACCCAACATAGGTATCAAAATCTGTGTTTCTTAGAATTGCGGCTCTTTCCTGACACTAATTATCCCCCACTTACCTGCTAAGCTCATGTTTGCATCAGGTGTGCTATGGACTTTTGGGGCCAGACCTCACTCTTGGTTTTGCTTTTTAATTGATTTTTAGAGAGAAAGGAAGGGAAAGAGAGAGAGAAACAAAATGTGAGAGAGAATCATTGAACGGTTGCCTCCCATGGGATCCCCAACTAGGGAACAAACCCATAACATTTCTAACCAGCTGAGCTACCAGCCAGGGCAACACCTGGAGTTTTTAGAACACGAAGGAATCAGAATAGAAGTAGGTCTGTTTTCCTGCCCAGCAATGCCTTCTTTGGGGGAAGCATTTGTTTGTAAATCATTCTGCACATGACAGCTAAATACACTAAAAAGTGTAGAATGAGATTTTCCATTAATGATAAGTGAAGGTGGAGACTGGAAATGAACTAGAGCCATCAGAAAAAGATGAAAACACTTGGGTTGGTAGGTTGGCAACTACTCACATCTACTGAAGGTCTGATTTTGTTCTAGATAGTTCCTTTACAAGAAAGGTTTGTTTCTGCATGATGGTTCCACTGTGTGGGTGTGCACACCTGGCTGTCAGAGCCAGGTGACTGTTAAGTGCATCCTGGAGTGTGGTTTACACACACTTTTTATGAAGGTTACATGGTATGCTTTGGTCCTGCACAGCATCCCCTGGCTGCTCCATGGAGAATGCTCTTGGACCACATGGAGTACAGCACTGAGCACTGCTATGTTGCTAGGGAAAGCCTGTGGATCATTGTTTATAACTGAGTCAGCATCTTCTCTGCCAGCTGTGGGGGATTTGGTCTACAAAACCAAAAGTGAATGTTCAGAGAACATACTCACAAAACTAAAAGTGCCTTTAGAAACCCTTTAGTCCAGCCTGCTCATTTTACAGATTCTCAGGGTCATACAAAAGGCCAAGTAGGGTACCTTCTGTCTATGGAAGGTGGACATTTATCTTTCTATCTTTGCTTTCACCATTTAGGTAGAATTAAAGGGTTTACATGGATCTGAGATATTTGAAAATAGGACCGATGGGTGTTGGACCACATCTTCCTATAGATGTGTCCTCTGCCTGGAGACACCCAGGAGTGCTGTTGCATGTTTCTGCTGACCAGGCACAATCTTTCTTCCTCCTTTACGCTTCCCTCCATCTCTGTTTCCTTCCTGAGCCACCCCCCGCCCCCACTTCTGGTGGGGATATGGTATTGGATTGGAAAACTGTAACAAGTTGCAAACTGAAAACTCTGTGACCATAGGGTGCTATACGAGGTGCTGTCTTATCTACTGTGCCATCTTATCTATGCATGTACAGCTGGATCTCCTTCAGTGTTTCTTATGTGCCACAGTTGGATGTTCCTAGGGAAACTGCAGATGCAAAGAAAAGGAGCAGTTATGTCTAAGGTAACAGGGGCATGAAAAGAACTGGATGTTCATCTTCAAGGTTCCACTCTTCCCTGATTGCTCTTCTCAGAACAAGAACCAAATTGTCCTTCCTGGAACAGTACAAACTGAGAAACAATTATACTTGAACAGGTCTCCACTGAACCTGTCAACTTCCAGCACTAGGCTTTATCTCTGATTTAATCATGCAGTAAGTAGGGAGAGCTGATAAAAGATTTTCACAACTAACAATATTTTAGGAGTACATCAAGTTCCATAAGAATAGAATTTTTAACCATAAGATTTTAAATGTCATATTCCTTGTTTGATTTTCTTACTGGTTTTCAAAGAGTGTCCTTCATAGAGTAGTAGATGGGTAAAGCTGGGTTAAAAAAAGCAATTTTCCACTCTTTATCTGCTAAATAAGAATATTTTAGATACTTTAATTCAGAGCTATTTGCAAATTCTCTACTGTTTTAATGCCACTGATTATTGGTATTAATTTTACAAGTTGTATTTGTATATATAAATCCCAAGAATCTTTACCATAAAGATGATAAAAATATAAATCAGGTTCCTGATTCCTTTGTCAGTGGGACCCTCTCTCAGAGAAGGGTTGAATTTGGAGACTCTTTCTGAAGATAAGTTTCTTTTTGAAATGAGGAAGGATTTCTATGGCATTGCCTGCACTGGTTTTCATGTGCTGGAGGTTGTGTCGTTGTTGTTTGCTGTCGGGTAGCTCCACACTTTAGTCTTTTAATACAATACAGCTTTCTGCCCACCTTCCTTATTAAAAAATGGCAGTAATAAGATCACCCTAGTGAGATCAACCTTACCTTGTGCTTCACAACTTACATTGACCCTAGTGATCTTTGTGTCCCCCATCTGACCACATTAGGAGTGATATAGAACATATTTTCCCTACGGCTTTCTGGTTTTGACATCAGAAACCAAAGGTAGGATAAAAAATAACATAAACCCCATGTGTTACTTTTTTGCCAACGGTTTATTGTGAATATTTGTGAGAGAAAGGAAAGAGGACTAAAAGAATTTCCTAATTATTCTTTTGCTGTTTTGCGTCCTATGAGACTGATGGGGAAGTCAGATGTTAAGGGGGCTGTCCTCATACATCTGGCAGACACTATCCCCAGCTAACTAGGGTCACTGAGACATTCCTGAAGTGTGAAAACCACCTCATTTGTCATATCCTGATGAGAACTTTCAAAATCTAAATCATTGGATTTAGAGCTGTTCAACTTCATAGTAAAGCAGGTAGAGCCACACCCAGCTACTTTTTACATGCCTCAGGTTAGAGAAGAAACCCAGCTACCTTCAGCCCCAAGTCCTTCTATCTCCGCCAAATGCCTCCTCTCTGAATGGGCCTGGCTCCACCTCTGGATTTCTGCCAGGGAGGAAAGGCACAGGCCTGGGTGCCATTCTGTGAGTGGGATGGTGTCCCACATCCCTTTAGATCTGTCTCCTCTGCGGATGCTATTTTCATTAGTCAATTAACACATTTATTGTCTATTGTGTGCATAACGGTGTGTGAAGCTCTGCAAAATTTGTCTTAAAACAGTTCGCTTTTTATTTTCAAAGTCTATGTGATGTTATAAACAATGTGACAAACATATTTAGAAACACCTAATTTATCTGGGTGTATTCCAAAATGAGCTGCCCCGTTTCCTAGAGGGGATAATATAAAAGAGAGAGGAGTCCCAATGACATATCTAGTACACCCTCCAGCAAAAAGGGGCCACACAACCAGTGCTTAACAGTCCATCACAGGGCAGTTCTGACTGACTCACAGACTCTTGGAAGGGACCTCCAAGGCCATCTAGCCCATCACTCTACCTGACACATGAGTCTGATCAATCCACCTTCATTACCTACATTCAACCTCAGGGTCTACCCTCTTACTGGGAAGGGACCTCACTACAGTAAAAGTTCTCCCAAAATACTGTATTTTTAACAGTTCTACATATTTGGAATATTTTAAATACTAACTTTTCATTCTCAATTACACCTGCAATTGAAGATAAAGTAGAAAACACCAATATGCAAAAGAAGAAAATAAAAATTACCTTCCTGCCACTCAGAAATAATAAAAATCCTGCCACTGAAATGTTATTAAGGATTATATGTATTTTATTGCTTACCATTAAACACTTCTTTCATGTTTTAGTATATACTATGTTAAATTAAAATTAAAATTAAAATATGGATACTATTTTGTAACATTTTTTGACAGCACAGAAAGAACATATGCTCATGACAATATATATAATTCCACATTCTTTCTAATGACTACATAATATACCAACATAAGGATTATCCTTTTCTTTTCCATTCAGTCCTTGTTTTTTTAAATTATAAGTTATCATCTATATTTGCTGTAATAAATAATCTTATGATAAACATAGTAAGAACTAAATATTTGCAGATAGCTTTAATTATTTTTCAAAGATAAACACCTAAAAGTGAAATTACAAGATTCAGAGCAAATCAGGTGCAAAGGCTTTTGATCCATAATGTCAAACTGGCAGTTTTAAAATATATTTCTTAAGAAACATCATGCAATGGCTCGTGTTTCTGGCCTGGATGCCCAGAAAGTCAGTGAGGGCAATGTGTGACAGGGACTGAGGTTGGGGCAAATCTCTTGCAATTGGGAAGGAACTCTTAATAGTGCTTCTTCAAATATGAAGGGCTTAATTCAAGAAGTGCCCTGGCTTCTTCCCTTGTAACTTCATTGTATCCAGCTTTACAAATTTCATTAAATCGATTCTATTAAGCAGCAGCCCATCATTACTGTTAAAACAAAATGTTAAGAACTGCTTCACCAGAGACTGTTGATTTGAACCAAAGCATAAGGAAAGCAGACATAAATTTCTCAAAACTCATGAAAAAATCTGACTAAAGAAAACTTATAAAGAGCTTAACCATACAAAAAATAAGAAACAGTAGACTCTCCATTAGATAGTAGTGATTTCTTTTAGCTTTATAAATAAATTAAATTTCTCTGATAGCATTTTGTGCAAAGCTCTGCTGGGGATGAAACAAAGACAGCCTCTCCTCCCTCCCAGGTGCTGACAAATTTGGTAGAGGCACACAGACAAGGGTGATGCTGGTGATGATGCTACCACTCTGCACTTGGCTCCTAGAAGGCCATCAATGGATATTTGTTGAAAGAAAGGAAGAATGAATGCCTGCTATGTGACAAAGTCCTATATGACAATGAAGGTGTGGTTGATTTTAAAAAATGGAACAGTCTCTGCTCTCAGAGAATTCAATCTAATGGCAAAGAGAAACCAAAAAATAATTGTTATAACTCACTGTGCTATTTCTTATTGGTGGCTGTGTTAAGATTCTTTGGTGGCACAGAATGATCTCTTATGGAAAATGATACAGGAAAGTAGAAATGCCATGTATTTCAAAAGACGAGGATGTCAGGGAATGTTGGAAAAATCAGGGAAGTTTTCATGAAAAAGATAGCCTTTGAACTGGGTCATAAACAAATCCTAACATTTTGTCATGTACTATAAAGAAAAGATAGCAACATAAAACCAAAAAGATGAGGCCATTGATTTGGTTTGGTCCCTACCTATGTCTGTTCAACAGTGCTAGTGATAATAATGGCCTCAAAGCTGTGGGGTTGTTTATAATATGCACATAATAGGCACATAATAAGATCCATTGCTCATACTTGAAATACCTCTCAAGGAGCAGGATAAATCCTTGCATGTCTGCTTTAAAAGAAGCACTATCTATATTTCCTGTATTTTTTTCCTTTTCAGCCTGTGTTTTTACATTGTTCAGTACTTGGGATTATCAATTAATAAATCAATAAAATAGTACACCACCAGTCTGCTTAACCAACACATAAATGGAATTGAGTTTTAAAAACTCATCACCATCAACAACTTTGTAAGGAGAGACTTGTAAAACTGGTATGGTGTATTGGCCACATTGCTCTACCCTACTGAAAAGTATTGACAGAATAAACAATGAAGTGCCGTAGTGTAATGACGTTATTGACCTGCTCATTTCACATTCAATAGTCTCTGAGTAATGGTACCACCCAAGTTACCCTCAGAAGAGTGGACAGAAGCTTCATTTGCTTATCACTGATTCAAGTGCTTGAAATCAACTCTGTATGGTAGATCAGCCCTCAGCACAGCTGTGAATAGTTTTGAATTTGAATCATTTTGAACATAATATGAAGTAAGAGCCTGACTATTTTTAGGTTCTACTTAATTATCTCCAATAATCAAGCACGCATCTTGGTATCTTTCCACTCAGTATTCCTTCTCTCTCCCTTGCTCTCCTTTCCTGGAGATGTGAGTGAGCACAAAGGCATATTGAGGCATAGGGTGTGAGTGAACAGATAATGTGACTAATTGCACACGCATGGCTAGGGAGAGAAGAGGCCTGGCGAAAGGTGCAGAGTAGTTGGTATGACCCTTCTCCAAACAAAGCATGCCTAAAGGACTGCCTGCAGTGAAAAGTGTCCCCAAACACTCCCTGCTTCTTTGCTGTTCTCATGGCTTCTTTCTTTGTCAATATCCAACTTCCCCAGATTTCAGTAGTTTTTCAGCACTTGCTCCTTCCAGGCAACAGAAGCCAGCCACATCTATTTTCCGTTTACCTGACCATTAGCCCAAACTCAGGGCAGGTATTCACTTTGACTGAATATCGACATACTGTATTATTTCTAAACACTAAAAATAACTACTGTGAATAGTAATCAAAATGCTCACTGAACAGGGGCAAGGTGAGGTCAACTTAGTAAAAAATTCAAAAATGGCTTACTGTGGTATTTTCCTAAGTAGCTTTTGTTCTAAAAATCCACAGCCAGTTAAGTCATCAGCATTTTCCAACCCAATTCTGGTTGGGTGTGTGGATGAGAAAAGCTCCCACTACTACTTAAATACTTTTCACTATGAAATTACTAAACCTGTTCTTTACAGACAAACTTTGGCCATCCTAAAGTGTACCTTTTGTTCTAGAAGTATATTTTGCATTTATTAAGCAGATTGGAGTTAGACTGAGTTTTAAAGCATTCCTTAGACATGTAAGCTAATGTTTTCTTGATGACTCCACAGGAATAAAGAACTGGGATTATTTCCCGTTGAATGATTCAAGAAAGGCATTTTTTCAATGTATTGCTCATGCATGGAATGTATATGTATGCAATATATCTAGAGCCCTGCACACTGCCAGAGCCAGATGTAAGTAGGAGGGGGAAAAAGCAACTGATTCAATTGGTATGTAAACGTTCCTTAGAATAAAACCGCATGGAGATTCACTCCTCACAGCTCACAATGAGCTGCTGATTGCTGAAGGACAGGGCCTGCTGAGCACACTGCCTGCCGAAGGTTTTGTCAGCACTTTCATTGTGATCCTAAATTTCCACAGCTTTCCACTCAGCTGTAGAAAAAGTCTGAGAGTCTGTGAAACTAAGGAGACCCTGGAAGTCCAAAACTTTTTCAACATCTATAATATTACCATTTTGAACACTTAGACAATTCCATAGAGTATGAAGTTCTCATTATAGAACTAAAATGTAAGAGTTTGTAGCATGTAGGATTCTATGAAGGCAGGTACTTCCAGATTTGTGTTAGCTAAAACACTAAGTTAAAATTCAAATTTAAAAAATCTAAAACACATTTCCAATGATGTTAATAAAAGACAAGTATTTTTAACACAGACTTGGGGACTAAGTGACAATAAATAAATGCACAGATTTTTTTAAATCATCATTAAAAGTGAATCAGCTACAAAAATAATTTAAAGCAAATTTCATTTTGAAATGTATCGTGAACACCGAAGGAGATATTTATTTCAAATTCAAAGATACTAGGAATTTTGTGAAAGAAATATTGGACCTTACAGAATGAGTGAAATGAGTTGAAATGTAGAAATACTTGGGAGGCAGGTCTGCAGGGCCCTGAGGAGGAAGTCACAGCATGAGGCATGTGGGTAGTAACACTGCCTATTCTAGGAAGCAGGAGGGGCACAATGTGAACTTAATCCTGATGCTTGAGGGTCCTCAAAAATCACCCTTTGTTCATAAGGTTCAGAAACACATGTCTCAAAAATAGACCGCAATGTCTTAATTAGGACCTGAAAGAAATCTTCATTAATCATTACGTTATTTACTGAATAAACATGTAGCAAGTACCTATCCACAGAAGGCACTGATTGGGATACTAGAAAAATGAAGGTGACTGAGACAGCTTACCCCTGAAGGGCTTCCAGCCTCATAATTGTGAACAACATATGAAAGAGAAGTGCAAATGTTGTCATAGGTACATGTGACAGGAGTAAACCCAGATGACAGTGGGCACCTAAAGAAGAAAGAAACCCAGCCCCATCAGGAGTGAATATGAAAGCCTTCATAAACACTTCAGCATGAGTTAAGTTGAAAGTATAAACACTAAAAATAGAAGAGAGCACTGAGAGAAAGCTCAGTAGAGATAAAGAAGACCAAGGACAGAATCACAAGGGATACCATCTTTTAAGGGTCTAGAATGGAAAAGCCAGTGAAGCAGAAAGGAAAAGAGAGAGTTGGGAAGATCAGAAGAGCATAGTGAGCTAGCCAAGGCAGTTGTTTCTAAAGAAATCCCTATGAAGGACCAGCTAACAGACTCTGTTGGATTTGACAATTATAACCTCACTGTGACACACACCGGAACATGTCAATGGAAAGCTTAGGAAAGAAGGAAATAATGCAAATTAAAAAAGGAAAAATAGTTGTAGCAAGGATACAATTTCTAGACTGTAAAGGCAAGAACAAAAGTGCAGTAGCCAAGAACCCAAGTTGCAGGATAGAAACAAACTGGGCCACCCTAATAGTTAACAAAGGTTAGTGTGAGTTAACAGAGGTGACACCACCAGGAACAGGTAGAATGGGGACCAGAGTCTAATGTTCCAGGCTTCATCCCATCTGTAAAGAACCTGAAAGTGAAGAAATTTTTCATAAATTATCTTTTATGTTTCTACTCACTTTGTAGCCTGATATGTGCTATTTAACCACATGGAGCATTAACTTCTCTGACTGGAAGAATTCAATAATCTAAATTGTGGTCCTTGTTAGAATCAAATAAAATAAACAATGTAAAGAACCTAAACCTTCTGTCCAGCAGTAGGATGCTCAGTGGTCCTCCTGTGTCATCTTCTCACTTCCTTCCTTCCTGTCTTGAATGGAGTAGAGGAAGAACACCCTCAGCATGTTTCTAAGTTTTCTAAGAAATGAGGTTTCAAGTTCATATTTTTGTTTAAATGGATGGAGACTGATTTGAATTTATTTAGCCTTGAAGTTAAATATTAACTTGGTCTCCCAGAGAGTTCTCTTCCTGGCCTCAGGTTACTGAAGCCTTCCAGAACAAATGCCCCTGCATTTGGTGGGCTCTTGTCTCAAACTCACTGTTGTCCCAGAGGGTTTTGAAACCTCAGAAACCTTCCAGCAAATGTCACTTGGACCTTGCTCTGTTCACTGCCCTGTATTTTTAGCACAAAGCATTTTTAACCTTGATCTTTTTTGAAAGAATATACATTATGAGAAAAAAGTTAAGCATTTTTGTTAAAGTTTTTAAGAACATTATCTTTACTTCCTTAGACTTTACAATTAACTTTTTTCCAAAAGCTCAGTATCCATAATTGTTGAGACATTTCATACAGTCTCAGGAAAGTACAGGATTTCTAAAATCAATGGCCATCTCTTCTTCATTTTTTTAAATAGACTTTATTATGTAGAGCAATTTTAAATTAATGGCACAATTGATTGGAAGGTATAAAGATTTCCCATGCAATCTCTGCCCCCACACATGCTTAGCCTTCACCTTTATTTACCAGATAGTACATTTGTTACAACTGACAAACCTAAATTCAACACATTATTATCAGCCCAGATTTATAGTTTACACTGGAATTACTCTTCATGTTGTACATTCTATGGGACTAATTTATACTGTCATATAGCCACTATTATGGTGCAGAGTATCACACAGAGTAGTTTCACTGCACTAAAAATTCTCTTTGCTTCCTCAGTCTGTGTCTCCCTCTCCCCAACCTCTGGTAACAACTGATCTTTTCTACTCCATAGTTTTGCTTTTTCCAGAATGTCATATGGTTGGAATCATATAGTGTAGCCTTTTCAGACTGGCTTCTTTCACTTAATATGTATTTAAGAATCCTCTATGTCTTCTCATGGCTCAAGAGCTCATTTGTTTTTAACACTAAGTAACATTTCATTGTATATATGCACCATAGTTTACTTATCTATTCACACCTAAAGGACTTCTTAGTTCCTTTTGCAGTTTGGGTAATTACAAATAAAACTGCTATAAAACTTCATGTGCAGGTTTTTCTGTGGACATAAGTTTTCAACTCCTTTTTGTAAATACCAAGGAATGCAATTGTTGGATTATATGTTAAGAGTATGTTTTCAACCTGGCCAATGTGGTTCAGTTGGTTAGAGCATTGTCCTGGAAACAGAAAGTTCATGGATTCAATTGCTGGTGAGGGCACACACCCAGACTGCAGGTGTGATTCCTGGTCAGGGTGTGTACAAGAAGGCAACTGATCCATGTTTCTCTTTCTCTCTCTCTGTCTCCCTCTCTCTCTTCCCCTCTCTCTCTACCTTTTGCACTCTCTCTCTCTCTCTCTCTCTCTCACACACACACACACACTCACACAGAAACACAAATATACCTGGGGTTATAGGCACAGACTCTCAAACTATAACATAATATTTAAAAGTCATAATACCTAATAACAGTGATGTAGATCACCTCCTCAAGGAGCATAATGGAGAGAAAATCCAGAGTTAAAGAGACCTTCCTGAGAATCTGGGTTCCCCCACATAACTTTGACCTGTGGCAAATTTCTCTACCTCTCTACATCTGTGTTTGTTTGTTTGTTTGTTTGTTTATCAGGGCAATGGGGAAAGTAAACCCTACCTCATAGAGCAGGCATTTTAGCAAGAACATTTTAAGACTATGTGAAGGTCAATGCCCTTATCACACCCAGTTTATGGCAAGTACTCAAGAGGCATTCTCTTCTACCATATGGGAAATATTTAACTCTGACAGTTCAGTGAAAACAAATAGCAGACCATTTATAGCCAAGATATCAACCTTACCACCAAGTAAACTCATGGAATTAGTTAGGAACACATCACTTCTTCTTCCCTCAAGAAAGGAAGAACAGAACAGAGGGGAAAGGAAGGAACATGGAAAACTCAACAACCTGAAATATCACAAGTCAAAGATAAACACCAGAGTGAATGAGTTCATTGTGCCTCCATGCCCCGGTGTTGCCTTAATTTTCCACTCGATGCTTGCCAGGATGCCTACATGCTGCACCTGCCCTTGGAGAATATAGGAAATAAATATGAAACAGTAATGTGATATCACCAGACCCCAGAAAGGCACTTCTGGAAACACTAATTAGATTTCCTTCAGCCTTTTTTTAATTTAGTAAGTTCTAAGAGAAGATCACACCTCTCCTAACACTTATAAACAGAATTTGTGAGTGAGATTATGTGTGAGTAATACCTATTCAATGCTCGAGGCAACATGTTGCCATGTTACCAATCAGCTATTGTCTTCATTAGGGAATAGAAATTAAAAGTGAACACGTTTGAGTACAACTGTTTTTGTTTGTCCCCAGTAAGTAGTGTTAATGCTTGGAAAGAGAAGAGGTCTGGTCTGTTGTTGTTATCTGCTTTTAAAACAATAGTACTTTAAAATAAGTAGGATACAAAGTAGTCCAATGAGTTTAGAGAAATAGAATCCCCCAAAGGAGCTCATTATTTTTATAAGTTTACATTATCAAAGGATGTGGAAATGCCAAAAAGCAAGTTCTTAATGGTCAGAAGCAATGGTGTTGTCTCAAGCCAAGGGAATGAGTTGATGATTCATGGGTGCAAGTGCAAGATTGATCTGGAAGCCTAATTGGCTATTTTTATGCCTTTAAAATTCTGATCTTATATTAGAGCTATCAAATATCCATCGTGCTTCGGGGAACATTTGTGCATTTGGCTGTTATAATAAAAGAAACGTGCAAATGAAGAGAGAGAAGCTGCTATGGAGAAAAACAAGAGAATGATTAACTTGAAATTCAGGAAACTTTTTGCCCATGGGGATGAGGTGAAAAGAGGGTGGAGCATCACAGACAATTAGTAAGGTTCAATCTCTTAAGTTGAAGGTATTTTATTATTCTTCTTGGAACTCCACATAGACAATAAAAATCTACTTACAGATAGAAGAATATGGCAAGTAAATGGACTGGGGCAGTGGATTCAAGTCTTGAGTCTCCTAAAAAATAGCTAAGTAATTATCATGTCACATTAGCATGCTAAATGGTCACTATATTTCCTTGCAGCTTGAAACTATCCAACTCTATGTTAATCACATGAAATACAATATTTCTGAGTAAATCATGTTGGGGAAATACTTTCTTTTCATCATGCAAAACCAAAAAATCCTACAGTACCATTCAATCATCCACCCCAATTTGACTAGCAGAATAGGTTATTATTCCAGGTGAACCCCTGTAAATGACCTTGCTATTGGTTGAGCAGAATTTTGGAGGGCCTGTATAAGGTATGATATTACTAAATCAGCAATGGGGCTCACAGGTGGGAGTCAGAGGTCCTATCTGACACCAACACTCCACATTTCTGTCAACTTGTCATTCGGAGCTTCTCTGAATGTAAAATAGCAGTATAATGAACTCCAGAGGCATCTAATTATTTCAGGTTATCAAATGCTGTCAGGTGCTTTATATTTTCCCCAAAATCACCAAGAAAGTATCTATGCTTTTCAGGACTGGGCTAGCCACAATACCAATAGAAAGTGCTCCCTTTTGATTTGCAAAATCAAGAGACAGGAACATCCTTTTTCCTCATTTTTTCCACAAGTGTTTATAGAGTGCCTACTGTGAGCCAAATCCTATGCTGGTTGCTAGTTCCTACTTAGTTTCTCAGAACACAGATAGAAAATTTGATTATTACAAATGTGCTCAGGAGGATTGTAGCAAATTTCCCAGACTCTGGTGTTCACTCATACTCATTTGAATTTGTACATCAAATGAGAATAGATAGACCTGGGTTGCTGTCTTCTGGTTTTGTTTCAGACTCCAATGTCATCTCAATCAGGATACACTTTTCCTGGCCCTGCCCGGCTCCTGAGTCTCCATCCTGAGAGCAGGGCTGCCTGCGCATCCCCTGGTGGTTATCGGGCAAAACCCCATGGGGGATCTGTGGGACAATCCACCACCGAGGCTCTGAAGTTGAGCACAAAGCTCTGAAAACTGGGGCAAATATCGTAAGCTCTGGAAGCTTGACTTATTCTCTCTGAAATGGGGAAGTACTTCAAATATTATAATGAGCACTGTGAACACTTTATTATAACATAAACACATGTGAGGCACTGAGCTGAAGGCCTAGAACTTAATATTAACTAAAAAAAATACATGTGCTTCCTCTTACTGTTCTCACTAACATAATTAAATATATAGCATGTTTTAAAGGGAAAGCTTTAGTCCTGAGGAGAACTGTCTCCTGCCTTCCAGCTCCACAGGTTCTGATGAGAGCCCAGCTGAGGGAATCCGGTAGCACCCAGTTCTCTCAAACATGTCAAGCATCCTTAAGTAATAATCAAATTCAAATTTAAGCACACATTTAAGGGGGGGAACACAGGGCACCAAATGTGTCATGGTGTCTTGGGAAGCAAAATCAAAAGACTGATGTCATCAAGAGACTACTGGTGAGACTAGTGGTGATTTGGCCACTTTTTTTACCCAGTCCCTTTCAATAAGAGTGCAGTATAAGGATTAATAAGAAAAGTTTGCAAAGTGTTTGTGATAACATAGAAAAGAGTACAAGCCACTCCTATAAAAATCAAAATTATGGAGAAAAACAAGTTCATTCTAAATTTTGAAAGAACAAGGAGTCAGAGAAAGACAAATGTCATACAATCTCACTTATATGTGGAATCTAATGAGCAAAATAGAGACAGAGGCATGGACACGTGGAACAGACTGACAGCTGTCAAAGGGGAGGGAAAGGGGGACTAGATGAAAAGAGGTGAAAGGATTAGGCAGGAAACATATATGCATAACTCATCTGAATCCAGGCAGTAACAAAACATAAAAATTTATATGAACTTTCAATGGCTGTATTTTTCTCATTTCATTCACTACCACTTATTTTTAATGTTTTCAACTTTTTCAGAGTACTAGCAAGTGATTTACTGTGGGACTCTAGGTAAGGTTTAAATCCATATGCAAACAGAGAAACTAAGCTTTATCCACTAAATAACCCAAAAGAGAATGCAAGTTTCTAACAACCCACCCCTGTGTTTCCAGGACTTCCCTTTATTGAGTTCATGGCTGTATCTTTGGTACCTCTACCAAGTGTTTCGTGCTTCTCACCTAACTATTTATTAACCTGATGGGCCCTCAACAGAACACTGCACATGTGACTAATGCATTTGATGAAAGAATCAAAGTAGGCCATCTCTAAGTCTAAAATTCAAAATAAGTAAAATTATGTATATTTCAGTAGAAAAAATATTACTATTTCTCTGTTCATCCTTTTTGTGGAATTAATATTAAAGTAAAAATTATCTTTTAAAACTGTTTCACATCTAAAAAAAATTAAATACTAATAAGTTGCACATCCAATACAGAGACTCAGCAGTACATGTATTACATATAGTTAACATTATAGCCAGATATTAAAAATTCCAAATTCATTAACATGTTGAAAAAAGGGAATTATTTTCATTTCAAAAAGAAAACAATTACAGTTACTTTGAATATAATGTACTTCAAATCTCAGCTTTGATATTTTATTAAATTATTATTAATTCTAAATTATTTTCCTTTGCTTGTTTCACTTAACTGAGATACTTTTTATTTTTATTATTGACAAAGCAAAGGCAAATAAGTTAGAATCAATAATAAAGTGTCCCAATTTCTAAAATGACTTCTTTGTGTATGTTTACTAACTTTTCAAATTAAGTAGAACTTCTCATAATAAAACAGTTGTATGGCATCACTTGACCAAAGCATTCCCACCTCTATCATGACTCTTTCTCTCTCCACACATGGAATCTGAACTCTTGTTCCCATTTTCCAAATGGGGAGCTGAGTTTTAACCTAGAAGGCTGACAAGAGCACTAAGGGGAAAGGTCATATCAAGGTCTGAAAGAGGCCTCTTGTCTTGTCTTCAATTATGCTATGTTTCTGCTATAAAGCTCCTCAAAAAATCAAATATTATGCAAACTCTAAACACCACTAGTAAAGGAAAGAGTTATTCTTTATATCTTATAATATTAGAATTGGAGAAGCCTCTGTCAACTTTTCTTATCTTAAATGACCAAGAAAGACAATTATTACATGTCTGATGCTGAGGTTTGATATTTTAGTAAAAGAACTCAATGTATAACTTGCATTTAACTCTATTCCAACAGGAATATGTAGTAATAATGAATGACAGTGGTCATTGACCTGAAACAAGAACATTTTGAACGTGACACTGTTACACAAAGTGGCATTTATTTTCAGATAACCACTTTTTTAAAGCAGTCTGAGTATATCCTAAAGAATAAAATGCTAGCTACTAGATTTTGAGAAGCAGAATAAAATATGATACTGAGTTATTGAGGGATGATGTATTTTGGCCGATATGGCTGAAGTGGTTTGTTTTAGAGTTAATAGCAATAAAGGTAATCAGGTGATTCTTAATGTTGCCAAGAGTACGGCAGTGGAGCCATTAAAGGAAGGAGAAAGGGAGGGCATTTGGAAGGTCAGAACTTTGATTCTGAAGATTTCAATTAGGCATTGATTCCATTGACACTTATAGCATCCCAAAGGTAGGAAAATCGTCTATAAAAGTTGGCTTTGTTATAGAAAGTTGGGTGAATGCCCAACTAATACAAGCTCAATCAGCTTGTATTGTAGAGAGAAGTTCTGTTTATGAACACTTGATACTTTCTAGCATCTCTTTTTTTATCACTCAATATTTCAAGTACCTGGTCTCATTAATTCCCCAAATATTCCAGTGGATAGGCTGCATGGCGGAGAAAGTCAGATAAGTACATGTGTACACCAAAGGCAAATGCTGAGTGGGTAAAGGAATGTGCAAATGCTCAAGCCTAAACAGACTGAAAGCAATTTCATTCACCCAGCCTTTGACCTACCTAATCACAGCTCTAACCTGAAGAAGACTTTTTACATATCTCAAGTTTCTGGCACATTTTCTGATCCTCGGTACACACAGCAGAGAGCTACAGGAACTGCTTAAGTGCCTGAAGAGGGACAAGGAAAAGGAGAGTAAATCACTTAATCAACTGTAAAGAGAACCAGTGAGACACTCTTAGTTTGGGCATTTTAAGCATTTGAAAGAGCAGGAACTTTTGGGGTTTTTTTAGGTGAATTGGTACTATAATTTGGAATTTGCTGAGACAGTAAGTATGAAATAGTTAACATTTCTAAAATGATTTCTATTTTCCTAATAATTAGAATAACGCTCTAATTGTTACTTTATTAATTTCATTTAACCCTTCCAGTGACCTTTAAAATTCTAATATTATCCCAATTTTATATAAGAGTGCTGAGAAAATTGGGTAGGTACTTTATTATTCCAACTTCATTTAAAAGGTGCCCTGACTGGTATGGCTTGGTTGATTGGAGCCTCATCCAGGAACTGAGAGGTTGTGGGTTTGGTTTCCGGTCAGGGCACATACCTAGGTTGCAGGTCCAATCCCCAGTCAGGTTCTGTACAATCCCAGATCTGGGCATGTAGGAGAAATGACTAATCAATGTCTCTCTCTCTCCCTTCTTCTTTCCCTTTTTCTTTCTCTAAAAACAATGAAAACATATATTCACATGAGGAATAAATAAGTAAATAAATAAATAAATAAATAAAAGGAAACAAAGGTGCTGAAAAATAATGTGTCTAAGATCCTAGGAAGAAAGAAGGACAGAACCAGGATTCAAATTCAGTTGATCTCATTGCAAAGACAGCACATGCACCCACTCCACTATTCTACAAGCTATATACTTCCCCATAAACTGTCTCACTTTCTGTCTTATATTTTCACATATAATTAATGAGGGCAGGAGTCAAGTGAGAATTCTGAGCCCTAATCCACAAGTTCCTACTGCAAATCATCTTTGTGTTATTTTAGTTGTGCAGGATGTGACTACAGAAAATGTAACATTGGAGGGGAGACTTTTTCAAGACAAGGAAACAGCACATGTCAAAGCACAGGGCATGAGGCATGTTTCAGGAATAGCAAATCGTTCCACATTCCTGACACTGCCCGATGAGGTTGAGGATAGGAAGTCATTGGCTAAGTTCAGAAAAGTGAGTGAGTCAGACATTCCTTCAAGCAGAAAAAAGCATGAGCAAAAGCATTCAAAGAAAATATTTTTCCACTTTTCTGGAGGACAGGTAACTGTGCACTGGGAAAACTACATAGGGTATCAAGTCTGTTAGTTATTTTACATTGGCTTATTGGCTGTGTATAGCTTGTCAGATCATGGTTAGAGTAAGAGTGACTGTAGGGTCAGAACACAGAAGTTGTAGAAATAGTAGCCTCGTGACTTCCCACTTGAACTGCTGAAATACTTTTACCAAGGAAACAAACCAAAGCCAAAAGATAGAATGAAAAGTGGCAATCCTAGATGAGGAACCTGGCTTTTTTGTTTTTGTTTTTTGTTTGTTTGTTTGTTTTTAACTGAACCATTGGACAGAATGACTAAAAGAATTAAGTTTATTCTGACTGGAGGAAGAAGATCCCTGAAAATACTGAGGCAGCAAAACACCATGGAAAACATTTACCTATAAAGTAGCAAACAGAATTAGGCATAATGACAGTAAATATAGGCTGTCAGGTAAACAAATTGAAGCCAGTAGCAGAGAGTGACTGCAACATGCCTGTGAAAGCATCTGTCAGCCCACACGAAGTATTTTATCAGGTAAGGTTTGATTCTTCATGGAACAGAATGGCTGGCCGTTGTAAGAGGGGAAGGGGAGGTGGGCACTGATTGAAAGAAGGCAAAGGAATTAGTCAAAGAACATATATGAAGGACCTATGGACATGGACAACAGTGTGGGGGTTAACCATGAAATTTGGGGGGACAGGCTGGGTGAAGGGAGATGAAGGGGGGAAAACTGGGACAACTGTAATAGCATAAACAATAAAACATTAAATAAAAGGTAATGTCTGATTCTTTATAAAATGCACCTAATGTACAGATTTCAAATAATTTTTATTACCTCCAAAACAGATTTCACAGACAGGCTTACTCATGGCTAACAATACACCAGGGACTCCTCTTCCAGAATTGCCATCATGACTGGTGACCATTCTGAGTGTCATTAATACAACAAATAGTATATCTTTTTTTTTATTTGACAGTATGATTTTTTTGAAAAATGTTCTAAATCACAGAATTGGGTCTAGTAAAGGAGGATGCTCTAACTTTTCAATACAATATGGACTCAACCAGAAATTGTGATTATAAAGGAAGAGATAGGTGTTATTGACGGAAAGCCTTTCTGTCGGAAGCCCTGCCTACTGTCTTGCTGAGTCTTTCTGCACTCCCCTTCGTAACCTAGTGAGAACCACAGCCTACTCGAAGGCTAGAAAATATTTCAATACTCTATGTGCATTTTCATTTACTATTTACCAGGCCTGAACCCTGACCCCTTTCCTTTTTAATCTGGCAAAATCCATTAAAAGTGCGTTCAGATATTACCTGCTCACTGTGAAGCAGTCTCTGACCCTCAGTAGAACTTGGAACACACATCCACTGACATGTACCTTACTTTTCCCTTCCTCTCTAAGCAGTATGCTTATTAAAGTCAAGAATTTTGTTTTATTTGTCTTTGTACCTGTAGTTTCTAGAGAGTACATAATAAGTATTCATTAAATACTTGCTGAATAAGTGAATGAAATAAGCCAGCTCCAGAGGATGTTAAGCAAAGTAGCATCACAGAAGAGAGGACATAGAACAACCTCCTAAGAAAATTGCTTTGAAAAATCAATGTTCATCGTTGATGTATACATCTTAGCATATTTGTTAAAAAATTGGTCCATCTTTAGTCTGACCTTTAGAAAGTACATAGTCACACTCATGTGCCTAACCCATTAGAAGGAACCAAGAGGAGAGGCATTCCATTGTACCAACAAAAAGAATCCAAAGAAGAAATGGTTGTGAATATGATAGAAACAAAAATATAATTATGTCTTTAAATTCTGTGTGTTACTTATGTTTTTCTCTATCAGTTGCTTAGATGTTGCACATGCATAGTACTTTAAAATTCTTTTAAACCATTTTATCCGAAGCAGATTTAAAATGACTCTGAAAACAGAGCAACTACTATCTGAAAAGGAATGCACCCATGTCTAGTGATATGTCAAGACATCAAAACGCTTATCCATTTTATAGGACTACAGAAGAGCAAGGAATCACCAATATGAGCTAAAACTTCCATGACGCCAAATTTAGTAATGTTCAAATCCACCGGGACCACTTCCTGGGATTAGGGTATGTATTACATCACAATGTTTCAAGTCCACCAGGCCTCCTGTGAGCCAGCCCCAGAGAGTCCACTCTATGCATGACCTTCACACATGATGCAGGGAAGCCTGACACTTCCTCCAAAGGGAGTTATGGCTCTGATTTTTCTCCTGGCTGCTTGTCTCTAGTAGCCAATTAGCACACCTCACAAAAGCACTGATTAAAGCCTTTTTGTAAAGATCCCATCTAATGGGCTGTATATGGCTGAACAAAAATGTATTCATTTAAATAATGGCCAGGCAGATTGACATCTTTGCAATATGTGTGTCCACTTTTTAAATTGCTGATTCAATAAGATGTTTCTGTACTGTTGAAGTCCTACCCATTAATGCTGCAGTGGAAGTGAAGGTGATTTCACCCAGGTTGCTTTTATGACAATTTGGTTTTAATATATCATGGGACATAGTAGGAAAGAAGAGATAAATATGCAACTAATAAATAATTTAAAAAACACTCTGAATCCCAGTATTTCACAATAAGAGGTAAAAGTACAAACAAGTGAAATTAATATACTTCATTTTAAATCGATAGGGTTGGCTCTTCTAACACATTTACTTCATTTTGTTTTTAAACTTTGAAAATAATTTTTCAATTATTTTCTAGGAAAAAAAACTTCATTATAGCATGTATTGTATAGTCTAGTCCCTCCCTTCTAAAAAATTCCAGCTCTAACATGTATCATTTAGTAAATATCTTATTAAAAATATAATTTATTGCATAAAATAACATATGAAATCACAACAACTTCAAATCTTCATCTTAATTTGCCAGTTTCAGTGTATTTTTGCTGGGTCCTCTCTGTCTCTTCCCCTGATCTCCCCTTAAGCTTCTACTGGTACTGTCTCTATTGGTATCACACCTGGCCATTTGACTCCACTAATTACTACCTGACTGTTCTATTGTGGCATAGATGCCCACAGTGTGATCTTATTAAAGTTATACCCCTTTGAAGAAACAGGACACTGTTAGTCCTGAGGCTGCTCTGAGCTCAGAAAGGCTCTTCTCAAGCTGGTTACTGATTCTATTTTCTGAAAGAATGCCCATAATCATTAGTCCTTATGGTCAGGATGTCTGTTTTTCCTGTTGGCTTTACAAATCACTGTTTGTAAGGCACTGTTACTATGGCCCAGGCCAAAGGTTATTTTGCCTAGTTCAAGGAGCAAGACACACAAGGCAGTTCCTCTTGGATGGCTATCCTGACTCCATTTCGAAATGACTCCTATGTATGTCAACTTTTCACACCCACTAACCAGAGCCTCCGCGACACTGCCCCAGAGCTGGGGCAGGGGTCAGCAACCCACTTTACTCAAAACAATATCCCTGCTCTAATATTGGGAGTTCTGGTTAGCAATAGTAAACCCTAGTCGACTTGACCCTCCCAGCGTAGAACTTCAGTCCTATGGAGCATGGGAGAGCAGGGCCCCGTATTTTCAGCCAGCCATATCTGGATTAGAGCTTCATTCCTACAAGTGGGAGATCGGTGGGGAAAGAGAATCCCGTCTTCACAGCTGTACCCATCTGGAATAGAGCTTCTGTAATACAGTGCTGGAGGCTGGGGGATGATGCCAACAGCCTGCCCCTCATAGGGTGAAACTATAGCTCTAGACGGCGAGATAGGAGGAGAGGCAGCTGCAGCTTCTTGGCCACACCCACGCAGAATAACCCTTCTGTCCCATGCAGCTGGAGTAAAGGACGAGTGCATGTGAACACATCGTGGCTCAAATATAAGAGTGTCTTGCTGTTTCTACAGAGATGTAGTCGATTTTCTTGAATAGATGGTTCTTCATTTGATGTAGTCCCTTAGGACAATTTTTGGAGACTTTTGAGTATTTTAAATAATTTTTAGCATTTGAAAAGTTGTTTCGCTGGAGGGAGGCTGTTCTGAGCTCCTACCTCTGCCATTTAGGAAGTCAGTCTCTCCTTACTTTTATTTACTTATATTTTAATTTTCCTCAACCTAATTTTTTCCTTTTTGTAAATTTTGTTTTTCAATTGCAGTTTACATTCAACATTACTTTGTATTAGCTTCAGGTGTACAGCATGGTGGCCAGACAATCATATGCTTGACAAAGTGATTGCCTCAATATTTCAAATATTCACCTGCTACCATACACAGTTATTACAGTATTATTGACGATATTTTATGCTGCACTTTACATCCCTATGAATATTTTATAACCACTAATTTGTGCTTCTTAATCCTTTCACCCTTTTTACTCAGTCCCCCAACTTCCCTCCCTCTGGCAACCATCAGTCTGTTCTCTGTATTTATGAATGTGTTTCAGTTTTGTTTGTTCACTTATTTTGTTCTTTCAATTGCACGTGTAAGTGAAATCATATGGTATCTGTCTTCCTGTGACTGACTTGTTTCACTCCTTACTTTTAAATTCCCGTGACGACAAAATGTCAATGTTTACCTTGTTTTCATTGTAGGCTCAGAAGACTGTCATTTAACACTAACCCATTTGTTACTTAACAAATTTTAATATATGTTCAGTCATCTTAATAAGATAATTTGCTTTAAGACCAAATATATATCTCTTATTCTTATTAGAACTCTCTCAAAAGCCTTCTTCTGGAATTTAAAAAGAAAAAGCAATGTTTTACTCTTAAATTTTCCATATTGACAGGCTTCCTCAGCCACATCTACCTCAGAAGACAATGGAGGATAATGGGTTTATTAATTCTATATTATGATCTGTTAGCCTGGGATTGCACTCATGCATGTAATAGCAATTAATTTATTTCCATTGATGATTTCACCACAAAGATCCCTCTTATGAGTTGAATTGTGACACCCAAAAATGTATATGTTGAAATCTAAACCCCCAGTACTTCATAAAGTGACCTTGTTTAAAAATAATATCTTTGCAGATATAATTACTTAAAATGAGGTCACTGGATAGGTCTTAATCCAATATTACTTTTCTACTTTTAAAAAGCAGAGACTTGGACACAGACACAAACACAGAGCAAACTCTGGGGTTTTGTAGCCACGGCCCGGGAGCTATCAGAAGCCAGGAGAGGGGCCTGGAACAGGTCCTTCAGAGGGAACACAGCCCCATGACATCCTAATCTCTGACTTCTAGTCTCCAGAACTGTGAGACAAGAAATTTCTGTTGTTTAAGCCACTCAGTTTGCCATGCTTTGTTACAGCAGTCCTAGCAAATTAATACAATCTTCATACTGATGGAAAATGATTTCTTGCTACTAGTGTGTCACTTCCAAGTCACACTTAGTCAGAATTTAAATAATGTTCAGAACACCTGAGATTATTATAAAATTGGCCCTTTAAAATAAAGAGCAATATAAGATGAAGACTACATAGTGGTTAATGGATACTGTATGGCTCATGGAAGCCACCATAAAATATATTGGAAATGCATTTTAATATAAAATTTCAAGAGAAAAGGAATAAATCAATTAGCAAGTAGTAAAGAAGGAACATAAATACAGTATACATGTGAGAAAAATAATCAGTGCTAGATTCTATTTCCTACAGAAGTCTACTCCAGGGTTTCATAATCGTTTACTCACTTAAAAAATATTTATTGAGTGCCTCTGGTTTGCCAGGCCCTTCTAGTCCTGGGGCTCATTAAACATATGCTGACACAAAGTGAAGTTGTAAGCCTGCCTTTAAGTCCCTGGCAATCGACTCTCATCTCTGGTTAGTTACATGGAAACACGTCCAGGTCGTCAGGTTTCTGGTGCCTGCTAGAACCCACACATCTAATATTTCTCTTTCTCTCTGGCTGGCCCAAGGCTCACAGTCAAAGTCCCTGCCAAGGGCTGGTTTCTATGCCCTAATTGTGGTGTTCAAGCTGGAACCTTTTATCCTAGGGAAATATGCCAAGGGAAATAACCAGCTTTGACAAATGTAAACGGGCCTCTGGTTATCTCAGTTTCCCGTAAGGTTGCCCACAGGTCAAGAGATAAATTTAACAGCTCATTTGTGAGCATGTGGAGGCTTCAGGATGAGGTATATTTAAAAGCAATAAGAAAATCTGTCTACTCCTTTTTTTAGTTAACTTCTTGGCCTTAAGCTTCTAGTGATATTTTTATAAATCACACCAATAAAAAAATAAAATGAGGGAGTTGGGTTATTGGTATCATTTGTCAATTTTGGTCTAAAGTTTATGGTTAGCAATACAAAACCTTAATAATAAATATGATTTTATTTTTACTTTAGAGAGAGGGGAAGGGAGAGAGAGGGAGAGAAACATGGACGTGAGAGAGAAACATCAATTGACTGCCTTCTTTACTTGCCCCAACTGGGCACCAAACCTGCAACCCAGGCATGTGGCCTTACCAGGAATCAAACGTGCAAACATTTGTTGAATGGGACAATACCCAACCAACTGAGCCACACAGGCAGGGACAATAAATATAATTTTATCATCAAAAAGAAATTAGTCTTTGTCCTGTATCATTGCTGTTACATTAGAGAATTCTGAAAAGGATTTTTCACAAAGTAAGCACTGCATGTTTGTTCTGTCTACATATATTGTAGTTTACATCAACTTAAATCTTCCTTAACATAGAGGAGATCCTGATATTGTAAACACCTATAGTATTGAGTCTTTGAAACTTTCTTCTTGCATCAGAACCCATGTTTGAATATGTTTAAGCTATGGGAATGAGGGCAAGAATTTTTTCTTTTTACTAAAGCTCAGTGCTGTGCACCTGGGCTTAGTGTTTGAATCACTTTCTCGTGCAGTAATTTGCAAAGTGTTGCTTTGCTCCCGCCTTCCTTTATTCTCCATACACTAACTTCTGGCCCTGAACCACCTGAAGCGGGTTGCTTCCCCAGGGCCGTGGTGGTGACCATGATGATAAGTTGGCTCTAAGAGATTTAATTAGCCCCCAATATGTTTTAGAGGAAAAAAAGAATTTGAAAGTCATTCTCATCTTTTTATTTTCCTGCTACCAAAATTTTAAACCTAAAACTACATTAGGCTCCTCACATTGGCAGGTTACATGGTAAGTTGGATTAAGTGCTTTACTCTTAAAAAAAAAAAAAAAAGAACCCTAAGTTTGACAACATTCTCTGTTGGCATATGAAACATGCAAACATGGTTTGCCTCCTTTACGGTAAGAGCAACCACACTGAAATATCACTATTTTCCTACGACACTGGCAAAAATGTAAATGTTTGACAGTTCTCTCTGTTGGGGCAGCAGTGGACAAACAGGAGCCCTCTCGCTTTGTTGCTGGGTGCACGATGATACATTACGACTCGACAGCCTGGGACTGAACAATATCTAACAAAGTTTATCTTTGCATTTGTCCTTGACCCAGCCACCCCACTTCTTAGTTATGCCTCCAAAATATGAAATATTTAACAAGTTTATTCATTACAGCATAACTTATAATAATAAAAATTAAAATCAGCCCAAATGTCCATCAATAAGACCTTGATTGAATAAGTTAGGATATAGCTACATAATGAAGCATAATTCAGCTTTAAACAGAAAAGAAAAAGAAAAAATTCTATGTTCTAATTGGAGCAATTCCCAAGATATGCTGTTAAAAAATAAATTTTTAAAGAAGTATTTATGGTATATAGCCCTTTATGTAAGGGAAAATTTCGGTCTCTGTCTCTCTCTCACTTTTGCAAAAAGAAACACTAGAAGGGAAAACCAGAATTAATGAAAACAGGAAAGAACAGGTTGGGAGAGACAGGAATTAAAGGGTACTTCTCAGACTATACTTTGTTTTATACAGAGTGGGGCAAAGTATGTTTACAGTTGTGAGTTCACAAGATACAAGTTCATTCTTATATTGTTATTTATTAATTGTTGTGTTATTTTCCATACAAACAACTTCAAACCTATTTACCCCACCCTGCAGATTTGATTTGGGAAATAACATAAAATAACAAAAATACTAAAAAAATGAATAAGCATATGAATGAATCTACCTATAAGTCAAGTTAATAACAAGTTCATAACTACAAAGAAAAGATTTATTTTAAATGTTCTTAAAACAGTACTTTGACTAAGCTTACTTAGTGGATTATATTCTAAAGAAAAATAGAGCTGCAAAGGAATCTGAACCTTAAGCAGTCAAGTTTATAATTGTAACATTAATGCCAATCATTTTTTAAACTATCCTATATATGGTGCATAGTGATGAAAATAGTAATTACATTAATGTTGTTAGGAACCAAGATTATTGGTGTAAAGAAAAGGTTTATGAGTATAAAATGGAAAGAGATAAGTAAAAAAGCCATTATTTTTGGTTCATATTTAACACAACAGTATGAGCTCCTGATTTTTTCAAATATATATGTTTCCTGTATATGTCCACTAAAAAGGAATAGAAGAAATGAAAACTGCAGTTACTACACCAAGAGCCCTGGCCGTCAAGTCTAAATACCATTCCCTACTGAGAGGGATTTCTTTGGAGGAAAGTCTGATTCCCAGCCCAGGGGAGGAGGAAATATGTGAGATGAACCTGGAATATCTTGTCCCAGAAAGCAGAAAGTGCTACCAAAGGCTGATTTCATAGGTCACATTGAAAGGAACCCAAAGACAACATGGAGTTCCATTGACAAAGATGGAACAATTTTATTTTTTTTATTTTTGTTTTACAGTGCTAAATTTTAGTGGTAGTAGATACCAATGTAAAATGGTATAATTTTTATAGTTTATTTTTTTAATTTTTATTGTATTTTTTCCATTACTGTTTAGTCCCCTAGTGCCCCCTCCCCACAACAATTACCACACTGTTGTCCATGTCCATGAGTCCTTTTTCCTTTTCTCTGAATCCCTCCATCCCTTAACCTCCCCCGCAGCTGTCATCATGCTCTCTATGAGTCTCTCTTTTGCTTGTTAGTTCAGTTTGTTCATTAGATTTAAAATAATGGTCAATACAATTGATTGAAATGCTTTACATTTGAATTCTTAGGCACAATTATTTTCAGAAGCACAAAAGGGGAAAAAAAGATTAAACACTTTGGAAATAACAAAGATGCCAACTGCTTACTCCAAAAGTTGCCAATTAAAAATAAGGAATGAGAAGCCCCTGTTCAAACAAATTTCAGTGAATAAATCTGGAAAGAAGGATAGAATTAGAAAAATCATCATTTTGAACTCCAAAGAAAATAAGTGCACCAAGGCTCACTAATGGATAAAGTCACGTGGTAAAAGGCTGATGGAAAACTTTATAACGAAGAGGTCCGACTGTCCTAGCATTTTGCAGGAAGTGGGACAAGACCCTGTACATCTCCTAAAATGAAGCACAATGAAGGACACATCACCACTTCCTCTCCCAAAAAGAACAAAAATGTGATCAAGTTATATAACACCTTAATGAATAAAGCAGGAAATTCTAAAATGTGGGATTTCTAAAGCATAACTGGTCTTGGGTTTCTTCTGAAGTCAGAATGGAATGATAAGTGCATGCAATCTACTTCTTAAGGAAAAAAAAAAGGAAGGAAGGAAGGCAAGGTAACATGAAATTATGTGATGATATATACAGAGGTTTATTAGATTAGTCTTTTCATTTCTGTTTTGTTTGAAACTTTGAATGATAAAAATTCAGAAAATATTTTATTTTGTGAGGCATAGAAGCCTTGGAGCAGTTAGCTTCCTCTCCCCTCCACAGCCATCAATCCCGCTGTAGATGACACTCTGGCAAGGAAGTCATGGTTGGAAGTCAGCAAGCTGGCTGCTGGTTTCAATTAAATATCCAAAGCATTGACACTAGGTTGGTATGATACACGTTCCTTTTAAAGAGATTGAACCATCTTAAAGCATGAACCATAAAATAGAGGTGCCTTCTTTTTCCAGATAAACAAATGAGAACTAGAATTTTCTCTCTTAAATCTTGAGATTGAATTGTACCTGTGAACCTACCTGAGTAATTCCGTAGTCATCACCTGGACTTTCTTCTGTCTTGTGTAAAAAACAATGCATTTCTGGCCCAGTGAGGTTTTAAAAAGATAGCAAATGGTCTCAGTCCATGTGGGCTACAATAACAAACTACAAGCATACCTCATTTTTTTGTACTTCACAGATAGTGTGGTTTTTAACAAATTGCAGATGTGCGGCCACTCTGCGTGAAGAAATTCTATCAGCACCATTTTCCAACAGCATTTGCTCACTTTGTGTCTCTGTGTCACATTTTAGTATTTCTCACAATATTTCAAACATTTTATCATTATTAAATTTGTTACAGCGACCTGTGACCAGTGGCCTTTGATGTTACTATTGTAATTGTTTAGGGACACCATAAGCCATGCTCATATAAGACAGTGAACTTAACTGATACGTATTGTATGTGTTCTGACTGCTCCACCAACGGGCCATTTCCCAGTCTCTCCCTACTCCCCAGGCCTCCCTGTTTCCTGAGGCACAACAATATTAACATTAGGCCTGGTCTCTAAATGTTCAAGGAAAAGGAAGAGTCACATGTATCTCACTTTAAATCAAAAACTAAAAATGATTAAGCTTAGTGAGGAAGGCATATCGAAAGCTGAGGTAGGCTAAAAGCTAGGTCTCTTTTGTTTTTGTTTTAGGTGTGGTTGTTAATAACTGTGAGTTTGCTGTCATTTTTACTGTTCATGTTTTTTATCTTCTTTTTCTTAGATAAGTCCCTTTAACATTTCATATAATAAGGGCTTGGTGATGATGAGACCTTTAACTTGACCTTGTGGGACGGAGGGGGCGGGCAGGATGGAGTGGAGTGAAAGGGGGGAAATGGGACAATTGTAATAGCATAATCAATAAATATATTTAAAGAATAAAAGCTAGGTCTCTTGACCAGTTAACCAAGTTGTGAATTCAAAGAAAACCTTTTTTTTAAGATTTTGTTTATTTAATTTTAGAGAGAGAAGAGAGGGAGAAAGAGAGGGAGAGACACATCAATGTGTGGTTGCCTCTCGCACACCCCCCACTGGGGACCTGGCCTGAAATCCAGGCATGTGCCCTAGACCAGGAACTGAACCGGTGACCCTTTGATTCATAGCCTGGCACTCAATCCACTGAGCCACACCGGTCACGGCAGAAAATATTCTTAAAGGAAATTAAAAGTGCTACTCCAGTGAACACATGAATGATAAGAAAGTGAAACAGCCTCATTGCTGATATAGAGGAAGGCTTAGTGGTCCAGATAGAAGATCAAAGCAGCCACATTGCTCCCTTGCACTGTGATGGCATGAGAGCACAGGCTCTGTGCCAGATGGAACCAAACAAGAGGCCAGGATGGCAGGATGGATCCAGCCCATAGCACGTCCAGAAGACAGAACTTATGTGGCAGGTAATTAGCAACCAGGGAAGGTTTTTGAGGGGAGAGTAGCCTGGACCTTACTGCTCCAAAACAGTCACTCAGCACAGTAAGCAGGATGGATGCACTGAAGAAGCAAGAGACGAGGATAAAGATGCAGTGAGGAGGTCTTGTAAATAGCTGGGTCCATCCTGTGACCTCAGGTCTAGGTGGGAAGCTTGCAACAGTGTAGTCATCCTGGCGGTACGATTTAAGGGGCAGTGGGAGAAAACTGCCCTTCACAAAATATTTCCCCCCTGAAAATAGTGTTGACAATTTTTATAGTACTCAATTCACTCAATTTTTATGGGACTCAAGGCCTTTTTTGAAAATGCATGTGTTCTTTGGCTGGGAAAAATCCACAACAGCAAGTCTATACTTTATTTTCTCTGGTTTATCACTTGGACTAGGCAGACACCCTGAAAAAGTTTTGCTATGATAATGAGCGAGGGGAAGACAGTCTATTGCAAGAGACTGACTCAACATTGTGGAAAATTCATGGCAATTGAGGGTCAGTTTGAGAGCATCACCTGACTGAAGTAAAGAAATACTGTCACCAGAACCCCGGGGAGGTTGGAGAGAACAAGGACAGTCCAGTGGAAGGAGCCTAAGGAATGCTTTCCCCTACTTTCCAGTTGTACATTAGGCCAGCATCTCTCCTGTATTTTTTTTAAATCCTCACCTGAGGATATGTTTATTAATGTTTAGAGGGAAAGGCAGAGAGAGAGAGAGAGAGAGAAACATCGATTGGTTGCCTCACGTATGCACCCAGACTGGGGATGGAACCTACAACTTTTGGTGCACAGGACAATGCTCCAACCAGCTGAGCCACCGGGCCAGGGCTCCCCCTGCATTTCTTCATTCCTCACTCTTGGGTGTTGATGTTAGAATGGGAGACTGAAGCAGAACTGACAGTATTTGCTTGTGGTTTCTTTGAAGAAGAATATATCCTGAATGCACATTCCTCTCTTCGCATTCCCACCCAGTCATGTTGTTTTAAATAAATTAATGAGGTTTAGCAGTACTTTAATAACTAAAACTATGCTTTCAAGAGGCTTATGTATTTACTTTGGATTCTGCAACTGTTGCAGTGACTGAGTTGTACTATGTCATTTATAAATATAAAATCTACTAAAAGCACTCTTTGAATATATTTTCTAACACCTGATAATAATTATTGTCACCCTTTTATTTTCAGAGAGCAGTTGGTGTATTGCATCCATAAAACAGTATAAGATCAAGAAAATGTTGGTTAATTTTCAAATTCTGTCTTTTTGCTTAAGGACTGATGTTTCCCCACCATTTCCTACAATTGGCTCATCTAATTCTATGTCTGCACATGTAATTTGAGAAACCAAGCAATATCCTAGATAATTCAGAAGAAAATTAAGCTTTTCTCCAATTATTCTCTTTATTGTGACTGAAAATTTATAAGAGCTGAATTGTGTTGACATTCACTTAAATTCTTCACCAGACACCGAATGTCTCAGATAATGCTAGTCTTATTTCAACTTTTTTTTGCCACAGTAACTCTTGTCTCCATTATGTAACCTCAATGGGAAGGTTTTCAGATAACAGTGCAAAGAAAGCCAGAGCCCTCCTCAGCTGTACTCAACAGGCTGTCCCCTCCTGTCCCTGAGCAGGACACTGAAGCTGCAACAATCATCTGTCCGTGGTGGGCTGGCTGGGTTTGGAAACTTGTGATCTGAAAGTAAGATGTGGTTGATGGGCACTGTCAGGAACAACCGGAATCAATACGATACAGTGAGTGGCCTGTCACTTTGCCGTTATCAAAGCTGTGCTGTTCATGAAGCCCAGCTGTCTTTTATTGTCTAGGAACTCCTTCCTGCTGTTCCACCCCACCACACCATACACACACTCACACATGCACACATGGACACACATTCATACACATGCACACAAACTCCTAGACATGCACACACACACTCCCAAGAAGTTGTGCGTTTTAAGTCCCATATTACAGTCAACTAATTTTCAATGAATCCTCTGGCTGAACTCCAGGCCTCACTTCATGTCCTGAAAAACCCTTCTGCATTGGCCCAGCTCTTGCTATTCTGACACAGCTGATCCGATTTAGTCGATTCTGTGTAGGATGAGTGGGCCCAGCTGCTACTCATCCCAGGCAACACCCAAAGGGCTTCACCCCGCCGAGAGTGTGAACTCCCCCAATGGGCTCTGAACTAACCACTCTTGGGGGGATTTCCTTCTGGGAGGCCCATATGCACCTTGCAGCATCAACTGAGATTGGGCCAACCCAAACTCTCTAAATTTTAGTGAAAACCTCTTTCATTTTTTTTAGTAACATGGTTACAGATAGAAAACTAGTGTTTATGTATAAAGACTCTTGATATCCCAGCAAGTGTGTGCATACTTTGAAAGGATGGGAGAAATAGAACTTTCTCTCCCTCCTTGAAACCTCTTTCTCTCCAAAAGAGGCTTCCAAAAGCAAAAGATTCCCTAGATTGATGCAACCCCACACCCGCTCACAGTGCAGCCAGCCGCTCTACACCAGAGCCGCTGCCAAAATGGAAGTGGCAATGACCTCTGTAGACTGCGACACCTCTTCCTTTCCCCCACTCAGCCAAACTAGGGAGCAAATAAAAGCTCAGTGGCTGACGTTCCTCATTAGACATTGTTTAGATTTGGTCTGTCCTGTCATTCTGCAAATACAGTTTTATGTCTTTACAAATTTCCATATCAGACAAAATAGCATATTATGGAAAATATATATCAGAATTGACTTGTTACTTGTTGCTTAGATTAAAAAAATAAGGCAAGGCAGGATCCTGCAATGAAAGAACACTGAGTGGAAGTGATGGCGGATTGGGTGCTAATCTTTGCTTGAGCATTAATTGGCTCTGTGGCCTTAGGTAAATCACTTTACCTCTCTGGGCCTTCATCTTCAAAACAAAGACCTGAAAAAAAAATCCAGCATCAGATTCATAAACATCAACTAGAGACAAGAAAGAATTAGAAATGAGTGAAAAGACCAGCTGCAAGGAAATAGGGCTTGATGGAAATATGAAGATATATTTAAATTTTTTAAGTCAAATAAAAATTTGGCAAGTTTATTGCAAGGGCAGCCAGAGTGATCCTTTCACAGGGGAGTTTTTAAGGTTCTTGTTGCCTTCAAATATTATGATCTGAAAAAATAATGTTTTGGTGCACTGGGAGCTTTATGGAAATGACAACAGTTTTCAACAAAAGCTTATTTGTCTGCTAAGTTTTATAATATTAAAATTTTATTATGCATCATGGCAACATTTTAGTATACAAAAGCATTCTATTTCCTGTTTTTTATCCACCACTGACAGAAATTTTCTAGAATGAGTAAGTTATTTCATTGTCTTCATTTACCTCAAGGAAAGAGATTTATTCAGAATGGGACTGGAGTCTGTCTTCTGCCCCTGACTTTACAGCGGGGAGTTTAGATTTCCCACAACATATTTCTTGACTGGATTATATGGTATCCACTTCAAACTCTCCGGACCTAGCACTTTCTATAGCCATTATTGTCCACACGTACAAAAGATGGATGTCTGACATGAAAGGAGGCAGAAAGAACTGAAAGAAAAAAAGATGTAATTCAGCCTAAAGTACAAATGGCATTTATAGCCACTTTTTCTGGAGCAAGCCGTAGCCAAACAGTAGGCTCGTGAGTTAACTTCTTCCTAATGACAGCTCAGGAGTTACATGTTCACTATGTCAGCAGAATAGTCTGTGTAATCTTGATTTTTACCTGATTTTATTAAATGTCTCTTGCTATTTCTGTCATGTAAAATATATGTCCCTATTCCCATCCCCATCCACAAAATGTGTAGAAATACACTGGAGACCTTGAGATTTTAAATGGGAACACAGACAGGGATCCAAATATGTAATCCCAGTTGTCCTTGAACAGGACATTGTCCTCACAGTTTTCTGATGTGGGTGCTCTTACCAGTCAAGCCACTGGGGAGAGCAGAGTTCAGCTGGTTAGCAGCTGGGGTCAGACAGGCAATTGTGACTTCTTCCTGGGCAGAGGGCTGGGTGAGCACAGTGAGAACAGGAACAGGAGAGAAAGGGAAAGCCCCACAGAGAGACTCCAGGGGGCTGTAGACCACAAGCTACTAAGACAGACAGGACAGCCCAGCCTGCCAGGGGCTCTGGGAGGGGGATCGAGGAGCTTCAGTGTCTCCAGTTTGCTGCTGCTCTGCTGAGTTTTCTCCACTGTCCCCAAGATGCTTAAGTATCTGCTACTCTCATAAAAACTCACAGTCCAGAACAGATCAGACTGCATCTGCACCTTTGTCTTCACGGCACAATTCAGACAGTTTGAAAGTTCCAAATATCTATAAACAATGAAGAAAACATCATTTCAGAGAATGCAGCCAACATGTAAGTCAGCTTTCCAGATGACGGGTTTTAGATCCTAAGGAAACCAACAGGAGTTGCATAGAACTTTGGTAGACCTAAAATTCTCTAGCCTGTGACGGGCTGCCTCAAATTTCCTCCCATTCCTTAGATTCACTCTCCTCCATCTTACTTTCCCTTCCCTAGAAGTGGTCTGCCTAAATATTGTCCCTCTCTAGGAAATACCAAAAGAATCTAGTTCAGAACTAGACCCTCCCTGTATCACCCAATTTCAATTTCCAGTGTCCTGTTCATAACTGAGTTGCAACTCACTGTACCCCCCAAACCATTCATTCTTCCCTAGTCCTGGTCATCAACTGTATACTCTTCTGGAATCTTCAGTGAAAACACTCAAATAAGACCCCAACCATAGGCTCAGGCAAGTGTGCTCTTGAAACTTCCTCTAAATCAAGGTCGCACTGTTGAAATATGTAGTGATTATTATGCAATGATTCTTAAATTTGGGCTATGTAAGAACCACCTTGGGGCCTTATAAACACAGCTCCCCCTTCCATCTCCCCACCCTGATCATTCTGATGCAGCCCGTCTGAAGTAAGAAGTCACACAATCACTAAAACACCCTTAGAGAAATGTCTTAATGAAACAAGAGCCATGAGGCACACACAGTCCCTATGGGATCATTTTCTTTTTGAGGTCCTAGGACCAGGTGAGAGGGAAAAACCCCGCTGAGCAGACAGAGGAGGTCAGAGCAGGGTGGAGGGAGACGTTGGCAGTAAAACAACATGAAAATCCACGGTCAAGTCAGGTTCTCCCCATGCTGCCAAATCCCTGGACTAATCCAAATCCTGACAGTTTTATTACATTCCATCAGTGAATGGAAAGATCTAGAGTTTTGCCAGCTAAATGAACAATGGCTTCCTGAATGATCTAGATTCGGGCATACTTACATATTGTTTTCAAAACCTGGAGTAATCGTGCTTCATTTGTTGTTTCTATTCAATGTTGTGTTTCCATGTTTGCCTGCCTATGGGCTGTACTGGGTTGTGAGGGTGTTGTAAGATTCTGTCTCCCAGAGGACTAGTGAAGGCCTGAGGACTGCATAGAATCAGCCAGAGAAAGGCCTTAAGATCATAGTCTTAAAGACAGACAATGGGAAAAACGACAAGGGGGTGATGCGTCCACTCAGCCTCACACACCTAACACCCAGCTGGCATGCTCACGGCTAGCCACACCTTCTCATACACATATGGTACTTGATTAGGTCAGTCCTGGTACCTGCCCCAGGGAAAGCATGGATCTGAGAGGAGCAGCCAAGGGCCAGCCACCAACTGGAGATACACAGAGAGCATGATTTGCATGGACTCCCCACTTATCGCATATATTGGTCAGACGCTGAGTGCTCCCCTTGTTCCACCTGTGACTGGAAAGACATACCAGCTGAGCTGGAAGTTAATGTGGCCATCCTCAGTCACCTCCCCTTGTGAGTGAAATGGCCCATCTCTTGCCATCTGGTATCCCAAAGTACAGAGTGAGCAGGAGGCATTTTAATTATTATGAATCTTCAGGAGAGGACAAAGAGGAAAGAAGGAGTCCACAGGAGTGAAATAGTTCCTTGAAGTTCACTGAAAGCCTCCTTCTTGCATCTGGCTGAGGACAAAGGGGCAGATGAGGTCAGTCCCCTCCGCAGTCAGCAGCTTAGGGAACTAAGGGGCAGCTGTGGGCACAGAGGTGGAGAGCATGCTAGCTACCACTGCTTCCTACACTGTGTCTGACCTAATCTGCAGGGTCTCCCTGGGGATTAGTATTATTGTCCTTCCAAAGATGAGTAAACTGAAGCCCAGAGAAACACGCCCAGGTCCTAGGTACTTAGACCGAGTCAGGATTCAAGCCTGGGTCTCTTTTGACTCCAAAGCCCATGTATTTCCCAACAGGACAGCCATCCGCAACCCTTGTGTGATCAGGGCCCGTCCACAGTCTCTGGAGTTATTGAGGGCCCTAAAGTCCACTGCTTCTGTTGGCTACACACAGCAATATTTACCATCATAGAAATTAAAACTGCGATAATTTTTAAATATGCATGTATTAATTTTAAATTAATATTACCTATTAATAAAAATAGTCTGTCTTTTGAAAAATAACTTTATTATTCAAAACAAATAGACATAGTGATAGTGACATTGTTTCCCATTTTTGCACATCTCTTTAATGTCTGATTAGCGGAAGATTCTTGCATCTCGCTTTGTATTCAATCCACTGCAATATCTTCATGTAGCCTCTAGAAAACTCCATGAGAAGAGTGAAAAATAATCCAAGTAGTATTTTGAAAACAGTTTTTATCTCAAAGACCCTCTGCAAGTCTGTCAGGAACCCCGGGGGTCTCCCGGCCGCACTTTGAGAACAGCTGCACTGTGGCACACGCCCTACGTGGGGAGTGGAGGTTGGTCGGCACCGTGCAGGTCCCCTGGCTGCCTTGCCCCGGAACCCCTTCTCCAATGATGCCAATCTCCCAGACCATGCACCGCTGTGCACACAGGTCTTAGAAACACTACCTGACGGATCTCAGGGTAGGTTTCCGATTTGCCAGTGTGGGCCCGAAAGAGGAGCCACGTCACTCTCATAGTGCCTGCAGGGCAGTGCTTCTTAGAAAGTGCGACTGCGCACCCTGGAGGCCAGGCAGAGCGCCTCCCCCATGAAACTGACCCAGCCACAAGCTGAATCTTCTGAGTACAAATGTCCACTGCTCATGTTCAAAGTGATTACAGGCATTCGTTACAAAGTGTTGCTTTTAATTTTCATTGTGAAAATACAGACCTTGATATGTCATAGGGCAAGACAGCTGGCACCATCTGCTTTTCTCCTTCAATGTCTTAAGCAGAGTCAGGGTCTCATTCAAGATAATGAACAGCAAACTGAAGTCTCAAGCAAGGGAAGCAAACAGGGTCCACCTTCAGGTCAATATGCCAGAGACAGATGAACAGAGATGACCCGGCAGAGAAATGCAGCAAACAGGAAGGGAGACCAGACCTACCAGCTAGAGTCGGGCTACCACGGTCAGGAAGACAGACTCTTGCCAACTTAGCCCAAGGTCAGGAGCATCACAAATCAGTTTTAGAAAAAAGCAAGGCAGGCCAGGCTTGGCGTTCATCCTCAAACACTGTTGGCAACTAGAGTCTTCCCGGATATTGAGGTCCTGGTTCGCTGGTTCTCCACAGAAGGCCATATGGTATCCTTACAGAATGTGTCTAACATCATTTTAATATCAGGATGTTATGTATTTATTATCAGCTTTATCTGCAGTTAATTTTTTTTTGATTTTTAAAAATAATATTTCACTTCGCCTTTGAGCATTTGAAGATTTCTATATATACTTTTGAACTACAGTTTCCATTAACTTTGCAAATGTTGCCTTTAGGTTGAAAGTGACCTAATACTTAGGCTTTTAAATAGTTCCCCTTACTTTTTAACAATTTCTCACTTTTTAGGTAGGCTACTTCTGTGGCAACAATTTGTAATTTAAGTAAGATAAGTAAATTAGAATTAACTTGTCCAAACTCTAAACAACTGAAGGAGAAGTAAAAAATAGGCTTTCCTTTAGCCAAATGTCATCCTATTGCAGACATGCCTTAGCCTTTTGGCAGCCAGCCATCACTTCACTGCTAGCAATTAAGTAATTAAAAGGTTGCATTTCCATTTGTCTCATCACCATGTATTAAACTGGCAAGTTTGCATAAGCAAAACCATGGCAAGTAAGTTGCTATATGAGAGTTTAACATTACCAATTACCTGAGGGATCAAAACAAACTCATTCAGCCAGTCCCCACCAACCTTCTTTTCTTTCTCTTTCCCTTCCCCTGCTTCTCTACCTCATTCATTCAATAAACATTTAGTAAGTACCTCCATGTATTTAAAAACCCTGGTTTTCACCCAGTAAAAAGCTTTATGGTGTCACAGCTGAGACCTGGCAAGTAGCACATCTTAGAAGTTCAGAGCATGCCCAGGGCACACCGGGGTGCACCCCTTCCAGCTTGATGTCAACATCACCCTTTATGACTCCTCTTCTGGGACCCCTTGGTGCCTTTGACCGGCCTGCTGTACAGCGAGAAAGAGCAAATCAGAGAGCAGTGCTAGGAATAGTTTCTAAAAGACAGCGTATGTGAATACATGTGTGTGTGTATATAAGTATGTGTATATATGTATTATGTGTACAAATTTATATATATTTAATTACTTTTAATTCTGTCTTATAGTATCTTTATATTATTTCAAAATATTAACACTCTGTTTCTATTGATATCTTTTTAAAATATATTTATTGATTATGCTATTACAGTTGTCCCATTCCCCCCCCTCACTCCACTCCATCCTGCTCACCCCCTCCCTCCCACATTCCCCCCTTATAGTCCATGTCCATGGGTCATACCTATAAGTTCTTTGGCTTCTACATTTCCTACACTATTCTTACCCTCCCCCTGTCTATTTTCCACCTATCATTTATGCTACTTATTCTCTGTACCTTTCCCCCAACTCTCCCCCTCCCAATCCCCTATTGATAACCCTCCATGTGATCTCCATTTCTGTGGTTCTGTTCCTGTTCTAGTTGTTTGCTTAGTTTTCTTTCGTTTTGGTTTTAGGTGTGGTTGTTAATAACTGTGAGTTTGCTGTCATTTTTACTGTTCATATTTTTTTATCTTCTTTTTCTTAGATAAGTCCCTTTAACATTTCATATAATAAGGGCTTGGTGATGATGAACCCCTTTAACTTGACCTTATCTGAGAAGCACTTTATCTGCCCTTTCATTCTAAATGATAGCTCTGCTGGATACAGTAATCTTGGATGTAGGTCCTTGCCTTTCATGACTTGGAATACTTCTTGCCAGCCCCTTCTTGCCTGTAAGGTCTCTTTGGAGAAATCAGATGACAGTCTTATGGGAACTCCTTTGTAGGTAACTGTGTCCTTTTCTCTTGCTGCTTCTAAGATTCCCTCCTTCTCTTTCATCTTGGGGAATGTAATTATGATGTGCCTTGGTGTGTTCCTCCTTGGGTCCAGCTTCTTTGGGACTCTCTGAGCTTCCTGGACTTCCTGGAAGTCTATTTCCTTTGCCGGACTGGGGAAGTTCTCCTTCATTATTTGTTCAAATAAGTTTTCAATTTTTTGTTCTTCCTCTTCTCCTTCTGGCACCGCTATAATTCGGATGTTGGAATGTTTCAAGATGTCCTGGAGGTTCCCAAGCCTCTGCTCATTTTTCCAAATTCTTGTTTCTTCCTTCTTTTCTGGTTGGATGTTTCTTTCTTCCTTCTGGTCCACACCATTGATTTGAGTCCCAGTTTCCTTCACATCACTATTGGTTCCCTGTACATTTTCCTGTTTCTCTTGGCATAGGCTTCATTTTTTCATCTAGTTTTCGACCAAATTCAACCAATTCTGTGAGCATCCTGATTACCAGTGTTTTGAACTGTGCATCCGATAGGTTGGCTATGTGTTCGCTGCTTAGTTGAATTATTTCTGGAGCTTTGAAGTGTTCTGTCATTTGGGCCATTTTTTTTTTTTGTCTTGGCGCATCTGTTACTTAAAGAGGCGGAGCCTTAGGTGTTCCCTGGGGTGGGGTAACGCTGGTTGCTGCTCTGTGACGCTGTACATGGGGGAGGGGCTGAGAGGGAGCAATGGCACCCGCTCCACTCTCCACCGTATTTCAGTCACTCCCTGTGCTACCCACAATCAAATAGGGCCCCTCTGGTGCTGGTTCCTGAGTGGGTGGGCGTGTGCATGCCCTAGGCCCCTGTGGGTCTCTCCAACGACCTCTCCTGTGAGGCTGAGAGTCTCTTCTGCTGCTGCCGCAACCCCCACAGGCATTTTCAATCAGAGGTTTGAGGGTTTATTTCCCTGCGCTGGAGCCCTGGGTTGCGTGATCTGCTTCTCTCCCCCGCTGTTCATCCCGGTTTATCTATGTGCGAATGTGGGGCCGCGGGGTGCTACCCGCAGCACTGCCTGCCTGGTTCTCCACCACTCTGAGTCCGGCCCTCTCAGTTTATCTGTGTGAGAATGTGGGGCCACAGGGTCTGCTAGTGGTCAGACTGCCTGCCCTGTTCGTCCCACACTCCGCCAGTCTCGGTCCCACCACAGCAACGCAAGTCCTCTCCGCCCTGGCTGCCTGTCTCCGCCCCTCCTGCCGGTCTGGATGAATATTTATTTTTTATCTCCTTGGTGTCAGACTTCCTCCCCGTTAGATTTTCTGTCAGTTCTGGTTGTGCGAGGAGGCGCAGTGTGTCTACCTATGCCTCCATCTTGGTTCTTTCCTTGTATTTCTATTGATATCTTAACATTAGGTTAAATAATGTGTGTATGTGTAGAAATAGAAGATAAATGATAGATGATAGAGAGAGAGAGAGAGAGAGAGAGCATAATCCGTTTGTTGCTTGATTAGGAACCAGAAAAATTAATGTGAAGTCATATTTAGCAAACATGATGAGCCACAAACCTTGGTGCCTTGCGTCTTGTGTGTTTGGAGGCAGAGGCAGAGTCATTCCCCAAGAGCTTCCAGTCTAAAGAAACATCAATTAAACAAACATCCATTTCCATGCTAACTATAGAAATGCTCTTGTGTCCATTTATCTCCCTAACCCTGTTGTTGTTATCTTAATTTTTGTAACCAATACATAACAAGATCTACATTTCACAGGCTTGAATGGCTCCATCCAAACACATCTCATTTCTCAATAGTAAGAATTTAACCAAAGTTCTTCATATATATAGTTCTGGTTTTCTGCCTGTCTTGCTGGCTGCTTTGTAGATGAAAAAAGAAGTTGCTATCTAGGGGGCAGAGAGAAGGAGGATAAGTCTTGCAAGGCATTCACCTGCCCATGATGGGAGAGACATAACTGTGTTTGGATCCACTTCACTCAAGAGGTATATTAATGCCTGCTTGGCTTGCTGCCTCACAAAAAGACAAATACAGATTACATCTTTCATGCTGTGGTGTGCTTCAGCTTTATGTGATTTGACATCTTCCTCAACTCTCTGTCTCTCCACAATGGAAAAAAAAATGTATGTTAAAATTTGTGCAAGAAAGTGATGCCTTAATATACCAGGTGATTTAGACATTTCTTTTAAAGTGTTTCTCTGCTTGGTGAGAATAAAGAGATATTTGCCTGAAATACTAGTAACATCAGTTCTCCTAACACTCTTCGGGCCAGCAGAGAAACCCTTTCCTCCTCTTTTGAAGTCAGGCCATCAGTATTATAATGGTCAGATTAGACATGTGTAGCAAAGAATTAGGCCTGACAGCCTGGATGGGCAAGCCAAGAGAGAGGCAAGAGAAAGGACAAGGAAATCTAATAGCAGTAGACAGCAAAGCCCACTGCCCACATTGGGATTTGCTCCCTGAAAAGGCTTAAGTTATAATTATGATATCAACTGTCATCAGGGAAACATAACTAGCTGGCTTTATGATTTGCTTCCTGATATTTCAAAAATCTCACCACTATTTTTACAATAAGGAGAACTGAGAGATGTCAGCATGTCATTACCTCTTTGATTCCCAGATTGTATTAGTTATACACAACGAGTTAAGAAAGAAGGAGATAATAACTCATGACTTGTATGACATTGGACTCTGAGAAGGACTCAGCAAGCCCTGATTAGCTCAGTGAGGCATCTACAGTCTCCAACAACACACACTCTCGATGCTCTTCAGTTCCTAAATTTCTTTAATTTTAGAATACGGTTACGTCCAGGGCATCTGGACAAGGAGTTGGATTCAGAAGTATACTCCTAATCCAAGTACAGGAGTAGTTCTACAATAATAATTTTACAGCCGCCAGTTAGGTGGTATGTTCTGAGGGCCTCTGCTAGAAGGAGAACATGAACAGTGGAAGCAGGATTTGTGACTTCGAGACAGGCATCCTTCTTTCTAAGGGAGGACATCTGTTTGCATGCAGGACTGACCAGCATCCAAACCACAAAGCAGAGAATATCATCAAGGCCATGTGATCCCGAACTATCATTAGAACACACCTAGATTTTACAGTTTTAACTAACTTGCGATTGATGAGTTAACGCTGGCCTTAGCAATGAGATGTCTCTTTTCCTCCTCAGCCTCTGGTGTAGGACATCTGGCTGGAGTCATGAAATTTGGATAAAAGTGATTTGACAATAATAAGATTTGTAAAATTTATTTAATTGGTACTATAATAAATGCATAGGGAATATTAACGGGAAAGTTAAACTTTGGTTTATCTAAGTAAGATAACATGTTGAGAGTGAGGTGCTAGATAACCTAGATCTCTAAGGAGATCAAGCACTGCACAGGCTGCTTTTTTCTGCTAAATATTTCAGTTAAAAGGTCTCCTTTGATTTTGTTTCATAAAGTATTTTTGCTTTTACATTTTCATAGAGAGTGTAATCATGCCCATTATTTCATGAAAGACAAAACAGCCTGAGGCTTTGGTGGAGTCTTAAAAATAGGGCCAATTGATTCCATCTCAAGATATATTTTTCCAATGCCCATGTATAGCTCACCTGAGGACATGATACTAACATTCAAAAACATGTCCATCCTTACCCAGAATAATGATGTAGTAATGAAGGCATGAATCAGTAACAAACCACCTTAGAGCTGGATCAGTATTGCTGTACCAAAGCATATCCACAAATGTAGAATTTAGCCTTGCTTTAAACTCCTTGTTAATTATTTGGCACAATGAAAATGCAGGTAACTGGTAGTAAAAAGATGAGTGGTAAAAGCCATAGCCCTTAATTGAGATCAAACATTTTTGAAGACCAAGTATATACCACAAATTCTTACATCTCATTTAAAACATCTAGCGACCCTTGGAAGTTAATATTATCATCTTGACATCTCATCTAATGAAAGTAATTCCAAGAGAAGTAGTAAATTTTGCCTAAATTCACACTCTAGTAAATGGTAGACCCAGGTCACACAGGAAATGAAAGAGAAAGTATGATTCAATGAAAAACAAAAATACTGGCTCAGAAGTTAGGAATCCTGGCTTTTTGCTCCTCACTAATTCTGTCTAAAAATCTGAGGATAAAAAAGACTAGATTTGGGGGCAGGACACAGAAACAGCACCTCCCAGTTGGGTGGTCCAGGCCCTGAAGGAGCAAACGCAGCCACGAGAGAGCCAGAAGTCCAGAGCCTCAGGTAGAAGTGCTTCCAGACACAATGGTCGGGAGAGTTCCCAGAGGTCTTCTGCCAGGTAGGCAAAGTTCGGCAGCCAGGAAACAAGCAGTCCAAGCTTGTGACCCATGGGAAGGTGACACAGGGCCCCAGGCACTGGCTATAACTTAAAGATAGAGCTGTGGCATCAGCAGGGAATTGATATCAGGTTCTAGTGTCCAGGAGGGATTAAGATACTAGGCATAGGACCAAGAGAGACTCTGAGGCACAGAAATGACACAGATATTCAGTTACCAAAACTGGGCTGCTGGAGACCTGCTCTCAGGAATAAGACTGAAGCTATGTGTCAGAACTGTGTCAGAAATATATCTCAGAACTGCAGCCATCTCAAGTGACCTGCCTGCTACAGTTTTTTAAATCCTTTCTGCCTAAGTGAAGTTTACCCTAAGGAGTGGGACTGTGCCCGTGGGCAGAGTGGAAAGATACTTAAACTATGGGAGCTGTGAGCTTTTACTGGTGATGTCCAGAAACTTCTGACCACAGGACTTTGGGTAAGTCATTAGCTAGAGTGAGGTTCAGTCAGTAAAAAGAAGAGGTGGAAAGTGATCTGCACAGTACCTTCTAGTTTTAAGTCTCTGGGTTTATAAGTGTTGTAAATCAACAAGAACAGATACTGAAATGAGATTTGTCTAGAGAGGTCAATGGAACATGAATCAGTGCTTTTTGAAGCAGCCTAACCCACAGTATTAAACTTTAGGAAAATCTTTGACTTTGACTTGCTCATCTATAAATTGGAGATAGAGAGATGAGTCCTTTAGACATGTCAAAGTAATTTAAACTACATTAAATACTCCTATGCTTTGATGATGTACATAATATAAATACTGAAAATAATGGAAATCTATGACCCTAGGATGTTAAAAAAAATACGAGGAAAAGAAATACCTTCCCTTCGATTCCAAGAGCTGAAAATAACAGAGGGTAAGGAAATTCTGATTGCTGAGAAGTGGAGAAAGCACAGCTGCAGAAGAAACTAACATTTAAATACTTTTGCTGCAGTGGCTTTCTGCCTTTAATCTCTTTAATTGACTGCACCCAGCCACACTGAAACACATCTGTTTGAAATAAATTGTGTTGAACAGTCTGACTGGAGCCAGGAGATGATGGAGAACTGCTTTATTTGTTTGCCATGGCTAGTTGATTTCTATCATTTGCCTTTAAAAAAAGTAACTATTGCCTTTGGAATGAAGATGGGAAAATTTCCCTCTGTTGCTTACAGGCTGCACCTACCATCTCTTGACTCACCCTCCACATCACCTCTTTCAGACGCCCCCTGGCACAGAGTCCCCCTCTGCTGCTCCTTGGGGAAGGTGCTTGTGATCCTGTCCTCAACCTCTCCTGTGCTTGTCCACCACCTCCCTCAACTGACATCCACCCACGGTGGGGGTCCACCAAGCATTTCTGTAATAACAACTCCAGCCCTGATCTCTTCCTGGGCTTCAAGCCCTGAATTTTCACACAGTTGATCTGAAAGACCCTCACACATGCACAAGAACCAAGAACCAAGTCTGAACTGGCGTTACAATCCTCAGCTCTGAAACATCTCCCACAACCTGTCCTTCCCGGGTTTACCTTGTCTTCCCTGGAGGCTCCTGCAGCCTCTCTAACACCCATGCTAGTAACTGATATCTCCCCCCAACGTGTGTAAGCTGGCACCAGGCCTTTCATTTCCATGTCTCTATTTCTCCTCACATTTTCCCATCCCCCACCTGTCCCTGATCTACTTCAACCTCTCCCCCTCTCACCTGGGCCCTGACAGGCCTCCCAACTCAATCTACCTACTGACATCAAAGTTGCTTCCCTAAAATACAGGGAAGATCATAACACTTTGCTCTAAAATTTAAAGTTGGTACCTATTGTCCACAGGATAAAAATCCACATAATTGGTTTGGATTCAAACTCATTCATGTCTTTGTTCCAAACTGCATTCCCAGCTATTCTCCCACCTTTGGCTTCCCTGGAACCCGTGTCCCGGCCTGCCCAGCACTGCCCTTGCTGAAACACAGCACATCCCCATCCTGGTCCATCCTCTGCCCATGCCTCAGCCAGCAGCACCCTGACAGAGACCAGCTTTTTCTCCCTTGTGCTCCCATATCAATAGTGCTTTCACCACTATTTAACAATTATTTAATTTTGTCTCATACTAATGTTAGTTATTTGCATGCCTACTGAGACTAGAAGTTTCTTGAGTGCCATCCCCAAGTAGGCTGCAAGTTTCTTGTGTCCTGGGTGTTAGTTAATGAGCTAGGCTGTGGAGAAGGGCCACTGGGACCTGAAACTGAGCCCACCACTAATGAGCTCTGCATTGTTGGGCAAGCGACATAATTATTCTCCCTTCACTTTCCTGATGTGTAATATGAAGATTACAAATGATCCCACCTAATCAAATTCTTGTGAGGACTAGTGTCATAATATATGAAGTGTTTACCTAGAGCATGATACATAATTCATGCTCCATAAGTGTGAGCTTTGATTTTTTTTACTATTCCTCAGTTTTATACCCAGAATAATAGAAAAGCACTCAGTGATTTTTAAAAATGGAATTCTTCCAAGAAAAATTGTTAAATCCAGGGACTTAAGGTCCCATGCAGACAATCCAAGAAGGATGTGAAGTTGGAATGTTTCTGCTAGTTCTTGGTCTGTTGACAACATGCTTACCTGACACTGGTGCCCAAAAACCAAAATGGAAAACCAGGCTAAAAGCTGAAGCTCCAAGCCCCTTGGCCATGGGGAAATGAGGTCAACCTTGTGAAGTGGGTCAGCATTCTCCTCCCTTCCCCGGACAGTCAGTGTCTGTCTTTAAGCCAAGTGCAGTGCAATTTGATATTGCCACCTCATCACTAACTAGTGTGGGGAAATGGCCCAGGTGCAGTAATGATTGGTCACAGTGGATGCCCAGGGCCCCCAGGCCCAGACATGCCTGATGACTCCCAGGCTGCATTTATTCATGAAGGATAGCGACGAGACATCCCATCCTGTCAGTTCATGGACACAGAAGTAGCTTCTGTGAAGAGCCCGGAAAATGCTTGTCTAAGGAAATTCACATTGAGCCTTCCCCAAATCATAGGGAGACTACTCAGGGAAACATTGGATCACATTCCAACTTGTTTAAAGCAGTTGAATATTTTTGTATGGCTCCAGACTGTAGGAAAGTATGAAATCTAATGGCTGGCAATAGTATAGGGCAGCAGAGTAGATGCTAATTCATGTGGAGTTATGCATACACAACTCTCTTTTTTAACCTTGTCCAAGGATACATTGATCAATTTCAGAAAGAGAGGAAGGCAGAGAGGAAGAGAAAGAGAAACAATGATGTGAGAGAGAAACATTGATCAGTTGCCTCTCATATGCACCCCAACAATGAACCAAACCCACAACCTAGGTATGTGCCATGACTGGGAATTGAACTCACAACCTCATTGAACTGGGAATCGAACTCACAACCTCACTGAACTGGGAATCGAACTCATCGGTGCACAGGATGATGCTCCAACCAACTAAGGCACACTGGCCAGGGCTGCATACATCCCTCAACTAGTCACTAAGAGAAAATAGAAAAGAAACAGAAGCAAATGGTGGTTTATGAATTAAGTCCTGAATAAGCTCTCTATCAAATTCAGGCATCCATTGATCAACTATGAAAGTGAGAATTCACTTTTCTATAAATTTGAGAGAGGAAAGGGCAAGTACATGGTTTCCAAAGTCCTTTACAGCTCCTAAGTTGTCATCCTATAAACTGTGATCCCAGTTCATAGTTCTCAAATAAGGAAATGGGAAATAATGACTTCTTTTATTGTAAAAAATGCAAAATCCATGAAATTATAATGGCAGAGCCAAGACTAATACACAGGGCCCTGACTCCTGGTCTAACATTCATTTATTTACATTGTACCGGGGACCCTTTGCTCACCTAATGCATGTTGTCTCCTTCCTTCAGTCACAAGAGGCCGTATGTCACAGATAAAATTGAAATATTTTAAGCCCTCAAAAAATTCTTTTATAAAACAATATTTGAAACAACTGAAACCAGAGTCATCGAGTACCTTCTTGCTAGTCAGCCTGATTTGAATTGGAGAATCTTGGCTGAGGAAAAACGAACCATGCTGAGGACATGAGAAGCCTTAGGAAGGGCCCTCATGCTTCTATTCCCACCATGCACACACAGCTCTTAAAGACCCCAACTGAAGTTGGCTAACCCAAATGATTTCCTGCCATTTCTGATGAACAACGGAGAGAGGAGAATCATTTGTCCTTTAAGGTATCCTAGGAGCCAAAGAATAAATTTCTGAAACTGTTCAATGTGGCTTTGATGAAAAGTAATTAAAGCCACCAGCGGAGCTATCCTCATGTCTGAGTCAGATAACAAAGTCATTGACAGTGATGGTCTGTGCTGGCGGGTGGGAGTCAGAAGACAAATAAAACTAGCTGCACCCTGGAATATTTTATTGCCATTTACAGCTCCTCTAGTTACTAACATTTACTACAAAAATCACATATATGTATAGTCATATGTATGACACTGCTTTACTGATTGTTTCCACTTTATGTAACAAGAAATGAAAATAAAGAAGTCAGTTGCTATATTGATTCTATGCCAATGACATATCTTCACTTTCCCTTGATAGGCTTAATTAAAGATTCTTTCCCCTATTAATTCCTTTTGTGATGGCAGCAAAAGGGCATCCTTTAAATGTCCTTTACTATAAACAATTTTAAAACCCTGTTTGAGTCCTTCAAAACTCAGTCTAATTCCTATCACTTTGCATAATAACCAGAGTGGCATGTTTCGTTACACAAAGAACGTCAGTGTATCCCAGGTCCACAGTTCCCGCTTCCCCAAGCTGATCTCGGTGACCCTCTTGTCCTTCCTGTGCCAGTTATATTTATGTTAAAAGATAAGAATAACAAGCTAATATGGGACAGGAATATAAACATAAATTTTTACATGAAAATACTGCTTTGCTGCTTATTGGTAACAGTTTCATGCATTACTGATGAAGACAAGCTCATTTTCTTTATACATTCAAGTGATTACTCATTTTTACATAAAGCGTGTCCTTTGGATAGTAGAAATACAAATTATGTTTTCATTTGTGATGGCATGTTGTACATTCCCCACATCATAAAGAAATAATGGAGCCACATCATTTACCCAAGCTTTAATGGTGTCTTCTACAGCAGAAATCTCAGCAGAGATCATGCTTGAAAGTCAGTTATTCATACATTAAGCTACATGAGGAATCAAGGGAATGGTTAGCAGATCAAATAGAAGTCTTGTCTAACATCAAGCTGCTCAGCTGCATCTTGGTCCTTAAAGGCAAGATTTATTCACATACTTACTAATCAGATATTTATTCAGATTTGCAATATATGAGGGTCATTTCTGGGACCTGGAGGAATTCAACAATCAATAGCAGTAAGTTTCTGTTCTCCAGAAGTTTATAGACAAACAGGAGAAATGACACATACTTATAACATAGGTTAAAATCTGGTGAATGCCACATGAGAATTTTATCACCAAGGACAAGGGACAGAAAACAAAGTTGGAGTTTAGTAGAGGGAAAGCTTTTGCATCTTTAATAACATATTAATTTTTTATTGTTGTTCAATAAATTATCCCCAAACTTAGAAGCATAAAACAACAAATATTTATTATCCCATAGCTACTGCAGTACAGGAATCAGGATATGACTATGCTGAGTTCCTCTGTCTCCAGCTGTCTCGTGAGCTTATTGCAAAGCTGTCGACTGTGGCTGCAGTCTCATCTGTGGTGTAAGAGAGAGCACCCAAGATGAAGTCACAGTTTTCTTATAACCTAATCTCAGATGTGCTGTATTCTATTCATTAAGTCCAGCCCTCACTCAAGGATCGGGCCTTACCCAAGTGCATGACAGCCAGGATGTGAGGATCACTGGGGCTGCTGACCACAAATATACCATATTTCTTTTATTTATTTATTTATTTATTTTTACTCAGTTACAATTGTCTGCATTTTCTCCTCTTCCCTCCACCCCACCCCAGCTAGTCCCACCTCCCTCCCCCATCTCTACCCTCCCCCTTGATTTTGTCCTTGTGTCCTTTATAGTAGCTCCTATAGACCCCTCTCCCCACTATCCCCTCCCCTGTGGCTATTGTTACAATGTTCTTAATTTCAATGTCTCTGGTTGTATTTTGTTTGCTTTTTTCTTTTGTTGATTATGTTCCAGTTAAAGGTGAGATCATATGGCCTTTCTTATTTAGGTACTAATACAACACAACAAGATTCACTGTTTTGTCTGGAGTTACTCACCTAATTTTACAAACCCATCTTGAATCAAAAATCTAATAAGAATGCTGGGAAGGGGGTAAACACATTGTGGGTCTCTTCCTCAGCCATCTCTAGTATTAATCATAATATTTTTTTTCCAGCCATGTCAAGGTAGGTGCTAGAAAGTAATGTGTTTAAGTGCCTCCAGGACAGGAGCCTAGATGTGCAGGACAGCTTCACACATCTCCTCTCCTTGTTTCTTGTTCAGAATCTTTAGTTCTGTCAAAACAGGCAGAGCTCATCTTGCATAGCTAACAATAGTCTGTGATCAGGCAGAAGAAAGAATTGAAGTCTTAAAGACAGCTTAACAAAGAAATGCCAGACAACAACATGTACCGACTTTTCAACGTCATGATTTTATCTCAGATTATTTAGGTAAGGCATAAGAGAAAAGTTTTACTCTTCAGAATTTCTGATTGCCCTGTTAAATTTGTGTGAGATAGGGACGTCAGTGGGCACCACACTGAGATAGGGGAGGGCCAGGCCTACACATGGCAGAGATGGGGATGGGGGGAAAAAAAATGTATTACTCTGTCAACAACTGCAGTTGTCAACACTCCTGATTATATCAGAAGCTTCATGCATAACAGCTGAGTTACCTTCATGTTATGTGAGAAAAGAAACAGATTCTTAAGTCTTGCCTTGCATTCAGCAAGCATTTATTGAGTTTCTGTTATGGGCAGGTGATAAATCTATAGATGAAGAAGAAAAAAATCTGAATATCCATCAACGATTTATTGCTATGGGAAAGCAGTATCCTCTTTTGTATTTGGAAAATACTGGACTCCTTCAAAGGATACTGTTACAGAAGAATTCCTTGTCTACAGCATTTTCATTTTCTAATTTTCAAAGAATTAATATTTGATTAGAAAATTGTTTTTAATATATTTTATTGATTATGCTATTACAGTTATCCCATTTTCCACCCTTTATTCCCCTCCGCCCTGCACAACCCCTCCCACCTACATCCCCCCTCTTTAGTTCATGTCCATGGGTCATATGTATAACTTGTTTGGCTTCTACATTTCCTAAACTATTCTTAACTTCCCCCTGTCTATTTTCTACCTACCATGTATGCTCTCTATACCTCTTCCCTGTCTCTCCCCCTCCCACTTCCTCTCTGATAACCCTCCATGTGATCTTCATTTCTATGATTCTGTTCCTGTTCTAGTTGTTTGCTTGCTTAGTTTCTTTTTGTTTTTCTTTTTTTTTTAGGTTCATTTGTTGATAGTTGTGAGTTTATTGTCATTTTACTGTTCATAGTTTTTGATTTTCAATTTCTTAGATAAGTCCCTTTAAAATTTCATATAAGGGCTGGGTGATGATGAATTCCTTTAACTTGACCTTCTCTGAGAAGCACTTTATCTTCCCTTCCATTCTAAATGATAGCTTTGCTGGATAGAGTAATCTTGGATGTAGGTCCTTGCCTTTCATGACTTTGAATACTTCTTCCCAGCCCCTTCTTGCCTGTAAGGTTTCTTTTGAGAAATCAGCTTATAGTCTTATGGGAACTCCTTTGTAGATAACTCTCCCCTTTTCTCTTGTTGCTTTTCAGATCCTCTCCTTATCTTTAATCTTGGGTAATGTAATTATGATGTGCCTTGTTTTGTGCTTCCTTGGGTCCAGCTTCTCTGGGACTCTTTGAGCTTCCTGGACTTCCTGGAAGTCTATTTCCTTTGCCAGATTGGGGAAGTTCTCCATTATTTTTTCAAATAAGTTTTTGATTCCTTGTTCTTTCTCTTCTCCTTCTGGCACCCCTATGATTAGGATATTGGAACGTTCAAAGATGTCCTGGAGGTTCCTAGGCCTATCCTCATTTTTTTGAATTCTTGTTTCTTCATTCTGTTCTGGTTGAATGTTTCTTTCTTCCTTCTGCTCCAAACCATTGATTTGAGTCCTGGTTTCCTTCCCTTCACTGTTGGTTCCCTGTACATTTTCCTTTATTTCACTTTTCATAGCCTTCATTTTTTCCTCTAATTTGCAACCATATTCAACCAATTCTGTAAGCATCCTGATTACCAGTGTTTTGAACTGTGCATATGATACATTGGCTATCTCTTCATCACTTAGTTGTATTTTTTCTGGAGCTTTGATCTGTTCTTTCATTTGGGTCTTTTTTTTTCTTTTTCTTTTTTTTGTCTCAACACACCTGTTAGGTAGTAAGGAGTGGCGCCTCAGGTGTTCACCAGGGCAACCCAGGTCACTGCGTTGTGATGCTGTATGTTGGGGAGGCATTTGGGAGGGAACAGTGCCGCTTGCTCAGCTCTCTGCAGGTTTTCAGTCATTTCCCCCGCTACCCACAATCAAACTGGGCCCTTCTGGTGCTGACTCCAGGGTGGGTGGATTTGTGTACGTTCTAGGACCCTGTGGGTCTCTCCAACAAACTCTCCTGTGAGGCTGGGAATTTCTCCTGCCACCTCAATCCCCACAAGTGTTTTCAGTCAGAGGCTCTGAGGCTTTATTTCCCTGCACTGGAAACCTGGGTTGCGTGATCTGTCCAGCTCCCCAGTTGTTCCTCCCAGTTTATCTGCACGCAAATGTGGCACTGCCCTGTCCACAAGCTGCTGCCTTGCCTGCCCCAGTCCTCCAGTTGTAGCCTTGCCACAACTCCTCTCCTCCTGGCTGCCCATCTCCACCCCTCCTACCAGTCTGGATGAATGTTTCTTCTTTAACTCCTTAGTTGTCGGGCTTTCATAAGTTTGATTTTCTGTCAGTTCTGGGATTTTTTGTTTGTTTTTAAATTTGTTGTCCTTCTTTTGGTTGTACAAGGAAGCACAGTATGTCTACCTATGCCTCCATCTTGGCCAGAAGCCTGTCATCAGAAAATTGTTTTAGAGACAGTGGATATGCAGTGAAAACACATAGATTATGGAGTCAGAGATCTAGGCTTGATCATGGCCCTGCAAGTTAAAAACTGACCTTGGACATAAGGCTTAAATTCAGAGTCATGAGAATTAAATGCTATCCCTCCTCAAAATCCTCTAGTGCAGTACTTGTCATATACCCATATAGTAGATGGAAGCCATCATTATTAGTAGTAATAATCACACTGATAAAAATGATTACAACCTCATCACTTAGACCAGCGATTTTCAACCAGTGGGCAGCAAGAGTTTTTAAAACAGGCAATACCTGACTGTTCAGTCAGGAGCACTTACCTCTTTTCCCTTGGATCATCAAATTAAAAAATGACAAAAGCCAACACAATACCCATCCAATGTGAGTGAATTAAAATTATACCTATTTTTTGCCACATCAGTAAAAAACATATTTTTAGGTGTGCCACAGAATTTTAGTAATTAGTTTATGTGTGCCATGAGATGAGAAAGGTTAAAAATTGCTGGCTTAGAGTAATATGGACCTAACACCAACACAACAAAACAAAGTAATGTTTTCCTTAGGAGGAAGCATAACACTAAGCAATATGAGGTTATTATGATTCCACTCCCGCCATCACTGTGAAATTTGTAATTAAAGGCCTGGTCTGGAACCCTGCAAGTTAAATGAACATGTAGAATTAGGAGACCTCTCCAGAGGAATGCTCTGAGAGTGATTAAAGGGTTGGAAAACCGGGCCAATGAGACAAGTCCACAGAAATGAATCTACAGAGTATGGAAAGAGGAAGCTACGAAGGCTCCTAACTTAGGCTATGTAAAGGATGGTTGTTATTTATTTCATTTAGGTTTGTATAGAAGGAGCTCCTGGGTTAACATAGGAAGCTTCAGAATCTCTTTCAAAGATATTTTGGCTGTGTGTTTGAATTGAATGCCCCCCCCTTAGTTATTCTGCTAATTTCTTAACTGGTATGAATCATAGCTCGCTCCACAATCTCACCTGCTAGAATTATAGTGACTTCGGACTACTCAGGATCTGAGTGGAGATTATTTGGTTGAGATCTATTTATTGCTGGAAACTTGGTCGACTTCAACACACTGAAAGTGATCTGGGGCAAATTTTAGTGGGCAGCGAGAAGAGCTTGGTTGATTGGTGGCTGGCTCATGATCATGGCTGGAGGATTACGATGGGGATGACAGGAAGGGGATGATGTCAGGGCACAGAGGCCTGGTCATATCAGGCAACTTGCTTCCATCAATTGATTTCAGTTATATTGTATCAGGCCAGAGGCTTTCATCCAATTGCGTTTAGCCCAGAATACATATTTTACCTGACAAAGCAAGGATTCTCAAACTGATCTGCATATTAGGATCATTGCAGAAGTTTCTTTTTATTTTTTAGTTACAGTTTGTTTTCAATATTATCTGTATTAGTTTTAGGCATACAACATAGTGGTTAGACAATCATATACTTTACAAACTGTTCCCCCCCAACATTTCCACTACCCACCTTGTAATATACAATACATAGTTATTACAATATTATTGGCTATATTCCTTATGATGCTGTACTTTACATCCTATGACTATTTGGTAACCACCAATTTGTACTTCTTAATCCCTTCACCTTTTTCACCCAGCCCCTAACACCTCTCCCCATCAGTCTCTTCTCTGTATCTATGGAAGTTTTAAATTTTAAAATATCCTGATGTTCAGACCACAGCCAAGACCAAATCCATCAGAACCTGTGAGGGACAGGACCCAGACATCAGAGGTTTTTAAGTTCCCCAGGTGATTCAGTGCACAGCTGAGGCTGAGAACCACTGCTACTGTAGCAAGACTAATGCAAGAGCCCCCACTATGTTACTGGTGTGCAGTAAACACTCAGTGAACTCTGGTTTCCCTTTTCCCTCATACAGCTTTCAGGAGTTGCATGAGTTTTGGAGAGTGGACCAGATGATGCCTTGCAGTCCATTCTGCCCTCAGCACATGGCTTTATTAGGAATGTTCCTCTTATTTTTTTCACAGGCTGTCTAAATGGCCAAACCTTTCATAAGTTGGTTAATTCAGTTCACAGTCAAATCTGATGTTCTCTGGTACAATGTAGACAAAAATAGTTGCTTATTGTTGACTAGATTTTTCTATTTTCAGACTTTGGATAGAGTGCAGATCCAAATGTAGAGGTCTGAGGAGAAAAAACAATTAATTGAATGCTGATCATCATGCTAATAAAATTGTAGCACTCAAAATTTGAAGAAAGCAGCCCTGGCTGGTGTGGCTCAGTAGACCGAGCTCCAGCCTGCAAACCTAAATGTCGCCAGTTCAATTCCCAATCAGGGCACATGCCTGGGTTGCTGGCCAGGTCCCCAGTAGGGGGCACATGAGAGGTAACCACACCGTAATGTTTCTTTTCCTCTCTCCCTCCCTTCTCCTCTGTCTAAAGATAAATAAATAATATTTAAAAATTTCAAGAAAGCAATAGCTCTAGGGTATTATGACTTTACTCATATATAAGAATCAGAAAGAAAGAAAGATATATCTGAATTTATTTTAAAAGCATTGCTTTTCACCTTAAATCTCTTGTTTTATACTAGTTTCTCTTCAGGGACATCACAGTTATCTGTTGACCACATAACAAACATTCAATATCCAGTATCTTTTAGGAGCAAAGTATAGAAATAAGTATAATGCACTGCTGGGCCTAGTGTAATCTAGTTGGGGAGATAACCATTATGGTTATTTGCAGAGCAGCTGCTGAATAACTCTGAGAGGAATAAGCTACACCAAAAAGAAAACCATAGTTTTTATTTTTTGGAGCCACAGAAGACGTGTTAGTGTGAGTCCTCTGAACACAGACTGAGATTTGGATGCTGAAAGTTTTTTGGGGGTGCTCTCAGGAGTGATGCTGTGAGGGGTGAGGGAATAAGACTGGGCCAAGGAATGAGCTAAATGGTGATGTAGCTGCCATTAAGTGGTTTCTCATTAAGGCAAATGAAAGAGGTCTACTGTCCCCATCTCAGGCAGCCATTGGGTTGGATCCAGGCTGCACTCATGGGATCAAGGCAGTATGCCACTGAGAAGGCAATGGCCAGAGAGGAATTCAGCCAAGAGCCATCAGTAGCAACAGCATTTCAGACCTAACATGAGCTCCTGATAGTTTTCCCCAAACCTGTTAATTTTCATGCTTCCCCATCTCATTTAATAGCAAATTCATTTCCCCAGTTGTTCAAACTAAAAACCTTGCTTCTATCCCCTACTCCACTGTACTTTTCCCACCCAAATCTCTCCCATCAGTAAATCCTGATAGTTTTAACTTAAAAGTAGATTCAGAATTCAATTGTGTCTTACTCCCTCCACTTCCATCATTGTGATTTGAATGACTTTTTCTGGATTCTTAGCAATAGCGTTAGGAATTGGTCTAACTTGTCACTCTTATTCTGCCCTGGCCCCCTTAGACTATTTTCAACAAAACAGCCAAATTTATTCTGTAAATGGAAACTCAGATAATCTCACTCCTCTATTCCAAGTCCTTTATCACTCTCCCAGGTCTTCTCAGGCCCTCGCTGACCCACACAAAGTCACTGCTCCAACTGTAGTAAAGGTACCCTGGACACTGGTCACCCACCCACCCCAAACCTTGCTACTCCCAGCCTCCACAGGGTCATAACAATGGCTGTTCCCTCTGCCTGGATTGTCCTTCCCAGCCCGTGGGCAGCTGCTTCCCTTCTCACATGTTCACTCAAAAGCCACCTTCTCAACATGGCCTTTCCTCTGACGTGTTTCTCCTCCAGTGTTTGTCTTACTTTTTTCTTATTATCACTTACTGCCATCAAACGCCAGATATACTTCTCCTTCTAGATGTATTTATTGACCTTCTCAATAGAATATAAATTCTATTAGCACAGGCAGGACTGTTATCTTTACTGTGTATCTTCAAGCACCTAGAGCAATGCCTGGCACAGGCTCCAAGCTCAGCTAACCAGTACAGAGACCAAGAAGGAGACATTGCATTAAAAACTTGGAGAACACCTCATTGGTGTTTTGATATATTGAACTTATATTTTAAAATGGGTCATTCTAGACTCCATGATTCTATACACACTACTACTTCTAACTATTTCTATTGTTTTATTATTGCTGCTGTTGTATTCTAATATTTTTGATGCATGATATAATTGAGGTTTGGTACCTGAGGCTTCTAAAGGGAATGATACATTCTTAAGTAGATAATAAATCAATAAAATAATATCCTGAGACCTAGTTAGGGTCCTTCTACTTAACAAATTAGTAACTGTCTGATTTGTTCTTCAGCAATGTCCAGCTTCCCATTTAACTCTGTAACTGACTATTCTTTCCATTATGTAAAGTTTAAAGAAAGTTTTTTGTTGTTGTTGTTTTGGTTTGGATTGGTTATTGTTTCTTGCTCAGGATGCTTAAGAGAATTGGAAGAGTAGAATGGAGAAGATTTTGGAAATATTCCTATTTTTCATCAGTTTCTTCTTCTCATTTGTTCCTTCTATATCCAGCTCTTGCAATAACATGATAATATCAACACAAAGTCCTTTGAAAGTTAGAGTGAGATTCTTGCTACTTGATTTCTGAGATAAAAATCCCCCAAAAGGTAAATAAAAAGCCTTGGTGTTTTTAGTCAAGAACTCCCATAAACATAGAAATCCCTTCTTTGAATTTATCTTGGTGTGGTTTGGTTTTTGTTTTAGATTTTCTGTTGTTGCATTTTAGATTAAATCATTCTAAGACTGCAAAAAAATTAATAAACTGAGTCAAACTCTCACAATTTTAAAAGACTTTGCATGAAAAGAAGCAATGTTATCTTTCTGGTCTAGAGCAAGAAAAGTCCAGAAATTTATTTATATATTTTTGCTGTTGTTGTTTAGGTAGTATGTTAAGATACATTTTTCTTTTATAGTTCATTATCTTTATAGATTGTGAAGGCTACTACTCATCATCCCTTGTGACTTAATTGTTAAATCTGATTAATAAAGTTGAGAAATAAAGTATTTATAAGTATTACTTCTGAATAATCTAGTAAACTCTATGCTGTCTTGGCTTTATAAAATGCACCTCCCCCCAAAAAATACTAACAGATAAGTTAATCAGATTTGTAATTCAAACTTTTTAATGCAATTGAATTAAAGCCTTGCTTTATTTCCCTCTTCTCATAATAATAACACCTCACTTTAGGGAAGTGCTTTAAAGTTTTAAAGTGATTTTCCATAAAGTATCTTATCTGATTCTCATCATAACTTTATTTACAGGTTAGAGAGCCAGCCCTTTGGGAACCTCAAGCCATTGCTCAAGGTCACAAAGCAATTAATTGGTGGGGATAGATAAAAAATTAAAACTTATCCTTGAAATATAAGTCCAGGGATCTTCCTACTTTACCCTGCAGCCTACTTGATGGAGGGAGATGTATATAAAAAAAGAAAAGAAAGAAAGAAATGTTCCATCCAACCAGTGGGCTTCAGCGAAGGCCTGCAAATGCTAGTGCTGCTGATCACTTCTTTCTGAAGCCTAACACAACAACAGCAACAAAGAATAGTGCTACCAAGAGAGAACACCCAGACCATCTGCACACACGGCACTCTCCCTCTTTCCTGCTCAACAGGCAGCAAGTCCATGTGCAACATTATCCATAGAAAATTAGGTAATGCAGTCACTTAACAAATTCAGACTGCCAGAACAGGCATAATAATTTGGACTAATCATCTGGGGTTCAGACTGGCACTCACTAGCTGCACAGGTAATTGCATTCCTCCTCCCAACTTGCTGCAGGAACCATGTTCAGTCTTAACTCACACCTGTGTATAGTGAGAAAATACCGATTTCAGTAACAGTATTTACATTTAACTGGGTTTTCAGAAGGAGAAGAAGACACACTAGAGAAGAGTTGCAGGTAGTAAACAACCAGGCCTGGAACAAAAAGGTCTTGGTTCCAATCCCACCTCTGTTCCTTGCTAACTCTGAGCTTCGGAGAGCCTTTCCACCTTTCTGGGCTTGTACCAAGAAATATGCTGTATTGATACATGTATTAGTGTCCTGTGTGCCTTAGGGCATTAAACAAAATAATAAACATGGAATTATTTAAAAACTATAACTGTTGTACATATACAAGCTAAAAAATTAATGGTTCCATAAATTGAGACCATACCAAATACAAGACATAAAATCGAGTCTTTTTCAATTCAAATAAAATTAGCAATGAAAAAAAAGTACTAGGTAGTATAATTGATAGATTTCAATAAATATTAATCACCTATATTAGGTATAGAAAATGCAAAGTTGAGGAATACTGTCCTTTACCTTGAGTACATCAGAGTATATATATATATCTTCCATTAATAAGGCACAATTTCACAAGAGCAATACAAGAGATACACACATGGTACTGTGTATCTGGCTATAGCACTGAGAATTTAAAGGAAGGGGAAAATACAACAGTGAGAGTGACAAAATTTGGGAGAGGTCTTCAGAGTCAATGGAGCATGAGCTGGTCCATGAGTGTGTATTTTAACATGTACAGACCAGGGAAGTTCATTCGAAACTGAAAGATGTTATGAACAAAGCAAACGAAATGGGAAAACAGTACAACCAGCAGCCTATGGTGACGCCCAAAGAGCAGTCATGCAAGAGCATCTGAGGTCAGCTAGAGTCACATGAAAGGCTCTGAATGCTGTGCTGAATGGTTCATTACTAACATCTCAGCCTGTGGGAATTCCATGAAAAACTGCAAGCACAGAAGTGAGAGCATAATTTGTATCTCAGGAAATTTAATTTTATAACAAAGCATAAGAGGAATTGAAGTAGGGAAAAAAATAAAACTTGACATAAGGAAATCAGTGAAGACAATATTGCAATGATTCAGTAAAAGGTAACAAGAGCTGAATGAGAAGCGCCAATGGGAGGGAGAGAGGTGAACAGGAGGTGAGTTATCTACCTGCAACATTGACGCACATACAAGTATCTTTGAGATCTATGAAACTGATAGGTAAATGCTCATTGAAAATGGCAGTAAGTCCAAGACAATGCTCCAACTCACTATATACTTTAATAATATAATCTATTAAATCAGCAACAACATATACCTTGAAAATTATCCTAAAACCAAATTTTGACATATAATTAAGAAACAGTGACCAGCAGGGTCAAAAGACACTTTACTTAACTTTGTACTGTAATAAACCCTTGTTCCTATTCATCTTGGGGTTTTCATCACCTTTCTTTGTCTGGCTTACTCTGCTGCTGAAGTTTAAAAGTCAGTTTTTCACATCACAGCCTTTGGGAAGCCACTGCTTATTCTTCAGATTAAGCTAAGTGCTCCTTCTATGTGTGATACTAGGGCCCTGAACTTACACTATTTCTTGCTTAACAGCCTGACCTCATTAGACTACAAACTCCAGGAAGAGTGAGAATTTGTCCATTTCGCTCTCATACCCGGCATCTGGCTCAGCACTTGGTGCATAGGAAAATGCTTAATTAATACCCACTGAAGTAAAAAATTCTTTATATCATAAGACAGACTTTTTGACATGCATAATTGTTGTCAGATCCAATCAAAATCACAAGTTCTGTCTCATGATATCAACTGTAACGCCTCACCACAGGAAGTCAGGGAGAGATTTTTCTGTTATTCAGCTCACTTGAAAGACAGGAGGTGTTAGCTTGTGGTAATGGGAGCAAACCTCTTTTCTCCCAAGCAGCTCTATAGTTGAGAGCAACCCCCAAACCCTACAGGATCCAAAATACACATCTGTGCCCTCCCAGGAGCTCAGCTTGAGGGATCTTATTTGTATTAGCATATGCAACTGATTGGCAATTAATTTGATTTTGCACCTGCTTAGAATCACTTCAGGGGATTGCCCTGGATCCAGGAATCAATTTCTTTAAAGTGCAGCATTCAAACACATAGGATTGCCTCCTAAATGGATGCTCACACTTGCATGATCTAAAGTCACATTTAGATTCTGTAAGCCTTATAAAATCACTTGTTTTAGATACATGGGCAGGTTGCCAAGTTGGACGTCATAATCATTATTATAGCTAACCACTTTCTTAGGTAACATAAGCCAGAACAGGGGCTTAACACTTCATAGACATCATCTCAGTTTATTCTCACAATAATTCTGCAAGTTGGTATTATAATTATATACATTTTACAGGCAGTAAAACAGAAACAGAGAAATCAAGGACCTTTCTAAAGTCTGTTTTCTTAGGTCTGTTTCTAATAGTTGCAGAACCAAATATGTGGCATCAAATAAGTGGCAAAGCTAAATATGAACCAGTCTGACACCAGCAGCAAGCGCTGGCCTGGTTCTTCTACCACAAACACTGAGGTTTATTTCAACCACATGTCAATATCACAAAAATGAAAACCACAGAGGGGAAAAAAGCTCCTAATATGGAATTCATTTTTCAGGATTTTTTACTTTCATTCACCACTAAATTCCTTAAATGTGGCACACATTAGGACTTATTGATGGAATGCACTCCCCGTGAATGGGACTTCACAACTTCCTGACCCTCAATATTATTCTGTCGTTTCAATCAAAGTTGCTTATTTCAGAGAGCACCAAGTGTATGTAGGTAGACAACAGGCATTTTCATTTTCTCCTTGGTCCCTGCAGAGTGTTTTAAATTTTAATTAACTGCCAAGATTTAAAAAGTAAAATATTTTACATAAAAATCTGAACATCTTAATTCTCATGAAACTGGAAGTTCTGGCAACATCCACCTGTATTCTGTAATGAAGACAGCTGAGGTACCCCCAATTGTCTTTAAATCAGCCAGGAGTCCTCAGTAGCTAGTCATTTATTGTCTAACAACCAAGCAGCCTCTGATTCAAGTTACTTGGCTGGCCTCTGGAGGCAGACAGTAAACTCATATTCTAGCCCAAAGTTAGGTCATGTGTGATTTCAAAGAGTCACAGAAAGTATCATCAATGACAAATCTGGAATCCACGTGCTTATCTATAGGTTGGTTTCTGGCTCTTTGGGAATTTAACCTTCCTTACAATCTGTGCCTGCCCAGTTGTTCATTCCATTCTGTTCACTCTCTACTAGCCTCTCTCACTGTATTGATTGTATTGTAACTACTACCTTAAGACTGATAATAATCAGATGGAGACCTTCAGTCCAGAGCCTCTATTTCCTTTAACATCTCAAACTGTATGTCTTGGGGACCCCTCTAATTCAGCTTGTCCAAACCTAAAAGTACATCTTCCTGCATAGTCTATGCGTATTTGTGCCACCCTCTTACTCATCGACACCAGAAATCTGGGATGAGTATCCCCTTGTCCTCTCATCGTATTCAAACTCTGAGATCTGATGACTCTCTCTTAAGTATCTCTCAAGCCCTCTGTCTCTCCTCCATCCACTCTGCTGCTCTCTAGTTTGGGCTTTATAGCTGTCAGCTGATCCTCTGTAATAGCCATTCTGCTGTCCAAGGCTTCTGCATGAGCACCTTGCACAGAAACATCAGAGTCACCAAGCTAAAAATTAAATGTGATTGGGTAACCCCAGCTGCTTAAAACTTTCAATCTAGCATAGAGGCCCTCAGTGTTCTGCGCCCTCCACCCCCATCCCACCTCCCATCACATTTTACATCCCTCTTGATTTCTCAGCAACACCAAACTCCTTTGAGTTCTCTGGATAAATAATAGATCAATGATTGAAACTGTCTCTGGGGGATATAAACATAAACAGAGACTTTTGTAAGAAAGGCATTTGTTCATAAACACAGCAATAGAAGTCTATTATTTAATCAAAAAGAACATAACTTTTCAAAGTTAGATACAGGTAGGGACAACTGCAGACTTTATTTTGCTTCTGTAATCTTAATTTGATTCCTTTTCTTCCCTTCGCCTTTGCTGGCTAATTTTTTCTTCAGTATTTAAGACTCTGCTCAGGTAACTTCTCTCTGTCTCTCTCTGTCTCCCTCTGTGTCTCTTTCTCTCTCAAGCTTATACACAAAAGCATAGAGACTGAATTTGGTGCTCTATTAAAAGCCCCAAAGAGCCTATCCTTATATTTACCATCAAATTTAGTAAATCATATTTTAATTATCTTTTTACATTTATATCTTCCTTACTAAACCTGTATATGCTTAAAGGAAAAATTGTGTATTCTTCTTCAATTTCCCAGAAACAACTAAAATTACTGAATGAATGAATGAGTAAACAAGTAATGACACCAGAAAAGTTAGACGTGGATCAAAACTAAAAAGGAGTCTGATATTTAGAATAATATCAGTGTGAAATCAGATGATGTTTTCCATTGCCCAATCATGAAACCAACACAAATGTGCCAAAAAGTTGAGCAGTTGGATACACTCTCTTTTTGTCCAAAAGTCTTAGTGCCTGTAGACAAAAGAATAGTGCTCCTCTATCATACAGATAAATTGATTTTTAAATATTGACTGACTTTCTGTAAATGCATAGATGATGTAATAACACCTGTGGAATAATAATTTCCTGCCACTGCCTACCGTTGCCATTCACAGCAAATCATTCACCAGAATTTACAGGCAGTACAAGCAACTTAGGTCAGTGCTCCATATAAAATATGGTGATGTTAGGAGTGGTCTTTTGGATTATTACTGCAATACTACATTTTGCATTCATATAAACATATATTTAGATAATAGCAGCATTATTGAACTTGATGTGCAGCACTTACCTTAAAACACTTGTAAACAATTCCCCACTGTATATGGAATAGACATTCAATTACTGGAAGAGATGTGCTCATAATAAAAATATATTAGAGGATTGTTACCACAATGGTTAAAAAAAGGATGTGTTTAATGCATATGTGGTTGGACATAAGCAAGTATATAAAAGTTGATATATTTTATGCTATTAATTAAAATCTATTCTTAACCATAAGTTAAAATTTTGGTTACAAAAACTGTAACACAAGGTAGAAATTCTCTCCACTTCTTTATTAAATTAATATGATAGAAAGGTTTATTTGTCATACACACTCTGTGTGATAAGCTCTTTGAAATCGTCTATATTCAATTAGAAGGACTTAGTTATTCCCAACTACATAGGCTCTCTTAAACAAATATTCTCAAACAAATGTCTTATCTCCAAAAATCTCTACCTTCTTAATGGTTATATCACCCCAGAGATCTCACTTGTTTATTCCTCCAAAACATGTTTATGAAGCCCTTAGTATGTGTTGCAAGTTCATAATGGTGAATAAGAGGTATGGCCCCTTCTCTTGTAGCATAGCATCATTATCTCAATTCTTCAGATGAGCTAATTGAAAGGCCAATACTCAGATTCTCATAATGGGGCTGCTACAGGCAGTCTCTAAGTCCAGATCATCATTTGTGTGAACTGAATTTTATTGAGACAAATAGAGCATTGCGCAATTTTTTTCTGTCTATGAAACCTGGATGTGGTTTATATAACTTACTGTGCCTTAAAAATATTTGTAAGACTTCTACTTCTGGGTAGATACGCCCCTATTCTTACAAAGTACAACTACCCTGTACATCATATATAAAATAAACATTAGAATGCTCTGAAAGGTATAGAAAATAAGTGAGACTCACCATTTTTAAAACTCACCATTGTAAATAGGAACCTTGGTACACAATGAACAACACAGTAGTGAGTTCCCTGACTTTTCTTTGTGCCCCATATGCCCCAGAGTTTAAGCCTGGCAAGCTGGAAATGCTATCTCTAGCTCAAACTTCAAGACTGGGGTATCCTGACAAGACAGAAAGCTTTTAGGCAGTAACTGCTCTACTCCAGTCAAGCACCAGAGCTAATACTCCCATTCCGACTCTATTCACGCCAGCAAGGCTAAATGGGGAACCTAGACTTCTGTCCTCATTAGGCTATAACAAGTTGCCCCAAACTCCATCACAGTGGTATTAGAAAAGATGGGTAGGGAACCTGGACTTTCTTCCCCACCAGGCAGGAATCGGTTTCATCCTCTTAACCCCTGTCCATACCAGTAGAGAACACCTGTGGAGCCTGGACCTCCATGTCCACATGGCAGTCACAGAGCAGCCCTCCTCCTTCAGTGAAAATCTAACAAAACATTTAGAGGACTTTGATTCTGAAAATCACAAAACACTGATGAAAGAAAGCAAAGAGGATCTGAATAAATGGAGAGGTATACCATGTTCATCATTTTTAAAACTCACCATTGTAAAAATGTCAATTCTTTCCAAGTTTGATACATGGGTTTAATATAATTCCTATCAAAATCCCAACAAGATTGTTTCTAGCTATACACCCTCCTTCCACTGATGCAAATGAAGTTGAAGCAGCTTTTTGAGGCAATTACGTCATTTTTTTGTTACTGAATTTGCACTTTTAGAAATCATCAGTCATTCCCACATGAATTTCTGTTTTTAAGTCACATTATCACCAGTCCTATGCACCTGTAAATTTGAAAAAGATTTAGCAGGCTCAATTTTAGCACCTTACATTTGTGCATAATTAGCCCCTTTATTTTAACCTGTAAATGACTTAATGAATCCTGATTATGATATAAAGTGTTATGAATTTTCAGTTCACATCAAACCAATACTTAAAAAGTATTTTCAGAGTGTAATCTTCTTGAAGGCAGAAACTGTATCTTTTGTCCACCTGTGCTTATAATAGGTCCTTAATAAATTATAGTTGAATACAAAATAAAAGATAAAAGCCAAATTATTCTATAATTTACACATAAAAGCAAACAAACTGGAATAGCTCAAACAATTTTTGAAAATTAAGAATAAAATGGGACAAGTCAGTCTAAGAAGATTTAAGATGTATTTATATAACCACAGTAATCAAGACTATGGGATATTGATGGAGGAATAGGTACATAGACCAATGGAACTCTTGTAGAATAGACACACAGATATGTCCAACTAATTTTTGCCAAAGGAACAAAAGAAATTCGATATACTAAAAATAGCCTTTTGAATAAATGGTGATGTAGCAACTGAACATTCATAGGGATAAAAATCAACTCAAGTCAAAACTTACAAAAAAATTAACTTGCAATAGACCACAGACTTCAATGTATAATGCAAAATATAAAACCTTCAGAAAAAATACACATGGACATCTTTGAGATCTAGAGGTAGGCAAAGAATTTTTAGACTTAACACCAAAAGCAAATCCATAAAAAATTAATAAATTAGACTTCATAAAAAGTAAAAACTTTTGCTCTATTGAAGACCTTGTTGAGGGAATAAAAAGAAAAGCTAAAAATTGGGAGAAGATATTTGCAAACCCCATATCTGACAAAGAGCTAGTATCTAGGAATTCAAAACTCAACAGTAAAAAACAATCCAACTAAGTCATGGGCAAAGACATGAAGAGCATTTTGCCAAAGAGATATATAAACAGCAAATAAGCACATGAAAATTTCAGCATCATTAGCCATTAAGGAAATATAAATTAAAACCACCTTGAAATATTACTATATACCTATCAGAATGATAAAATAAACAATAGTGATTATACCAAATGCTGGTAAGAATAACAAGAAACTGGATCCCATATACATTGCTGGTGGAAATTAAAATGGTACAGTCACTCTGGAAAACAGTTTTGTAATTTCTTAAAAAAACTAATTATGTTAATTCCACACACAGTAATTGCACTCCCTGAGCATTTATCCTAGAGAAAGGAAAACCGATATTTACATGAAAAGCTATATACAGATGTTTATAATAGCTTTCTTCAAAATACTCAAAAACCCAGATTTCCTTCAACACATGAATGGCTAAACAAACATATAATCCTATTTATGTAACATCCTTCAATTGCCAAGGTCATCCAAATGAAGGAAGAGTAGTAGTGGCCTGCAGTCAAAGAGCAGGCAGAGACAGAGGAAAGAAGGTATAACCATAAAAGGACAATATGAGGGAAACTAATGTCGATGAAATTGTAGCACATCTTGATTGTATCAATGTCATGATTTTGAACTACATATAGTTTGGTAAGCTGTTACCACTGGGGGAGACTGAGTACAGGGCATATGGGATCTCTGTGTAGTATTTATTACAACTGCATACAAATATACAATTACCTCAAAATAAAAATTTGATTTAAAAAGTATCCATAAAGGTGTATAAAACAAAAGCAGTGAAAGTGACTGGACATTGATTAAGTGGAGAAGTAGTTAGGATTGCTCACAACGAAGTTTAGTCTTCCCCCTGAGATAAGCCAAAATGTTATCAGGAGAGAGAAAGAACATCTAAGGGCCTCTGCTGGCATTACATACATACATAGAAGTTTTTAGTGGTTTTAATTGACAGAATTTATTTAATCACTAAAACATCATTAGGCTTTGTAATTTTACATATAGATTGAATACAAATTCACTTCAAGTTAAAAAGGATTCAGAGTGAAAGCTCAAAACCCTCTTAAGTGCCAGTATTTGATAACATCAGTAACCACAACTAAATAGCAATTACCTTGACCTACTGAAATTTCAAGAATGTAGGTTATTTTTTTAGCTTGAAGACTCCTCATGTGGTATCTATTATTTTGAGTATGAAGTGTGCATGCCTGTGTCTATACTGTTAAAGTGAATCCTTTGTTGACACTTTCAAAAACATCTGGTGTATAGATTGTGTATGAAACTTCTCAACTCTGTGAAAGTTTTTTAACACTATTGCCACATACAGTAATCTGAAATTATACATTTCAGTGATTAGCATGAATACATTTTGTATTATACTTTCTTCATCATCATATACTCCCTTTGATATTTTTATTTAATGGTATTCTTGGAGAAGCTAACAAACTACTCAAGGAAAACCCACTATTATTATGCATTTTGGGGGGGTTGCCCAATTGAGCTATTCTGACATCTGATTCTTTCTTCATGGACTGGGAAAGCAAACCCATTGATTGTTAATCTAGTTCTCACATAATATTATGGATTGTAGCATTAGCTTTTTTGATAACTTAAAATGCCACCTCTCTATGGTTATAAGGGCTAAATTTTATCCAAAAGCAGGCTAGCTGCAATCTAAACATGGACTTGTGTGTGTGTGTGGTAGGTAGTGAGTACAGGAGGAGGGTTGTCTTTGCAAAGTATAGTGTTTGATAGCATAAGCCCTGGAGCCAGGCTGCAAGGGACAGAATTCTAGCTCTATCATTTATTTGCTGTATGACTTAAGACAACTATTTTAACCTCTCTGTGCCTCAGTTTTCTCATCTGTAAAATGAGAACTACAGTACCTACTTCCTAGGTCTCTGGGGAAGATTAAATATTTGTAATGCTCTTAAAACACATCTGACACAAAGTAAATACTCTATACATGCATATTTTTTTTTTGCCCCTGAGCTGTTGTAAACCATCTAGTCTTTGTGTTATCCTGGTATCCAGTCTGGCTTTATCTCCAATTAGAAAAAGGCCATTAATGGTGGGGTGGGGGTGGAGGGACAGTATGGGGAAGCTACATAGGCATTGACAGTGATATTTAGTGTAAACTAAGTGGTGGGTAGTTGAACATACATTTATATATTGTTTTGTGAATTTGAAAATACATTTGTGGGAAGAAATCTGAAGTTCTGATAAATGAATAAAATTCCATTTATCAGAGAAATTATATTAATCACATCCTTTTTGTTCCCTTTTCTTCGAGAAAGCCTTCTTATTTGACTCCCTTGATCTTATTTTGATCAACTTTCCCATGAAAAAGCTAGACTTGGCCCTCTAAAATCTAACCTCCTTTCCTCTTTGACTTTATCTCCCTCCTAATATCAGAGAAAGGCAAAGAAAAAGACAATCATGGAACACATGTTTCAATGTGGGTCTTCCTGTGGTTTACCCAAGACATCTCACAGCAAGACAGATTCTTCATGCACCTTTCCTCACTCATCACCACTAAATCACTGTTCACTGCCCACCCTCTGAGTGCAATCTTCAAGAAGACAAACTGGCTCTTGAAGAAACATTGCTTTATAGTGTATAGAATATTTTAATATTTAAATTCACAATGCAAATTTATTTTGTAATTTTATGTGGTACTTTTCTCAGAGTAGTAGTGTTTTTTCCCAGTCCAAGAATTATTTTTTCCCATCCAAAACACTGAGACAAAAATATATCATAGAGGAAAAGACCTAAATATCTATGAAAATAATTGGTTTATAATTTCTTTTTAAAATTTTTTGTTATTTTATTAGTCATCCCAATTTCCCCCCCTTTCTCTTCCTGCCCCCCCACAACTCCCCTGCTTCACCCCCTCCCCCACTCCCACAGTCAATCCCCACCCTCTTGTCCATGTCCATGTGTCATTCATACTTGTTCTTTAACTAGGCCCTTCCCTTTCTTTCCTCCCTTATCCCCCCTCCCCATTCTGTTCCTTGTTTCCATGTCTCTGGTTCTATTTTGCTCATTTGTTTGGTTTGCTCATTATGTTCCACTTATACATGATATCTATTAGTTAACTAACAAGCATTGCCTTGGAATTATAACACACCATAGCAGAATTTTTTTTATTAATCTGTACAGAATTCACTAAATGAAGTCACTTCACAGTCATCTGCTTATAGAATCTAGGAGTTCTTTTATTATAACTCTGACTAAACAATGGTTAAAATAGGAACAGAAAATAATAGCAAATCATTAACTTGAGTTTATTTACTTGTACATACTCTTACTTTTAAGACTACTGATTTAAGTGAAGTCTCCCATCTCATGGTTCTATTGATAGTCATTTGTAACTGAAGAGAAATTTGAGTTTCTATAAGTCTGTATTTTCCCACTGAGAAAAAGGCATTGCCATCCCTCCAAAGGGAAAAAACATATCCCCTAAAGGAATGAAATCCTTTGGAAGGGCAAGCCCAATCTAAAGGATTGAAAAGGAAAGAAGGACGCTAATTGTATGATGTAGAGAAGACAGTCAATAAATGTTTCTTCAATGAAGAGTGGAAGTGATAAAAAGCACGTCTAGTTCTTTAAATACTTGACTGTCACCAAGGAAAACTCTAATTCAAGATAATGTGCTTCTTTTTTAAAATAGCTTACTTTAAAAGATATATAAGTAATATGAAATATGAATTATATATACATTAAATACATTTAACAGTGAACTAAAGTATATTTTTTCTCAGTTCTCTAAAACTTGTAACATAACTGAGTCAGCTGTGAAGGGAGTCTTCCTAGTTTAACTTTTTATTAATTTGAATAATCCTACCAGTGGGAAAAAATTAAATGCTGGGATAAATTGTGATGGAAAGAGACTTGAATTGGGGATTGGCAAATATACAATATAATATACAGATGATGTATTGTGAAAAAAAGAAGGAGGGAGAGGAAAAAAGAAAGAAAGAAAGAAAGAAAGAAAGAAAGAAAGAAAGAAAGAAAGGAAGGAAGGAAGGAAGGAAGGAAGGAAGGAAGGAAGGAAGGAAGGAAGAAAGAAAGAAAGAAAGAAAGAAAGAAAGAAAGAAAGAAAGAAAGAGGAAGGAAGGAAGGAAGAAAGGAAGGAAGATAGAGGGAGGGAGGGAGGGAGGGAGGGAGGGAGGGAGGGAGGGAGGGAGGGAGGAAGGAAGGAAGGAAGGAAAGAAGGAGGAAAGAAAGAAAAGAGACTCAAGAAAAAATATCTCATGAAAGAACTTAATGTGAATTTGAAAACCATCATTTTGGTTGTTTGTGCTTAATACTAAACTTTTGTCTGTAATTTACACATATATACATACACACACATATAGGCAAATTCAAGATTTTTTAGATATTAGTTAATTGGGTAAAATTCAATCATAGCATACAAGCCATGATTCCATTGTGGGATTGGTGATGTAAAGACAAAAACTACATCTCATTACGTGCTCAGAACAAACAGTCCTAAGATTTTAGTTGTATTATTATTCACCATACAATGCTTGCAAAGAGTCTCCTGTGGATGTATTGGACTTACATGTGTAAATCTGCTCATGGTAATGGGATATCCACCCACTCAGCATGGTGAAGATTAACCCCACTGTGTTTCTACTTAACTGCTTTTTATTTGTTCAATTGAAGGACAGTTTAATTTGAAAATATTTTGCACAGTTACACTGTTCCTGCTTATTTAAGCCCCAGAGCTGTCCTTGCCTGGCTTCAAAAACAGTATGGGGGCAAGATTACTACATGGCCAGCTTTCCCTTTCCTGACATGCAAAGTAGAGTTCACCCCGCAGCCTATTCTATAACTCCTTATACCACAAAAATCAGTGAGTTTCCTACACACACACCTAACCATGCTTACAGGCACTTCTAAAAGTCTGAGGAATGTTCTTGCTTTTGAACACAGGGCTATTCACACACGCAATGGTACCAGAAGTCTCAGCTGATCAAAACATGTCCCCATCAGTCTACCTGAATGAGGACCAATCCTAGTATGAGTGCCACGTGTTCGGACTTTCAGAAGATGTGTGCACTTTTATCTGGCTAAAGCATTCATTCCATTTAAAGTGTTAATATATTGGTTTGATGACACATTAACTAGGATTAGTTTGAATTAACAAGTCATTATTACTTGTTGTGCCCTAGACAGAGTACAATAGAATAGAGTACAAGAGAGGAAAGCATTCACAATGAGAGGAAGTTTTGGGCATTTCTTGAACTCTGAGAGTCATCTAAGTGTGGGGTACAGAGTAGCATAAAGACTCTGGCATATGACTGCAGCAGAAGGAAAGGAAGTTCCAAAACAAATGTTGCTCATTTCGTAGTTTTGCCAATGGCTAGACCTAGAAGGTTCCTAACTTTTTAATCCACTTACAATACATAATTAGAGATAAGTTATCTGCCCCTGAACCTTCCAGCTGATCCTCAAAGTGCTGCTAGTGTTCTGTTTGAGGACATTCTACAGTAACATTTTGCAAAATTATCTTCACACTGAGCTGCCAAAAACAACCTGCCCTGTTACAAATCACTTTTTATTGCAGTATAATTTTGTCAAATGCTACATATTTATCAAGTACAGTTTTTCTTACACATGCAAATCTATTATCTCTATGTTCATCTTTAACTTACAAGCCATTTTATGGATTGGGTTTTTAATGAACCATATAATAGGTTCAATCAGAAACATTTTTCTTATTAAGACAAATTAGCAGGTTCTTCATTCTCACAGAATGCCTACGTGCTTTACTTCACAGTGCCTCTATTTTTTTTAAGATTTTATTTGCTTATTTTTAGACAGAAGGGAAGAGAGGGAGAAAGGGAGAGATACATCATTGTGTGGTTGCCTCTTGTGCACCCCCTACTGGGGACCTGGCCTGCAACCCAGGCATGTGTCCTGACTGGGAATCAAACCTGAGACCCTTTGGTTTGCAGGCCGGTGCTCAATCCACTAAGCCACTCCAACCAGGGCACAGTGCCTCTATTTTTAATAACAATAATTTAGGCAACCAAAATTTAACCCTTAACAGTCCTTTTTTGCTGCAATCAAGAAATGAGAGTGTCACTGATATTACAGCTCTGCTAAGAATAGTCTGCAGATGTCCTTTTAAGTAAAGAGGGATTTAAAAATAAATTTATTTGACAAGTTGATGATCAGAAGCCTATATTTACCACAGCCAAATTAGAATGGTGTTGTGTAAAAGTTGAAGTTTATCCTGGAAAATTCCTGAGATATGCTCGAACATGACCTCAGAAGTCTTTTTCCATTACTTTGGAAAGATATTTTGGCTTCCTGTGCCACTCTTTTTCTTATAATTCAAAGAAGACTTTTGTCCCCATAGTCTTATGACCTCCAACTTCACACATTCACATTTTTTTGCCATGTACATGACATCAGAAGTGGCTTGGTCCTTAATATTGTTCATATTCCTACCACTGCTTTATACAATGTACGAAAACATTTTTTCCCTAAAAGCCAAATTGGTAATGTTATGTAATTATAAAATGAATACTTTTAAAAATAAGATTATATGATAAACCTCAGCCCTTTTAAAGTTGCATACATTATAATGGATCAAATACCGCTATTTTAGATTGCAGCAGGTGTTCCAGATCTCTGTAATCGGGATCATTGTTAGAACTCCAGCATTAAGCAAGAGGCCTCATTAAGACAGCATCAGAGAAAATCCATGTTTCTTAGAAGGAGCCACTGAGGCAACTTCTAAGTGTTCTGAACTGCAGACAACTGGGCATTTGCACCTTACAGATTGTCATTTACAATCATGTGATCAGAAAACTAGCTGAAATAAGTCTCCATTTTCTGGGCTAAATCCTCTATCTCTTGTAGATCTTCATCCTGCAGGACAAATTTAAAAAATAAGGGTACCACAGTCTTCCTATCACAAATAGGAATAATGCACAGTTTGTTACATTCTGTTGTGAAGCTGTTTATAAAAACAACTGAGTCGAATAAATGTTCTCTGTTCTAAACCACACACACATAAAAAGAAAGAAATGGCTCAGTCCCATGCTCCTGTGACAACACGCATGGGGTTCAGGGATGACCACCATGCAAATCACTTCTCTTCTCCAAACCCCCATGTTCACAGCCTGCAAAGTCAAGGTGTTGGGCTTATCTCCATGCACCCTTCAAGCCTCTAGATAACCTGAGCCTGGGTCTGTGCACTATGAAAGGGCTCTCAGACACATACTTCCATGCTCAGAATTTTTCATTACTCTCATTTCTATTTCTGCCATATCTAGTTTCCTAAAAGAGGAAAAGAAATCTATGTTACAAAAGTTTGGGATATGCTGTTCTGCTCAGAATTCAACATAGAGATTGAAGACTGAATACATGTTCTCCATAGTGAAAAAAAAATTGTAAAGGAACTAAGTTGTGCATGAAGGTATTGGAAGCAGGATGCTGATATCCAACCTGAATCAAATAATTTTAGCAAGCAGCTCATTCAATCTGCTATATTAAGGAGGGAGATTTCTAGCCCAAGTCAGATTTAGAAGTTCATGTGTGATTTTTGAATCAGGATTAAGTAGCAGTACAACTGATGGTCTAGAGATCCTGATCTAGTCTCCAGGGTTTAGTACATACATTCAAAGCTTCCCTTTCGTAATTAGGTTCCCAGCTACCTATGTGGTCATTTTAGACCTTAACATAAAGAAATCCTGCCAGTCTACCCAAACCATATGGATCAGAGAATGTGAACCTATCACTAGGAGAACAAATACTTGTTGAGCACCTACTATGTGACATAGACAATGCTAGTTACTACATATATTGTTTTATTTATCGGAAGGCTGTATAGATCAAATCCATCTAAACTATTAAATAACAATAAGATATAATCATGTTAGTTAATCTATGGGCTTCAACTTCCTCTTCTACAAAATGGGGATTTTAAATAATACCTGCTTCTTGGGACAATTGGAAGGATTAAATTGGATAAATGATATACAGTGATTAAAGCACATAGAATATACCCAAGCAAAGTTAGCAATAATAGGTCAATGTTTATTAAAAATAACTAAGAATTGTTTTGCATGTGGTTTACTGACAGGCCCGATTGGCGATTTAGATGTGTCTGCGATAAGAATGAGAAAATTTTTAAAGGAAATGTTAAGTGAATTACAAAGAGCAAAGAAGCAGGAATGTGAAGAAGTATGGGCTCTCCTTTAAAGAAACTAAGGAAGAGCAGACACACAAGATGAATGAATTGAAACTGAAGAGGCCCTAGCTGTAATCATGAGAAATGTGATAGCCAGAGCACCTGAAGAGAAAGAGAAGCTGGATCCAGAATGACTCAGTGAGTGGGACACTAGGGACACATTACCAGCTTTAAAAAGTTAACTTAGGTCTGAACTCAATTAAAGGGGAACATCTAAAACAATGCACCAAAATAGCCTTGCATGTTCAGTGAACAGTGACTCAGAACAGGCTCCTTACTGGCTTAAAGGTGAATAAACTATGGAAATAGGAGCCAAAACACAAAGGGAATATAAAAAAGAAAGAAGTTTATCAAAGAAGGTACCAAGAAATGAGCCTAACAAAATCAACTTGAAGAAGGGATCAGTAAAGAAAATCCTCTTGCAAAAACTCATAAAATGTTGTATAAACTATATTTTAAAATACTGAGGCATATCTGATTTGGCAGGAATATAAGGACAAGAGAGGCTACACACAACAGGAAAGCATGATCCAGAGCAGTGAGTAGGAAGCCAATTTTTAGTCTGAGAACATATGCTCCTTTCCAGTTGCAGAGATCCTGTCTTTTAACGAGCCCAAGTAGTGAAAAGGGCCAATCAGAGATCCCCACATACAGTCAGAACTGCAAAGTGTAAGAAAACCAGAGCAGAGAGGATGTGGGAAATGGAGGAAATGATCTTGAATAGGGGAACTGGCATGGCTCAGCCTAGACTTTGAGTGGAAAAGCAAATAAGATTAAAATGTCTCCTATAAGAAATTCCAACCACCTGCTAACTCTGAGATGGATATTTGTCTTAAATTCATTACCCGTGGGAGTAAAATCCTCAGGCCAAAAATATAATTAAAAGTAGGATGAATTAATTTTTTCCTCCAAACACTTGTCATAAAGAAACACAAATACACTTTAAATTAATGCCTCAAATAATCCCCACATACAAAGACCCAGGGAACATAAGCTCACTTCCAGCCAAATTTCTCTAAACATACAAGGAAATGAGCCACCATGAGTGAGAGCCAGAAGTCCTCAGAAATAGACCTGCAAAGTGAGCAGCTATTGGAATTATCAGAGTCAAAATACAAAATAAGTAGTTTTAATATTTTCAAAGAAATGAAAGCAATGTATAGAAATAAGAGACAATCAGGTAGAGCAGAGCCAAATAGAATGGGTAGAAGTGCAACATTTAAAAAAATAAATAAAGTTAAAATCTCAATGGATGGCTTAAGCAGCAGATTAGAGAGTCAAAAAAAAGTAAGTAGTGAAATAGGAAAGAAATCTGAATAAATGCAGCATAAAGGGACAAAGACTTAGGAAATATTTCTAATGATAAAATGTACAGTAGATGGAGTATAAAAAGGGGTTACTATATATTTAACTGCAGTTCCAAAAGAAAACTAAAGAAAAGTGGGGGTAGGAAATATGTGAAGAGATAATGACTGAGATTTTCTAGAATAGATTAAATATGTCAGTCTTGATATTCAAGAAGCCTAGCAATTCATTTTAAGCAAAATGAATAAAAATGAATCCCCAAATAGAAACAACATAGTGAAGCTCCAAGATACCAAAGAAACAAATATAGATGAATAGAAGTAGCCGTAGGCTAAGGAGAGGGTAATAAAGACAAATTATTTACAAAGTTCATTTTAGACTGACAGCTGAGCTCTCAAGAACAGAAATGGAAGCCAGATAATATTAGAATATCTCCAAAGTGTGAAGAGAAAAAAAACAACTGTCAACCTAGAAGTATATATCCAGTGAAAGTGTGTTTCAATATGGGAACTTAATGAAGAATTTTCATAACAACAAAACAGAAAATTTAATACCAATAGACCTTCACTAAAAGTGAAACTTCAAGTAGAACAAGAATTATTTCACAAACAGTGGGGAACAACAGCCCTGACCCCAAGAGAGACTCTGACCCAGCTCTGTGGTGCTTAAGCCTGACTGTGAGCGCAGAGTGACTAGAGTAACAACTGAAGGAGTGAACCACAGACAGTAAATCCCTGGCAAAGTGGGGACAGAGCAGACTAGAGATGCTTGAGGAGAGACTGGGGGTGAAGACTTTCAGGAGAGAACTGAGAGAGTAGCCGCCCAAATCCCAGTGCTGAGTCATCACCCTTATAGCAGCAGCCATCCTGCTCAGGCAGACCACTCCGCTCCAAGCAGCAGCAGCCTGAGGAGAAACAATAGCCCCCAAAACAGAAGGGATTATGCACCACCCTATGGGGCTGAAGCCTCACTGCTGAGTGCAAAGTGACTAAATTGACAACTGAAGGAGACAGCCACAGACAGTAGATCCCTGGCAGTCTCAGAGAGGCTCCTTAAGGTCAGATAGGGTCAACATCTGATATCCCCAGAGGCAGATCCAGAAAGAAAAACAGTGCTAAATACTAGAGACTACCAAGACGAAATCCACTGTGGTCTTCTCCATGATTGGCAATATTTTCTTTCCTGCATAACTTTTTAATATTTATTTCTTGCCCAGCAAGTTTGTGCATATGAAGTCACTAGATTTTATACTATGGCTTATTTCTCTACTTTCCTATAATAGTCTTAATCTCTTTATACCCTTATTAATACTGATTAATTTGTTGTTGATAGTGAGATTACAGGGGGAAATATTTTTGCAGATGTGGGTTTGTCCCCTGGGCTTTGTGGTCTTGTTCTGGCAGCACCTGCACAACAGCATACAAGATGTGGTGGGCGGAGTGACCTGCAGTCAAACAGCTGGAGGTAAGAACCCACCAAAGGATGACCCAACAACAATAAAAACCCAATTACACCCACAGAGCCAACACAAATGGCATAAAGGATGTCCAAAAAGCATCAAGTTCAAGATATCAAGGAGACTGCACCACTGAATCTCACATGTCTCCTACCATAGAAATTCACACCACAAACGCAGGGAGCTAAAACAGATCAATTTAAGAAGCAGAGGCAAACAAAAAGAGTTTCACAAATAATAGGAAAACAAAGAAACAATCTCCAAATGAAAGGCAAGGAGGAATCCTCAGAAAGAATGCTAAATGAAAAAGAAGCAAGTCAACTATCAAATATTCAGTTCAAAACAACAGTTATAAGGAAGCTCAATGAACTCAAAGAGAATTAGCAAAAAGTACAGGGAAGCTACAAGGAATTTCCTGCGAATTACACCAGCGTGAAAAAGGAGATAGAAAATATCAACGAGAGTCAAAAGGAAATAAGAATACAATTTCTGAATTAAAGAACACAGTAGAAGGAATCAAAAGCTGGCTAAATGAAGCAGAGGATTGAATCAGTGAACTGGAGAGAAAAGTAGAAAAAACTCCCAGAAAGAGCAAGAAAAGGGAAAAAAGACTCTAAAACAATGAAGAGGGGTTAGAGGAAATGCAGGACAACATGAAATGCAATAATATCCATATAACAGGGATACCAGAAGGAGAAGAAGAGGAGTAAGGGATAGAAAACCTGTCTGAAAAAGTAATGATGGAAAACTTCCCTAATTTGAGGAGGGAAAAGGCCACACAAATCCAGGAAGCAGAGAGGGTCCCAATCAAGAGGGAACCAAAGAGGCCCACTCCAAGACACATCATAATAAAAATACCAAATATTAAGTACAAAGAGAGAATCTTAAAGGCAACAAAAGAAAAATAAGAAGTAACTTACAAAGGAGCCCCAATAAGACTAGCAACCGACTTCTCAACAGAAACACTACAAACCAGAAGGAAATGGCAAGAAATATTCCAAGTAATGAAAAACAAAGGCCTGTAACCAAGACTACTCTATCCAGCAAGGCTAACAATTAAAATGGAAGTCCAAATAAGGAGCTTCCCAGACAAAAGAAGGCTTAAATAATACAGGTCCACCAAAGCATCAGTGCAAGGTATACTAAAAGGATTGCTTAAAGAAAAGGAAGAAAAACAGGGAGAGAAAGCAGGGAACACAGTTATGAAGGAAGTAAAATGGCAATGAATAAGTACCTATCAATAATAACCTTAAATGTAAATAGATTAAATTTCCCAATCAAAAGACATAGAATAGCTGAATGGATAGGAAAACATGACCTCCACATATACTGCCTATAAGAAACCCACCTCAGAACAAAAGACTTACACAGACTGAAAGTGAAGGACTGGAAAAAAATTTCCAAGCAAATGGACAGGAAAAAAAAAAAAGCCAGGGTAGCAATACTCATGTCAGACAAAATAAATTTCAAAACAAAGACCATAAAGAGATGTAGAAGGACACTTCATAATAGTCAAGGGAAGAATCCATCAAGAAGACATAAACATTAAAAATATATATGCACACAAAATAGGAGCACCTATATATATAAGGAAAATCTTAGAGGACTTCAAGAAAGGTATAGACAACAACACACTTCTACTAGGGAATTTTCACACCCCACTGTCAAAAATGGAGAGATCTTCCAAACAAAATATCAACAAGGATATTGAAGCATTCAACAATGTTCTACATAAACTGGACTTAACTAATATATATAGAACCTTACATCCCAAAGAAGCAAAATACACATTCTTTTCAAATGCATATGGAATATTTTCAAAGATAGAACACATGATAGGTCACAAAACAAGCCTCAACAAATTCAAGAAAATTGAAATCATATCAAGCATTTTCTCTGACCATAAGGGACTGAAACTAGAAACCAACCTTAATGAAAAAATTAAAAAACACTCAAACTGATGGAGATTGATTAGCCTGCTATTAAACAATGAATATGTTAAATGAGATCATGGAAGAAATCAAAAGGTTTCTGAAAACAAATGAAAATGAACTCACGATAGTCCAAAACTTATGGGACACAGTGAAGGCAATCCTGAGAGGGAAGTTCATAGCAATACAGGCGTACCTAAAAAAGATAGAAACATTTCAAATAAGCAACCTAACCCTACATCTACAAGAACTGAAAGACAACAACAAAGACAGCCCAGAGCAAGTAAAAGGAAGGAAGTAACCAAATTCAGAGCAGAATTATATAACATAGAGACTAAAAAAACATTTCTAAGGATCAATAAATCCAGGAACTGGTGATTTTAAAAGATAAACAAAATTGATAAGCCTTTAAGCAGACTCATCAAGAAAAAAAAGAGAGAGGACCCAAATAAACAAAATCAGAAATGGAAAAGATTACAAGTGATACCATAGAAATGCAAAGGATTATAAGAAATTACTACGAAGAACTATATGCCAAAAAATTTAAAAACCTGGGTGAAATGGACAAATTTCTAGAAAATACAATCTTTCAAATTTGAATGAAAAAGAAGCAAAAAGTCTGAACATACTGATAACAGCTGCTGAAATCGAAGCAGTAATCAAAAAACTCCTGGCACACAAAAGCCCTGGACTGGATGGTTTCACAGGAGAATTTCACAAAGCATTTAAGGAAGAGCTAACCCCTATCCTTCCCAGACTATTCCAAAAAATTCAAGAAGAGGGAAGACTCCCAAACTCTTTTTATGAAGCCAGCATCATCCTATCCCAAAACCAGACAAAGACAAAAAAGAAAGTAAACTACAGGCCAATATCGCTGATGAACATAGATGTTAAAATCCTTAACAGAATATTGGGAAACCACATCCAGCAATACATTAAAAAGATCATACACCGTGACCAAGTGGGATTCACCCCAGTGATGCAAGGATGGTACAATATTTCCAAATCAATAAATGTAAAACATCACATAAACAAAAGGAAAGACAAAAATCACATGATCATAGCAATAGATGCAGAAAAAAGCATTTGATAAGGTACGGCACCCATTTATGATAAAACAGTCAGCAAAGTGGGTGCAGAGGGAGCATTCCTCAACATAATAAAGGCCATATACAAGAAACCTATGGCCAACATCATACTCAATGGGCAAAAACTAAATGGTTTCCCACTAAGATCAGGAACAATACAAGGATGTTCCCTTTCACCACATCTATTCAACATAGTATTAGAAGTCCTACCCAGATTGATCAGACAAGAAAAAGAAATAAAAGGCATCCAAATTGGAAAAGAGGAAGCAAAACTGTCATTGTTTGTAGATGACATGATAGTATACATAGAAAATCCTATAGACTCCACAAAAAACTACTCAACCAATAAGTGAATTTGGCAAAAAGGACAAAGGAAGTCAATATTCAGAAATCGAAGGCATTTTTGTACACCACCAATGAAACATCAGAAACAGAAATCAGGAAAAAAATACCATTTGATATTGTAAAAAGAAAAATAAAGTACCTAGGAATAAACCCAACCAAGAAGGTAAAATACCTATACTCAGAAAACTACACAACAATGAAGAGAGAAATTAAGGAAGACACAAACAAATGGAATCATGTACTGTGTTCATGGATTGAAAGAATTAACATCAAAATATCCACAATACGCAAAGCTATTTATAGTTACAATGCAATCCCTATTAAAATACCAATGACAAATTTCACAGATTTAGAACAAACATTTCAAAAATTTATATGGAACCATAAAACACCCTGAATAGCCTCAGCAATTTTGAGAAAGAAGAACAAAGTAGGGGGAATCACAATACCTTATATCAAACTATATTACAAGGCCACAGTAATCAAAACAGTCTGGTACTGGCATAAGAACTGACAAATAGACCAATGGAATAGAATAGAGAGCCCAGTAATAAACCCAAGTCTCTATGGTCAATTAATATTTAACAAAGGGGACAGAAGCATAAAATAGAGTAAAAATAGCCTCTTCAACAAATGGTGTTGGAAGATCTGGACAGCTACATGCAAGAAAATGTAACTCAACCACCAACTTAACCACATACTCAAAAATAAATTCAAGATGGATAAAAGACTTAAATATAGGCTGTGACACCATAAAAGTCCTTCAGGAAAACATAGGCAGGAAAATCTAAGACATTCCATGCTGCAATATCTTCACCAATATGTCCCCTAGAGCAAGGAACATAGAGGAAAGAATAAACAAATGGGACCTTATCAAATTTAAAAGAAATGACTAAAGAAAACAGCATTAAAATGAAAATAGAACCAACTATATGGGAAAACATATTTGTCAATGATATCTCAGACAAGGGTTTGATCTCCAAAATATATAAAGAACTCACACAACTCCACTCCAGGAAGACAAACCACCCAATTAAAAAAAAAAATGGGCTAAAGACCTGAACAGATACTTTTCCAAGGAGGACATACAGAGGGCCCAGAGACATATGAAAAGATGCTCAGCATCACTAGCCATCAGAGAGATGCAAATTAAAACCACAGTGAGATACCACCTCACACTGGTAAGAATGGCCATCATGAACAAATCAACAAACAACAAGTGTTGGAGAGGTTGTGGAGAAAAGGGAACTCTAGTGCACTGTTGGTGGGAATGCAGACTGGTGAAGCCACTGTAGAAAACAGTATGGAATTTCCTCAGAGAACCAAAAATGGAACTGCCATTTGACCCAACAATTCCACTGCTAGGATTGCATACTAAAAACCCTGAAACACAATCCAAAAGAACCTATGCACCCCAATGTTCATAGCAACACAATTTACAATAGCCAAGTGCTGGAAGCAACCTAAGTGCCCATCAGCAAATGAATGGATCAAAAAACTATGGTACATTTACACAATGGAATTCATGCAGCAGGAAGAAAGAAGGAGTTCCTATCCTTTGTGACAGCATGGATGGAAGTGGAGAGCATTCTGCTAAGTGAAATAAGCCAGTTGGTGAAAGACAAATACCACATGATCTCACCTTTAACTGGAACCTAATCAACAAAACAAACAAGCAAGCAAAATATAACCAGAAACATTGAAATTAAGAGCAAACTGACAATAACATGAGGGGAGGTGGGAGAGAATAACAGAGGAGGGAGGGTCATCAAGGAACATGTATAAAGGTCACTTGGACAAACCCAAAGGGTGGTAGGATTGAAGGTGGAAAGTGGGGATGGCTGGAGTGGGGGAGAGTGGCAGGGAGAAAATGGAGACAACTATACTTGAACAACAATAAAAAAAAGAGAGAAAAAAAGTTTAAAAAAATTATTTCACAAACAAAATGTAAGATGCATGAAGGAATAGTGACAGTGGTTGAAGAAGGCATCACTGTGTAGATAAATGTAAGCAAACGATGTTGGCGTTACAATAAAACATGAATGTCGAATGTAGGGGATTTTAGATTTTGAAATAGAATTAAAATCCTGGAGAAAATAATAGCATGTAAATCTGGACAGGGTGATCAGAATTAAAAGAAGTTATGGCCTAGGAATTGTTTGAGAGGAGGGCAAAGATTCTGATTTAGACTTTAGGGGAAATATATATGTTAAGATTTCTAAAGATACCAGCTCTTAAAAAATACAAATATTTTCCAAACTAATAGCAAGCAGAATTATGAGAGAGATGTTGATCAACCAAATGATGGCCAGTAAAGCAGAAAATAAGAGACTGAAAGAATAATGCAGGGAAAATGGAGACAACTGTACTTGAACAATAGTAAAAAATACATTTTTTTAAAAAAGGATGCCTGAAGGTCATAGCTGAATGAAGACAGGTGTTTCTTTTAGAAGAACATTATTTCTGTTTCCCAGTGTCCTTTTGCCCTTCCTTGTAGCAATGGTACTCTCCCTTTCACATCAGGGCACTGAACACTCATGGAGAAAAAAATCTGGATAAAAATCCAATAAATACACTATGCTTTTATAGGCATAAAAAAAGAATAAAGTAAATATAAAACATAAATTATATGGTAAAGATAAATATAAGTATATTGAAAATAACAATGATTGTAAAAAAAAAAACTACACTTAGTACTTAAAAGTCTTAATTTCCAGATTCTTTCTACAAACAAAGCAAAAGATACTCTTAGAAGTTAACAACTCAAAAATATTAAAGGTAAAAATTTCATAAAAATATATATTGCTTGTACAATTATTCAATAATCAGAAAAAATAGAAGCTTTAAAGTAAATTACATGGCAATAGAGATAATTACAATTAAAAGTAAATAAATAACTTAGTCAATAGTTTTAAATTTATAGGTATTTAATAGTATACTACTAATAATAAATGCCAGATTTTCAGAAATAGGAGAAATTAACAAGCCAGCATCAAAGCAGACTTTTAACACAGTTCTCAATAAATAATAGATTAATTAGACAAAAAATGCAGAAGTACATAGAATATTGTAAAAACACTATTTGTTTAAATTTTAATTAAATTTAATAGAGTAACATTGGTTAACAGTATTTTACAAACTCCAGATATAGAACTTTATTATATGACACCTGTATACTCTATTATGTGCTCACCATCTGAACTGCAGTCTGCATTTGTCACGATAAATTTTATTTCCTTTATCCTGTGTCTTCTGGCTCACTCCCTTTCCCTCCTATAGCCACCTTTCTGTTGTCTGTATCTATGAGTTGTTTCTTTATTATTTGGTTTGTTAGTTGGTTTCTGTTTTATATCCCTCAATGAGTAAAATCACATAGTTTTTGTCCTTTTCTGTTTGACTTATTTCATCTAGCATAATACTCTCAAGATCCATCCAGGTTGCCACAAATGGCAATATTTCATCTTTTCTATGATTGAGTAGCAGTCTGTTTCAACAGATGCAGAAAAACCATTGATAAAATTTAACAATCAATAGTGATAAAAAGAAAAACTTTCACAGCAAAGATCATGTTCAATGATTGATCTTTTTTAATTCCAAAAGAACAAGAGATATAAGATTAAAAAATAACAATATATAATTGCAAATTTATGATCATTCACATGTTAAAAAATCTATGGGCAAATTATTAGAGTTTTTAATAGTCCAGGAAAATTGATGAATATATAAGAAACATAAAATAATTCAGTTATGTTTTCCTCTAGCAACAATAGTTAGAAAGTGAAGTTCTCAAACATGTATATATATATTCAAAGCAGAAAAAAATTATATCATACCCAGAAACAGAGTTAAAATAATTGTAAGAATTTTATCTAAAAACTAAGAATCTGATTTCAAAAATATTAAGAGAGCCCAAGGGTAAAAACCCAAAACACTCAAAAACATGGAGACTGAATAGCATGCTATTAAACAATGAATGGGTCAAGAACGAGATTAGGGAAGAAATCAAAAACTTCCTGGAAACAAATGAAAACGAACTCACAACAACCCAAAACCTATGGGACACAGCAAAGGCAGTCCTGAGAGGGAAGTTCATAGCAATACAGGCCTACCTTAAGAAGTTAGAAACAGTTCAAACAAACAACCTAACCCTATGCCTACAAGAACTGGAGGAACAACAACAAAGACAGCCCAGAGCAAGCAGAAGGAAGGAAATAACCAAGATCAGAGCAGAACTAAATGACATAGAGACTAAAAGCACAATTGTAAGGATCAATGAATCCAGAAGCTGGTTCTTTGAAAAGATAAACAAAATCGACAAGCCTTTAAGTAGGCTTATCAAGAAGAAAAGAGAGAGGATCCAAATAAACAGAATTAGAAATGAAAGTGGAGAGATTACAACTGATACCACAGAAATACAAAGGATCGTAAGAAATTACTATGAAGACCTGTATGCTAAGAAATTTGAAAACCTAGATGAAATGGACACATTTCTAGAAAAATATAATCTTCCAAAACTGACTGAAGAAGCAGCAGAAAACCTGAACAGACCAATATCAGCAAAGGAAATTGAAGCAGTCATCAAGAAACTCCCATCACACAAAAGCCCTGGACCAGATGGCTTCACAGGAGATTTCTACAAAGCATTTAAGGAAGAACTAACCCCTATCCTTCACAGACTATTCGAAAAAATCCAAACTGATGGAAGACTCCCAAACTCTTTTTATGAAGCCAACATCATCCTAATCCCAAAACCAGATAAAGACACAACGAAGAAAGAAAACTACAGGCCAATATCGCTGATGAACATAGACGCTAAAATTCTCAACAAAATATTAGCAAACCGCATCCAGCAATATATTAAAAAGATCATCCACCATGACCAAGTGGGATTCATCCCAGGGATGCAAGGATGGTACAATATTCGCAAATCAATAAACATAATACATCACATCAACAACAGCAAAGACAAAAATCACATGATCATATCAACAGATGCGGAAAAAGCGTTCGATAAGATACAGCATCCATTTCTGATAAAAACACTCAGCAAAGTGGGAATAAAGGGAGCAGTCCTCAACATAATTAAGGCCATATATGAGAGACCTACAGCCAACATCACACTCAATGGACAAAACCTTAGAGCTTTCCCACTAAGATCAGGAACCAGACAAGGATGCCCTCTCTCACCACTCCTATTCAACATAGTATTGGAAGTCCTAGCCACAGCAATCAGACAAGAAAAAGCAATAAAAGGCATCCAAATTGGAAAGGAGGAAATGAAACTGTCACTGTTTGCAGACGACATGATAGTGTACATGGAAAACCCTATAGACTCCACTCAAAAACTACTCGACCTAATAAATGAATTTGGCAAAATAGCTGGATACAGAGTCAATACCCAGAAATCAAAGGCATTCCTGTACACCAACAACGAAACTGCAGAAACAGAAATCAGGAAAAAAATCCCATTCGATATAGCAACAAGAAAAATAAAGTACCTAGGAATAAACCTAACCAAGGAGGTAAAAGACCTGTATTCAGAAGACTACACAACACTGAAGAAAGAAATTAAGGAAGATACAAACAAATGGAAGCATGTACCATGTTCATGGATTGGAAGAATTAACATCATCAAAATGGCCATACTACCCAAAGCAATTTATAGATTCAATGCAACCCCTATTAGAGTACCCATGACATATTTCACAGATATAGAACAAACATTGCAGAAATTCATATGGAACCATAAACGACCTCGAATAGCAGCAGCAATTTTGAGAAAGAAGAACAAAGCAGGTGGGATCACAATACCTGATATCAAACTGTATTACAAGGCCACTGTAATCAAAACAGCCTGGTACTGGCATAAAAACAGGCACATAGACCAATGGAACAGAATAGAGAGCCCAGAAATAAACTCAAACCTATACGATCAATTAATATTTGACAAAGGAGGCAGGAGCATAAAATGGAGCAAAAACAGCCTCTTCAACAGATGGTGTTGGGAGATCTGGACAGCTACGTGCAAAAAAATGAAACTCGATCACCAACTTACGCCATACACAAAAATAAACTCAAGATGGATAAAAGACTTAAATATAAGTCGTAACACCATAAAAGTCCTTGAGGAAAACATTGGCAGGAAAATCTCAGACATTCCACGCAGCAACATCCTCACAGACACATCCCCTAAAGCAAGGGACATAAAGGAAAGAATAAACAAATGGGACCTCATCAAAATAAAAAGCTTCTGCATGGCTAAAGAAAACAGCACCAAATTACAAAGAGAACCAACAGTATGGGAAAACATATTTGCCAATGATACCTCAGACAAGGGCCTGATCTCCAAAATATATAAAGAACTCACATGACTCCACTCCAGGAAGACAAACAACCCAATTAAAAAATGGGCAAAGGACTTGAACAGACACTTCTCCAAGGAAGACATACAGAGGGCCCAGAGACATATGAAAAGATGCTCAGCATCACTAGCCATCAGAGAGATGCAAATTAAAACCACAATGAGGTATCATCTCACACCAGTCAGAATGGCCAACATGAACACATCCACAAACAAATGTTGGAGAGGATGTGGAGAAAAGGGAACCCTCGTGCACTGTTGGTGGGAATGCAGACTGGTGAGGCCACTGTGGAAAACAGTATGGAATTTCCTCAGAAAACTAAAAATGGAACTGCCCTTTGACCCAGTAATTCCGCTGCTGGGATTATACCCTAAGAACACTGAAACACCAATCCAAAAGAATCTGTGCACCCCAATGTTCATAGCAGCACAATTTACAATAGCCAAGTACTGGAAGCAACCGAAGTGCCCATCAGCAAACGAGTGGATCCAAAAACTATGGTATATTTACACAATGGAATTCTACGCAGCAGAGAGAAAGAAGGAGCTTATACCCTTTGCAATAGCATGGATGAAACTGGAGAGCATTATGCTAAGTGAAATAAGCCAGGAAGTGAGGGACAAATACCATATGATCTCACCTTTAACTGGAACATAAGCAATAGAAGGAAAAAGCAAACAAAATATAACCAGAGTCATTGAAGTTAAGAACAATCTAACAACAGCCAGGGCGGGGGTGGGGGGTGGGGGCGGGGACAGTGGGTAGAGGGGATTACAGGAACTACTATAAAGGACACATGGACAAAACCAAGGGGGAGGGTGGAGAGGGGGGAGGGAGGTGGGTTCAGCTGGGGTGGGGTGGAGGGATGGGGAGAAAAGGCATACAACTGTAATTGAATAACAATAAAAAACAAAAAAACAAAAAAAAACAAAAAAAAGAGTTTGTAAACGCACCATGCACTAACTGAGTAAAAAGAAAGGGTGATATTCAAAAAAAAAAAAAAATATTAAGAGAGAACTCCATGTGAGAAGATTTGATATATTTCCACATACTGATATATAGATATAATGTCATTTCAATCAACCATCCTGCTGGGTTTTACATGTGTAAAAGCTAACTCTAAAATGTATACAGGAGAGCCCTGGCTGGTGTGGTTCAGTTGGTTGGAGCATCGTTCCACACAATGAAAGTTCGCAGGTTCAATTTCCAGTCAGGGCACATGCCTGGGTTGCAAGTTCTATCCCTGCTTGAAGAACCTACAGGAGGCAGCCAATCAATGTTCCTCTCTCACATCGATTTTCTTTCTTTCTTTCTCTCCACCCCGCTCTCTCTCTTAAAGCAATTGAAAAAAAAAAAAAAAACACACATCCTCAAGCGAAGATAAAATAAAATAAAATTTACACAGAAAAAAAAAGGCACAAGAATAGTCAAAACAGAGCCAGACATAAAGACTGAAAATAATGCTGGCAATTAAAACTGAAAGCTTGCTGCAGGTATAAATGAAGAAATTAATGAAATAAAATAGGTAGCCAAGAACTAGACCCATAAATGCAGGATGGGGCAAAAGTAGGTTTATCATTGTTCACATGGAAAATAATACAATAACTAATAAATAATATTAACATAAGAGTAAACTCTGTGTTTTGCATACTCACAATAGTAAACCTACTTTTGCCCCACTCTGAATATGCATACCTAGTTCATGACAAACTGGTACTTCAAAACAGTGAGAAAAGAAGGGTACTTTCTGATTTGGAGATTAAACATGTATGAAAAAATTAAAATAGACTATAACATAAGAGCAATTCAAATGAAGAAAAACTATAAAAAGCAAAATTTTAAAACCTTTAGAAGAAAATATATGAAGAAAATCTTTTTGAAATAAAACCATAAAGAAAATGATGCATAAATTTAACTACATTAAAATGAATTTTGTTCCATGAAAAGACCACACAAAAAGAATAAGACAAGTAGACAAGCAGCAAATATTTGCAAGACAAATAATTAACAAAGGATTAATAATAACCTGAATACAGAAAGAACTCCTATTAAATCAATAAAAATATAAATCATTTGGACATTTCACAGAAGAGAAAATACAAATTAAAAATAAACATTGCAAAAGACTCAAAGATTTTAGAAATTTAAGCTACACAGTATCAAGTGGTGGTGAGTACGTGGAGTGATGGGTAGCCTCATACATGCAAGTGGGAATGTACATCATACTACCATTTTGGTATCTGCTGCCATACTACATATTAAAGTTTAATATGTATACAGCCCAATGGCTCAGCAATTTCACTCTTACGCATGTGCACTAGAAAAGTTCTTGTACATAAAGCAGGAGATAAGTCCAAAATTATTCATGTCAGCATCCTCTGTAATTATGACAAAGAAACTTAAATATTCTTTGATAAATTAGGAAAATAAAAATTGTGATACAAACATATCATGGAATCCTATACTGTCATGAAAATGAATAAACCACAGCTATATTTACATGGATAAATTTTTTAAATATAATTTTGGGTTGGCCATAAAGTTTGTTTAGTTTTTCTGGGCGATGGCTCTAGTACTGCTTAGTTGTCTCTAACTATTCATTTGAAACAATTTTGTTAGGTTGTATTGTCATACTAGCTGTCATATCAGCATGCATTTTAAAAATATATCAAAATTGGTGAATTTTTGTGCAGTCATTTTAATATTGAAGTTGGAAGAAAACTCAACATTTTCAGCTTATTATGATTAATTATTCCAAGAAAGGTAAGAATGCAACAGAAAACCAAAAAAAAAAAAAAAAAAAGGATTTGTGCAGTGTATGGAGAAGGTGCTCTGATTGATCAAATCACTCAAAAGTGGTTTGTGAAGTTTCTTGGGACTATTGACATTTTGGCCAAATAATTCTTTGCTGAGGGGCTCTCTTCTGTTTTGAAAGATGTTTAGCAGCACCCCTCACCTCTACCCACTAGAAGCCAATAGCAGAAAATAGCTGACATACTCAAAACATCCAAATCAATAAGTTATTAGGGAAAATTAAAAATGTGTCTTTTATTTTATGGAAAAAACTAACCAGACTTTTTGATGAACCCAATATATAGTGGAGTAGGAGAAGCAAATTATAGAAAGTGCTATATTCTGATTCTTTTATATACATTTAATTTATATAAAGTGACTATATGGATATATCTGCCTTTTTAATATGAGACCCTCACTGAACTAAGAAGGAAGGCTTGCTAAATACTTCCTCCCTTAAATAAACAGCCTAAAAATCATGGATTCAACTTTTTGCATGAAATGGCATCTTTTAGGGTGAATTTTTTGGACAATGAACATAAAGAAAGTGTCTTCTCAGAGCATGTGCTAGCTGGCAAGGAAGGTTAGAACTCAGCCTGCTGATTAGGCATGATTGCCCCTAGTCAAACCCAAAGACATGGTCTGTTCCTCTCCCAACACACATTAAAGCCTTTGATAAAAAGAGAAAAACAATCACAAGAGTAACTGTTCCCACAGTAAGAGGAGTAACAACATTATTTCAGGTATTCTTATTCACCAGTACAGGTGCTCAATACCAAGGTTTGCTAAATAGGCTGCCATCCTGTGTCTGCAATGCCAGCCCAAGAGCCCTATAGGAAAGACCTCCACTTGCATGCCTGAGGACATCTTCCAGAGGAAATTCTCCTTGTGTTGTCTGGGGCTCTGAAACATTTCTGTGTAAAGGGCTGAACAATCCAGTGAGCCAGCAGAAGATTATTGTCCTCAACCTGCAAGCTCAGTGTTTCTGAACTTTGTCCTGTCTCCCCACATCCCAGTGCCTGGCTCACCACCCCCACCCCAAATCTAAAGCTTTATTCCTATGAATGCAGACAAAAGGTATGCTAAATTCCAGCTTACCCATCATGGGGACATACCTGGCCCACTGGGACTCATGTGTAGATGCCACAGTGAGTTGGTGGGGCCTGAGCTTGGCAGGCTCAGCAGTTCCTCCAGAACTTTGGCACTGGGAGATCTTCCAAGAGCTAGCAGGAAACAAATATACTTTAACTCACCAATTTCAGCAGGGAATCAGTAGTAGTAATTCCATTGCAATGAGCTTGTGCAATAAAGTTGTGGGGATAGTGGCTTCGAGTAACCCCATCAAACTAATACCTTATTCAGTGACAACCAAGCCTTTTGCCAGGTACTACCTTCTGGAAAAGATTTCTCCAACTATCCAAGGAAATGGCCACCTGCTTGATCAGTTAACACCTACAAAGTGAAGGACAGTGAGTCTCCAAAAAACAGACTCATACAGGAAAGTATATTGTACTACCCATTTCCATGTTCATTGTCAAAAAACCCAAATCCTTCTGTTGTGAAAAATTGGATAGGATAAAATCTATTTTCCATTAACCCCAGACAACAGACTTAGTGTTATATATCACCCAATTTTTTAAATATGTATAGCCTATTTGATTGGAAAAAAAACATAAAGCAAATGTTGAAATAGAGAATAAAGCTCCTACCAATAAGAATATACAGATGGAGACCTATGTGGACAATTTTTCTGAACAGCACCTGTGTTCTGCTAATTATGAGACAATAAAAATAAAATCTAGTAATGGTTCCTAGTTAAAAAGCCAGAGAATACAGAGAACATTAGAAATCATTCTATGTAGAAAGAATATATGAGCTATATCAGATGCACAGTGAAAGCCGACCTGTGCATCATTCCAAGTTTGAAATCATGGAAGATAAATTATGTTCTCTTACCCTCTGTGCTCTTGTCATGGGCGGAGAGGGGAGGAAGTGAAATTAGCAAATGCAGATGGTTTTCCAAGAAGGTTGGTCAAGGCAAAAAAAAGAAAGAAAGAACAAGGGTTACAGCAGGGGACGGAGGCAAAGACTTCACTGGAAGGCTTCTGACACTATTCTTCACTGATATATTAGTCTCACTATCTACCATTATCATTATTCTCTCATTGAGAGTTTGAGTGCTGTGAAATAGCATCCATCCTCTCCTATCTAAAAGACAACCTCACAGGTCTCCCTGTACAGAAAAGAAAATGCTCATCACCAGCAGTCATTTTGCGGCTTGCAATGAAATGCAGGCAAGATATATATTTTCTGAGACCTTTTCTAACCTGCGGGATTTTAAGAGATGACCAAGACACTCCTTACATTTTTATCTGTTTTTTTTTTTTTTTTCTAGCAGAAGAATTAGGAGTCTAAGACTGGGGGCTTTGAGACTTTCTTAACTCCACTTTGATGCTTGGTTTATTAAACTCCTCATTTTGAAGGAGGGTAACATTAACCTCTCACAGTATATGGTGCTTGCCTGTCTGTCAAATACTCTTGGTAGCATATTAGTCAGCAAGTGAATGACACCAAGCAGCCATCCTCACTCCTGAGATAGAGTCAGCTGTGGTTACAAGATCCCTGGCACACAAGCTGCCTGTCAATTTTGCTAAAAAGAACAGTAAAAGTAGAAACAGGCAAGCTTGTACAATTTTTCAATTTCTTCCTTTTTTCAGTGTATTTTTAGTTTGGAAGAAATTGGTTTCCTTTTCTGTGCTTTATCTGTTCCTATTCATACGCCTGGCATGACCAGACAATTTATTCAACTTCTTTTTATTCATATAAAATAGTCACTGTTCTGGAAATAGAATGAGTCAATAAAGTGCTTACCTTCTCATACACCTGGACGTCTAGCCAGAGAATGAGATGCAGTATGTCCAAGGCACAATCAATGAGTGGAAAACCATTTTGTGTAAAATAAAATTTGGTCTTGAAAATCTAAACATTTCTTTACAAGCCACTGATTGAAAGGATTTTCAATCCTCACCCAAGGATATGTTTATTGATTTTAGAGAAAGAGGAAGGGAGAGAGAGAGAAGGAGAGAGAGAAACACTTTAATGTGAGAGAGAAACACTGAGGGGCTGTGTCCTGTATGAGGCCCAACCAGGGATCACACATGCAACCTAGGTATGTGCCCTGGTAGAGGATCAAACCTACAACCTTTTGGTATGGGACAAGACTCCAATCCATGGTATCAGAATTTGATTAATTAAACCAAAATCTACTCACCTGTGTGATATCTAGCTCATAAATGCAATGCTTTTAATCAGTGAAGAGATTGTGGTTTAGGGAACAGGCTCCAGGAGAGGGGCTTGCTGACTAGCAAATTTTATTTATTTTTTTCTTTTTGGGATTCCATATGGCCTACACAACAACCACCTAAAATGTAAGTAGTCAATCTAATCTGCTGGAGCTTTGTTTCATGAAATAGAAAGAGACCAGAGCCCAAACATGCACATTGTGTCTTGCTCACAGCATTAATGACTCATTATGTACAGTGAAATAATATGTTTGCTAACTGATTTATTACTAGAACAATTAAGGCCAGAAGGCAGTAGAATGACATATCAAGGACTTATTTTAAAAAAATAACTTATCATTCAAGAATTCTGCATCCAAAAATAAAATAATAATTATTCTTCAAAAAAATGAAGCAAATAAACACATTCCCAGGAAAACAAAAAACAAGAGAATGGAAGCTGTAGTACATATGCATAATGGAATATTACTCAGCCATAAACAAGAATGAAATCTTATCATTTGCAACAAAATGGATGGACCTAGAGGGTATTATGCTAAGTAAAATAAGTGAGTCAGAGAAACACAAATGCCATATGATTTCACTTATATGTGGAATCTAAAGAACAAAGTAAACAAACAAGCAAAATTCAAATAGACTCATAGATACAGAGAACAGAACAATTGTTGTTGGAGGAGAGGGGTTGAGAGATTAGGTGGAAAAGGTGAAGGGATCACAAAGTACAAATTGGTAGTTACAAAATATTCACAGGGATATAAAGTACAGCATAGGGAATAAAGTCAATAATATTGTAACAACTATGTATGGTGCCAGGTGCATACTGGAAATATCGGGGGGAGTATTTTGTAAAGTATATGATTATCTAATGACTATATTATTTACTGGAAATGAATACAAAGTGATATTAAATGTAAACTATAATTGAAAAATAAAATTAAAAACATTAACAAGAGAATGCATTACTAGCAGACCTGACCTATAAGTAGTACTAAAGGAAGCTATTAAGGCTTAATGTAATGTACCAAGAAAAAACAAAAATTCATAGGGAGAGATGAGAGCACTGAAAATGGTTAGTAGGTAAATTAAAACTCTTTTCTTGATATCTTTACAAATATACTTTTTAATTATTATAAAATTATATTGTTCAGTATGTAACATATATACACAAAATATATAACTATATTTAATATATAAATAACTATATTTAATATATACATATATAATAGCACAAAAGAAGAGGAGAGAAATGAAGTTATATTGTTAGCAAAGTTGCTATATTTTACTGGAATTAAGTTGGGATAAACCTGAAATAAACTGTAATAAGTTAAACATGGAGAGAACCAAGATGGCGGCGTAGGTAGACACACTGCGCCTCCTCGCACAACCAGAACTGACAGAGAATCGAACAGCAAGGGGGACCAACACCAAGGAAATAGAAAATAAACATTCATCCAGACTGGTAGGAGGGGCGGAGACGGGCACCGGGGTGGAGAGGACTCGCGTGGCTGTGACGGGACTGAGACTGGCGGAGTGTGGGACAAATGGCGCAGGCAGTCTGAGCACTAGCAGACCCTGCGGCCCCACATTTGCACAGATAAACCCAGAGGGCTGGACTCAGAGTGGCGGAGAACGGGGCAGACAGAGCGGCGGGTAGCACCCCGAGGCACCACATTCGCCGACAGATAAACCTGACGAACGGCGGGCAGCGAAGCAGACCCGCGTAACCCAGGGCTCCAGCTCAGGGAAATAAAGCCTCAAACCTCTGATTGAAAACGCCCGTGAGGGTTGGGGCGGCAACAGGAGAGACTCCCAGCCTCACAGGAGAGGTTGTTGGAGAGACCCACAGGGGCCTAGAGTGTGCACAGGCCCACTTACTCGGGAACCAGCACCAGAGTGGCCCAGTTTGATTGTGGGTAGCGGAGCGAAAGATTGAAAGCCGGAGGAGAGTGAGGACGGCGCCATTGCTCCCTCTCGGCCCCTCCCCCACGCACAGCGTCACAGCGCTGCGACCACAATTACCCCCGCCCTGGTGAACACCTAAGGCTCCGCCCCTTAAAGTAACAGACGCGCCAAGACAAAAAAAAAAAAAAAAAAAAAAATGGCCCAAATGACAGAACACTTCAAAGCTCTAGAAATAATTCAACTAAGCAGCGAACACATAGCCAACCTATCGGATGCACAGTTCAAAACACTGGTAATCAGGATGCTCCCAGAATTGGTTGAATTTGGTCAAAAACTAGATGACAAAATGAAGGCTATGCTAAGAGAGACAAAGGAAAATGTACAGGGAACCAATAGTGATGCAAAGGAAATTGGGACTCAAATTAACAGTGTGGACCAGAAGGAAGAAAGAAACATCCAACCAGAAAAGAATGAAGAAACAAGAATTCAGAAAAATGACGAGAGGCTTAGGAACCTCCAGGACATCTTGAAACATTCCAACATCCGAATTATAGGGGTGCCAGAAGGAGAAGAGGAAGAACAAAAAATTGAAAACTTATTTGAACAAATAATGAAGAAGAACTTCCCTAATCTGGCAAAGGAAATAGACTTCCAGGAAGTCCAGGAAGCTCAGAGAGTCCCAAAGAAGCTGGACCCAAGGAGGAACACGCCAAGGCACATCATAATTACATTACCCAAGATTAAATACAAGGACCTACATCCAAGATTACTGTATCCAGCAAAGCTATCACTTAGAATGGAAGGGAAGATAAAGTGCTTCTCAGATAAGGTCAAGTTAAAGAAGTTCATCATCACCAAGCCCTTATTATATGAAATGTTAAAGGGAGTTACCTAAGAAAAAGAGATCAAAAATATGAACAGTAAAAATGACAGCAAACTCACAGTTATTAACGGCCACACATAAAACAAAAACGAGAGCAAACTAGGCAAACAACTAGAACATGAGGGTTGTCATTAAGGGAATGGCAGGGGGAGAGGCAGGGAAAGGTACAGAGAATAAGTAGCATAGATGATAGGTGGAAAATAGACAGGGGGAGGGTAAAAATAGTGTAGGAAATGTAGAAGCCAAAGAACTTATAAGTATGACCTATGGACATGAACTATAGGGGGGGAATGTGGGAGGGAGGGGGGTGGGCAGGATGGAGTGGAGTGGGGGGGGAAATGGGACAACTGTAATAGCATAATCAATAAATATATTAAAAAAAGTTAAACATGCATATATCATTCCTTAGAGCAAAAAACATAACTCAAGAAATATTTAAAAAGTCAATAGAGAAATTAACATAATAAAAAATATGTGTCTAACACAAAAAAAGGGGTAGTGTAGAAGAAACAGGAATAAAAAGTATACAAGAAATAGAAAACAAATACTAAAATGGCAGGTAGAAATCCAATCATGCCAACAAATACATTAAATCTTAATGGAGTAGCTGCTTTATTCAGAAGGAAGAGATTGTTAGACTGAACAAAAGAGCAAGATCCAACTAAAATCTGTCTGTAAGAGGCACCCTTTAGATGCAAATATAGTGTACAAATAAGCTAACATATAAAGATGAAAAAAACTAGACCATGTGAATACTAACCATTAGAGAGTGGCTATATCAGCGTCAGATAAAAATGTCTTTAAGGCAAAGAAATATTCCAGACATTAAGAGGGATATTCCATAATGAAAAAAGGATAGGTTAGTCCAGGAAATATAACAATTATTAATGGATTTGCAAGTAACAAGAGGGAAAAAACCCCAAAATTGACCTAATTGAAAGGAGAAATAAAATTCAATAATCATAGTTGAAGATTGCAACACTTTTCTAGTAGAAATAACTGATAGAAAAAACTAGATAGCAAGTTAATAATAATACTATACAAGACTTGAACTGACTTAACCTAGCTCCCTATGTAAAATACTGCACCCCACACAGTAGACTCCATATTCATTTCAAGTGCACGTGGAGCATTTCCATAATAGACTATATGATAGACCATAAACAAGTCCCCAAAAACTTAAATGGGTTGAAATCAAATGGGTTAAAATACGTTCAATCACAGTTTAATTAAATTAGGAATTAACAACAAAATGTAGGAAATCTCAAAATGTTTAGAAATTCAGTAGCACACTTCCACATAACCTGCGTTAAAGAAAAAATTATAAAAGAACTTAGAAAATAACTTGAATGAAAATCAAAACACTACATATCAAAATTTATGAAATGCATCTAAAGCATTACTTAGAGGGAAGTTTGCAGCTTTATATTATTATATAATATATAACAATATATATGTAATATGTAATATTAATATATAATATAAATTAGATATTTATATTAGAAAAAATACCTAAATTGTCATCTAAGCTTGTACTTTTAGAAGTTAGAAAAATAGGATGAAAACAAGTTGTCATATTTTGCCATGTATAATGCCAGGCACATTTATATGTGCATTATACATGGGATTATTACAGCCATTATTATACCCATGGTATGCAATCATTATACAAATGTATAATGCACATCCTCATTTTTCACTCAAAAATTAGGGCAAAAAAACATGCATGTACACAGCAAAATACAATAAGCAGAAGGAAGTAAATAATAAAGATTAAAGGAGAAATCAATGAAATAGAAAACAGAAGCATGCACACAAAAATTAATTAACCCAAATGTTGGTTCTTTGAAATATGACCATAATTGGTAAATCAAGACTAACAAAGAAAAGAGAGTATACAAATTGCCAAAATCAGGAATAAAAGAGAGGATATTGGTACAGACCATATCAGAGATTATAAGGAAGCATTTTGAAGAGTTTATGACAAAAAAATTGGACAACTTAGATTAAAAGGAAAAATTCTTAACCAGTCACAAATTAATAAATATTTCTCAGAAGAAATAACAAACCTGAATATATTTATATACCAAGTATGTGCATTTTATATTGCTGTGTAACAAATTACCACAAAATTGCCATCTTAAAACAACACGCCTTAATTACCTCTGTTTATGTAGGTCAGGAGTCTGGGTACAGTTGAGCCGGGTTCTCTGCTTAGAGTCTCACAAAGCTGCAGTCAAGGTGGAAGCCGGGCTGTGTTTTCATCTGGTGGCTTGACTGAGAAAAACATATGCTTCCCAGCTCATTAAGATTGTTGGAAGAATTCGTTTTCTTGCTACGGTGGGACAGAGGGCCCCAGTTTCAGCTAGAAGTTGCCTTTCGGTCCTAGAGGCAGTTTAAAGTCCTCTGGCCCTATGGCTCTGCCCAGCTTCTCTCACAATGTGGAAGCTCAATTCTTTAAGGCTGGCAAGAGAAGTTCTCTAAAATAAAGGTTCAGTCCCTCTTTTAAGGTCTTTCATAATTAATTCATGTTTACCCTTTTAAAACTCTAACTTACCTAACTAGAGACCTCAGCTCTAAATCAACTGAGTCGATATCCCTTTACCTTTGCCTTTATTATACGTGACCTAGTCACGGAATGACATCCCATCAGACTCACAGATTCCCCCTCAGCACCCAAGCACAGAGCATGCACATTATGGAGCAGGAATTTGGAGCCATTTTCTAATTCTTCCTACAACATCATGTAAAAAAATGAGTTAGTTCTATACAAATATTGAATTATAATGTTGTACACCTGAAATTTATATGGTATATACCAATTTTACCTCAATTTTAAAAAATGATATTTTAAAGTCTTCCCACAAATAAAAGAAAGGTCTGGATGGATTGATTCTCTGATGACATTTGAGGAAAATACAATACAACACTCCACAAACAGTTTCAAAAAACAAGAGGCAAAGATACTACTCTGAACTCATTTTATCAGGATAGTATTACCCTAACATTAAAGCCAAACAAACATATCACAAGAAAACTGTAGAATAACATTTCATATGGTATAAACACAAAGCTCTCTAACACAATACTAGCAAATCAATTAAGGATTACACACAAAGACGAAGTGAAGTTAATCTCAGGAAAAGAAGACTAACCACATGATCACTTCAACACATACAGAAAAAGTCTTTGTTAATATCTGATGCTAAATTAAATAAGGCCATTGCACCTAGATTAATAGTATTAAACTAATATAAATTTTCTGATTCTGACAATGCACTATGGCTATGAAAAATATACTTGGAAGAAATTTGATGAAAAATGATCAAGAACTCTCTCAGAATGTACTTAATTGATCCACTATTGTTGGATTTGTAGGATGTCTCTAGTCTTTCACCAGTAAATGATACTAAAATAAAATCCTTGCACACATATTTTTGTTTGAATGTCTGGTTATTACCTCAGGATAAATTCCTAAGGTTAGACTCAGTTACTCAATGTATTACTTTTCTATTGTTGTGAAACAAATTATCATGAACTTTGCAGCTTCAAACAATACACACTTATTACCTTAGTTTCTGCGGGGCTTAGTGGATTCTCAGCTCTGGGTCTCAGCAGGCTTCACTCAAGGTGTCAGCCTAGACTACAGCCACCTGAGGTTCAGAGTCCTTTCCAACCGCAATGCTCTTGGCAGAATTAAGTTTCTTGTAGTTGTAGGACTGACCTTCATATCCTAGAGGCCACCCACCATTCTCTGCCATATGGACAACTTCACAGCATGATAATTTGTTTCTTCAAGGCCAAATCGGTTAACTGAAAGTCAACTGATAAGCAACCTTCATTGCAACTGCAAAATCTCTTCATCTTTGTCATATACTCTAGCCTAATCACAGGTATGCTATATATACCATCATATTCACAGTCCCATCCTCACTCAAGGGGAAGGGATTATACAGATACGTACACATGGAGGCAGGAAAACTGGGGGCTATTAGAGTCTGCCTATCATGAAGAGTTTGTACATTTATTAAGATTAAAATCCAAATTGCCAAATTTTTGGAACAACAGTTACACCCCCAGAATGCCAGTTTCCCCAGCACTAAATATCATCATTATTCTTAATCTTTGCCAAAAATGAGCAAGTGTTGCTGGCTTAAAACGATTGGACAAGAATGTGGCAGTGAGTGAAGAAGTCTTGCATTTCTTGATTAATACAGTCATGTACTGCATAATGACCAGTATACGGTCTGAGAAATGGGTTGTTGGGCGATTTTGTTGTGTGAAAATCATAGAATACACTTACACAAACTTAATGGTATAGCCCACTACACGCCTAGGCTACCTGGGATGGCTTATTGCTTATAGGCTACAAACCTGTACTACATGTTACTGTACAAAACAACACAAGGTTAAAACGAGCACATGAGAAATGATGCAATCAAAAGACATGATAAACACCAGATGTACGAGACTTCTGCCAGCATAACACAGCATGCTGTTTTATAGCAAACTTTGTTTTTTATAAATAGAAAGAGTGCACTCTAAAATAATGGTTAAGAAGTGTGTTATTTAAATACATAAACCAGTAACATAGTCATTTATTATCATTAGTAAGTATTATGTACTATATACATAATTGTATGTGCTATACTTTAAATGACAGGTAGTAGGTTTGTTTAAACCACATTGCTACAAACATGTGAGTAATGCTTTTCAAAATGGCATGGTGGTTCCGATGTGCATGAGGCAATAGGAATTTTTTAGATCCATTATAATCTCATAGGACTACCGTCATATACACTGCCTCTCATTGACCAAAATGTTATGTGGTTCATGACTGTATTAGGATTAGATGGTCCTGGGCAATTTTTATCTTTCCTCTGAAAAATATCTATCCATTTATTTGATTGTTTTTCTCTAGAGATAATTTTCTGTTACTTGTTGCTTTGTAATTGCATTTTGACTATTAAGAATATTAACTACTAATGGTCCATGTAACAAGTATATATATATATATATATATATATATATATATATATATATACTTATACATACATATATATAACAAGTATGTGTGTATATATATATATAACTTGTACAAGTATATATACACACACACACATCTTTTAACTTGGTTATGGTGGCTTGTACCATGTGAGAACTTTTAATTTTCATAATCAGACTTACTGCCTTTATAGTTTCTTTTTTTTTGTTTTTATGTTCTGACATGTTTTTCCAAGTTTTTTATTCCTAAAAAGTGAGAAGTAAAGAAATCAGATTGGATTTCCAGTTTTCATCTCAGATGACAGTTAGGGACTCTAGACTGGAGGAATAGTATACAAATATGAAGTTTCTATTAATGTAATGCCCATTAGTCTAATAGTTATTTAAACTAATTCTTAATCTAAGGTGTCCAGCCAGAGTGATGAATGCATCATTACATTGTTCTGTTAACAGTTCAAGACTTACTGAGTGTTAGCTCCATTTTTTTTCTTACCTTTGATGGATCAAATTACAACCCTGAGTATTTGAAAACAAACAGAAGGTAGAGATCATCTTTTCTCTGGAGCATTTAGTTTTTATCTTGAGTTTTATCCCCATCTCTAAGCACTAATTTCATTTATATTTCATCTGGGACCAAAACAACCCTTATTTTTACAAACAAAACCTCTAGATAACCAAGAAAATAATGCCTTTCAGAAAAATATCTTTTCTTGCTGAAATAAAAAAAATAATGACAAAATATTTTCTTGGCAGGAACAAAATCACTTTATAATTTACCTGTTAAAAAGTAGCTTCAAGCCTTGGCAGGTGTGGCTGTGTTGGCTGGAGCATCATCCTGTGCAGAGAAAAGTTGCGGGTTCCATTCCCAGGTTGCAGGTGCTATCTCCTGTTGGGGATCCTAGGAGAGGCAACCAATCAATATTTCTGTTACATTAATGTTTCTCACTCTCCGTCTCTCCTCCCCTTTACTCTCTCTCTAAAAGCAATGAAAAATGTCCTTGGGTGAGGATAATTAAATAAATAATACAAAAAAGTAGCTTCAAATCCCTTCTTTATTTATAAGTGAGTAAGTAATAATATAAGGATATAAGTAAGTCCTTTAAGACTTCCTTGAAGGCTCCAGCCTTAAATTTCTTCATCTATGAGAAAGTTAAACTAGCTGAGCTCTGAGGTCCTACTCAAATCTAATCTATTTGAATTCTACTCAATGTTCAACTCAGGATTTTCTGCTTAAATTCTTTTGTTGACCTTTTTAAATGCTCAGTCTTAAGTTTTACCTTCAGGTTAGCCTTTTTAATTTTAAGATTTCTACTATGCATTCTTGTAAAACAACCCATTATCTATTCAGTCAATATACCCAAAACCAAACTCTCGCCATCCCTCTCAAATTTCTTGTTTTCCACATTCCTGGGATTTGTATCTCTCTCCTTCTCAGTATGCAGACATTGAAATAAGGGATCATTTTTCATCATCTTTATCTCTCCCCATATTTAATCAGTGTCCACAACCAGAATATTTGCTCACTACAATATTTGTCTTCTTCACTTGCTTTCAATCTTTATCAACATATTAGTTCAGGCCCCTAGCCTCTAACTCCGGGACTTGATGTTGAAAATTCTTTGTCATCTTTGTCATCCCTGATATGATTAATCCAAAATGCTATAGCTGAGTTGATGTTCCTGTAGTTCTCTATTGTCTGTTGACAAAGCAGCCCCTTTGCAATATGCCCAAACTAGCTTTCCAAACTTTTCTTTGTCTTCTTCTCTTGCTTATAGCCAGGGTCTGACACACCCAGCATACTTTCTATTTCCTGAATACATCCTATATTTTACTGTTTCTTTGCCTTTCAGGTTTGTTTTTGAATTCTTATTTTCAGTGTATAAAATTTGTGTAAATATTTGAGATATATACTTTAGCCAAAATAAGAAAAATGGTAAGTAATAATTTTAAATTTTACCCTTATTCAGAAAACTCAATATTTCTTTTTCTTGGGGCCAAAAAGTATATTACATGTCAGTGAAATATGGCAGCACTTTAAAATAAAAAGTCTGTGCAAAAGACACTGGGGGTTAAGTGTGTTAGAGCTGAACAGACTCTTGAGAGCCTCTACTCCAATCCCTCACTGGAAAAAGTCAGAGAAGTGAGTCAGCTTACTAAAATCGCATAGCTACCCAGGGACAAATCTCGAATCAAAGATTTGAACAGTTTTCCATACCTCAAGGAACTATTGAAACCTACATTTTCATAGGATCTGACCCATCATTCACTCAAGAAATAGGGATTTAGTGACTGTAATCTGTGATGTGCTGTATAGATCTTGGGAATACAAAAATGAAAAAATGGCTTTCCTTCCGTAAACACAGTCCAGGAGGAGCAGATATAGGTGGACAAAGAAATGTAATAAAAGATGCTAGGTGTTGTGACAGAATGTGCATTGTTCAGACAATAAAGGAGGAGAGAGTCAGCTTTAACTAATGCAACAGGGGAAAGCAGGATTTCATAGATGAGGTAACCCTTTGGGCTTAATAAGAAAAGCTGTGTTTACTAGGGTAGACCAGCAAAAAAACAGACACAACCAAAGGAACAAAAGCATGAATTAGGTGACAGTGTTGGAGGAAAACAAAAGTTATTTAGAAAGCAAGGAACTTAAGATAAAAGATAAAAATCAAAATTCGAAAGCAAGAAAACTCCATATTGTGAAGGTAGTTGTATACCTTACAAAGGAGTTTGGAATAACAATTATTATTGTTACTATCATGATTATTAGTTTCTCATTATAATAATAATGGGTTCCACTTATTGATCATTAACACACAAGGAAACTGAGAACCAAAGCTTAACTCACTTACCTGAAACAACATAGCTATTAAGCAGTGGAGCCAATTTTGAAACAGGTCTACCTGATTTGAAAGCTGAACATGGATCACACTATAATCCATCTTTAGTCTGTGGACAATGGGGAGCCATCAGAACATTTTAAACAAAGAAGAAATATGAATGGATCCTTATCTTGGAACAGTATGGAATTGCACTATTCAATATAGTAACCACTAGCTACACTGAAAATTAAATAATTAAATAATTAAAAATCAGTTCCTCAGGTGCAGTAGCCCATTTCAAGTGCTCAACAGCCACATATAACTAATGGCTACTGTACCGGACAGCAGAATGTACATTTCTATCATCACAGAAAGTTCTATTGGACAACACTGATATAGGGGATGCACTGGAGTTTTGTGAGATGGGGAAAGAGAGAGTTAATAGACCATTACCTAAGATGGTTGACAAAGGATTAGAGAAAAATTTAAGTACTGCTAGTAGAGACTTAAGCCAGTAATTCCCAAAGCATGATTTGCCGCCTCTTACCCCATCCTTGCCCCAAACAGTAGCATCAGATCACTCAGGAACCTGTTAGAAAGGCAAATTTTTGGCTCTACCCCAGACACACTGAATCTAAAACTCTGAGAATAGGACCCAGCCTTCTATGTTGTAACAAGCCCTACATGGGATTCTGATAATAAAGAGTGAAGACCACTGATTGAGAGGAAGAGACAGATTTGTAAGGAATGGCACAGAAATAAAAGCAGCTTTGTACAGTGGAAGAGGGAATCTAGGATAACCTCAGGTAGGTTTATTAGTCTAGAAGGAGAAACATATTTAAGGGGAAAAATAATAAGTTTGAGTTTGAGTTTGAGTTCCTGAGAAACACTCAAGTATTGTAATCTTATTGGAAGTGTTAGTCTAGAAATCAGGACAAACTTCTGGAATGGTAGCACACATTTAGAGTCATCACACTGTAGGTGGTAGGTTAGCCAGCAATGGATTGGATGGATGGCTTTCAGTGTTTTTCATGTATAACAATGATATTTACATATGTGTCTGTAAATGCTGAGTGGGGCCTATCTAGATTTAGGTGCAATTCTTCACATGCTAGTTTCGTTTTTCTCCTATTCAAGAAGTCACCTCAAAATGCAAGTATGGTCTGTGGATGTGAATATATTCTATTTTTAAAAGTAAAAATTGCCCTGGCTGGTGTGGCTCAGTGGATTGGGCATGGGCCTGCGACCCAAAGGGTAGCTGGTTTGATTCCCAGTCAGGGCACATGCCTGGATTGCAGGCCAGATCCCTAGTGGGGGATGTGTGAGGGGCAGCCAGACATTGATGCTTTTCTCCCTCTCGTTCCCCCTCCCTTCCCCTCTCTCAAATAAATGAATGGGTAAAATCTTTAAAAATAAAATAAAATAAAAGTAAAAATTAACCTACATTGTTATTTTGAGTAGCGTTAGTGTATGTTACCTGTCAAACAGGATACATGCAATCCTAAAGTATTTCTAGTGGAAAGAAAACAAGTGTAAGGGCTGACTCCTTTTCTCTCCAATACTGGAGTACAGGCTGCAACAGAGAGATGCACATGAGGAGAGGAGAAATGTCCAGGAGGTGATAGGACAGTGTCCCATAAGTCAAGAGAAAAGCACTTCCAAGAGGAAGTGATGAACACTGCCATATTCCAGAGAGACCTTGGACTTTGCTCTTAAGCAGTCTTTGTTGAACTTTATCAAAGTCATTTCTGTAAAACAGCTGGGGTCGATTTGGCCTATCAACTAAGAAGACTGAAGTGGTTGAAACAAAAATAGGAGGTGAGGAAATGGAGGCAGCAAGGGTACATTTATGCTTTGCACTGCTCTTTGGTTAAAAAAAAGTTATCTTACGTTCTCAGTATCTTACAGAAATTTCAGTGAAACAACTCTTCTAAGTTTTATACTTTCTCTCCCCAGGGCCCTGGCATAAGTATAGCATGAAAGGGCTAGCATACTATAAATAAAATCATTCTACCCACTGATATTGATCCATTGATCTTAGACAATGATTGAGCTCACCTTAATGCTCTCTTTACCTGGGATGGGTTCCTTTCTAGGATACCTCTTATCCTTCATAGTCTCGCTTGTCCTGCCCCACATACACTAGTGATAAGTCTGAATCCTCACAGTAAATATAGCTTAGACTTTAAAGTTGGACCTTCTCTAAAAAAAATAACACTTGTATTGTTCCTTACAATTGACCTGACCTAATTTAATCCTCACAGCCATCCTGTGAAGTAAAGTATTATTGTGCTTATTTTACAGATGAAAATTGAGGTTCTATTACTTGTTCAGTATCCCCCCTCCTAAATCGCAAAGTAACATTCCTATTTTATTTATTTTATTAATATATTAACTCTACATTTTTCCATGAAGAATTCCAAGTGGGAGTCTCTGAAAAATAGTAAGAGTAGAATCTCAAGTCTAGGTGATAAAAGTACATAAATATTCAGCTGTTAAATCTACATAATTGGCATAGCTCAGCTTTAAATTTAGTTCTAAGATTTTTGGCAACCAAACAAAAAGGCAGACACTGTCACTTATGCAGTTCCTATTTCATAAAGAAATAAGTGTGCCAGTTTCCCCAAGGAATCAAAGTACCTCCTGGCCTATGTTCTAAAAGAAATTTCAGACCCACATCACATAGAGGGCATTTTTAATACACAAGGGTAGTAAAACATTTCATGTGGCTGCTTCTAATAATTGTCTTCAGTAAAACTTAATTTAAATATTAAGCTAAAAACTGACATTTCAACACAAACAGGCCTGCTAATTTTCTGATCATTAATGAGAAGCTACCAAAAGGGTATAAAACCTTATATTGGTGTGTATCTCAAATTTCATCATTGTGAATAAATGCTACCCACTGATCAGTACATATTAGTGGAATATGCTCTCTATTCATCAGAACTAAAAATCAGGGGGCCTTGCTAAGTGTTCACACTCTTATATAAACACTACACATGCACACACATACACACACTACCATCTTAATATTTTTAAAGGAATATAAATTTCTTTTTTATGATTAGTGCTTTTATTTTTTTAATTTTATTGTATTTACCATTACCATTTAGTCCCCTTATATCCCCTCCCCCAAGTAATCACCACACTGTTGTCCATGTCTCTGAGCCATTTTTCCTTTTTGCTTAATCTCTCCACCCCCTACCTCCTACCACCCTTAGCTGTCATCCTATTCTATTTCTATGATTCTGTCTCTATTTTGCTTGTTAGTTCAGTTTGTTCATTAGATTCAACAAATGAGTAAAATCATGTGGTATCTGTGTTTTTCTGACTGGCTTGTTTCACTTAGCAGAATGTTCTCTAGGTCCATCCATACTGTCACAAGGGTAAAATTTTCTTCCTTTTTACGGCCAAGTAGTATTCCATTTGTGTAAATGTCCCATAGTTGTTTTATCCACTCATCTACTGATGGACACTTGGGCTGCTTTGATATCTTGGTGATTGTAAATAACACTGCAATGAACATGTGGGTGCTTATGTTCTTTTGAATTAGTGTTTTGGGTTCCTTCAGATATATTCCCAGAAGTTGGATAGCTGGGTCAAAAGGCAGATCCATTATTAATTTAACACCATACTGCTTTCCACAGTGGCTGCACCAATCTGCATTCCCACCAGCAGTACAAAAGTGTTCCCCTTTCTCCACATCCTCAGCAGCTCTTGTTGTTTGTTGATTTATTGATGATGGCCATTCTGACTGGTGTGAGATGGTATCTCACTGCGGTGTTAAGAATTTACAAAACTCAACATCAAAAAAAGAAAAAAACAATTAAAAAAAAGGGCAAAGGATCTGATGACACTTCTCCAAAGAGGATATACAGTTGGCCAATAGACATATGAAAAGATGCTCAACCTCACTCTTTAAAAAAAGAAGCTAAAGCATTCTTGGGTTTTAGAAAATGCTAATTGGCTGAAGTGAAATGTCATCTATTATTCTAAGATGTTCCTGGAATGTATACTTTGAGGTGATGAGAATATAGGCAATTTTGGGCACTTATGTTATAATTACAGCAGATGCTGAATAACCATCTTCCCTGTTCTCAGGCACTGATGATCACTAACATTTTTAATTAATCACAAATCCCTCCTGGATGCTAATAAGGTTTTACTGAAATGGTGCCTTCATCCTCATGAGGTACCAACTGAGCCATGCATATAATGCTGTATCCACTCATCCTGTTAGGTAATCTACACAGAGATATCCAGTTGCAGTATTACCATAGAGCTCCCAGGACATAGGCGTTCTTCTAAAATTTAACATGTGTATGCAGAAAATCAGTCAGTTCATGTGCTTTTAATGTTGAACACACAATTTATGCAACTAAAAACAATAACCTAAGAACCTATAAAAACATGGAAAACATAATAAATTATACTCAACAATACACATATATGAGGGCAGTATGTAAGGATTATGACTAGTGATAGGACAAAGAGTATAGGAGTAACCTCCGTTCCCAAAAGGTAATACAAAAGTAGTGTAAAATGGCAGTCAGACTCAGAGAGCACTATCAAATAGACCATACTACGTCTGATGCCCAGGGGTATGGGCAGGCGAGCCAAATTCTGCTATGTACACAGAAATTCCATACCTGAAAATATGGAGTATCTTGTTTCAGACCAATAATTTATAAGTTTTAATGAGCTCTGACCTTATATAGAGTGTTTTAAAATAAAAGGTAGATTTTATATGACTTTTGTATATTCATCCTGGTTCTGTAGCAAAGAATAGAGCCTGGGAAACTACATTTTCACAAGTCTTCCAAGGAGAGAGTGAGTTCAAACACTCTAGTGTAAGGTCCACGGCCAATGGCATTCACTGTGGACTAGCCCATGTGTGACATAAGGCGGAAGTCAGTAACAGGCTCAGTGTTCTCAACCACTTTTCATCAGCAGTACAAAGGAAGGGGTAAGATTCTGGAATGATCTCTCTGAAGGTCAAAATGCCACTCAAAGCAAGAAAAGGATAGCATTTTAACTGGTGTAATCTCATTAGAAATTATCAACATTACAAACCTATGTAGAAAAGTATTACAATCAGTAGATTCATTTACTAATCAGTAGATTTTACTGGATGATTATGTTGATTTTATTTTTAAAATTATTTAATTAAGTTTTTTGAACTGAGAAGGAAGTACAATATAAATTCAAAGGGTGACAATAAAGTGGAATTGTTTGCATTAAATTTGCTACCTAATAATTTTCATTGAATGTATTTTGGGTTTTCAAAAATAATTTCTTATTCTTTACTATTTAACTGGCTTCAGTTAAATATATTTGTTCTTTGAGATTAAATCCTATAATAATATTCTTTGAAACCTCATGCTGTGCTATTACTAATTTTATATATGTAAACCTTTGCAGATATGAGATAGTCTTACCCCCAACATTTTGTAAATGGATCATTATTAGCCCTGCTCAAAAGAAACTCAGAAAACATGAGGAATTTACTCAAATTCTCAGAGCAAATGAACATGAGTGGGAACTGACAATAGAGTTATTCATTCAAATAGCAACAGACATTCACCATTCATTCACAATTCATGCCATTCTGTATTGCTTGGGAACAAAGAGGTTATATGGTTAGGAACCCAAACTCTGGACACTACTAATCTGATCACTCATTAGGCTGTATCTTTTCCCCAGAATCATCACTCCTTATTACAATTCCATGATTTCAACTACAATGTTTTTCTAAACTAAGAAATAGAATAACCTTAAAGAGAATTTCAGAAAGGCCTAAAGTAATATTCAGAGAGTGGTTTGGAACATTAAGTGAGACTGGAAATAGGGTTTCTGCTGCAAGCACCAACAGGAAATAAGGTTCTAAAATAAATTGATCCAAATTGTGGAGAATTTAAAAGCCAAGCTGAGTCTCTTACTCTTGTGTTGTCAGTGAAGACCAAGTGGAGATATCTGGAAACTAAATAATGCACTTCTAAGTGGGTCACAGATAAAGTCTCAAAGGAAAAATTTTAAAACGTGTTAACTGAACTTCAGAGCAAGAGGTAGCCTTCCAAAGTTAGAAATCCCAAGTCAGGGGAGAACCCCAATATTGAACAAGGTTTAATAAACCTCTTGGAAGGAGAAGGTAGACTTGGAGCTCCCAGGACATACTCTGTGTGGAGAAACAGGAAAATGAGACAGACTAGTTGGCATGTGAGAGGTAGAAAATCTAGAGAATGTAAATCAATGTATTTAGGGGCATGGACAACAGTGGAAAAAATTCTAGGAAGGAGTGTGTCAGTCATTGCAGGTTGAGGGTAGGAGATAAAACATTGAGAGAAACTAGACATATTAAGTTGAATACACAATTCTAGAAATGTAGCCACAAACAGAATGTGAATAACCTACATATTGAGTAGGCATCAAGACCAATAATTTTTTAGTTAAATTTTTTTAAAAAACACAAACAGAAAAAACTGGCAAGTTTATTGGCAGGAGGAAAAGCACTGGAAAGAAAGAAGTTAAAGATGGTAGTGGGGGAAAGGATGCAATTAAGAACATGAAAAAACAGCATTTATAGGAAGGAATAAATTAACCTTACAAGCAAAGATACATCTTCCAAAAGTGGGGGGAACAAGAGAAGTTAGGAGGGAAGTTAGATGTTTTGCAGTAACAGGGATGAAAAATGATCTCATTCAACCATTTTCCTCACTGCCTGGAAACTGGGGCTTGAGGAGAGGAGAGAATTCAAGACATTGGTCTTCAAATTGGGATGCCAGGAACCTGGGGAGCAACAGGGCACAGAGTGTTTGAATGAAATTGATTTCCAGATCCTCCACGTCCTCATGGCTTCCGAGACAAAGCACCTATGGGTTGGAACATCTTGCTGTTCTCTATTCACTTCTGCTCACAGCCTCCCTTCCCTCAGTTCCTCAAAAGTAGGCAGATCTCTCATCCATCCCATACATTGTCCAAGTATAAAAGTCCAAGGACACAAAACAAAGAAAGTAATTTACCAGTTCCTTTATGGGTATGTGGTAAGTAACCACATACCCATTCCTATCAGTATAATTAAGACATGTCTAATTAAGATATTTGCTGAATAAATATTTTTCAAGCTCTACCATATATTTATGATGTTTTGATTAAGTCTATACTCATAATTACTTTCATGCTAATCCGCTCCAGAAAAAAAAGTGTGTTGATGCATAGAGTCCCGTAGTCAGAGTAAATAAAAATGAATAAAGTATATAAGTCTGATAGAGTGATAAATAAATGGCATTAAGCATAAAAGTACATTAGGATAAAATTTAGAGAAAGAAGAATAAAATATAAATTCAAGAAATAAAAGGAATAATGTGAAATCTATCTGTTTTAAAAAAAAGTCTTTGTTGGTATATTTTTGAAATGGATAGTGATAATGCCAATTTTCAATTACCATGTTATTTCTATTACAAGGGGTATATTTGTAGGAGTGATGTAACACTTTCATTTTTAAATAAAAACATTACAATATTCCAGGAAGTATATATTTTAACTATTTAAACTTTTGCTGAAAAGTTCTGTATGTTAATTTAAAATTGTGTGAAAATAGATTTTAAAAAGTTATTTTAGGTTGTATACCAGTTTAGAAGGTCACTGTGGTCTTCTAAGGAAACAAAAAGACATGAGAGGTGGAACTGATGAGCAGAAATGCATGCCCCTTTGAAATTAGCAGGGCATACAGCAGATCAGGCTAGTAAAATCCCAGCATTTTCTTTGGCTATGATCTATAGCCCAGGAGGAGAAATGAGAATGAGTGATATGCACTGATGGCAAATTGGGCACACCAAGATGTTAAGAAAGCCTTGGATCTTAATAAAGACAAGTTAAAATATCTGACCATGGTAGCTAAGCAAGATAGGGAAATAAATGAGATGAGAATGTTACTACATAAATTGGTTGGATCCACATATTTGAAGGCTGAATTAGGGTCATCGAAAGGGAAAGACAGAGAGGAGCATTTGAAAACAGAGCAGTATAATGTAACACTAAGGTTATTACTTTGTGGTTGCTATTAGGAGACAGAGATTTTCATGACAAGGCTGTCAAAAAATCATGAGCCTTGAGGCAGTAACAAAAGGCCAACAAAAGAACTGAAATGTATTGGAATAGCTAGAAATGCTGTCAGGGAATGACGTGGGTTGATATTGGACAGAATGCCCTGGGCAAAGTTAAGGAAAGGATGCTGTCATTAGACAGTATGGACTTTTAGTGACTAAAGGAAGAGTTTCATGTTCCAGAAATGACACAGGGACTTGTACAGAAGATGCAAAATCTTACACTCTACAACAGTTGTGCAGAATGGAACTTTATTTTCCACATTTTAACTTGCTCCAGAGCTTTGACTTACACAGAAAGCAGGCAGGGGAAGAAACAAACAAGAAAATCTTGATCCCACATCTTCATTGTAACACTCCTCCTGTTTTACAGCTTGGTCCATTTGAGATAAATATTAAATCAAATCCAGGATTCTCCCAGTTTCCAGGGTTAATACTTATTATTGTCCAGCTTTGGGGAGGAGACACCTGTTCAGATAGTTAGTAACAGAATCTCCTTCCACTTCATTTCTAAGCATTTGTTATTAATTGACCCAAGCCAAGAGTCGAGTGGCTCTCTCCACTGACAGCTTCAGAGGCTGAGGAACTCAACGCGAACCAGTGTCTGGCCACCACGTGGCCATGTGTACTTCACTGTGGCTGCCATGGGATGTGGTCTCTTCCCCGGGTTTTTTTTTTTTTTTCCTCACCCATGGGAAGGAAAAAGAGAGAGAGAAAGAAACATTGATCAGCTGCCTCCAGCACCTGTCCTGATAGGGGATCAAACCCACATCCAGGCATGTGCCCTTACTGGGGATTAAACCTGCAAACTTTTGGTGTGTGGGATGATGCTTCAACCAACTGAGCCACCCAGCCAAGGCAGAAAGCAAAGCACTAATCCCTTATGGATGTTCTACAGTGTTTTTCTGCCTTCTCACATGCCGTATCTTCCTTTTTTTGTGGTGTAAAATTTATGGTCAGCCCAACAGGATTTTCTGAGTCAAACCCCCTTGAGAATATAAATTAAGCCATTTCTCTCTCCCACACATCTTGCCACTAAAAATCAGATTTCTCAGACCTTATTTAGGAATCCAAAGCCAAGATTCTCTTAGTGTAAAAATAAGCATCTCCTCTGAGAACAGTGCGTATAGAAATCTTTTACCTCCTGAATGGCAGAGACTAAAAGTTGGTTCCAGAATGCCAGGAACAGAAGCTTTTTCCTGTCTCTGGAGGCTGTCTTGCTAGTTTTAAAGAGGAGGTCATTAATGGCAGCATGAGGCAGCCTCCAAGAGAGACAGTGACATGGATTATAGTGCCTTTAGAAGGAACTAAGCTTCCATCCAGGTGTGCAAGTTCTGGGGAAGAAGGCAAGGAGAAGAGACCCTGGTGAGCTAGCCTTTCTCCTGAGCTCAGTGTGCTGTATCCAGCTGGATGTCCAAAGGGGACCTCTCCTCGTGAGTGTCCAAATGGGATTCAAATATGACAAGCACATAGATGTATTTCTCTTTCTCTAGAAACTGTGTCTTCAATGTAAAAGGTATGAACAATGAAAGAAATAATTGATAAGCTGGATTTCATTAAAATTTAAAATGTCTGCTCTGTGAAAATATGTCAAGAGAATACGAAGACAAGTAATAGACCAAAGAAGATATCTGATACAACACATATATGATAAAGGATTATTGTCCAAAATACATAAAGAACTCAAAACTCAATTATAGCAAAATAAACAAACTGATTAAAAATAGGCAAAAGAAATTAACAGACACCTCACCAAAGAAGACATACAGATAATAATATTAAAATATGTTCCACATCCTATGTCACCAGGGAAATGCAAATTAAAATTAGCGTATATGAGATACCACCACACATCTATTAAAATGGCCAAAACCCAGGACACTAGAACACTGACAGCATCAAATGTTAATGAGGACTTGGAGCAATAGGAACTCTCACTCACTGCTGGTGAAAATGCAAAATGGTACATACAGCCAGTTTGGAAGACAGTTTGGCAGGTTTTCACAAAACTAAACTCTGTTACCAAATAATCCAGTAACTGTGCTCCTACATATTTACCCAAATGAGTTGAAAAACTTATGTTCACAAAAAAAACCTACACAGAAAAACTTGGAAAAACCCAAGATGTCCTTCAGTTAGCTGAATGGATAAATAAACTGTGGTACAAGCAAAGTTACAGGTAATGTACATGATTCTTTTGTCTCTCCTAACAGCACATGAATCACCAAGGGAAAGAGTTCATTTTCAGTATCTCTGGAATCTATCACCTTCTCTCCATACTTCTGTCTTTATTCTAGTTTGTATTTCTCTTTCCTGGATTACTGAACCACCTTCTTAAATGTTCTTGTTCCACTTAAATCTACTCTCCGTAGTAAGTCTTTCTAAAACATAAACACAATCGTGTCACAGCCATACTAAAAGTCCTTCAATGGCTTCCCATACCTCTCAAGGTAAAGCCCAGGTAGCATTGTTTCCTGCACTCCACACACTGGGCCCTGTACTTCTGTACTCAGGACTCTGCTGCAGTCCCTGATATGGCCACATTAAACTTCTTTCAGATCCTTCTTTCAGATCCTAACACTCTTGCTTCCTGCCTGGCCCACATACAGTTCCCTTTCCCTGGTACATTGTCTCCTTTCTGCCTAGTTATCCATCCTCATCTTTTGGGTATCAACTTAGTCATTTTTCTCTCCAGGAAGCCTTTCCTGGATCATTCCCAGTTCCAGTTGGGAACTGTAGGCACTACTCTCCGTGCCCTTGGAGCACTACTTTTGCCCACAGAAGCACTTTTCAGTGTCATCATTAATTCACCCCTTTCATCCTCCCCACTAGCTGGCAAGCCTTGTGAGCGCAGGAATTGCCGTGAGCTCGTGGGCTGTTAGAACCTAACACACTGCCTTGTGTAAAGCAGAAGTCCGATGCTTGTTCAATAAACATGTGAATCAACAAATGAAGGAAAATGCCAAATGAAGGTAATGAACAAAGGGACCCTCCCCACTGTGGTGGAGAGGGGAGGAATGATAAAGAGAAAAATTGAGACAGAACTGGAAAATCAGGAAAGAAAACTGGAGATGATGGCTGTGTGGAAGAAGAAATAGAAAAGGAACTGTGCAAAAGATAAATACATGTCTAGTTCATTAAACAAAATTATAATGTGCACACAAGAATCAACGTAAGCAAACAAAGGGTTTACTTAGCCTTAAGAAAATGGATTCAGAAGGATGACAAGGCAGAGCTGAAAGGGCGTTTAAGAGTAGAGGATGAGAAAGTCTCTTGAGCCCTTTAAGCCAAGGGGAGGGCACTGAGAAAAACCCCAAGGGCTCTCCTCTGCCATGTGCAACCTCCAGCGATATACTTCCCAGTGTGCAGGGCATAGTAATGTTTACCAGCCAACAACAGAATCTGAACAAAGCTGAGAAGCATTGATAGAATAACAATTAGAGATTATATCTGCACTCATTTAACCCATGAGCGTTTGCCTTTGTGGGGTAAAACAGGACAGCCAGGATGTTTATAACTTATTAGTTAAAGCTGCAAAAAGAAAACTATTTCTTTTCCCATTGGCTCCTGTATTCCCTGTGGTTTCTCTCCTCATGGATAGTCAGCCAGCCCTTGGAGCACAAGGAAGGGACTGGTGGCTATTGTGGGCCCCATGAGCTAAGCAGAAGGAAGCACAGAGGTAGGTAAAATAAACCTCTGCCGTGGTCTTGAAATGGGGACCATTTTACCTTAGAGTGGTCAAAGTAAGCAAACAGGTCAGAGCTTGTAAGATGCTGCTCAGAAAAAAGAGGGATGTGTCTATTTTCTAATTGTACACAAACCCATCTGGCTAGGGAGATCCGTGCCAGGCTGGCCTGAACAGAGAGAAAAGGCATTTTCAAGTGACTATCTACCAACCTCATCACACTCCTTTTCTTTGAGACCAAGTGACCACAGCTCTCACTGAGCACAATCCTACCAGTTCAAGGTCCTTGGATCTTTCCTTTGAATTCCACTCTTCTCCTTGTACAAGAATCCTGCCTCTAAGAGGGGGAGCAGAAGTTACTAAACTGAGTTAACTCAGGAATATGAACCTACCACATGGTTTGTAACATGTCGGTGAATAACATTTAAAATGCCGTGTAAAACATTGAGTTACTGCTACATACCTGTTAGAATGGCTAAAAACCAGACCACTGACAACACCAAATACTGGCAAGGATATGCAGCAGCAGGAACTCACATTCATTGCTGAAGGAATGAAAAATGGTACAGTCACTTTGAAGGATAGCTTGGCAGTTCATTACAAAGCTAAATATAGTCTTATCAAATGATCAAGCACGTATATTCTTAGATATTTACCCAAATAGATTGAAACATCATGTCCACAAAAAAACCTGCACATGAATGTTTATAGCAGATTTATTTTTTAAAACTTTTTTATTGTATTTTGTCCATTACCATTTAGTTCTCTTGTATCTCCTCCCCCTAGCAATCACCACACTGTCGTCCTTGTCCATGAGTCTTTTTTCCTTTCTACTCAGTCTCTCTACCCTCTAACCCCCCACCACAGTTAGCTGCCATCCTGCTCTCTATCTATAAGCCTGTCTCTATTTTCCTTGTGAGTTCGGTGTGTTCATTAGACTTCACATATAAGTGAAATCATATGGTATTTGTGTTTTTCTGATTGGCTTATTTTGCTTAGTATCATTTTCTCCAGGTTTGTCCATACTGTCACAAAGGGTAAAATTTTCTTTTTTACAGGCAAATAGTACTCTACTGTGTAAATGTCACATAGTTGTTTTATCCACTTATCTGCTGAAGGACACTGGGCTACTTTCATATCTTGGCAATTATAAATATCACTGCAATGAACATAGGAGAACTAACATTCTTTTGAACTGGTATTTGGGGTTCATTTGGATATATTTCCAGAAGTGGAATTGCTGGGTCAAAAGGCAGATCCATTTTTAATTTTTTGAGGTATCTCCATACTATAGCAGTTTTATTTATAGTTGTCAAAACTTGGAAGTAAACAGATATCCTTTGATAGGTAAATGGATAAACAAGCTGTGGTACAACCATACAGTGTAATATTATTAAATGCTAAAAAGAAATAAGCTATCAAGCTACGGAAAGACAAAGAGGAGAGACTTCCCGTCAAGATGGCACGTAGGTAAACATGGATCACCTCCTCACACAACCATATCAAAATTATAGCTAAATTAGAGAACAACCATCACACAGAACTGTCAGAAACCAAGTTAAATGGAAGTCTGACCACTATGAAATTAAAGAAACCACATCCATACAGACTGGTAGGAGGGGTGGAGATGCAGAACGGGCTGGTCCTACATCCACACGTGGTGGATTAAAAATTTCAAGATGTATCTTGGAAATGAAGAATCTCAGCCCCACACCAGACTCCTCAACCCAGGGTTCCAGTGCCAGGAAGATAAGTCCCCATAAATCCTGGTTGCAACAACCAGTAGGGATTGAGTCAGTAGAAGAAACTTCTGGAGTCCCAAGCAGTTCCTCTTAAAGAAACCTACATGGACTTACTCAAACTCCCTCTGAGCTCCAATGGCAGGATAGCCCCTTGAAATGTACCAGTGGCATACGGGGAGGAACTGAAGTGTCTGGCATCAAGACAAGCTGCAAGACAGCTTTCTCCCAGACAAAAAGGTGAGAAGACGTCATTGTCCATTTTCTGAACCCTTCCACAGACCAGAGCCAGCTGGTGGGTGCCATATCGGAGACTCCATCAATCTGCCTAACACTGTTTGCCCCACCCTGGAGATCCCATGAGGCTCCATCCCACCCAACTTACAGTTGTTAACAGTGGCTTTTCCACATGAATGGCTGGTGTTGGCTCCTTCTTCACAACTTCTTAAATCCTTTCAAACAAGCAACAGCTGGCTTCAGTGAGCCCCCAACCCCATGTACCTCTTGTTAAGTGTCCCAAGGCATGGCACTAGCAGCAGCCAGCCTAGAGTAACACCTTGGCTTCACCAGGGAATCTCCAAGCCCAGCAGAAAAATCAGCCATCTCAGACTACTTTATAACCCAGGCAGGATGGCCCCAGGCAAAACACAGGTGAGGGCCAAACTTGGCCTGCACCACCTGGCCAAGAAATCTGAGGGCCTGAACACCCAGTGGACACCTGCAGACCATGATAGAGAACCACTACCCTGACCCTGAAAAGCTGATCCTCCACACAGGGCAGAAGTTAGTGGTCAGTGGTCACAACCAATGCTTGCAGCTTACAGGCCTGGGTAAATCCTTCCTATTGATCTTCCAACTACAACCAAGGCTCAAGTATAAGAGGAGGGTGTACTCAGGTCACATGAAGAGCACATCTTGAGTACCCACCCTGAGTAATAGTGGAGGCTGTGCCACTGGACCCTACAAGACACCTACTACATTAGGCCACACTGGCAAGACAGGGAGTCATAGCAACTCTACCTAATACATAAAAACAGACCCAAGCAGGCTGCCAAAATGAGGAGACAAAGAAACATGGCTCAAATGAAAGAATAGATCAAAACTCTAGAAACAGAACTAAACCAAATGGAGATCATAAATTTATCAGACACAGAGTTCAAAACACTGGTTATAAGGATGCTCAAGGAATTTAGTGAGGACCTCAACAGCATAAAAAAGATCATCAGAAATGAAGGATACACTAATGGAAATAAAGAACAATTTATAGGGGAACAACAGTAGAGTGAATGAAGCCAAGAATGAAATCAGTGATTTGGAACCTAAGGAAGCAAATCAAAACCATTCAGAATAACAAGAAGAAAAAAGAATTAAAAAAAAAAAAAACCAGAATAGTGTAAGCAGCCTCTGGGACAACTTCAAGCATTCCAACAATCTCATCATAGGGGTTCCAGAAGGAGAAGAGAAACAGCAAGACATTGGAAATCTATTTGAAAAGATAATGAAAGAAAACTTCCCTAATTTGGTGAGGGAAATAGACATCCAAGTGCAGGAATCAAAGAGAGTCCTGTCAAGATGAATGCAAAGAAGGCCACTCCAAGACACACCATAATTAAAATGCCAAAGGTTAAAGATTTAAAAAAAAAGAATCTTAAAAGCAACAAGAGAAAAGCTTTTAGTTAGTTACAGGGGAGTTCCCATAAGACTTTCCGTTGATTTCTCAAAAGAAACTTTGTAGGCTAGAAGGGGTTAGCAAGAAATATTCAAAGTCATGAAAAGCAGGGACCTATAGCGAAGATTGCTATGCCCAGCAAAGATACCATTTGGCATCCAAGGGTAGATAAAGAGCCTCTCAGACAAGAAAAAACTAAGAGAGTTTATTATCACCAATTATATGAAATGTTAAAGGGACTTATTTAAGAAAAATAACATCAGAACTATGAACAATAAAAAGGCAAAAATACATATCTATCAACAATTGAATCTAAAAAACAAACTAAGCAAACAAGAACAACAGAGACACAATCATGGATACAGTAAGCATTTTGATGGTTGCCAGATGGGAGAGGTTTGGGGAATGGGTGAAGATGTGAGGGAATTAAGAAGTACTAATTGTAGTTACAGAATATTCATGGGGACATAAAGTACAGTATAGGAAATGGGGTAGCCAAAGAACTTACATGCATTACCCTTGGACATGAACAATGGTGTGTGGATTGCCTGAGAGAATGGGGGATGCTGGGTGGAGGGCAGCAAAGGGAGAAACCCAGGACAACTGTAATAGCATAATCAATAAAATATAATTAAAAAGAAAGAAAAGACAAAGAGGAAACTTCAATGCATATTACTAGGTAAAAGAAACCAATCTCAAAGGGCTACACACTATATTGTTCTAAACACATGACATTCTACAAAAGTCAAAACTGTAACAATAATAATATCAGTGGTGCCAGGGATATGGGGGGGGGATAAATAAGCAGAAAAGAGGGAATTTTTAGAGCAGAGAAACTACTTTGTCTGAGACTGCAGTGCTGGGTACCTGTTATTATACATTTATTACAAATCATAGAATATACAACACCAATATTGGTTCGTCAGTAGGAACAGATATCCATACTACTCAAGATTTAAATAATGAGGAAAAACTGGGGTGCAGGGTGGATTTGTTTATGGGAACTCCTTTTATTTTCCATTTTATTTTTATATAAACCTAAAACTGCTCGAGAAAATGGAATCTATTCATTTTTTAAAGGTATAACTTAATAGTAATGATGTTGCTCTCTGAAAAACTACTTATTGACTTTCCCACAAGAAGGGTTTCAAGTATTTACAACCTGTTAAGAACAACATTCATAATAAAGATGTGGAGATAGTTTGCAAAATAAAACGAACATGGAGAGTTACGTTTAAAAATAAAACTAGGAGCCCTGGCTGCTGTGGCTCAATGGATTGAGTGCCAGCCTGTTAACCAAAGGGTCGCTGGTTTGATTCCCAGTCTAGAGCACATGCCTGGGTTGCGGGCCAGATCCCCAGGGGGGGGGGTACGTGAGAGGCAACCACACCTTGATGTTTCTCCCTCCTTTACTTTCTCTAAAAAAATAAATAAAATCTTTAAAAAATAAATAAAAAATAAAACTAGGATGTAAAGATAAGTCTTGACTCTTCATATTACATTACTTTAGGTAACTCAGTTAACTTCTCCAACTTCAATCTAACATTTTTAAAAGAAAAGAACACCAATAATGATGATGCATCAAATGTTTTAAACTAGAACTGTGCATTAAATATATTTAATTTCTTTTTTAAGTATTTCATTGACCTGACATTCAAAAATTTTCAAATAATTTCTAGCACTATATTACTTAGAAATACAATAATCTGTTATCTAGTCAGGATCAATTAAACATTAAACTGCCTATGTATGCATTTTTCACTTATCACCATCTACCTTCAGATAACTTTATACCATTCTATATATAAAAACCTTACAATGGTTCACTTCTGTTTATCCCAGTCTTTGCTATTGTCATCGTACATTTACTTCTACATGTGTTATAAAGCCCACAATATATTACAACCATTTTTGCCTAAATGGTCAATTTTCTTCAAATAAATTTAAAAAGAGAAGTTTTTTACATTTACCCAAATAGTTATCATTTCTGTTATTCTTCACTATTTTGTATAGATCCAAGAGTTCATCTGATATTATTAGCCTACGTCCTAATCTTTCTTTAACATTTCTTATAGTGCCAGTCTAGGGGTAACAAATTCTCCCAGCTTTTATGTATTTGAAATGTCTTTATTTTGCCTTAATTTTGGAAGAACATTTTCTCTAGATACAGAGTTCTAGTTTGTCAGGTGTTTTATTTTTTCTTTCAGTACTTTAAAGATGTTGTTCCATTGTCTTCCTGCTTGTGTTGTTTCTAATGTCAGCCGTCTTTCTTATCTCTGTTCCTGTGGATATAACTTGTCTTTTGCCTCTACTTGCTTTTAAGATGTTTTTCCTTATCACAGCTTTTCAGAAATTTGACTATGAAATGCTTTGAGTAATAGTATGGGGTGTGTGTGTGTGTGTGTGTGTGTGTGTGTATCCTGCCTATGGTTTGTTGAACTTTTGGGTTTACAGTTTAATTAAATTTGGAAAATTTTCAGTGATTATACTTTCCAATATTTTCTCCCCTCTTTCTGACATACCAGTTATTAATTTGATAAACAGCTTTCTATTGTTTCATAGGGCATTGAGGCTCAGGGTTTTTTGTTTGCTTGTTTGTTTTTTGGCCATTTTTTCTCTGTGTGTTTTAGTTTAGGTGTTTTCTGTTGCTGTTATTTCTATTATTCTAAAAGTTTATTAAGTTTTCTATTCTATCAGCTTGTCTTTCTAATAGGCCAGATTTTCTTAAAAAATTCAAGTCCATTAAACACTAAGTATGCACATGGTTCTTCTTAACCACAAAATACTAATTCCACAGTTCTACTACTCTTAACCATTGTTATACTTAATCCTGCTTGAAAGAATCTCATTCATTAGGGAAGACACTTGCCATTCCAGTTAACTGAATAAATCTTAGTTGGACACTATGTTCTTCTTGGAAGTGCTGAGGGGACTCACTGAGTCCTATCTACAACTGCTACATCAGTGATACCATAACTCAAAAAAAGTGCCACTTGACCCAAATCCATGAACTCAAGATAAACACAGTGCTGGGTTCTTTAGTCAATGTGTTTATCAGAAGTCTGCAACTCCCACTCAGGTTGATCAATTAATCACAATCTGCACTTTTCCATTCTTCTGATCTCTCTCTCTCCTTCTCTCCCCTTCTCTCATTCTCTCTCTCTCTCTCTCTCTCTCTCTCTCTCTCTCTCTCTATATATATATATATATATATATATATATATATATGTCTTAAAAGATCTTTAAATTCTATGGAATTCTGCACTTTTTCAGCCTCAAGACTTAAAGATGATATAGTGATATTCAGTTGGATTTTAGATATTTCACATGGCTTTGTCAAACTTGTAGCTATAACATCTGAAGTCCTTCTGTTGATATAGGGGCCTTATGAATCTGAGCACTGTAACTGATGAGATCCTCAACAGCAAGGCAGTGGTGAATAGGCCAACAATAGTTCTTCAAGACTAGCAAAAAGGTAATATTTACCCACGCTCAGACTCTGAGAAGTGAACTTGGGAAGATTATACAGGCTAAATGGATATGATACTGGATCATCTGCGAAATTACAAACCCCTCTAAGTATCTCAAACAGAAAGTTATTTAAATTAGGGAATTAAGAGACAGAATCTGGGAGATCAAGGAGCAAAACTGAAAAGGTTGGTGGTCTCCCAACATCAGAAAGTACAGGTAGCCATATCATCCTGGAAAGAGGTAACACTGATGTGAGCCCACACTCCTCTGCCCTGCTACTAGGCATGTAAGCTCCAGGAGGCCTGGGTTTTTGCCAGAAGTGCCTCTGCAGGAGTTGATGCTCATCTCCCAGTGACACTAGAACTGCTAGCAACCACAGCAACAGCCTGCAGTCATCTGTCCCTGCCAGAAACAGGGTGACTTCCATTTTCTTCCCATCACTTTCTTCTCACCTTCCCATAGGAGGTCCATTGCCTCCCATGGACCTCAGCGGGGAAATGATATTTGCAGTTTCCAGCCACACTGGTGTAGGGGAAAGTATAAAAAGCTATGTATGGGACTGTGTCAAAAAAAACAGTTTATTGGGGCAGCTACTCTACCTAGTAAGATTCCATCTTCTCATCCAAAAAATAGGTAATAGTGCCTTCCTCATAGGGTTATGGCAAGAATTAAAAGACCTCTAGTTTATAAATCTCTTAGAAAAGTCTGGCACATGAGAAACTCATAATAAATCATGTGGGTTTTGTTATTACTAGAGAAGAAACAATAGAATGAAAAGTCAACCTATATTTGGGCTGAGCTTAAAGAAACAGACTATAGAAGTGACTGTGCCCTTTACCCAATAGTACCACCCATTCACACAATTCTCATTTTTTCATTCAGGGAGGGATAAAACAAAGACTGGACTGATCTCCTGCTCACCATGACGTTAATTTCTGGTGTATCCCAAACACTCTGTATGTTATTAAACTTTGTACTAGCCCATTCACAGTAAAACAAGTTCTTTATCAAGTGCATATGTTCATATGCCTCAAAATCCCCATATGAGAAATATTTTAGAAAAAGTGCTTCAGGCAAAACATTGAGGTCAAATTAACTTGAGACTATAAACTCAAAAATGTTTGCTTACAAATTAATTCAGTTGCTCACTTAAGGCTTGCTTCCCTGCTGGCCCTCTGGAATCTTGATTCTTGCTGGAGGGGCTTTGACAATATATTCTGTAAGGAACCCAGGGCGATGGCTGGCATTTGATATACGGTAAGTAACAGTAATAAGGGCCATAAGTGGATGGAGCTGTTCAGGTTAAGAAGAACCCTTCCAGGCTCAAATGCTTAATGAATAAAGGTTAAGACTCTGGAAACCTTCCCACACCCAACAGAATCACCATCTCTTATTCAGCACCTCAGCCAGTTCCTAGACCAGGAAATGATGACATGAATATCTCTTTAAACAACAGCCAAAAAACCCCCACACATTGTAGTTTTTTTAAAGTATCAGCCTTGCAGCCAGCCAGAGACCTGGGCACAAATTCTGGCTCTGACCCTACCAAAGGATGGGTAGTCAGTAGACAAGAGAGGCAGCCTCCTCACACTCAGATTATTCATGTAAAACTTAGGGGCATTAACAATAATTTTTCAAGGCCGCAGAGTACTCCTCACATAAGTAATGCATATTTTTACTATGAAACCTGCAATTACAGGCAATTCTGGATCGGTTGTTCTCCTTAAATACTAAAGCAGAAAGCTAGATCCCAAAAAACAGTCTATTCGAATTTTGAATGTGATTTTGTATTTGACTACATGTCATACATATTATAAGTACACCTCAAAACATTAAATATCTAATTCTGGATAATGTTGGAAATTAATTTTCCATGAGCCTAAGGGCTGGACACTGCTGCCCACTGGGTCCAGGCTGTAGGGATGAGCTCTTGGGCAATAGCATCTGTGCCCCAGCAAATGGACCCCTTGGATCAATAGGGTCCCATCACCCTCCACTCCCAGTGGGAACCTGGGCAGGGCATGCGGAGCCTGGCCATGTGCCCCCAGCATCTCACAGGCTCTGGCACCAGCCCTTGTCCAGGTCCAGATCATGCCCTGGAGCAGAGGTTGCTGTCTCCAGGGGTCTCTCATTTGCCAGGAGTTGGTGACCACAGGTTGCCCTCTATCAGGACCTCAACTTTTCATTTTGAGCTGAGCTCCATGGTTGACATAACCTGTCCTGCTGGCCTCATCCATGTTCCTCTAACATACAAGTTGGCCCCATCCCAGGACTTTGCAATGACCTCTTCCTCTGTCTGTGACAGTCTCACAACAGGGCTCATCTCTGACTTCTCTAGGGACTCTGTCAAGTGCCATCCTAAGGGGGCTTGCCCACCTATCATTCTTATTCCCCCATGTCCCCTGCCCTTCCTCTTAGCTAGTTTTCCTCAGAGCATGTTCACCCTCACAGACATTTTTTTACTCCCTCCATAAAATGTCAATTCTAAAAGAATAAAGACATTTGGGGCTTTGCTCACTGCTACATCCTAGCATTGCATACTTATAAGTGGGAGTGCATGAAGATTGGCTGAATAAGGAAATTGAGTCGCTGTGACTGACTTGCTTAATCTCACAGCAGCAGAATTCACATCCAAGTAACATGCCTTGGAGACCCTGATTTGAACTAATACAGAACTATTCAAGAGTAAAGTTTTGAGTTTGAGAAAGAGATCTTCAGTTACCATAAATAAAGCCTCTACAAGTTCATCTGCTGGTATTTGAATCAAACATAAGATAAAAGGCCATCTTGGTTTTTTTTTAATTTGGTCATTTCTTGCTTATATAAGGAAACTTTAATAAATATCTTCAGAATTCAGAAGGGGTGTTGACTGACTTCCAGATCTTATAGAAACTATAGGCATCAAAGTGAAACACTAAATGTAAAAAATACCAAACTATACTCTAATAAGATAATATATAAAGATACACTTTGAAAATATTACATCACTTGATATCAAGGAGTCATTATTGTTATTTAAATGCCACTAATATAGAAGTCCATTAAAGAAATGGGTTAACATGTTCCTTTTTTTCATGTTTTTAAATTCATTTTATTTTTTTATTTTAACATTTTTTATTGTTGTTCAAGTACAGTATTCTGCCTTTTCCCCCATCACTTCCCAACACCTCCACCCTCCCCACCTCCCTCCCCTGTTTCCGCCTGCCCTTGTTGTTGTCCATGCATCCTTTATAATTGCTCCTGCAAACACTTCACCCTTTTCCCCAGTAATTCCCTCCCCTCTCCCCTCTGGTCACTGTCAGTCTGTTCTCAATTTCAGTGTCTTTGGTTACATTTTGCTTGCTTGTTCTTTTTGTTGACTAGGTTCCTGTTAAAGGTGAGATCATATGGTATTTGTCTTTCACCACCTGGCTTATTTCACTTAGCATAATGCTCTCTAAGTCCATGCATGCTTTTGCAAAGGGTAGGAGCTCCTTCTTTCTTTCTGCTGCATAGAATTTCATTGTGTAAATGTACCATAGTTTTTTGATCCATTCATTTACTGATGGGCACTTAGGTTGCTTCCAGCACTTGGCTATTGTAAATTGTGTTGCTATGAACATTGGGGTGCATAGGTTCTTTTGGATTAGTGTTTCAAAGTTCCTAGGATGTAATCCTAGCAGTGGAATTGTTGGGTCAAGTGGCAGTTCCATTTTTAGTTTTCTGAGGAAATTCCATACTGTTTTCTACAGTGGCTTCACCAGTCTGCATTCCCACCAACAGTGCACTAGAGTTCCCTTTTCTCCACAACCTCTCCAACACTTGTTGTTTGTTGATTTGTTTATGATGGCCATTCTTACCAGTGTGAGGTGGTGTCTCATTGTGGTTTTAATTTGCATCTCTCTGATGGCTAGTGATGCTGAGCATCTTTTCATATGTCTCTGGGCCCTCTGTATGTTCCTCTTGGAAAAGTGTCTGTTCAGGTCTTTTGCCCATTTTTTAATTGTGTGGTTTGTCTTCCTGGAATGGAGTTGTGTGAGTTCTTTATATATTTTGGAGATCAAACCCTTGTCTGAGGTATCATTGGCAAATATGTTTTCCCATATAGTTGGTTCTCTTTTCATTTTAATGCTGTTTCCTTTAGCCATGCAGAAGCTTTTTATTTTGATGAGATCCCATTTGTTTATTCTTTCCTTTATGTCCCTTGCTCTAGGGGACATGTCAGTGAAAATATTGCTCTGTGAAATATCTGAGACTTTCCTGCCTATGTTCTCCTCTAGGACTTTAATGGTATCATGACTTATATTTAAATCTTTTATCCACCTTGAATTTATTTTTGTGTATGGTGTAAGTTGGTGCTCGAGTTTCATTGTTTTGCGTGTATCTGTCCGGCTCTCCCAACACCATTTGTTGAAGAGGCTATTTTCACTCCACTTTATGCTTCTGTCCCCTTTGTCAAATATTAATTGACCATAGATACTTGGGCTCTCTGTACTGTTCCACTGGTCCATGTGTCTGTTTGTTATGCCAAAACTAGGCTGTTTTGATTACAGTGGACTTGTAATACAGTTTGATATCAGGTATTGTGATCCCTCCTACTTTGCTCTTATTTCTCAAAGTTGCAGCAGCTATTCAGGGTTGTTTATGGTTCCATATACATTTTTGAAGTGTTTGTTCTATATCTGTGAAATATGCCAATGGTACTTTGATAGGAACTGCATTGAATCTATAAATTGCTTTGGGTAGTATGGGCATTTTGATGATGTTAATTCTTCCAACCCATGAGCATGGTACATGCTTCCATTTGTTTGTGTCTTACTTAATTTCTTTCTTCAGTGTTGTGTAGTTTTCTGAGTAAAGGTCTTTTACCTCCTTGGTTAGGTTTATTCCTAGGTATTTTATTTTTCTCATTGCTATATCAAATGGGATTTTTTCCCTGATTTCTGTTTCTGACATTTCATTGTTGGTATACAAAAATGCCTTTGATATCTGAATATTGACTTATATCCCGCCATTTTGCCAAATTCATTTATTAGGTCGAGCAGTTTTTTGGTGGAGTCTATATGATTTTCTATGTACATTATCATGTCATCTGCTAACAATGACATTTTTGTTTCTTCCTTTCCAATTTGGATGCCTTTTATTTCCTTTTCTTGTCTGTTTGCTGTGTCTAGGACTTCCAATACTATGTTGAGTAGAAGTGGTGAAAGTGGACAACCTTGTCTTGTTCCTGATCTTAGTAGGAAAGATTTTAGTTTTTGTCCATTGAGTATGATGTTCGCTGTAGGTCTCTCATATATGGTCTTTATTATGTTGAGGAATGCTCCCTCTATTCCCACTTTGCTGAGTGTTTTTGTCATAAATGGGTGTTGTACCTTATCAAATGCTTTTTATCCATCTATTGCTATGATCATATGATTTTTGTCTTTCCTTTTGTTTATGTGATGTTTTACATTTATTGATTTGGAAATATTGTACCATCCTTGCATCCCTGGGGTGAATCCCACTTGGTCACGGTATATGATCTTTTTAATGTATTGCTGGATGTGGTTTGCCAATATTTTGTTGAGGATTTTAGCTTCTATGTTCATTAGCGATATTGGCCTGTAGTTTACTTTCTTTTTTGTCTTTGTCTGGTTTTGGGATTAGGATGATGCTGGCTTCAACAAAAGACTTTGGGAGCCTTCCATCTTCTTGAATTTTTTGGAATAGTCTGTGAAGGATAGGGGTTAGCTCTTCCTTAAATGCTTTGTAGAATTCTCCTGTGAAACTGTCTGGTCCAGGACTTTTGTGTGTTGGGAGTTTTTTATTACTGCTTCGATTTCATCTGCTGTTGTTGGTCTGTTCAGGCTTTCTGCTTCTTCATGGAGTTTTGGAAGATTATATTTTTCTAAAAATTTGTCCATTTCACCCAGGTTTTCAAATTTTGGGGCATATAGTTCTTCATAATAATTTCTTACAATCCTTTTTATTTGTGTAGTATCAGTTGTAATCTCTCCTTTATTATTTCTGATGGTGTTTATTTGTGTTCTCTCTCTTTTTTTCTTGATGAGCCTACTTAAAGGCTTGTCAATTTCATTTATCTTTTCAAAGAACAAGCTCCTGGATTTATTGATTCTTAGAATTGTGCATTTAGTCTCTATGTCATTAATTCTGCTCTTATCTTGGATATTTCCTTCCTTCTACCTGCTCTTGCCTATCTTTGTTGTTGTTCCTCCAGTTCTTGTAGGTGTAGAGTTAGGTTGTTTATTTGAAATGTTTCTTTTTTTTTTTTTTTTAGATAAGCCTGTATTGCTATGAACTTCCCTCTCCGGACTGCCTTCACTGTGTCCCATAAGTTTTGGGTTGTTGTGAGTTCATTTTCATTTATTTCCAGAAACTTTTTGATTTCCTCCTTGATCTAATTCTTGACCCATTCATTGTTTAATAGCATGCTATTCAATCTCCATGAGTGTGAGTGTTTTTGAATTTTTTCCTTAAGGTTGGATTCTAGTTTCAGTCCCTTGTGGTCAGAGAAAATGCTTGATATGATTTCAATTTTTTTGAATTCGTTGAGGCTTGTTTTGTGACCTATCATGTGGTCTATCTTTGAAAATGTTCCTTGTACACTTGAAAAGAATGTGTATTTTGTTTCTTTGGGATGAAAGACTCTATATATATATCAGTTAAGTCCATTTCATCTAGGACATTGTTCAATGCTGCAATATCTTGGTTAATAATTTGTTTGGAAGACATGTCCATTTTTGATAGTGGGGTTTTGAAATCCCCTACTATAATTGTGTTGCTGTCAATATCTTTCTTGAAGTCCTCCAAGATTTTCTTTATGTATTTGTGTGCTCCTATGTTGGGAGCATATATACATTTACAATGTTTATGTCTTTTTGGTGGATTCTTCCCTTGAGTATTATGAAGTGACCTTCTGGGCCTTTTTTATGGCCCTTTTTTTGAAGTCTATTTTGTCTCATTATGAGTATTGCTACCCTGGCTTTTTTGATCCAATCCTCTGCTTCATCTAGCCTAGTTTTGATTCCTTCTATTGTGTTCTTCAGTTCAGATATTGTATTCTTCATTTCCTCTTGGCCCTTGTTGATAGTTTCTATTTCCTTTTTCATGTTGATATAGTTTGCAGTGAGTTCATTGTAGTTTCCCTGTAGTTTTTGGTAATTCTTTGTGAGCTCATTGAGCTTGTTGATAACCATTGCTTTGAACTCAATATCTGATAGTTGACTTGCCTCTATTTCATTCTCTATGAAATGCCTTTATTAGCATTCTTTCTGAGGCTTCCTCCTTTCCTTTCATTTGAATATTGTTTCTTTGTCTTCCCATTGTTTGTAAGACTCTTCTTGTTAGCCTCTGCTTCTTAAATTGATCTGTTCTGATTCCCTGGGTTTCTGTTGTGAACTTTTATGCCAGAAGATCTGTGAGATTCAGGGATTTAGTCTCCTTAATCTTCTGCATTCACTGGTATTGGGCTGTCCTTTATGTTGGCTCTCTGTGTGTCTTTGTGTTTTGATTGTTGTTAGGTCTTTCTTTGGTGGGCCTTTCCCTCCAGCTGGTTAACTGAGGGTCACTCCATCTACCACATCTTGTATTCTGTTGTGTAGGTGTGGACAGGTTGTGTTGAAGCTGATCCTTCTGTGTGTATAAGGTTTTGAGGCTTTTCTCTCATTCTTGTTCAGTTTTTGTTCTGGGTAACTTCTCCACCCTTTAGTTGTATTTCCAGATCAGTCCTGGATTGAGGTTAGTGTGGCTTCCATTCCCTCCTTCACCTTCTTCTGTTGTTATCTGTTGGTGGTTCCTTTGTTGGTGGGTTTCCTCTTCCAGCAGGTATACTAGTGTTCACAGCTCCCACCTACTTGTCTGATTTTTCAATGTCCTCTACAATTTTTGGTCTCTGATTTTAATATATGCTGGGATACTGTTGGCTGTTTGCTCTGTTCCTCAGAAGGTCCGCTAGGTATTTCACCCGTTTGCAGGGGAAAGTAGACTCCACCCCCATCTATCTCACCACCATCTTCAAACCCAATATGCTCCTTAAATTAAAGCAAATTTCTCTCAATATCATTCTTCCTGCCTTTTGAAAAGCATTTCCCACCTACCATGTGACATACTTTGGTTAGTCCTTGGGACTCTGGGAACAGAATTTTCAGCTCCAGAAGTCTCCATCTTTGACAAAGATAATAACTGGTAAAATATCTTTTTTGGTATTATTTTTGCAAATTTACAAGTTAAGGACTTAAAAAGTCTTCAGAAGTGCAGTCAGTTAGCAAACAGAGAAAGCCTACTCCCCACATGTGCAGTGGCCTATTGTGAGATGGCCCCTGGGACTCATCAGGCCAAGGAGCTGAGACTTGGAAGGATGATAAGGTGAATTCAAAGCAACCAATTGTAGCATTTGGCAGGGAAAGCCATCATGCACTAATAATACTAATTTAGTCTCTAATTATTTATTTACACAGTGGTGAGCTACATATCCAGGCCAGCTGTTGCTCTGTCTTTAGCTCACACTTCTCCTGTCTGATTTTGTTTTGTTTTGTTTTGTTTGGAATACAGCTGCAATTCAAGAAGGAGCCTAGAGTTTTTTCTTCACTTTATGAGTTTATCAATGTTTAGGTTTGCCTTCCTTCTTTCTATATGAAACAGAGTATGTATATCTCTTGAAAGTAAGAGGGAAGAAAAATAATAACCAGTGTCAACAACTTGATAACATTCATTTTCTGCTTTCATTTCTTCCATCTTACTTCTGTAGAGTTTGAGAGTAAAGATGAGAGGAAAGGCTAATACTGTCCAAAATGTGTTCCCTGGAGTGCTCTGTGCTGCAGGGAGGAGGGGCAGGTTTAGGAGCAAATTGGTCAGAAGTTCTGGGAAAAGCAACTGCTCCTGCAAACTGGGCCAAAAAAAAAAAAAAAAAAAAAACCTTAAAGAAATGAGAACATGGCTGTAAGAAAGAAAATAATGAATAGTAAGCTCATAATCCTTGAGCCTCCCATTTTCTAGTTTTAATTTTTCTCCAGATTTGGCAAGCATACGGTATTATCTTTACCAGCACTGAAAGTCACATTCTATTCCCAAAGGCAGGCTGACCTATTTTTTTTCTCCTGCAAATTGTCATCAAAGCTAAGTGAATGCCATTGTTATGCTTATTTTACTATATGGACAAAATTCAATCATTGTTCTCTACACATTTATTAAGCAATATGTTAGACCCATAGATAAAAGAAAAAGACAACCAGTGTTTGTCCTCTAGGATATTTCAGTTTAGCTTTTTACAGGAGACCTGTATACAAACTACCAACACCACTCTCCCCATCCTCTCTCACCATGCATCTATGAAAATTGCATGATATAGTCACCATTCCCTTTCAAAGGAAGACTACTCATTTATGGAAATGAAGATAAGAAGGAAAGCAACATTTGCTGAACCCCTGATGACTGACAGGCATATATTACATCCTCTAATATTTAGAATCCCACTTAACTCTCTTACAACCCTACAAAATTAATGTTTTAACCCTACTATACAAATAAGAAAACTGAAGTTCCACTTGCCATAAGGCTTATGAAGGCAGAACTAGCATTCAAATCTAAGTCTAAACTGAGGTCCAAGATCCAGCCTCTTCTCATTTAATCACACATTCCTACAAGTAACTAAGAATGGCTATCCACCCAACAGATATGTCCTGGCAAGGTGACAGAAACAGGAGAGATGCAACATGGAGTTACAAATATTTATGAGGCCCTGGCAGGTAATGAGTTAAGTGAAACAGTCAAAGTGTAATACAGTAGGGAATTCTGAAGCATGGCTGATTGGAAGGACCTGTCAATCTAAAGCAACAATTTCAATATTTAAGAAACCTAAATACATTTGGTGCCAAATTTGATATGCAGTATTAATATGCAACTTCTGCACTATTAAGCTTAACTAGGAAAAACACCTGAATGTTTTTATTGTGATAAAATATACAAAGCAAAATTTGCTATTTTAACCATTTTTAAGTAATTGTTTAGTTCAGTGGCATTAAGTACATTCATGTTGTTGTGCAACCATTGACCTCATCAATCCCCAGTACGTTTTTCATCTTCCCAAACTGAAACTCTGTACCCATTAAACAATCATTCCCATTCTCCCTCCTCCATCCTCTGGAAACCACCCCTGTACTTTCTGTCTCTATGAATTCAACTAATCTAGGTACTTAATATAAGTGGAATAACATGATAATTACCCTTTTGTGACAGGTCTATTTCTTTTAACATAATATCCACAAGGATCATCTATGTTGTAGCATATGTCAGAATCCCCTTCCTTTTTAAGACCACTGATAGACCTTTGGGTTGTTTCCTCCTTTTGACTATTGTAAATAATACTGCTATGAACATTGTTGTACAAATGTCTGTTTGAGAACCTGCTTTTAACACTTATGGGTATACATCCAGAAGTGAAATTACTGGATTATATGGTAATTCTATGTTTAACTTTTTGAGGAATTGCCATACTGTTTTCCACAGTGGCTATACCATTTAACATTCCCACCAACAGTGTTATATGTATTGCAACACAAATAACCTCAAACTTTTTCTTCCAAAGTACTGATTTAAATGTTTATGCATAGCTGATAAACCCCAAATATAGAAAAAAGTCACAATAATAGTGACTTAAAAGTGTCTAAACAATATTATTAAATTCGAGCTAATGCCAAAAAAAAAAAAATGCTTTTCAATCCATGAACATGGATGTGTTTTCATTTATTTGCATCTTTAATTTCTTTGTAGTTTTCAGTGTAGAGGTCATTTACCTCCATGGCTGGTTTATTCCTAAGTATTTTATTCTTTTTCAAGCTAGCATAAAGGGATTGTTTTCTTAATTTTCTCTCTGGATTATTCATTGTTAGTGTGTAGTAAGGCAACTGATTTTTGTGTGTTGATTTTGTACCCTTCAACTTTGCTCAATTTGTTTATTAGTTTTCACAGATTTTTTGTGGAATCTTTAGTGTTTTCTATATATAATATTATGTTATCTGTGAAGAGAGATAAATTTACTTCCTCCTTTCCAATTTAGTTGTCTTTTTTTTTTCTTGTTTAATGATTCTGTTTGGAACTTCCAAACCTATGTTGAAAAGAGTAGCCCCAAGTGTTTCCACTCAAGACCGAAAAGAGAAGGAACTACAGCACATCAGATATGTACAATAGGCCTATCCTTCGATGCCGTGTTCAATCACTACCCAGCAGCAGCAATGTCTTCATGTCTGCCTGCATTCTCTCAGCATCTTATCAAGAACTTGTTTGATCCCAAGAAGGCCAACACTCAAACATCCACCCTGCAGAGAACACTGATTTTGTTTAAAATCTCATCTTTTTTTTGCAATGTAGAGACCATTTTACATGCACACTAGTCCCTTACCTGTTCATGATTGACTTCCCCTTTTCCTATTAATAGCTGATAAAAGCTGGTTCCATGCCTTGCTTGATTCTGATTGTAGGTCCATCCTGCCATTTATGATGTCTCATTCCTGAGAAGAAAACTACATGTATAACATACCTACTGTGCATATAAACTGGCTTCGGTTTTTGGAATAGTTTGTAATTGAAATAATAGTCTTTGAATGCAGCTCTTATCCCATGAGAAGTGCAGTGACTATGCTCATTCGCTACTTTTACAATATTCTACCAGGACAAGTACTACTTGCTTTTATCCCAGAGTGAGAATTATTTAACTTATTTATTTAATTTCTTTCCTAATTTAACTTTAGGGCCCTGTGAACTCAGACAAAATTTCAATATTCACTTAGAATAATATTAGCCTAGGGCTGTGGTGTTAACTCTTTTTTTCCTAATATCTCCATTAATCATTTACTTAGATATATTTATTTTATAATTATCTGCTTTGAGTACTTTTTTAGAAGTTTATTATTCAGAACTGAATGGTGACTATTTCCTTTGGAATGATTATGTAATTGTCATGGCTATTGGACTTCCTGTATATCAGAATCTCCAAATTTTACCATTCCTTATATTGTACTGATAGAAAAATTTTGAGATGTGTATAATCCCAGAGATTTTTTTGAAGACTCAGACTTAAATTTCCCTTACTACAATCAAAATCACCCCTCTTTGTATTTAAAAAGCTTAAAATCATTCATTCTGGTCAATTTTAGAGGATTTGGTGGGAGCCTTGAACCTGGAGTTGGTCATTTCCCTTTAAAGGTCTGTCTTGGAAAATTACTGTTCTTTTATTTTGCTAGGGTACAAAATTCTAATTGAAAAACCTTTAACCTGGTGATGGCATGCATTTAATTTACTTCTGTCCTAGTGGGAACATATCTTGGTCAAGGAAGAAATGCACATTGGAATCTTGGTGATATGTGTGTTATACACTCTGTCCCTGAGGGATGGCTCAGCCCTAGGACACTAATAAATAGTCCCAGGTCCAGGCAATTTGTATCTCTTTATTATAGGCAAGAACAGCATCTAAACCATGCTTCAGTTTAGAACATCTCCAAATTCAGTTCAGTTCATTTCAGCATAATTTGTCAAGTAATTCTCAAGTGTGCTAGGCATTTTTTTGAATCTCTGGGAGCATAACAAGAACAGAGCTCAGTCCCTACTTTCATGAATTCCACAGAAAGAGAGGCTAATAAATAACTAGAAAGTTAAAATTGAGGTATACATGGGGTTCTACAGCAACACAGAAGAGGTAATTCTGACTGACAGTGGGAGGAGGGCAGGATAGGTTTTCCAAAGGACATGGCTCAGGCAGACATACAGAGCAGTGAGTGGGGGGAATATGATGGACATCTAGGCCCAGGTATATGGCAAAAACCCAAAAGTTTCAAGAGAGTTGGAGGACAAGGGTCTCCCTGAGCTTTCCCACCATAGCCCAGTGGTAAACCCAAGGTAGTCTAGGAAGGTGCCCAGTAAATGTTTGTGGAATTGAACAAGTGAGTGTGAAGGAACCTAAAAAGCACAAGAAGTATGATTGCTACTTATTTTTCTGGGTCTCCAAAGGTGTTCCAAATTCAGGCTACAAACTAGTTGGAACTGGGCATTAGTGTATTTACCTGTTTGGAAGTGATTTTTAAAATAAAGCTACCCTCTATTTTTTAAATGAAAGGAGGAGGTATAAAATGAACTTGAAGCCAACTTAATTATTTAATGTTGGGAGGATGAAGATGATATAACGGAGTGTCTGCTCATATTATTTAACTCAATTTACTCACACATACATAGCAAATAATATCTAGGTCAAGGGAATTTATCTTTTTCCTTCATGGCCATTTCCTAGTCATTTGGACAGTTCTAGGAGCACCGCCTCTCCACCTTCCCTAAGCTGTGTAAGACATGGCAGATTCTGACAGGTCTTTGAGGTTCTCGATAGAGACGGTGTGGGGACAGTCAGGTGGACACAGGTTCTCATTTGCTATTAGTGACCTTCATAACCACTTACTCTGTTGCTTTGAAAAGCTGATTTGTAAGAGCTAGAGGAAATGAAAAAATATATATATTTTCCTCCTATCCTTCTAAATTCTTGGCTGGGGACCCTGTAGCAATAGACAGATTCATAAGAGTAAAGCATACAAGTGATACAAGTGTATATAAAATAAATTTTCTGTGATGCACAAGCCTTCATAAGGAAATGAAGACCCGAAAAAGCAGATGAACCTGAGTGTTTTTGTACAAGGTTTGATGAAGATGGGAAAGTTGTGGGGAATTCTGAGCCAAGTGTAGTAAACCGGGGCTGGTTCTGTGTGGGGGTGGCATTGCTTGACAAGACCTGTTTGTTCAGACTCCTCTCAGAGTCCCTCTATCTTCAGAGATAAAGACACTCCTTTCCTCCAGGTATAGGGAGGGTACAGGTCAGAAAATCCTTCCTGAACCTGCTGTTTCTCAAACTCTTTCAGCTTGAAATACTCATTGTACCAGGGTGGCATACATGGGGGTAGCATGTCCTGAATTATGTCAAAACCAAAACTTAATTGTGACTTCCAAGAATAATTCCTAAACTGAGTTAATTTTTTTTAATGATTTTGTTAGTATTCTTTATAATCTCCCCAAACTGGTGGTAATATAGGCCATTTCAAGGAAATGTCTTCCCAAACAGAATTTTGTGGTTCACATATTTTGTAACTGAGAGACCACCTAAAAACATGACAGACTAGCTAAAAGGCGACTCCCTTTATCCTTAGGATCAGGTGTGATGAGGAACCTTGCCATAATCACACATGGCACGTAGAGAACTAGTTGAGCTGAGCTGGTGAAGGGCTTTTTTATTTCTAAAATAAGGTTATACTAGAAAGGATGGTTGAATTGGTATCAGTATCCCTGGACAAGAGGGCAAGCTGGGAAGCTGTTATCACTCACACATGTTTGAGGACTCCCAAAGTGCCAGACATTTGTCATCTAAGACTCCTGGACCAGCAGGACCCTTGACAGGTTTGATGGCCCATCCTTCTGGAAAGGAAGGCATCTCTCACACCCACAGACTTATGAAAAGAAATTTCACAATGTTCCTCAGTAATCCAGACTGTGAGGTTCTTTCCTTTGGGTTTTATTTTTTAAACTATGGCCATAACACCTAATATTTGTAAGAACTCTTTGCAGTTTACAAAGAAGTTCACAACCACTCTCTCCTACTCCTGGCATTAGTCCTAGGAGTTAAGAGTCGAGCCTACTCACCCATCATGAAATTCAAGAATGGTTCTTTCCTTCCTGTCTTACACTGGGTGGCAGAAGGGGGGTGGGGGAGGAGCAGGTTGCAAGGAAAGAGCACTGGCTAATTCCCAGCAGTGACAAGGACTATGACAAGGCAGTGGAGTGCTATGGCCTCAGAAGGTGGTGATTACATTGTAATGAGCAATATAGGAGCCAGAAGCCTGTGAGCTGGGCCCCTGGGTGCAGATGCATGTTCAGGAGTCCTCCAGGTGGGCTGGAGGAAGGAGACACAGAGGCCCAAGCAAGAGAGAGGAAGGGGCTCAGAGGATGAGGCAGAAAGTGAGGGTTTGAACAGGGCTGGCTCTGGAAGCACTTGGTACCTCATTCATCCTGTGGAGCAACAGGAAGCCCTTGAAGGGTTATCAGCTGGGGAGAATTTATTCAGATGTGCTCTGCAGCCAATTCAAGTTGACAACAAAGTGAAGATGGAGACCAGAGACTGGAAGGCCAGGTGGGAGGCTGTGTCCAGTGGACTCCTAATCCCTAGGTGGGAATGCAGAGTCATCAAATTGCTCAAAGGTCTGCAGGGCTGGATGGGAATCCACCCCCGTCCCCCCATTCCCCACCTTCTGTTTTTAAATGCTGGGTAGTCTCAGCTTGGAACCTGCCACTACTCCCGATAAAGAGCAGCTATTTACTCTCCTCTGCAAGGCAATCTTCATGGTATTATCAGATGATCTCATAGCCTTTCTGTTCCGGAAAACACTCATCTCTCCTTTCTCAAAAGCACAGAAACAGTCGTGTAGAAGAAGTGTGCCAAGGGACCCCTGAAAGAGGAGAGGGGAAAGGTCCCAGAACAAGGCAGAGAGAGTGAGGGGAGGGGTGACTGATTAGGCTGAACCTGGCTTGGCTTTGGACATGTGTGAGACCTTGGCATCCTTCTCCACAGGGTGAGCTTTCTCTGCGCCAGTCCAACCATAAGAATAGATAATGCTACAAATCCGTGTCCTCAGGGTATTGAATCAGTTTTTGTAAATCACCTAGAAAGGCATTGCTGAGCTTGAAAGCACAATTTATTGCTGCATTATTACATGGTCCCTCCAGCAAGCTACATTCTTTTTATTGACAGAGTAAAAATGAAGCAACCCAAAGGGCAAGAACTGGAAAATCAGGCAGAAGCTGGAGGTTCCAACACCCCCCAAAAAGGCCTCTTCCTGCTCTCCTTGAACCCCACATGCCAGGCAAACAATTAGGCACTGAAGATCCTTACAGAAAGCTACATCTTGTAAAAAGCAAGATATTTTTAAAGGTCAACCATTTCTGCCAGAAACTGGTTGAGAAATAAAGTGACGAAAAATAAGCATTCAAAGCAGATAAATGTCTGTTTCCCTTCCCAAGGACCTCAAAATGGTGTGAGAGCAGCCATTCCCTTCCCCAGGCTGTCTTTCTCCAACCAGATCCCTTTCCCCTGCACCCTTCCCTGTCCCACTGCCTTATTTCCAGCCCTAAGTGGGACCAGTCTGGGGCCTGGAGATACTGGGGTTTGGGGTCACCTGTGCCATAGACTGAGCCATACCCTCCTTCATGGGCCCTCCTTTCATGTATACAACTCAGGAAAATGCTATGGACTAACACTGTCCCTGTCACCTGGGATTTCCCACAACTGGGCCACCAAAACCTGTCCCTGCCTCGTGATTTCCTGCAAACCCTGAGACCATTCCTCTACCCTCCCTTCTTTCCAGTTGAATGCCCTCTTTTTTTATCAGGCTTTAATCCAAATAAAATGAAGTACCTAGTCCATCTACGTAAATAACGTGAACTATTTTTCCCTCCTACTTTAAAGGGAGTTTTAGAAATAGTATCCCGTCAAAAGAATTTCTTTAATACCTATAAAGAGAATTTCTTTAATATCTGTACCTCTTATTCAATTTTTCCTCTGCCCTTAGTCTATTAAAGCCAACCTCCTCCAGTAAAACTTCCTTTAACTCAGGCATAAAAGAGCCGGGGGAGAGGTAGGGCAAAGTGGGCAAAATTAAGAAGAAAGCTAGGGTTTCAAATGACTAATATTTATATAGAAAGTTTTCTCCTCCAAAAATACTTTACAGTTGATCTTAGCCAAAAGGCTGGAAAGTGATATAAAAAATACTTTAATAGACATTATTTCATTGATTCTCCCTCAAATCTGTGACAAATAGGTAAAGTCAAGTTACTTGCCCAGAGTCAAACAGCTGGTAGGTATGAAGATCCCCCCTCCTCACTGCTATGTCCCCTGGAGGCATTGCAAAGCCTCCCGCCTCTGCCTGGATCGTCCCCTCTCCCCCTCAGCTCAGGGGGCTGCCTCAGGATTCATACACCTTGCCCTGAGGCTACTGTAGGTGCCATTGCCTCCATAATGAGGCCCAAGTCCTGTTCTGGAGTATATCATATCATGTCTTCTGGCCAGCTTCTTGCCCCTCGACTCCCCACTCCGGCCTCAGCTGCACTTGCAAGCTTTGCACGTGCCATCTCCTCCGGGGCTGCCTTCCTCTCCTAGGTGCAACCTCAGCACCAGGCATCTTTCTCTCTCCCCTACACTCTGCTCACCAGGTTGGAAATCTGCATGCTCCAAATAGATGTCTGTCTGCCACACCAACTTGCAGTTCTTTTAGGGAACTGTGTTGGTGTCCTCAGTGCCTGGCACTTAATAGGTGTTCAGAAAATGTCTGTAAGAGGAAGGAACTGAGGGAGGGGTGGAGGGGAGGACCTGAGTTTGAGCCTCCTAGATGCAAACCCCTGGTAGTTGGAAGACAGCGCCAACAGCATGTCTGCACAAATGACCAGGGCCTCGCCTTCCCTCCGTGGTCTCTCCTTTGGAAACACTCCCATCATGGGCATTCTTTCTGTCTCCCTCTCTCCACGGTAGGCAGAGCCCCATTTAAGCAGATTTTTAACTCTCCTACCACAAAGGGGCTTTGGCTGTCGGTGTCCATAAGCACAAAATATTTATGCCACTTCGTGTCATTATGAACATCACACTCCGGCACCACCCCACAGATCCTTGGCCCTGCCTCCACCCCGTGCCACCCACCCTACACCCCAAACATTCCTTCCTCACCTTAGTTTTATTTACCTCGACCATTGTTGGTCCCCATTTCCCATCTTCTGAGCTCACTTCCAAGTCTTCTAAGCATGAATAACTCAGAATGTGGGTGACCAGAAGTAGTTCTCGTTAGAGTTAACACTTGATTGACTCTGTCATACTCCCATAGGTGCCCTAATTTACAGATCCCCTAAAGAGGCCACTAACGGTCAATACTGGTGATGCTAGCAGTTGATTTGGGACTTGTGGGCCATCAAATTCATATGCATGGCAGACAGCAAAGGTACCTTGGGAACATAAGAAAGGAGAAACAACTAAAGATTCTGTCTCAGATGCTCTGCTGGTTTGGCTGAGAGCCAAGCTAGCTGTAGGTGGTGGCCCTTCCCCCTCAGGGACAAAATAAAGCCTGAAGGCGACCAGCCTGCACCTGTGAGCCCTCCTGCCCTTCACGTGGCAAATGCTGACCTGCTTTCCTGGGAATGACCAAAAAGTTTTTAAAGTGTGGCATTTGTGTTCCTATTAGGAAACTTCAGGTGCAAAGAGTCAACCTTCTTTTCTTTATTTTCTTTCTGCTCATTCTTCATCTTGTGTGTACGATACACTGACACCGAGAAGTTTCCTCTAGTTTTGTTTGCTTGTTTGGTTGGTAGGTCACAGAGCCTCTGGGCTTTAAAACAGACAGCCACCACACTACAAAGTGTTCCCAAAGTTCCCAGGCTTCGTCACTGGACTAAAATGTTTCAGTGAGTTTAGGGAAAAGTGTAAGGACTTACAGTCAGAAAAGTGTGGGTATAAATCCTATCTCTGCTACTTGTTAAAAATGTGCCCACAGGTTAGCTGAGGGTCAGGAAACTAAGGCCCATGGGTCAAATTCAGCCCCCTGCCTATTTTTTCACCAGTTAAAGTATTGTCTGGGGCTGCTCTTTTGCTACAACAGCAAAGCTAAAAGCTGGTGGCCGAGGCCCTCACAGTCTGCAAAGCCTGGACTATTTACTACCTGGCCCTTTACAGAAGAAGTTTGCCATCACCTGGGTAAGAGTACTTCAGCTGTCTAAGCCTCTATTTCCTCATCTGTAAAATGGGCAAAGTATCTACATCAAAGAAGTGATGCTGTGAGAAATAAATGGAGAATTTAGTCACATAGCAGTGTCTGATACATGCTGGGCCGTGTCCCTCTCTGACAGGCGACAGAAGGACTCAACTTCTTTCTGCTTGTCGCTGCCTCTGTTTACCTCTTCTTTCTCCTCATTTTTGACCACTGCACCCCTCACCATCCCAAGGAGAAAATTTTTAAGAAAAAATAGTGTGATGCTAAAAAAAAAATGGTATAGGAAATAAACTTATCCTAAAGGAAAATTTAATTCTATTGAGCATCTCCAGTTACTTTTCATAATGTCTTTTGAGTAGTAATTTCTAACATTATTTTATTTTCATTAGAAATTTAATCATACAATTTGTAATTTTTTTTACAAAGAACAGTGGCTTTTCATCTTTTTCTACATACAGAGTTTTTTTCTAGAAAAAAATTAGATGTTTTCAAAGTCCCACACACAAAATGTTTGTCTTCTTGGATAATTTGAATAAAGATCTAAAAATAATAATTTTTTTCCCCAAAGCAGCATTTATTTACCCATTCATTTAGAAGTCTGGCAGTTCAGTAATTGCCCATCCTGACTGACACGGGCAGACAGGCAGGACGCTGTCAGGCTGCACATGGACCGCAGCCAGAGGGCTACAGCAATAAACCTGTGATTCTTAAACAAATCGCAACCCAAAAAAAGGTACAGGAAGGAAATGATTTTCCACGTTTGCTAAGAAGGAGTAGTGACTCTTTGCTTCTCCCAACAACTTTTTTCAACTACTTTCATATCGAAACATTTTTTTAATTTCAATTCAGCATTTTCCTTATCAACACCTTAGCAGCCTTACAATTTGCCTTGCAAAGAAGTTGAAATCCTAAGAATGGTTTACAAAAAGAATGTATACCCCTGCCCAAACTAAGCATGTTAAAGCATTTAAATACTTGTAGTCAGAACTATTACAAGGTTTAAAACAGATAAAATGGTTTCCATGCAAGAAATTTTAGAACATCTTGGACACAGTGGAGCTTGTCTTACTTTCCTTACCTTCACTGCACTCACGGAATGTGTGAGCATAGAAGGGTTTACATTTATTTCAATTGTTACATTCTTTCAACTGGCTGAATTCAATATGAGGTCAGCCAAGTAGAGTTACTGCTTTTACATCTATAACTAGGAGACAAGCTCCAAACATGCTGAAAAAATAGAAAATATTTCTCGTTCTCAATATTCATTTTATGACCTGCTACTCTCAGATCATATAATCACTTCAAATTGGGCAGTATTTTTCCTTAGGCTAACAAAAGTAGGAGGGTTGTTTTTGTTCAGTAAATACGAAGAAGTGAAGAGCATGGCTTTACTCCCAGGTTCTTGTGCTTCTGATCCACTTTGTGAAAATAATCTCCAATGGGATCCGTTGGCCTGGGAACAATTACGGTTGCTCTGAGCCTGAAAGAGATGGGCACCTCTTGGGGGTCAGATGCTGAGGAGATGGCACTGCTGCAACACCCCACCATGTTGTCATCCCCGGAGTTTAGATTGTGGGAGATCTGAGAACTCATCTCCCCAGTTGTTGTTGCAGGCAACCATACCAATCTATCATTGTGGTGAACAGAATTGGGAATCTATGCAATCTGATACCTGCTCTTCTTGCTAATCATGTGAGCTCAGGCAAGTTATTTAACCTCTGTTTGGGTCCCTGTTTCCCTGAGTGCAAAACAGTACTTGCCGACCATTGTTATCATGAAATTTAAATTGGATAAAGGATATAGGTACTTAGCACATCACTGCACCAAACAAGGGCCCAACAAATGCTTGTTCCTTCTTTTGTCTATGACTATGAGCTTCAAATTCACTTCTGAAACTGTAAAGGATTTTTCCCTTTTTTAAATAATTTACTAGGGGGGACCCCAAAAAATTGGAATTATCTTCTGGAGGGCAGGCGTCTTGTGGTGCAGGCTTCCCCTACTATGTGAGTGTTCTGGGAACCCATCTGTATCAGTGCACCAGCTGGCATTGTTGTGAGAGGCTGCATTCGGCTTCAGTAAAATTTTTTTTTGAAGACTCTTTCAACACATTTGCCCATTTCATGATGGGTGATTTACAAGTGCACCTGCCCACACCATGCTGAGTGTTCAGCAGTTTTTGAACAACAATGACACAATCCCTGTGCCCCTCCCTCCCTATTCACCCAATCTCACCCTGAGCAACATTTTTTTCTTTATCCCTGGATGAAAAAAGTCCTCAAAGAGAAAAGTCTTGCTGATGTGGAAGAGGTGAAATAACAGCAGAAGCACTAAAACTCATCAAAATAGCTGAGTTCAAAAACTGTTTGGAGCAGTGGTAAAAATGTGTCCATAGATGTATTGCATCAAATGGAGAGTACTTTGAAGGTGACTGAAGTTTAAACACGTAAGAATAAATGCACAATTTTTTATAAATAAATTCTGGGATTTTTAGTTCTCCCCTCATTTTCGGGTGTCACTGGTTAAAAAAATTATACAGGTTTCAGGTGCACAATTCTACAACACACCTTCTGTACACTGCGCTGCGTGTTCATTGACCCAAGTCAAGTTCCTGTTCATCACTATTGTCCCCCCTATACCATCATCCTAGTCCCTCCAGCTCCCACCCCCTGGCAATCACCACACTGTGTGTCTATGAGTTTTTTCTTTTTTTCCTCTTTTTTGCTCAATCCCTTCACCTCCCCCAAGCAGCCCCACCCCTACAACTGTCAGCCTGCACTCTATGAATCTGTCACTATTTTGCTTATTAGTTCATTTTGTTCATTAGATTCCACATATAAGTGAAATCATATGGCGCTTGTCTTTCTCTGACTGGCTTATTTCACTTAGCGTAACATTCTCCAGGTCCATCCATGCTGTCACAAAGGGTAAGATTTCCTTTTTATGGCCAAGTAGTAGTCCATTTTGTAAATGTACCAATCATCTACTGATGGACACTCGAGCTGCTACCAGACCTTGGCTATTGTAAATAATGCTGCAATGAATATCGGGATGCATATGATCTTTTGAATTAGTGTTTGGGATTCTTCAGATAAATTCCCAGAAGTGGAATCATTGGAAAAGTACCAGCTCTTGAATATACTCAGCAGGGGAGCTTTTCTGATGAGGTTTTACTCTTTTTTAACGTACAAGCAGCATTTGACAAATTTCTGATGCTCTTGGCATTTTATTAAAAGAACAATCACTAAAAAAGAAATATGGTATATAATTTGATTATTCTCTTTTGTTTTGCTTCATAAATGCTTATGAACTTCTTTTGAATACTGTTCCTACCTCATTAGCTAGTCAAGGTCTTGTGATGGTCAACCTATTCTACATAATGTATTTGGAAAAAAAGACTTATGAAAATAAAAAGTATGTACATCTTGGCCTTGGCTATTGGGGGGGAAAGAAAAAGAATTGAGAATTAAGTGTTTTTGACATGGGTATGTTAGCAGAATACTATAAAAGCTTGAAATATTTAAAAAGTGCTGACAAATATTTAGATATTTCTCCTGCTATTCTTTGCTCTTCACTTTTTTTATGGAAATTAATCCAGTGAAACTCTCAACAGTGTGTGTGTGTGTGTGTGTTAGTGTATTTTTCTAGATAAATTCTAGGACGTATACATTTACATAGTTACAAATATATAAGTCTGTAATTGTGGAATACCTATATGCTTTGTTTAGTACCTCTTCCATGGAGATGCCAATGGATATAATACTCCATCTGTGAATATTTTAAATATTGAAATAAAAAATAAGAAATGTAAAGAAAAATCAATATTATATTGTCATCTAAAATTAAGGAGTAGTTACATTTATATAGTCCTAAAATTACATTCAGCCCTTTGAAGGCAACTGCAAGGCTGATGTGGCCCCTGGTGAAAATGAGTTTGACATTCGGTGGTTTGTTCATTGTTTGTTTAGGGACTTTAGGCAAAAAATTATGATGTTTGTGATGAATAGACTGTATATGTTATGAATGATCATATCGTAATCTCGCCTCCATAGCTGAAAAGGGTTGTATTGTAGATCATCCATTCTCAAGTTATCAGTGAGAACATACTTTAAATTTCCTCCAAAAATGTTGAAGTTGACAGACAAGACAGAGAAATGCGGTGAAAGGAAGGGAAGTCAAGGTGTTCGTAATCGAGATGTTGATCAGATATGGAGACAATATGAGATTCAGCAACTGAAGACAAATGTACTCCTTTCAGAAACTGATACACAAGCAGACTGACAGATGCCTGGGGCACAAGGTCAGCCAAAAACGGGAGATGTGTCCATCAGCACCCGCACAAGTACACAACTATGGTGGGTATGCCGAGGTGTGCTGTCAAGAATAGGTGAGCACAGGGCGTTGTGGCACTTACAACAAGGTGACTGGACTTAGATTAGAGGCTAGGGCAGACTTCCCTAAGGAAAGCAAAGAATGCTTACACTGAAAACGGGAGCATAAGGATGAGTAGGAATTAACTGCAAAGAGGTGACATTTCAAGGGAGAACACAGCATCTCCTGTCTCTGGGAAGAAAACGTGGTCTCATTTAGCACATGAGGAATGGAGAGACGCTAATCTGGCGGGAGCACAGGGAGGCATGACAGGATGAGCCAGAGGTGTTCAGGCGGCGCAGAGGGTTGCCAGGTCAGGCTGCCGAAGATGTGCCCATGTAACAGCTGTTAGCAAGTCAGCTTTCAACAGAGCTCTTCTGTCTGTCAATACAGAGAAAGGAGCGTTCAGGGAAGGGCAGACACAGGAAGATTCAGGGAGTGGATCCAAGGATCTATCAGAGGTGTCCCCCTGCTGGCCAAAAGTCATGCTTCCCTTGTGATGGATTTAGAACTCAGTTAAGAACCTGTAGTTCAGGGATGTCAAACTCATTTTCACTGGGGGCCACATCAGCCTTGCAGTTGCCTTCAAAGGACCGAATGTAATTTTAGGACTGTATAAATGTAACTACTCCTTAACAGTTAAGCGAGAGCTTGGCGCTGCTGCCAGGTAGAAACAAGGTGCTGGGCCAGATAAAACAAGGTGGAGGGCCAGATTTGGCCCACGGGCCTGGTGTTTGCCACCTGTGCTTTAGTTGATTCTGCATAAAGGGTATATCTGTTGTATTATTCTACCTGCTTTTGCATATATCTGAGATTTTACATGGTAATAAGTTAAGTTAAAACAAAGAGCTTTTTCTCACCAGCTGCAGTTTGGTTGTGAACATAGGCCAGTGACCAGGTATTTCCCTGAGACTGTAACCGCTAGCTTGCCTATTAGAGGGGAGAGCTGTGATTATACCTTTCAGCTGGAGAAGGAAAGAGATGGGTTCATTTTGTTTGTTGAAGAGTCAAAGAATTAGAGTACTTGGTTTAATTCCCTTAATACATCTTCCCCTCATACATCTAGGGAAGCAGGCTATAAATCCTATAAAGCATTCTCTGGGGATTTCCAGGAATTCTTATTTATACCCAGACCACAAACAATACAAAAAGAATACAGATTTTATTTCATAGTGTTTCAGCATTTGCAGTTCACACTGAAATTGCAAAGTAGAATAGCAGAGCAGTGAAGAATTGTACAGATTTTTTAAATTTCTCATTCTCTTTGTGGTTCTGAGTCTATTTAAAATACCCATCCTTCCTTCTGTTACCAAAAGGAACTGTGGGGGGGCCAAGATACTGTCACCAAAATAAGTTCCGTCCCCCGGGGGTCCTTTTGTCACTGTGGGTTCTTTGCCCGCTGCCAGGTGTTAGGAACTGTGGCTCTCAATGCCAGAGTTTGGTAAAAAGGAAAGGAACTATTTATTCAAAAGTAATACAGGACCAGAGTAATGGCAGAATGTTGCCGTTAAAAATCTCAAAGTCCCTTTAAACACCCACAAACACACATAGTCCTTCCTTTTCCCCTTTGCCCAATCAGGCCAGACAAGCCAGTCAGGGGTACCTTATCTCAGGAAAGGAAATAGAAGTCCATAGCTTGGCTAGACTCTCGGTTCCTCTCCATAATCTGTGCTCAGGTGGGCAGGCCTCCTGTGATTCCCAGCACCATCAGCTGTGTTGCCACAATCTCCAGTTCTTAATCCAAAACCACATGGCACCTTCTCATGGCCCACCAGCAAGAGTTCTTTCACCCCTTTTCTTCCCACATGGTCTCACACTGTCTCTCTCCATTCTTTCAAACTGCTAAGAGTGAGCTCTGCATGGCTGCTATATCTTGCTTTCCTGCTTCCTAAGCCGTGTGGTCAAAGGAAGCTCCCTCTCTGTTCCCAAAACCACATGGTTAACTCCCACATGGCTGCGGGTGCCTAGGTTTAAATCCCAGCACATATCTCCCTCCAGTAACCTCATTTCTGACTCCTCCCACAATTGGCTACACCTGACTGCACTTCCGTATTTTCAGCCTTTCTTGGCTGCCATAGTACCTCTGGGCAAACATGGGCCCCATTGTTACAGAACAGACCCGGTGGGGGGCAGTGAACAATATACTATTACCAAATGGACCCCCCCCTTCTGCTCCCAGGGCCCCCTGCCCCTTACTAGGTTCACCTTGCCCACCGCCAGGGAAAGATGTCTCTCAATGCCAGAGATTGGTGAAAAGGAAAAAGGGATTATTTATTTAAAGAGTTATACAAACTTAAGAGTAATAACTTAATGTCACCATCGAGATCCCAAAGTCCTTTAGAACACCTACAAACGCACAGTCCTTCCTTCCCCCTCTGCCCAGTCTCGGGTACCATATCTCAGAAAAAGAAATAGAAGTCCATGGTTCTTCTCTGCCCAAGCTGCATGGCCCCAAGATGACACCAGATGGCTGCTGCACATGGGTTTAAATCCCAGCACCAACCTCCTTTTCCGCACCATTTCCAACTCCTCCCACAATTGGCCATAGCTGCCAGCATTCCCGTATTCTTCCAGCTTTACTGGGCTGCCATAGTAAGTCCAGGCAGGCGTGGACCCATAGTGTGGAGTCAATCATCTCCAAGCTCTTACACAGTCTCTGTAACCAGAGGGAGTTGCCTCCCAGCCACATCATGGGTTGAAGTCACTCCCATCCCCCTGACTCAAAGCATGGCCACAGCTATTTAACATATCTATGAAACCACTTAAAGGTTATAGATATGTCAAATGACCATGCCAGCGGTTAGCTGCAAAACTGTTGCTATACAAAACAGCTCTGAATGGCCCTGCTCCATGTGTCCCATCCCCCAGCTCAGACTTGTGGGGGTGAGGACATCCTATATATTTTTTTTTCTAATATTTCCTGGACGTGGAGTTCTGGACCCCATTACAAATCCCTGTTTGGAGCCCCCCATTGGCTGCACCCTGTTACACCATGGCATGGAGAGAATCATCTCCAAACTCTCACGCAAGTGCTATAACCATGGGGAGCTGCCTCCCAGTTAGTATTGGGTCAAAGTCCCTCGCATCTCCCTAGGCTTCTTGATATGCAAAATAACTGTCTTTGCATATCAGGCGTGAAGCTATCCTGCTGTTATTGACATGCAAAATAATTCTCAATGGCCCTGCTCCATTTGTCCCATCCCCCTTGGCTGCCCGCCTTGTAGGGGGAGGATATCCTATATTTTCTTGGACACCCCAAGTTCTGGACCCTGTTACAAATCCTCCCTTTGGGGGATCCATTACACTTCCTTCCTCCCTTTTTTTCTTTCTAAGTACCAATTCTACCAGATGCTATTCAAGGCACTAGAGGATGTAAAGGTAAACAAAGCAACTACTTATTCTTACCTAAAGGTCCATTGTAGTGAGAAACACAATAACTAAATAAGCACAAAATGAAACATAATTATTAACTGGGATATGTGCTCTGAAGAAAGACGGACACTTGATAGGAAAACAAGTTCGTAGCGACAACTAATTTATATTCAAAGGTCAGAAATAGCCCCCTTCTAGTCTAGAGGTTTAAAAATCAAAAAGATCTCTTGGATTATAATGTTTCCAATAGTCTAATATCCCATATTAACCCCTCACCTATTATTTCCAAGAGGAAATAATGTTTAGGTTAAGACGATAGAGTTTTTCCCACCACCCCCTTCCATAGCCCCCATCAACCATACTCTAAGCTGTTTTCTATAATCCTAAATAAAATATAAAGAATTCCCTGCATCTCTCATTGATTGCATTTAGATCCAAATTAGAGGAAGATTATAGGGAAAAAGTTACTTGTGATGAGAAACAGAAGTGAGTGATGATGAGCCCTTTTAATGGGAGCTGTGGGAAGCCTGGAAAGCAAATCTGGATTTGGAGCAAAGCCACAGGATTCAGAGCAGAGGAAGAAGAGTAGTCAGTCGTAATGGGCCATTTACATTTAAAGTAACTTCCTTCCTCATTTTGAGTTTGAGTTTTAGGAACAGTTGTGAGGTTAGAGTCGGGCAATACCAAATGTTATTTCATTAATACAAGTATTTTTTTTAATAATTCAAATCCATTTATGTTCAGTGAGAGCAGGAAATAGGGGAAAAGACAGAGTGAATGGTAGAGCAGAGGCAAAGCAGGGGAGGAGGAGAGACCCACAGACAGGAGAAAAGAAAGGGAAGGAAGAAAAGGACACGGAGAGAAACATCCTAATGGGAAAAGACATCCAAAAGAAGCACAAACAAAAGAGAAAAGAATTTCAAAACTTTGCTGTTCAGATGAACTCATGCTATCAATTTTTGTCCATTCCCTTTGAAATACTAGTTAGCCGATTAACTAGTATTAGACTTGAAACCCTAATTCTGAAAAATCTTTATTTGAAATGGACAGATATCTTAGTCTTCCTCTGAGAAACTAGTCTGAGTTACTAAGCAGTGTTTATAACAAATCAAATGCACAGATATAAGAAGCTAAACATAACCCTCTCCTAGTTTAGAAATTTTAAAATAAAAATTTTTTGTATATACATATTAGCTCAAAATAATGGAATAAACTGTCATAAAGACTTTGTGGTCATTGGGTTGTTTTACTCAAAGGCAGATCACTTGTTTGCACTGTAGGTCAGTGAGAAAGCAAAGACACCTGGAACAACAGGACTCAGTTCAGTGGCAGAAGTTTTCTGGGAAGAAAAACTTTTCCTGTATACTTCAAGGTTCAGTACTTAAAAGCAGGCAAATAATACTGACAAATTTACACATAATTATATAAATTGTCTATGCAATTATATACGTACTACACAGAAGTTCACAAAGAAATGTGACTTAAGGAGGTGTTTAGAATTAGGGGATTATATACTCTCTTAATAGGGGGTCAAAAGGAGTGCTTCCAAGAGAACAAATAACTTTTAGAAGTAGGGGAGTAAGGTATTTATGGACAAACAAATGACTTGGGGGAAAGATAAAGGACTTTTAGGAAAACAGATAGGAGATGTGTTCATTCTGTGACTATGTTCGGAAGTGGTACCAACTTCTCTCACAGAAAAGATTAGAGGGGCTCCGCGGGAGAGGATTTATGACAATTAAGTTTTTTGGCAGGGAGGCTCTGAATTTAGACAGAGAAGAAGTTTCAAGAGCTCAAACTCCTTCAGCTGAAAATGGTTTTTATACCACAGTGGTTTATCCTGGACCTCTTCAGATGCAATGCACCAAAATGGCACACACTGTCAAGCTTTGGATTTGGGTGGCTTTGCAAAATGATATTTAGTAAGCTCTCGTATAACCAACCATCTTCTTAGAACTGTGGCAGCCGATCTGGAAATTCATGTTCCCCCTATTTCTGAGAAAGTTATTACACTAACAACAGGGAACATAAGGGGAGAAGAATCGTCTTCTTTCAACAAGAAGCAAATGTCATCTAGAGCTAGATTACAAATATTGAAGCATGGGTACATCAAGCACACATAGACTGTAGGTTTGTGAGGTCTCAGGTAAATAGTCAGACACATTTGGTGGTAGGAATGGGCGTTTGCTGAGGTGGAAAAAAGGGTTCAAGGCATGGGACCACAGGGAATCCCTCAGACAGAGGCTGAGATAGCAAGGGGACCAGGGGCGGCCTCACCAGCAGGCCAGTATCTCAAGAATAAGCAGATAAAAATGGGGAGGCAAGAAACAAAAAAATGGGAGGAAAATAGAAAAGAGACAAGTCTGAAAACAGGAGAAGAGATAAACCTAGCGAAGGGTGTTTTATGGGACAAAAGGAGGCTTGTTATTGATTCATAAGCATTAGGAAGGAGCTCTTGGAGAGGAAGAGCTGGAATATTCAGAGAGAAGGGGTAGCTGACAGGAAGGGTCCTTTCTCCAGGAAGCAGGGGGGTTAGCTTTGGAAGGGGATGGAGGATAGGAAGGAAACTAAATCATTTAACCTTTCAAAGTAAGACTCCGTTTTGGGGGGGGGGGGTTTCAACTAGTTGTCTATATTTCCTTTAACTGTAGGATTTCTCAAAGCCTTATTTGGCTAGAAGTGATTTTCAATTCCAAAGATGAAAACTTATAGGATTTCACATAGTTATTTGACAACACAATTTCTTCCTCTTTTACCTTCTCAATGAGGTAATTCAAGGAAAATATTTTAAGAACCCTTGGCTTAATATAACTGCAAAACATTAGAAGGAAATTTTTTTGTCATTATTGTTAAATCAGTTTCTCTGTTCTGAATATTTGTCTTGAAATAATTTTCATTCAGTTAACAAGTTTATCAATATTTAAGACTTATGCACTATAACATCTTATTTATAAATCCTATACCAGATGGACAAATTTCAGTGTTTCTTCCCCTCAGTAAGGAAATTATAACTAAGCATTGGACTTTCTGCATACTACCGCATTTCTTCTCCTTGAATTTAAATCAAACACCATCTTTATCCATTATATTCTATCATAGTCTCATAAATATATTAATGAGTAAATGAATTCCACAAATAGCATACCTACTATATGTTGGAAATGTAGGAAGGTATTTGCATAATTACTGATATACCATTAAGGACTCAGTTTCTATTCTATAAAATGAGATCATGGCACTAAGTTGAGGTCTTATAATCTAATTAAACATTTAATAAATACTATAATTCCATTGAATCCTTTGCAGCTGTTTTTGTAGATTTGAGTAAAGTTTTCATGAGTGATATGCTATTCATTTTTTTTTAAAAAAGAACTGACAAACACATTATATACTTCTTAGGACTACCAAAGGAATCTTTATATTTCAGTATTTGAATGATGCGGGGAGTAAAGTATTGTTCAGTGTCACTTACATATTCCAATTTGGAATGCAGAACCTGAACCTAACCATGAGGAAACAACAGACAAATCCAAAACAAGCAACACTTTTTTTTGAGGTATTATTCTCTTCAAATATGTCAATGTCATAAAAGGCAAAGAGAGTCTGTGGAAACATTCCAGATTAAATAAAACTAAATTATTAAGAGAGCTAAATACAATTGCTGATTCTAGACTTAATTCTCTACCAGAAGAGAAAATCCTATAATAGATATGGTTAAGGATAACAGATGAAACTGAAATATTGATGGTGGATTAGAAAAAAAAAAACTACTGCATCAATGTTAAACTGACTAAAGATAAATTTTTGTGGTTATCTAAAGTATCCCTACTCAGAGGAAAAAGACATTGACTTTTTTTTTTTTTAGGGTAAAGGGCCATTATCAGGCAGCTATAACAAAATACAACAGACTGAGTGGCTCATAAACAACAGAAGTTTATTTCTCACATTTCTGGAGGCTGCAAGTCCAAGATTAAGGCACCAGCATAGTCACATGCCAGTGAGGACCTGTTTCCTGGTTCAAAGCCACGCCTTCTCCCTGTGTTCTAATGTGGTGAAGGGGTTAAGATTCTCTTCGGGCCTCTTTTATAAGGACACTAATCCCATTCTTGAGGGCCCCACCCTCATAACCTAACCAACTCCCAAAGTTTTCAGCTACTAATACTATCACCTTTAGGAGGTAGGATTTCAACATAAAAATTGTTTTCAAATAAAAATTTAAAATATACATTGTTAGATAAAAGAGTACTTAGAACTCTATATTTAAACACTAGGCCATTTTGCATTAGAAGTTCCAGATAATTCTACTGCAATAATACTGTGATGCCCTGCTGAGGGAATCTTTCTTGGCATTTGAAACAATTGAGCTGATATTATTGTGTAAAAAGCAAAAGAACTAAGCATTTCATGACAGGTATAAATTTGTAATGAGGAGTAACTCTGAAATGGCCCCATATTTTCTGTTCAGGCATATATTTGTCTTTTAAAAACTAATTACTAAAGAGATGAAAAATAAGATTCTAGTTAAATGAACGAGTGAAATTATAATTGTTGCTAAAACAGAGAATTCATAAAGGAAGTGGTCACGATGGGCATGAAATTTGCCTTTGACTCAACCTTCTTAAATTGTAAGATACTTAGAAAGCAAAGCTGACAGAAAATCTTCATTTTTCTACTGCCAGAATAGTGTCTGAACAAGTTCCTTGAGTGCGAAATAGAGGTTGATTTAATGAGAGGTATGAAAATTACAGGGAAATCTGAACTAAGCTAATTTCCAGTTCTTTTAAATCTGACAACAGATAATTTTATGGTGCTGAGTACGTAAAATTGTTTTAATTCTTTTTCACTGCTTTGACAAAGGGCCATTAATAACATTTTCCTGTGCAATCTAGTACCCTGATTTTACAATCCAAATCAAGTCCACTGGCTCTTTGTTTTTTTCAAGACTGACCGACAATGCCTTAATCTTCCTGAAGGTGGCGCTGTGCTTAAGCGCCTTCTTAAAGGATCTGCGCAAGTGGAAAAAAAGATGGGCTGTGCCAATGGAGAAGCAGCAATCTGTGCACAGTTTAAATGCATAAGGAGAACACAGTCTATTTAAGAAGCAATCTGTACCATAGCTAATGGTATTGATAAGAAGCGAGGTCATGGGCGGCTTCTATGCAACACAAAGGTGTTAAAATGGCACAACTTTTGTTCTTATATTCTAAACTGGTAATAAGTATATCGTTCACACAGTCATTATTCCATCACCTTTTGTTTCCCATCCTCTCACCTTCTTTCTTTTTTTGTGAACATTTCCTCCTTCCTTCTCTTTTCACTCCTGAATTTGCTTTTTAACTGAGGTAGGTGTCTCCACCGCATAGAAATTACATTAACATAAATTCCTTTGCATATTGGTCTCTAACTGACCTAAAAAGACTGGCAACTTCCTGAAAGTTATGGTAATAAAAGATTTTTTGTGCTGGCCAGAAATAGAAAGAACTGAAGGTCCAGCATAACATGTAAGCATTTTACTGGTTTTATTAGGAATAGGTATGAGAAGTGGATGTTGCAAAATATTTCCTTTATTGACAATTATTTTTTGTAGTTCATCTTACTCAAGGAGAATGTGTAAGAAATGATTATTGAGATTGAATGTTTTTTCTCTCAGTTAGTGTGACTCTTTCCAAAAAGAGAGTCATTTTTAAATTGATTTTTCAAGGACCATAGACAACAGCTTTTCTCTAACAAAATATAAAAAGGAAAGGACAAATCCTATTATAAGTTGTGGCAACCCCCTTCTATTATTTCCATAGAGGGAGAGAGACTATAAGTTGGTTTGGTTATGATCAGTAACAGAGTCTGCTGAAGAAAAGCCAGCAGGACTTTAGAACACAAAAAACAATTTGTAGTATTGGTAAGTTTTGGTATAACTCATTAAGTAAATGCTACAAATGCAAATTACTATAACATTTAAGTACCAAAGTGGAATTCGCCGAATAAGCCCTCTCCTGAAAGAGGCCAGTGTGTTTTTAGTGAGCCCTGTGGACGTCTGGACCATAGAGACGATGTTTTAGATGAGGTAAATGGAGCAAGAGTGGAAGGAAGAAATACAAATGATTTTTAAATTTTGGAAACATACTTTAAGGAGGAATACTAACCAAATGGGCTGATCAATAGTAAGTGGTTGAGAAGTGATTTCTGTACAATCTTTAATGTATAAAAGAATAAGAGATGGGAGTGAGCAAACATTTATTCTTCTAAGGGATAAGGGATTATTCTTCTATTCTTCTAAGGCAGTAAGGAATATACAAAAGCTGTGGGAAGACTGTCAGATTGTATTAGGACAGACTCCACACCAGATGTCACAGGAAACAAACACTACAAAGAAGGTTCTATGGATTCCTTTTGTTATTTTAGGAAGCGGTCAACTTTATTATTTAGAAGCAGAAAAGTAAACCAGCTAGCCCCTCAAGTTTCCTGGCATTATTCATGCCTTTTGATCACAGACTCTCAGAGCTGGCAGGGAGCCTTGGAGATCGCCTACTTTATAAAGGACACCAGTTTGAACAAGTGTCCAAAGTCATTCAGGTAATACGTGGAACTTCCACTCCACAATTATATTCTCACTACACAAGACTACCTCCTGAGCCTATTTACACCAAATACAGGGAAAGTTAAACCTCACCCCATTTCCAGATCCCATGGTGTGGACCCCATGATGGCTTTGAATAGTATTTCCTTTAGCTCCATATGTTTGGGCCCCATAGAGGACAGATACTAGGAGCTACACCTAACTGTTTAGTCTAGCTAAAACGCAAAGAAATTATGAGTTTTACTGAGATGGAAGCTAGCCTGTCTCAAGCCCCGAGCCCACATGATTATATTTCCTGAAGACAACACTGCATCTCACTTTTGACAGAATGTCTTCCTGTTTGCTTTTGTAGGTTTCACAGCGGCAGCTTCCCTTGTGTCTTTGGCTTGGGCCTTGGCCTCATACCAAAAGGCCCTCCGGGACTCTCGAGATGACAAGAAGCCCATCAGCTACATGGCTGTTGTCATCCAGTTCTGCTGGCACTTCTTCACTATTGCTGCCAGGGTCATCACCTTTGCCCTTTTTGCCTCGGTTTTCCAGCTCTACTTTGGGATCTTCATCGTCCTTCACTGGTGCATCATGACCTTCTGGATCGTCCACTGTGAGACGGAATTCTGTATCACCAAATGGGAAGAGATTGTGTTCGACATGGTGGTGGGGATCATTTACATCTTCAGCTGGTTCAACGTCAAGGAAGGCAGGACACGCTGCAGGCTCTTCATTTACTATTTTGTGATCCTTTTGGAAAATACAGCCTTGAGTGCCCTCTGGTACCTCTACAAGGCTCCCCAAATTGCAGATGCATTTGCCATCCCAGCGCTGTGTGTGGTGTTCAGCAGCTTTTTAACTGGCGTTGTTTTTATGCTGATGTATTATGCCTTCTTTCATCCCAATGGACCCAGATTCGGGCAGTCACCAAGTTGTGCTTGTGAGGACCCAGTCACTGCCTTCACTCTGCCTCCAGAAGTGGCCACAAGTACTCTGCGGTCCATCTCCAACAACCGCAGTGTTGTCAGTGACCGCGACCAGAAATTTACAGAGCGGGATGGGTGTGTGCCTGTCTTTCAGGTGAGACCCACAGCTCCATCCACCCCATCATCTCGCCCACCACGGATTGAAGAATCTGTCATTAAAATTGACCTGTTTAGGAATAGGTACCCAGCATGGGAGAGACATGTTTTGGACCGAAGCCTCCGAAAGGCCATTTTAGCCTTTGAATGTTCCCCATCTCCTCCAAGGCTGCAGTACAAAGATGACGCTCTTACTCAGGAGCGGTTGGAGTATGAAACCACTTTGTAAAACAAAAAGACTGGGAGGAGCCACAACCACCAGATAAAGGGACGACACGGCAGGGCTGTGGCAATGATGAAATTCCATTCTAGTGTAGGGAGATGAGCTGTCATGCTCGTAGGCTGACGGTCCTTGTGATTACTGTCTGACCCTCCACCAGCGGACTGCCCCCTGCTGGTCTTCTTTCAAAACAGCAGCCCTACAGTCTCCTCCACCGGAGGGAATATGCCAGCTTAGTAGGGACTCCTTGTTGCTACCAACTTCTCCTGCACTGTCTTTCAGCGCATCCACCAGAGGGTCCTATGATTATGGAAAATGTTGCCTCTAATCAGTAGGGTGTTTTGATGAAATTAACTGATGTTTGCATAAAAATATCTTTAGTTATGCACACATACACACACGTGCGCACACACATGCATACACTAACACACACACACACACCAGTCCTCTGTCAAAATAGCTTAGGTGATTTTTCTTGATGCAAAGCCTGATTCTCACAGGAATATACAAAGTGTGAGAGAATATATCCCTCGAGACTCCAGGAAAAAAGTAGTACTGCTTAGATAAGAAGTCCTAAACCATTCTCATTTGGAAACCAATACCATGTGTGAAAAGCCTGTCCAGTGGACAGCAAACTCAAGTGTGTTTACATGTGTATTAGAATTGATGGCATGGTTCGTTTTCAACACATTTCAGGATTGGTTTTTTATTTTAAAATTTCAGTTGAGAACATCTTTTATGACAGAAATCCTATGCAGCACATGTATGGCTTTTGGCAAGACCAATGAGCTCAATAACTTAGAGATGTAAATTAAACGGTAATCATGATTCAGTATTGAACTACAAAAAAATTAGTAAATACAGGAAGAGGAAGTGGGAAAAAAGGCAAAATGAGCATCTGATTTCTCAGCCAGTGCAGCTCACATGGGAACATAAAACAGATCGGCGGGAGAAGACCAGGCTGTAACTGGATGTTTCAGGTCACAGAGTGCGTGGCTCTGTGTGATCACCGGCAGGCTCAATTCCGGAGCACACCATGCCTCATCTTTCTAGTGCCAAACACCATCCAATCATGGGACTGACATGGATAACTGAGAACGAGTGGCATGAGCCCCACGAAGCAGAAGCTAGAATGAACAATCAAGTTCTCCACTGTGTACAGACTCCCCCACCACCACCAATTCAAGGTCAAAGTGATGTATCTTTTAGAGGCTTTGGGACACTGTTTAGTAAGTATGAGCAGACAAATACAGTAAATATGCTATGAGAAAACCCTTCTGGACTGATCGAGGGCTTATCACTAGATCCAGCTAAGATTTGTATTTGAATCATTTGTAAAGTTGTACTCTTACAACAAGCTTCTGGTTTTAAATACCTCCGCACAGCAAGTAAACATCCCCCGCTTTCTGTTTCCAGTGTCCTCAGTCATGGTGCTTTTTGTTGCATTAAAAGTGCCGGTCAAACTTTGATAGTATTTTTTTATAGTTGGTGCAGAGTGGAATAACTCATGGATTATTTCAATATTTTTGTAATAAAAAATATAGGGTATACATATAGGCATCATCACTTTTTTTATAGACCTGGAATCATTTAAAATACTTTAAGCATCATAATTACTTGGGATGTCAGAAACTGGTCCGCAAATTCCATCAGCCTGCCTCCGCAGATTGAGAACACTTGTCTCTTGAAAGATCACCTACTTTGCCATGTCAGTGCCCCCAGGAACCTGGCCAGGGGTGCTATCAGAATATCAGGTGATGAGAGAGAATCAGCTTAACTAGAAAGGGCTTGTCAAGACTGGCCATTGTTTCCCAGGAAGTCAAACACGTAAATGATTACTTTCATCTATCCATTATGACAAACCTGACCGCAGTGGAAGATGTCTTAAATTTTCTTCCCTGGTTTTATATTAACCCAACTGACATAGTAAATATCAGTCAAGTCTCTAAAATAAAAGGGAAAAAGTCAGTTTAACTTAATTATCCAGTTGTTGGGACTGTCTGATTAATTTAAAATAGTCAACATCTAGAGCCCCCACCTCTAATGGGCGTGCCATACAGAGACTGCTGGCCCGTGATGACATCCACAGGAAATGGCAGAGCACTCAGCCTAGGACTTCTTTTGGTACAAAGACCCAAAGCAATGTTTAAAAAATAGACAATTTTTATCCATAAATATACTTTCCTATTACACCATGGTTTGATCCTCCAAGCAAGATATTTTCACTAAAAAACAATAATCTTTTGTTCGGATGTGAAAAGATTACCTAGTCACCAATAAAGGCCCAGGAAGATACTCCTCTTGTCAGCAATTGGCGAAAACATTCTACCCCCATTATAGAAGGAAAAAATGATTATATTGACAAATTCTTCACTTTTGTGCAGAACCATGAGTTTACTAGCTTTATTATTTCCAAGACAACTTTTAATTGATGACCTTTGGAACTTGAATTGCTCAGTTGAACTATACTTTTGATTTCATGAGCAAGTAGCCAATAAGAGTATAATAATGTCAATCAACACAAACGTCACAGGCCCCATCACTCTTCAGTCATGTAAGTCCTAAATCATTTCTCAACTTCATCCCTCACTGAGCATGTTAAGAGTCAAAACAAGTGCTATGTGAATAATAGAAACTATGTGCTACACTTTGTCTTGGAGGTGAGAATGCAGTCAGGAGGGTGTACGAAGTTTGAATTTTTCAATGATTTCCCAAATACTATAAATACTCTGTTATCCAACATACTTGAAGGTTGTGTTTCAGTTAGTCAAAAATTTTTGTTAAGGAAATGACATCTCCTATATGTAATGAATCACAAGCTTTTTCATGATTATAAGAACAAAAAAAAAAACTTTACTTCCAAGGTTAATCATGATTTACTCTTACTTCCGTGACTTAGAAAGCACTGCCACCAGGCTGTGTGGTGATGACAACTCAATAGTTTCCAGATACACAGATAACAGAGAGTTTAAAGTATTAGGATTTAAAGAGACATTGTCAATGTATAAAGGAACAAAGTTTGATATTTGTATTTATATTTTAGTTCTTCCTAAGATTTCATTTTCAATCTGCCATTAAACCCTCCACAGGGAGGAACTGGCTAATCCAAAAGGAAGAAGCCATGGTTTGCATAAAAACTGGAAATGCTGTGAGCTCCAGCTTCCTGTGCATGAGTTCACTGGATTTCTTTAATCTTAGTACTCACTTTTTGCATAGGACCATGAAATTCTCTAAAAGAAAATATTATAAATTTCTTTAACTTTCAAATTAGCATTTCTAAATGAAACCATATTTAAGATTAAAGCACATATATATCTTAACCACACAGATTTCAAGTATTTGTGTGGAAGGAAAAGAATAATTTTTATGTAAGTCAAAGTTTGGTCCCCCCAAATGACTATGTCCTTTAAATTCTCTTCACACATTTACATTGCCCCACTTAACTATGTATTTCTAGTTCAGTAATGTTGACTTTGCAGACACTCAGTTATTATTCATTTATAATAATGCTGTGAACTCAACAAATATAAATTTTTACTGGCATGAAAAGAATATGCAGTTCAAGTATTAGGGAAATATAAAATATAAAGGTAATCTGAAGATAAAAGCATAGGGTAGTATTTATGCTTAATTTCTAAATGCCCAATTGATTTTGGTCTATGAATGAATGAAGTGATAGCATTGAGCATTTAAAAGTGAATGGGAAAAATTGAAATCTCAATGATGGTTTTTAAAAAATAATCATATATCTGTGTATATGTTGTATATCACATACACACACCATAAGGTTAAAGATGAAAAGGGTAAAGTATACGCTCTCCTTTTATGCATATAAATTGGTATGTTGCTAACACATGAACTTTTAGATAAAAAAATTTTTCCTCTTCATTTTTCAACATCAGCCCAAGCATACAGTGCCTGTCTATAAGACAGCGACACACCTGTGAACTTCAGTTGGAAATACCTAGGTACAATCTAGCACTTTTAGCTTGAATGCACTTTATCACTTCTTAAGGATCTGATGTTTTAAGCAGCTGAAAAGAATAGTTTCGAGTCATTTCAAAGTTCTTTCTCTGAACTGATTGAATTGAGCAAAGAAAACCTCTTGTGCCCTTACCAGGGTTGTATAAGGTTACACATTTGCCTTTAAATGTACCAAATGCCATTGAGTAGAAAGAAGCTCTAACTCAAATTAGACAAGAATCCAGAGACACTTTTTTCTAATGAGCCATTTTCCAGACTAAATGTGTGCTCCCCTGCATACTCACACATCTTTGCCATTAGCCATCGCTGCTTCTATATAAAGCTTGGAAGAGATGCCTGCATTTTTATGTTTCTGAGGACAGTTCCTTGGAGCCTTTTTAAAGATAGCTCAGACTGCCTTTCAGAAATAGAGCTTGGAGCGTGGTTGACAAGCATGGTGAAAACACAGCAGGACTGAAGTGGTTGTTTCTATAATTTCAGCGATGGATGCAGATCAACTCTTATTCATTTATCTTCAGCAATCCAATGTCACTTTGAAAACAATCAAAAGGATTTCTTTAGCCAGTCTGTGACTCATAACACCAACTCCCCCCACCTAAAGCTGGAGCATTTCAAAATGGCTAAGGACCAGCACCCCTTTTCCCCCCACCCCCATTTTCATATCTCTGGCCCTTACCTGTATCAGGCTGTGAAATAATATAGTTGGGCTTCATCTCCTCAGTCAGGGCAACTGCACTGTCCACAGCAGACGCTCTATGACAGGGTTCTTGTCCAGATGCCACCTAAAAATGGGCATGTGGGAAGTCTCAATATGGACCTGTGTCAACAGCCTCAACAGCATAATTACTCATTCAAAAGTAAAACTCTGTGGAATGTAGACAGAATCGTACAAAAACACAATGAGCCATTTAATTTTGCTAATTGTAGCAATTAGGCTAGCTCACATCCAACCTGCTCTCACAGCAGAAAGCCAAGCGGAAGAAGTGGCAATCAGACATTTGCCCACAGAAATGAGGGTTTCAGAAACTCTCCCTTGAGTGGTTGAGGCATCACATTGTTTTACCATCCACCTAAAGCTTTCTCTAGATTCCATAAGGAAAAAATCAGATTTTGTTATATTGTATCCAGTGATCTAGCCCAGAAATGTAAAAAACTTGAGCCAACATTCTGTGGCCTAAGTCCTGCTAAATAAGGGATGGTTTAATGTCCCTGAAATGTCTAATTGTTTAGCTAAGATATTTTATGGACACAATACGTCAAGAACACTGGCTAAATCAAATTTTTGCTTTGGTTATTTTTTTTCTCTTCAATTTTTTTTTTTTGCAGTTCAGTTCCCCATATGAGTAGCTTTCCATGATCAAGAATGGATCGTATGCCCAGTGCTGCACTAAAGAGCTTTATGTATGTGATCTGATTTAACACTCACAACCATCTATGAGCAAAGTACAATTTGCAAATGACAAAACTTAAGCTCAGAGATATTAATAAATGGCCAGAGGTCCCACAGCTAGGAAACAGTAGAGATAAGAGTTAAACACAACTTGTAATAACTTTTAACAACTGCAAATCCTTTTAGAAGACCAAAGAATATTTTCCTACCAAAATCTATTTCTGATTTGTCAAGCTTTCAGGGAAAATAAAATTATGGTCTGAAGACCACATTTTTCAAAGAAAATTTCATTTAAAAGTCAAAGATGCCTTTCGAAATGAAATGTCTAAAATAAAAAAATGTCATTGATGAGAAATGAGTCTCTACCACCTGTAACTGAATTTTACTTCAACTTCCTAATTCATAGTAGGCAAATCAATCCTACTCCTCCATCCTAGACAGCTGTCACCCTTCACAGCTCTGCTCTACACTAAAGTAAGTAACAAATATAAATTAACTTGATGGTTCTTTGCTTATGTTCTATACATGGATGCTACTGTCATCCAATGAGGCAGACTAAAAGATAACTAAGCCCCACTACTTCCTTTGACATCCTGATGAGAGAGAGAGAGAGAGAGAAATAGAGAGAGAAAAGAAGGAAAGAAAGATCAACAAATCTTTAAAGTGTCATTATTTTATTCCATTGCTGTAATTTTTCCCTAGATTTTATTTACTTAGGATTTTGCAGGTCACAAAATTTAATAGTATTATTATACCACTATCTTGACCCATCATATAAATCTAGGAACCTGACCTTAGATTGAAAGTTTAGATACAAAGAATATAGTAAATGTTTGGCAAATATTTGTTGAACTGATTATAAAATAATTAATGTTTCATCTCCCTCCTCACGTAAGATGTAACACATCTGCATTCTACAGAAAGACAGAGTTATAACCCATTTAATGATATTGTATAGTAAGCTGCGTGTGTTGTTGTTTGAACTGATGCTAAAAAGGCAGCCAATAATAAACCAAAAATTTTCTCAACCCTGATGGTGATTAATCTGAATTTAATGTATTAAAAATGCTAGTTAATCATCTATCTTTCTACTTTGATAAGACTTAAGCAGATCTTTATGAAGTGATATTAAATTAGAAGTCACTAATTTCTATAGAATATAGCATCTAATAGACTCAAGTGTTACGTCCACACACTTTTATAAATGAAACAACTGAGCTTTAAAGAGTTCAGGGAATGTTTGTAATCAGGATTCCTTCAGTCATTCATTCAAAAAGCATCACCTACATGATTCATGCTGGGCAATACACGGTTAAGTGCAAAAGGAATCTTACATCCCGGCAGCTCACACCTGGCTATTAGTAGCAGACTAAGACTCTTCTGACTTTAACTCTACCTCTTTTCTGCTCTACCACACTGCTTGTCTTTTTACTACCTATATTTAATCCTATATTACAGCAGTAAAGAAACATAAGCACTTCCAAGATGGTATTATGTAAACCTCAGAGTGAATAATTGCCACACACAATAACAAACATGAGGTAATGATGTAAGTCAAAGATAAACAAACAATGCCTATAAAGAGAAAATTAATTTTATAATTTCTTTTTATGCCACTCCAACACTAGATACTTTTAAATCAAGGTCACAAAGCTATGAAAAAGTTGAAATACTGTTTTGGCACAAAACATTTGGTTTAAAACAATCATCTCGGGGTAAACTTTGGGGATATTCCTGAGAATTTCTTTTAAGAAGAAGCATAAAATTAGATGCCTCTAAAATTTCTGAAGAATTTTTGAATAGGCTACTTCTCTGTCCTTCAGGAAACATCCTTCATTAGCCTATAATAGGTCTCCAGCATCCTACTTATTTAGGAATAACAAATTTCCAAACATTAATTTCAGTTAATGCAACCTGAGAGGTTGTGCTAAAGCCACTCTTTGGATGCCCTGAAGACCAACCCTGTGCAGCATTACCTTAAGGGGTCAGGACAATCGTACCCACCCTGTGTGGATACCGATGCTGCCATTATATCCAATCCAAGGCTCTCTGCAGCATGGTCCACAGTGGTTGACTTCCCACAGAGCTAAGGAGCTCATTGTTTAGAGATAACTGTTGACTTGCATAACTAATATTCTCTAGGTGAAATAATTCTGGTCAGGGAATGTATAAATTCATAGGTCCTCTATGGAATAAAAGGAATGAGAGAAAAAAAGCATATTAATTTTCACAAGTTCCAAATAATTCAAAGAATTCTTTGGTGAGCCCCTTTAGGTATCAATAAAACAGTTGACTCAATCATGTGTAATCATAAGAGCATGATTTTTAGGTTCATGCACCCATTGCCCTGATTACTGACGCTGTTTTAGCCATTGCACCGGACAAGAAGAGCATAGTTTCTGACGAGACGTCTGCAGAACAAAGATCATGTTTAACAAAAGAGGTTAACATCGAAACTGATTAACCAACTGGATAAGCGAATATTACCAGCACAGTGCCAACACAAAGTTTCTCTTGTGCTATTATCGAAACCTGTCACTTTGTTATGAGAATTTCGGAAAATGTAGGCTTTCGTGTTTTTATTACACACTTGTCTACAAAATTAAGCTGGTGGTCCCCTTCTCTCTCCATTGCTTGATTTGCATTAAAATGGGACTAATCAAATTCTTATTTAAGTGCTACAAATATTAATAAATAGAGATGTTGAGTTTAAGCTAATCTAATCTAACTGTTCTAATGGTATTCTGGTATGAAGTTGTATCAAATTGACACTTAATCATTTCAAATTAATTCATTATCATTACATTCTAAAACACCCCTAAGTGTGCTGAAAATATATTTCAGGTTTCTGTTATTTTAAGAAATTCCCATTTGATTACAAACCAGTAGAACGTGTCTAAATCAACACAGGCATTTCAATCTATTGTGATTCTGGAAAATGAGCACTTGTGTTTGGGTGTGTTAGGTGCTGCTGCATTAACTTAGCAATTAACCTGCGACCTGTAGCTTTCTATCTGGCCCACTGTGCATTCTTATTCTATTCAAGTTGGGAGCAATAGCACATCCTCCTGTAACCAAAGGAGGTCTGTCAGCTAGTCAAAGAATTGTCATTTTATAGCCTTCTTTCAAAGGACTAAAATAGTCCACTTCCCTTATTAACCCTTCTAATATATCATGCATAGAAAAGGAAATGGATCTCTGAAGTACTTTGTGAAACGCTGGGGTGAAACATTTTCTTTGCTCTGAATCCAAGGCTTGGTGTTGTGTGAAAAGAAAGGAACCTCTCCTGCCTTGAGAAGCAGGAAGGGGACCCGGCCAGCCACACTCACACAGCAAGCCTGGACTGTTACAAGCTAGTATCCTGCTGATACCATTGATTCCCTTCTTTTTTTACAGAACCGTCTTGGAACTTGTCAAGCTTTACTGAAGGTGATTTGAGTTAATTAATTCAACAGACCCTTGAATCTTGCAAATTCTTGACTTGTAATTTTGTAACCCAGCTACAGCAAGGGAAAATTAATCAGGTAGTGGAAAGGAGCACTTCGTTCTGTGTCATGGGGTGATGTGTCCCGGCCTGAAGAGAAAGACCCCTGTGAAGTAGCGCAGTCATGAATTCGTGCTACCTGCTTCCTCATCATTCATGCTCTGAATATTCATCCACTTCACTTGCTGTTGCCAGTAAGCACTGATTTTGAAAAAAAAAAAAAAAAAAAAGGAAAAAAGAATCAATGGATTCCTGGGGGCTTGAATAGCTCAGAAAATGAGTACTGGGTCATAGGGACTCACTATAAATGAATACAAATTTACTTGTGATTGAAAGTGAGAAAAATGGTATTGTCATCTGTTTAATGATTGATCTGAGTATAGCCGCTGCCCTTACTTCATTTCTTGAGAGTACCATTGTCAACATTGTAATAACAAATTCCTAAAAATCGAATTTCAGAAGTAAAATCTGTATGGATATAGCAGTTGAATAATTTGATTCCTGCCTTCCTAGGTGATGACATTGCCATTTTCAAACTTAGATGCATTTGTATGTGGAATTGGCTCTCCTCTCACCTCTTAGACCCTTGCAAAACCTTGGTTGCAAGCTCTAAAATCCCCAATCTCACATTCTTCACTCACTTATAACTAAACAGAGATCCCAATTAAAAATTGTGGTTCTGTCCCTCCTGCTTCTCTGTTTTTTAAAGAGAGCTTTGAGCTGCAAGGTAAGAATGAATTATTTCACGTTATAATTTCAGAGTCTGGAACAAAGTCAAGCACCTGTATGTTGTTACAAAGCTCTCTAATTGTTTTTGTTATGACCATTTCAGGAGTTAACCATAGATGAATGAGTAAAAGTCATCAGATGTATCCAACATGCAATCTAACAGAAAAATTCAAAGAAGAAGCAGCAAATCACTTTCCTTGTGTTTCAGAGATGTTTCTCCTTTCCAAGTGATCATCTTGGTGATTATCTCCAAGATGTACCAAGAACCTTTGAGCGATAGTCCCAGTTTTAGGCACCAGCATCATGCTGTATCCCCTCCTCTGGCAAGTCATTTTCAGAACTAGCTCTTGGTACAAGCACTACAATTTAATGCTTAAAAAGTGGCCTACCACCATGTGACTTATTTTCAATTGAAAGGCAATGGAAATTTGTAAGTTGAAGAAAAAATATTAGTTTCCTGAACTCCAGAGCCAAAATAGGCACAAAGATACTCTAATATGCAAAGAGTTGGTTGACTGTGGAGACACAGGAGCAATAAACAATTGTCTTTTACAAGGCTTATGAGTAAGAGTGACTATAAGTAGTGTTGGACAGAAGTTTTCTATTAATATAGAGTCCTGGGTGTAGTGATTGAAGAGGAAAACTGTTAGTGTGTTGTCAGGAATATTTGCCTTTTTATGGAGCAGAAGTTCAAGGTAGCCCCTGTCATTTTATAACTATAACAATAGACATGTCAATTTATGAAAGGCCTTCAAGGCATGCCTGAAGTGGAAAGATAGAGGAGATGTCAGTTGTTCCACATCTGAGACTGTGTCCTTAAAGGAACTTTACCTCATGACACTTTTCCTTGGTCACTAGCCCCTTTGCTGCCAAAAGCTCTGCATGCCAATAGCTTCTGATGGGTTACAACATGCAATACTCAAGGTAGTGTAAGTACTCTTGCTTGTAGAACACGAACCATTGAATTATCACTCATTTTAACAACAATCACATCCAGGGTTACCACGGCCTTGCTCATGATTCCATTGTAAATATATCTCCACATTTCAAGAACCACTGTGTTCACATTCACTAAATTAGGTTTACAAGTATTAATGGAATCATTTAAACATGTCTTGGATCTTGATTCTGTCATCATCTAGTTTTTGCATTGATTCCCAAATTAGAAAAGTTATTCTTGTGAAAATGATTTTCACAATAATGGAAGTGAAAAAAAGTGGACAGATAATGAATTTTTCAATGTAGACAAAACTGCTAGACCATTGACAGCCCTGAAGCTGATTGTCCTCACGACTAAGTTTCCTCTCACTGGGGGCTTTTAACACCTGAGTTCTCCAGATGATTGCTAAACCATCTTCACCAAACTAAAGTGTCTCATAAATGCAAATATCCCAATGAAAAGTGAAGAAGTAGGCCACTCCAGGAGTAAATTTGGTCTTTATGATGTCACACACCTGGATATTTGGGAAAATATAGGCGTTTGAATCACACAGTTTTTCATCTGGTTGTCTGCCGTTATCTAGAGACAGAAGATGCTCAGGTGTTGTAGGTAATGGAATTTAACTTTCTTGGGCAGTAATCTGTTGCTGGTGATATTCTACTGCTAAATAAAATCTCTTCGTTGTGCAAAGAGAAAGAAATAATGCAGAGCAAATGCTATTTGATTTTTACTTACTTTCAACAAACACGTAAATGGGAGAAGTTGGAGAGGCTGTCCTAAGTGTGTTCAGACCTGATTGTACCACAAACTTCCTCAGAGCAATAGGTCTGGAGGCTTGCCACTCGGCCCCTTCCTGGCAAGGAACCTTTTCATTCAGCCCTTTTCCACCCTTCATATTTATAATTATCCCTCTGCCCCAGGCATAGTCTTAATCATTCACAAAGTTTGACAGAATTGTTCAAGGGAAATACAAATTTGTTAACTTTTATTCTTCAAATGAAAGTTTTAATTTTAAGGATTTCTTTTTTTCAAGATTGATTTATCTATTTTTAGAGAGAGGGGAAGGGAAGGCAAAAGAGAGGGAGAGAGACATCAATGTGTGCTTGCCTCTCCTGAGCCACCTACTGGGGACCTGGCCTGCAAGCCAGTCATGTGCCCTGACAGGGAATCAAACTGGCAACTCTTTGGTTCGCAGGCCAGCACTCAATCCACTGAGCCACACCAGCCAGGGCAAATTTTAAGGATTTCTTATACCTTGAAGCATAAAAATAGTTTAAACTGCTTGATGCTGTTACTTCATGGTGAATTGTATAGTGTCAAGAGAAGAAAAATCTTTTTTTTTTCCAAATTAAAAAAAAAACACATTTTCTTTGTTTGGTTGGTTGATGTCATTCTGGTAGCCAAAGATCAACTGGTTATCGCGTACTGGAATATTAGTGTTTTCTTTATAGTCACAGAAAAAGAAACAGCTGATATCAAAGGGAAATTCACCTTCCCGAAAGGATGCTTGAGATTATGATTATTTGTGGGCAGCTCTTCCTTGTTTCACCAGATTTGGCTCTGGATGGGTGAACACATGTCTTTACACACATTGTGTGCTTACCTCACTTACTGTTCTGAAGCTGGGCAGAACAACCAGCAAGGTTTTAAGTCCAATTTTCTCTTAAGGGTGCTTAAGTTGCAGGATTTGTCCCAAGGCATTGACAACAAGCAGACACACAGAGCACTGGAAGGTATTGTTATGCAAAGATCATGAGGGGATTGCCAGAGAAAATCGAAACGTTTGTGGGTCCTTAGGAAGTGTTTTGATGTGTCAAATCCTACATTTAGTGCCAACTTAGAACGACTTCAGGAGGTAGGCAGTTCCCTTCCTCGCTGGGTCCCTCCTGCCATTAGATACAGAAGTTTCCCAGAAATCAAATGGATACTCTGCCTCTTGTACCAAAGGGCTCCAGGGATGGCGTGGCTCTATGCTCATTGCCATGCTCTGTAAATTCTCATTTCGGAGGGCAGGCCTGTTTGCTAATCACACACCTGTGAAAGCCTCCAGGACGGCAAAGCTGCTACTCCCAAATTCAATTTGGCTTTGTTTTGCTTTGTCCTTGAGATTTTTACTTCACTAAATCCTTTTCCAAATCATGTATGCCTTCATGTTATTGGCAGGATGTTTAGTCCAATGGTTAGGTGAACTGGCAACAAAGAGACAATCAATTGCCAACTACAAAACATTAGGGGTTTTTTCCAGTTACCTTTTATTATGTGATAATTGAATGAAATTTATGGTTTGAATATATGACTGTTTTACATATACTTAAGTGTATTCTATGAGACAGTATCCTTTACACTCTGGAACAGATTTATTTCTGGAGACCAAGGTATGGAGGGGTGTAGTCCGGGGACCGGAACACAGGGTCTGGGGGTCTGAGCCCTTGAGTCTGCATCCTTGGTCATCTCAGAAATTCACATTCCACTTCATTTTCCCATATGTAAAACAGAGATAGTATTTATCTACCTACCTCATAAGGGTGTTGTGACCAGTACTTAGAGTTCTCAAAGTGCTTTGCCCCTTGATAACTAGTGTTAGCACAAAGGAGAACTGTGCGTGCCCTGAAACCAGGCTGTGGTGGAGAAGGTGGAGGCAGCTTAGCAACACAACAGCAATAACTCGCCAAGCAAAGAATATGATTATTTTGATCACTTAATGAAAGTGAAACTTTTTCTTCAAAGGTCTATGTAGAGCTCTTTTTAATTATCAGTTTTTTAATGAGAACTTTAACTTCTTTCATACAAACGTTGAGAAGCTTTGTATAGAATGACAATTTTCGTCTTAGTCAAACTGAATTTTACAAAATATTTAATTACACGTGTCCAGAAAACTTGGCTCATTCTGACACCTAGGGAGTTTGCACGCTTGATTCCGTGCTACATTGTTCAGAATGTGTGCATGGTTCCCTGATGCAGTGCTAGAGATTGCCAAATGGCGATCTGGAACCCACCATAATGAGGAAAAAATTTGAAAAGATATTATTTAGATTAGATGTTTGTGTTGTTTACAGTGAGATTCTCTTACATCCCTGAGATGACACATCTCTCCCTTTACAACCCTTTTAAGAAATGTAAAGGCTTATTTCTGTCTGGAACTCCTGAGTTGATTCATTTTCCAGATTATAAATATTTTAAATATATCAGAGGAGTGTTTACACAGGGCTGCAGCTACACATTGACATACACATGTACTTACACTGAATAGCTAGGAGCACAGCTAAAGGACACAGGTTCGGGGACCACCACAGAGGCCATCCTGGTCAATTTCCTCCCAAACATGTTTTCTTTTACTTAAATACTTAGTCCTGATAAGAACTAGTGCTAAATAACATGATTTGTTATTTTTTGAGTCATGGAGGCAATATTATAAAGTAAGAATACACCCATGAACTACACTAACAATACACATAATGTTTTAATGATGTGATTTCATAAAGCAAAGTTGTTGTACATAAATACTATCATTGTGTCCTTATTTAATAATGATATTCCTTTGCAAAACAAATTTGCATGTTCTTGAAAATACAAAATAAAGTTTCAGAAAGGTTATCTTGACAAGAGGGTTGAAAAATTACATTGTGCCTAGAGCTAACACAATGTACACTTTCAACATAATCTCTTCTGGATTCCAGAATCTAGTTGCCAGTGGTATATCAAAATTTCAGATTGGTCAAACACTTCTAATGCATGGTATTAAGCATTCTGAAGCATGAATTTAACCTAGGCAATTATCTATCCACTAATAAAAATTTATGTCACCACACCAGACTTAGATAAATATCCTTTTCTAGACTCCAAATGTGAGTATAGAAGTGAGTTGAAATAACGTGGCCTTCTCTGGCTTTTTTTTCCAGTTACTATCATCAATACTTTCCCAATTAAAAGTGCAGCAGAATATCCTCGATGCTATGAAGGGAAACATCCATGCCTTTGCTTTGTTTTTACACAAGAAAACTGAAAGTGACTAGATGAGGGGGCCTGAGAACGAGAACAGGTGTGGCAGCTTTTCAGACGGACTGGATCCGATTAGAGGAGGGCAATGGGAAGAATGTGTCATCGGGAAATTTTACAACAAAGGTGCAAAACAGGATCTAACAGTGTCAGAGCTGGACAACTCTTTGAAAGGGTAGAATCTAAATTCTAGAGAAAAAGACAGGGTGGGGAGTATGTTATTAGATGTAAACTATACACCTAATTACTGGGGAAAACGAAATTTGAATGTCCCATACTTTTTTACTCTTTTTAAGGTTTTCCAGCCCATATGAAAATCTCCACAGTTTTCTCTGAAAACAAGAGACTCTTAGAAAACTATGTTTTAGCAAAGATAAATGTGATTATGCTGCTATGGACCAGTCATTATATAATCATCATGTGTGTGATGCTTCTTAAATGTTGTTGTCAACTTTCATGGCTACTTCCAGTAAACATTCTATCCCATAACCAAATGGTAAAAACACATGGACAATTCTCTTGCTGAAAAAGAACATCTCCCAACTTCCTTATATCCATATTGTTGTCACAGTACTCCTTTCATATCTAGATGGCATGAGATAGCTGAAAAATGAAGCTTTTGGTCAACTGCTCTTTTGGTCAAGCCTCTCTTTAGAAAAGGGGGCAGGCAGAAGAGACAGGACCTTGGGTGAGAACTTTGCCTCTGCCAAATTGTTTCTGCTTTTCTTCTCAGTTACCAGATAGCTCAGTAGCGTGGAGAAAGAGAGATGATGATGAATATGCAAATAGGTTTTTCCCTTTCTCAGAACAAGGAGGGTAACTAATGAGCCAGAGTCTCCCTCCCACTTTGAAACCAAATAGTACATAGAATTTAGGGCTAAGACAAAAATATTATAAAAGTAAGAACAAAATCGTCCTTCCTATGGATATTGTTTTTCAGTTTTTATTCAATATTCTTACAGTTTAGATCAGAAATTAATAGTAATGGTAGCTAATGATGCCCTTTTATGTTATAGCTGCAATGCAGAAATGCCGAAAGCATGAGTTACAAACAAAATTACCGGAGATACAGATCCGTTTGTACTGACATCCTACCAAGCAAATTGGAAACAAATATTACTATGACTTCTGTTCCAGTTTAATTAGTAACATCTAATAGGAAAATAGAAGCATTTTGCTCAGCGTTGTACCATTGCACAGTATAAACCTGCTTTCAAATGACAAGGATTTTTGCTACTGACGTTTGCCCTTCATCCAGTTATTTTAAGTAAATAAGTTTCACATCTAACTACCTCAGCTACTGTTAATTTAGAAACATGAAATCATGCACTTTGTAACCAACAAGTTTTTCATTTAAAATTCCAAAAGAATACTTGGTGCAAAGCAATTTTCAAAAATTTGTATATGACATAAGCAACTCAACCTCAGGAGGTTGCACTCATTTTGTTTGTTCGTTTCTAAGTTGGATTTGGGGTAAAATCCTCGTTTCCACTCAACACCAGGAGAAGCTGCTCTATATTTGCTTAATTTGCCTTAAACATTTTGTGCTCCTTTCCCTGTTTATTTTTTTTATTTGCAACCTATCTCTGAAAAAAAGAAAATGCAACAGGTGGCAGATGAACAGCAAACTGAAGAGAACGGACCGATCATTTCTCAGTTCCCTGTGGTCAGCTCTCTGCATGACATTCTGATCGCCATTCCTGTGCTTCTTTCTCCCGGGACCATTACAGAAATCAGGTCTGAGAGACCCCCTGTATGTGTGTTTAGGGACCAGTGTGACATTTCCCCCAGTGCGAGCACAGTGCCTGGACCCGAATGATAACCTTGGAAGTTCTTGTGCTTTTACTTTGTGAACATTGTACAAATGTATTTGGAATTTTATTCAAAATGAAGAAGTAAACTAGTTATTAATTTTCTTTTCCTTCCTGTAAATATATATATTCAAACTCCATGTATCCAAACATTCCTTTAGCATTCAGATTGTAAGAGTGTCTTCACTGGCTGGAGGCCGCCGCCTCAGAGCCGCGGTCCCATGTGCTCTAGTTAAAAGCACAGTGTGTGGAGTATTTGAGTACCATAGTTATTTTGGTCTGTTAAGTAAGTTGCAATTTGTGATGAAATGAAGTGGAAAGTAGTGCTTCATAATGAACAATTTTCCTTGGTTACACGATTTTTCTTGTAAAACTTTTAAAAAATGAAAGAAAACTTGAAATTTTATATATTTGGATTTTGTAGATTTTTTTTTATTTTATTGCAACACAAGCTACCAAAATCATTAAATAAAGTACACTGTGGTCATTTTAACAGAAGTGTGAGTTCCTGATTCTTTCCAAATCTAGGAAGACAGCAGGATATTGTGGGTTTAAGACTCGGAGGTAGGAGGAAAAAGCCATATTCAGGGAAATAGTCTCAAGGCAATGTGATTGAACCTTAAAATTAACAGAGCTAAGATATGCCAAATCTGAAATAAATTTAAATTACATAGATTTCCAGGATATGTTTCGTGAACTTATTTTATTTCTAAAACGTGCTAAGAATGTTTCTCTAGAACCGCTATGAAAGCAAAGAGACGTTTTAGATAACAAAGAAGCTTCAAAATACAAATAATTTGTTTAAAATTAATAAAAGGGTAAAATATCAATGAACACAATGTTTTAAGGAAACAATGTGTCTACGTGTCTGATTTTTCTACAAATTAGGGTTTATGCTCGATGTAATTGTTTTTCTTAAAATATTCTTTTTGTTGTTGTTCTACAGGTTTATAAAAGCCTTCCTTTATAAAATATTAAACGGAAACTATAGATGAGCTCTGCTGTATATGTAGAAATTACTATAGATGACAAATAGGAACAGATAAAGAAAACTGTTGAAACAAAGAAATGAAAAAAATTCAGAAATTTACTTGTTTCTTTTTTAGAGTAATTTAATAGTGTTCTTTTTTCTGACTATAATAGTAACACCTGTTATGTAAAAATATTTGAAGCTTATTATTTTGATGTGCTTCTTTCTAGTCTTCTTTGTAAGCATTATATTTTTTACATTGTGATTTTAACTATTTTTTTAATTACAACCATTTGTCATGCATGTTATTGGGGTTATAAATAGTAACAAAACACATTTCTTCCTGAAAAAATACAGTCAAATAGGGAAACGAGTCCAGATACACTATTATTTTATTTGGTGGTAAAAGCAAAAGTAGAGATCTGTACAGACTATTCTGGAGTGTCTAATACGGCCTTTAAGGGCTTGGGTGAGCAAGGGGGCCGCACCACAGAAGAAGCCTGAGTCTTAGAATGATTGGGTAGAGCAGACTTCCCACCCCACCCTGGCTGAGACAAAATGAACATGAACAAAATATAAATAGAATAAATTTCTACGTGGTTGAGCTACTGACACTTGGGGGTATTTGTCACAGCAGGCAACCATCTCTGACTTTTAAAGGAGCATTCCAAGAACCAATAACGTACAATTAGCTCAAAAAGGTATATGATTAGCTCAACTCTGTCTACTTGAGGTCCAAAAACAAGGAAGAAAAGAAATGGCTATTTGTCTGTATTTTCTCATGTTCTCTACAGTGGGTGGGTATTGTTATTTTGATCTGAAAAAATAAAATTTATATTTAAGGGGAAATACTTTTAAAAAGAAAAATACACCATATTCCTGAATTAGAAAACTTAATTTGGTAAACAATGCAGTTTGCCCCTAATTAATCTAGAAACACAATACAACTCCAAAGTCACAAAGATATTTTATAAAACTTAACAAAATTATTATAAAGTTTATAATAATTATAATTACAGGAAGAATTATTTGGTTTTCAATAAAATTATCGATAAAACTTTGTCTTCCCAGCCTGTTATAAGTGACATAAGCATGTACTACCAAGCACAAGAATATATTAACAAGGCCTCACCTGTGTGGCTCAGTTGGTTGGGCATCACTTTGCAAAGCAAAAGGTCACTGAGAGGCAACAGATTGATGTTTCTCTCTCACATCAATGTTTCTCTCCCTCCCCTCCCCCTCTCTAAAAATAGATAAATAAAATATTTTTTAAAGAATATATTAACAAGTCCAGAGATGAATCTGTACATATTAGGTAAATGAATTTAGTTTGTGACAATTTTAAATCAATAGAAAATTGACAATTTTAGGATAATCAGCTCAACACTATGGACATCTCTTAGCTCTTACCCCAAAATCACAGCATGTAAAAATATAACTGTAAAAAATACAACTACAAAAATAATGTATTAATATCACCTGAGACAGAAAGTATTTTCTAAATTTTATTCTAAATGTGAGAGAGAAGGGAGGGATGGAAGGAGGAAAAGAGGGAAGAAGGGGGAAAGAGAGAAATTTTAATCCATAAGGAAGTAGGCTAAGAGATATGTGTATATATTTCTATTACTTCCCTTAAAAGAGAAATAAAATTATCCAAAAATCAACTCAAAAAATATTGAAGCTACTAGATCAAATAAATATTTTAAAGTGTATGTACAGAGATATTTATAACAGGAAAAAGTGAAAATAACTGAAAAACAAGTAATAAGAAATAAACTATGGTACATCCTTATCATGAAACACCCTATTACAATTAAAAATAATACTTTAAAAGTAGCTTTATGGCATTAAATAACAATATTAATTGTTAAAACTTCATTTTCAAAGTAAACAACAAAGAACCAAGTGTCTTGGTAAAATAAAGCATAAACAAAAATATAGTCGTACATTAGAATATGAAACAAGTAATGGTATAATGAGCAAAAAATATTGAAAGGAAGAAGAATTGGCTCTAGCCAAATACGCAGCTACCTGAGAATAGTCTTGTCTGACACACCAGTTGATCAGTGAGTATAAAATTGGCAACTATGCTAGGTGTGAATTGAATTTATCTGATAGACTTTTGGAAAAGATATAATCATGCAGGGGAGCAACTGAAAGTTTCTCTGAAGAATTCATTCCTAGAGCTAGTTCACAAAAAGTGATTGAGTCTGGAGAGACTTTAGGAAAAGGATGCATTTTCAGACAATCAATGTAAGAACTAAAAAGACAGGCAGTGAGAATTGGCCATCTCAACGTGCATACCAAAAACTAGGATGGCTGAGGCATCTTGCAAAGAAACCACTTGTGGTTAATCGATAGTATCAAAGGCATAACTTACCTGCCACATGTAACAGGATTTCATTTTAATAGGTGGATCAAAAACCATCACATAAAGAATTAATTGATGGGGAGAAAAGGCATACAACTGTACTTGAATAACAATAAAAATTTTAAAAAAAAGAATTAATTGAATCACTGCTGTCTTTAAAATCCTACCCATTTCTAGGCAATTCCCTTACTATTTCTCTATATATGACCATACCTTACGAGTGCCTTGTTCTACCCCAATCCTTCACATAAGAGATGCCCTTGCTACTATTCTATCTCACAGACAAACTGATAGACATAACTCTGGCCCTCCCCCCACACACAAAAATCAAAATCTATATGTATTTACAACCATCCTTTCCACTGTCTCAAAAAGATATTCCTCCATCTTTTCCCAAGGCTTAAAGTCCCACCTGTTTTTTAATTCAATTACTTTTTACTTTATTTGAAGGACATCACTTCACCTACTCTCCCTTCTTTTTCATAATTAATTAAACTATTGGGAGCTCATTCTCATCTAAAGAATGGTGGTTATGGTGAAGGCAGAGCTGCTATACAGAAATCAGCTGGTGCAGTGGCTATGACTGTAATAAATAACAGATGTTACTGCTACTGAATTCACGTTCAAAAATATAAATAAATTGCTTGTCCCCAAGGTCAATGGCCTTTTCACTCTTCCTATTACTTGCCTTTTTGCTGCATTTGATGCTGTTGGATGTTTCCACCTTAAAACTTAGGGGTATATTCCCCATTGTTTCTCCCTTTCTGGTTCTCCCGTTCCTCTCTCAGTGGCACTTACTCCTCTTCTCATATTTAGTGTGGTGATTCTTGACTTTCCCTCCTCAGCACTCTTTTCTTTCTCTAGGACTCTCCTGGGCCACTTCTATTGCTTTAGCTACGTAGCTAAAAAAAAAAAAAAAAAAAAAAAAAAAAAAAAAAAAAAAAAAAAAAAGAAGAAGAAGAAAGAGCAGCTATTTCCTCAGATTTTAGAACTATTTGCTCACTAGCCATCTGTCCAAAATGTGTCCCCATTTTCTTTTTGATATAGTACAAGAATGGGTTTCCAAGAATAAATTTCCACATAGAATGAAGAGATTTTGGGTATAGTTATTTCACTTCTAATCTTGGTCCATTCTTTTTTGCCTTCAGGAGAAACATGTCAGAAATTACATAAAATTATATATTTTGTAGTATTATTGGGTTTTGCTTACCTGTTGACTTCAGAAGCTGTATAAACACAATATATCTAGCTCTGTTGAGACATAGGCAAAATTACTATGACCATCAAGATTATCGAGTATTGTCTGGTAAATCCAGTGGGTGAAATAAGAATGTGTTCTGCTCTTACTCCCTCTCTTTAACTTGCATCTTAATGACTTGATAATTATTTTTGATGAATTGGATGCATCCTCTTTCTTCCTGCCCAATTCCTATATTGGAAAGAAACATTCTTTGTGCCAGTGAAATTATTCTACTGGTATGAACTAGGTGAATACAGACAACCTAACTGCTAGCTATTTATCCTTTGACCAAGTAGATTAAGATGTATACATCTAGATCATAAATGTTGTAAATATTCTTCAAAACTTAAGCAACACTTAAAAATATGCAGCAAGTCATTATATTCAATTATCTAGGATATAATTTGTTTAATTGGAGGGCTCATTAGTAAATAGCAATACTCAAAATTATGATTCCTTCAGTACACCGACTTTAATGTATTTAAGGCTAAATTATCATATCTAGACATTTGGACTTCTTTTTTAAAGATTTTTTTTATTTATTTTTTAGAGAGAGAAGAAGGGAGGGAAAAAGAGAGGGACGGGAACACTGATGTGAAAAACATTGGTTGTCTCTTGCATGAGCCCCAACTGGGGACCAGGCTCTCAAACCAGGCACGTGCCCTGACTGGGAATCAAACTTGGTAATTTTTTGTTTTGCCAGACAACACCCAACCAACTGAGCCATGTTGGCCAGTGCCAAACATTTGGATTTTTAACAAATTTTTTATGTGTCTGTGGGAATTCAAAACAATTTTCTGAGGAACTTTTACCCTGCATGCTAAGCCTACTTCTTCCCACTTCTGGGTAAAAAGAATGACACATTACATTCAGGTGCAATTTTTCAAATGCATAAAAAGATATCAACCTTAACTCAAGTGCAGTTAGCTATTGAAGTATGGCTATATCTAAAAATGTCTGTAGGTATGCCATCTGTGTTCCAAATTTTTGTCACAGTATATAACCTTATATTCTCTGCCACACAATAGTCATCTAAAATTGTAATGAATAGCACAAATTAAGGATTTCCTGAACAGCATGCTGTCTCTATCTTTCTCTGTAGCAGAGGTTGCAAATTTCATATCTACAGGGCTCAGGCAATTAATATAAATGAGTGAATACTGTGGCAAACTAAAGAGCACATTAGCCATCTAAAGAGAGAGCTACTCAATGGCTGCCATACATGATGGCAGGCCCATGTGCTAGGTCTTTTAATGCTCAAGAGAAGAAAAAAAATAAAATAAATAAAATAAGGATTTTCATATAAAACTCCTCATAGTTATTTTTTTCAATAATTCAGTGTTTAAATTTTACATGCTAAAAACAATGTCTACTGACCAGACATAGCCAATGGGCAACCATTTGTGATCTTTCTGGATCTAGATTATAGTTTTTATTTTTGTTGAAACCAGATGGCTTATAAATCTGGATTTCATTACCCTCCCCATAGCAATTGTTTTAAATGTACTGCCTTTGGCAGTATGCCACTGGTCTATTTTAAATGACTTCTAAAAATCTATGTGAGCTCACTTATTATTACATTTGTTCTATGAGTATTATCAAGAATCTTGTTCTATATGGTTGTATGATGCCCTCATTATAAGAGCCCACAGAAGAAATGTCTTTCAGATCTCAGTTCTAAAGATAGTTATAACCCATACACATTTCTAGCTTAAGAATACTGTGACTAAATGTTTCTCTCTTTGCATTGGGTCATAGGAAAACCAGAGGCCTACTTCAAGCAAAATGTAAAAGGAACCATGTGTGTGTATACTGTGTGTGTACATGTGTGTTGTGTGCATACGTGTGGTACAGAAATCAGCTGGCACAGTGGCTGTGACTGTAATAAATAGCAGATGTTACAGCTTCTGAATTCACTCTTAAAAATATAAATAAGTGTTTTGTTTCTGAGTTTAGTGGCCTTTTTATTCTCCCTACTATGTGACTTTTTTGGCTGCATTTAATGCTGCATTTGATATTGTATGCTAAAGACTCTGGGGTTTTACATTTTTACATTTGAGTTTTTTGAATCTTTACATTTCTCTTCTTCGCTACCAATTCTACTCTGAGAATTCCTCATTTTATGTTCCTTTTTAAAATTATATTATTCCAATGTTTGAAAACTGTCACAAAGTAGTTTATTTTACTATTTAGAAACGCAAGAACAAAAAATAAAGAAAACTACATAGATTTGTAGCGCTCATCCTTAGCCTTCAACTGTCTACATAACTACACCCATGTAATTTTGATTGCCTACCAGACTTCATTAGCCAAACATTCTACAAGCACCTGACATTCAATATAGAAAGAACTAAAGTCATTATTGTTCATAGTTTCTCTCCATTCATTAAACATCATGGTAAATAGAACATCAAGCTAAAAATCTCAGGTGTTATCTTGAACAATTCCCATCCGTTTCTTCCCAGTATCCAATCTGTCACCAAGTCTTATTGATTGTAGCATTGAGATGTCTCAAATCTGTACCACCTGTTCTACTTAACATCTTTATCATTTCTCACCTCAAACTACTAAATGGACTCATTTTTCTCTTGACACTGACTTTTACTTGAGCTCAGTGGCCTATCTCCCCCTACCCCCACAAACCTTCAACTTCCGGGGTGGTTTTAAAATACCTTGCAGAGACCTTTCAAAAGCATAGGGAACTACAATGCCAGGGATTTTCCAATATGATTATGGAGTGAGTTAAAAAAAATAGGTAAACAAAAAGCTAAGAGGTGAATTAAGTCACTTTCCTTCTTAAATAATCAGACGTGAATTATGCCAGTTGTCAAGCCCTCCAGAAACTCCACAGTCTACGCAGCAGGATGTGCAGATTGGTCATGGAAAAGCAAGGGCTGGGAAAAGGCGGTGTCCTGAAAGGTTCATGACAATTCCAGGGGAGCAGATCAAAACTGGGTCAAAAAGAGCCATGCCAACATCATGGCATCGGGCAAAGAGAGCAAGGCTATGCTCAGTAGGGTGAGAGCGATCACACTGAATTAGTGAGCCGTGGGCTTAAAAAGGGGAGCCTCCATTCTGTCAAGCCAGAGGAGGAGTACACATGCTATAAAGGAAGCTCATCAGGGCCCATGAGTTAGAGAGAGGGGTGGGACTGTCCAACAAGCTCAGGACTAAGCAAGTAGAAAAGGTAGGTGAGGCAAAAAGTGGCCATGTTGGAGGCAATAACTTATGAAAAAGTCCAGTAAATATCTTGCCCCTCTCCTTTGATCTATCTCATCAGCATGTGATAGCCAGAAAGCATGTGATAGATACCCAGATATCTTCCTTGACCCTCCCTTCTCTGCACCTCCATCCAACACCTAGTCAATTACCAAAGTGAGTCTACCTCAGAAATATCCCTAAATTCTTCCCGGTTCTGTCATCTCTTTCCTGGATTGTTACAGCTTTTCCAGGTATTGGGTATCATTACCTCCTTTCTTGTTTTAAACCAATCCATTTCACACAGAAACCAGAACAATCTTTCTAAAATGCAACTATGATCAAGTTGTTACTAAATTTCAGTGGTTCATCAGTGCCCTTAAAATAAACTTCAAATTCCTGTTACTAACATAACCTGCCTAGTCTAGATGTGGGTAACTCAGGCTCCTCTCTCACAACACTCTTTCTTGACTATGTGTTGTAGACACAAAAAAATTCTTTCAGTTTCTCAAACAGTTCTCTGCCTGAACTCTTTCTGCCCCTTCAACCTTTCCTGCTCCTCATCACCTGTAATCTCAGCTTCTCTGCACACTCCCTCGAGGAACTCCTGGAGCTCTCATGACACCCTATCCCTCTAACCTCAGAACAATTATCTTTATAATTGTATGTGTTCTTATCTCCCCAACAGGTGTGTAAGTGCAATGACATCAGGGACCACATATATCTTGTTAGCCATTGTATGCCCAGTGCCTCACAGAGGGCCGGACACACAGATCACTGAGAAATTTCAATCCCAAGTTGCAGATTTATGTTTTTATTTTAATAATAGGGTTAAAAAACATGACAGCACAGACAGACTGATCCACATTTAGGTTTGTGATAATAAGGAATAGAGTCTGTTTTTTAAATGGACTGAATTCTTTCCCTGTCCTGAAGTTCAAAAAGCTTGGAACTGTGGAATGCTCTAAAATATGATCATAAGTGAGTATTTTTGTCTTCATTAGCTCAGGTTGCTTTTCAAGGAAATACCATAAGCTTGGTGGTTTGGACAACAGATGCTTTTTTCTCAAAGTTCTGGAAGATGCAAAGTCCAAGATCGATCTGCTGACAGACTCTGTTCCTGGTTGGAACCCACTTCCTGGCTCGAGCAGAGCAGATAGCTGCCTCCTCAGTGTGTGGTCACATGTCCTTTCCTCAGTCGTAGCAAGAAGAAAGCAGGCTCTCCGGTCTGTTCTTATAAGGTCACTAATCCAGGTGTGAGAACTCCACCCTGATGACCTCACCTAAACGAACTTACCTCACAAAGGCTCCCTCTTCAAATAACATCACATTGAGAGTTAGAGCTTCAATATATGAATTTTTGAGAGGATACAATTCAGTCCATTGAAACTTGTATTTGTCCCCAAATCTGAAATTGTATTCCCTTTTAACTGAACCTAATTAGATACATAACATTTTTACAGAAGATTTTGGGATTAATACTTTCTTGTGAGCATTGCAACTATGGGCAGTTATTAAAAAACTGAAGTGTTTGTTAATTTCTGAAATAGAAGATTCAAGTGTTAAACCTGCTTTTAAAAATAAAATAAATACAGGGAAATTAAAAAGTAATAACGTTTTTGCCAACAGTAGCAATTTTTTTTTTAAGTCAGGTCAAATAATGCCCTGAAATGTCATAACAGGTACAGGTACCATATTTTGGACTGCTGATCCCAAAATGTTTCAAACAAAATTCATGTAAATGTTTTTCCTTTACTCTACTCCATTCCTATAGCTAATGTGTTTCAGTATCTCTAGACGATTTCATGAAGCCACTTGGCAAATAGCAGCTGCTTTACTCTATTTTTAAATTGACTCACACAATAATTTTAAACAGAACTAGATATTCAATGATATTTTTGGAAATATATTCAAATTAGACTTAAGAAAATAAATGCTCATTATTGCCATTTTCCATACAAACCAAAGTTGGAAGAACTACCAGTGAGGAAGAACATGAGCAGAGAGTTGGGCACCTAGTGGGGTACTGTGGGTTTTGTGTCTGACTGATTTCTGATGATAAAATATGCAGAGGAGTTTCAGAAATAAAACTTCACAGCATTTCATGAGAGGAATCCTAAGATATTAGTATAATATTTTTGTGACAGCATCTGACCTTTGTCAGAATAAAGCACCTGCCACTTTCCTTCCTATCTTAATCAAATTTCCTCATCTTGAGCATGGCCAAACCTGGCCTGTTGATGCCTAAACTCAACCGAGCATTCTGTGCTTCCTAGTAACTTTTAGGCCTGACTTTCTCCAGGCACCACACCACTTGGTAGGGTAGGGGTAGTCTAGACACATTGAAAGTAGGGATGGAGCAGGTCAAGAGGGATAGCACAAAAAAGACACAAAATAATCAGTGTCTGCTTCATCCATCTCTCTTTCCCTTGATCCCTCATTCTCAAACAACCACCACCAAGTGTGTTTCATTGATATGTGTTATATGCTGAATTGAGTTCCCCTCAAATTTATGTGTTAAATTCCTAATCCCAAGCACCTCAGAATATGACTGTATTTGGAAATAAGATGTTTAAAGAGGTTATTAAATTACAATAAGATCTTTAGGAAGGACATTAATTGAATATAAGAAAGGGAATTTGGACACAAAAAGAGACTTCAGAGATGGATGCACACAGAGGAAATATCATGTTAAGTCATAAGTAGATGTGGCCATCTGCAAGCCAAGGAGAGCTGCCTCAGAAGGCTCAGAAGAAACCAAATCCACTGGCACCTTTATCTTGGACTCCAGAACCATGAGACAATAAGCTTATGCTCTTGAAGCCACCAGCTGTGCTTTGTTATGGAAGCTGTAACAAGCTAACACAGTATGTTTAATCTAATCTTACTATAATATTTAATATTTTGTCCCATTCTTTCTGTTAAAGAGCTTTTAAGCAGTTTATTCTCAACTAGTTCTCATGGACCCAGTCCATTATAAGCAGAGATGACAGCATATGCAAAGACACTGGGGTATAACATCCAGCAGGTTCAGGAAACTACAGTAGCTCAGTCTAAGACAGCTCTCTCATAAAGTGAACCAGGGCAACCCCAAAGTCCTGAAGTGTGCAAGAGCCTCTACAGACCACAGAGAGTTTGCAGCATTCAATTAGTAAATATGATGTTCCCTCTGGATTCACACTAGCGCAGTTTATGCCAATTGCATATATACACATTTTCAGTTACTATTTTGAAAGGTGTTATAACCCAAGGCATTTCATTAGCAGAATTTATTGAATTTAATATCTTTATATTTTTACATTAGAAAAAATTCAAAATAAGAAATATGCACATGACTTCATAACTGGAGCAGTTACCACAACATACAGTCTTACAAATGCACACTAGTTAGTTCAGAAATGTAGGTCAATAATCAGAAGCCAGAGATGCCCTAACCATGAATGAGATGCATAGAGAGAGTGGGAGATCTACATTAAGAAAGGAGTAAATAGGTCATGTGAATTGCGTGTAGATAGTGAATAATTGTAAAATAAAAAGATAAAGCTTGCTGAGGGTCTTGTCTTGGCCAGACAATTGGATCAAGTGAGTGGAGGCTTAGATATTATAAATAGTAATTAATTCTTTATATGCATAGATCAATTCTTTATATGCAATTCAGGAACATCTATAAAGGACACATGGACAAAACCAAAGGAGGGTAGGATCAAGGGTGGGAAGTGGGGATGGCTGGGGTGGGGGGGAGTGATGAGGAGAAAATGGAGACAACTGTATTTGGACAACGGTAAAAAAAAGGTAAAAAAAAAAAAACAAGCACATAAAAATAGGTAAATAAATAAATAAATAAATAAGTTTCTAAAATGTAAAGGGTAGCTACTAGAAGGAAAACATTAAAAGTTCAAAGTGAAAAAGAACAAAAAAAAATAACAAATGGAGAACACAAAGCAAAATGTCAAGAGCAGGACTGACCATACACTTTTTCACAGAAAAAGTTATTAAAATTAATTACTTACTTAAAAAAGGAACACCGAAAAAAAGCAAGTAATGAAGAATTCACAGCACAGAACAGTTAAAAACACTGAAAGATTATACTGAATCAATGATAAAAATGAACAGGAGTAAAAATATTAATAGCAGACAAAATAGATTGATTAAATGGGACAAAAAGATATTTTACACTAATAAAAAAGATTCAATTCAGCAATAAGATAATACATATAAAAACAAAACTTCAAAATAAACAAAGTGTTCAAAATATTATGACAAAATATAAAATCCACAATAGATCTGCCTGTCTCATAAATCATGTTATTCATGTAAACTAAAATTAGGAAAGATATAAAGTAGTTGAATAATATGACATATTTGACCTTGCAAAGTGAAGGGTACCAAAGTATGCCACCTCAAAATATGCCTCTGGCATGTACATTATTTTGATCTAAAGACCAATGAGAACCAGCAAGTGACAAAAAAATTATCTATTCTGTATTCAATCTATATGTCTGTCTTTATATTGTTATCATACTCTTGATTATCAGCTAATGCAACAAGACAAGAAAAGGAAATAAAAGGTAGTCTGACTTGCAAATATCTTAGTTCAGGCTGCTATAATAGAATACCATAGAGTGAGTATTCTAGCTTATAAACAACAGAAATTTATTTCTCACAGTTCTGGAGGCTGAAAGTCTGAGCTTAGGGTATCAGCATGGTCACATTCTGGTGAAAGCCCTCTTCCAAGCCGCAGAGGGCTGGCTGTCTTCTCATTGTATTTTCACATGGCTAAAAGAAAGCTAGAGCACTTTTTAGCATCTCTTATATAAGGACATTAATCCCATTCATGAGGACTGCATCCTTATGCTTAATTAGCCCTCAGCACAATGGTGGTTTTCTTGGGTGGGGATCTGAGCAGGCATCTCTTCTTGCCATTGTTGATAGGAAACCCAGAAGACATTGCAACTTTCACACCATGATGTGCCCAGTACCTGAATCAGAGATGAGTAATAGGTTCACCTGCCTGCAGCATGCAAAAAGTGTGGCCAGCCTGGGGCTGACCAACAGCACCTGCTCCGCCCAAAGTCAGGTAAGTCAAAAGCAGATCCTAAAGGAGTACCCCACTTAGGCCCACGTATGTAGCAGAGAAGGGAAGAAGGGGTCAGAATCCTGGATGTTCAGTAATATTTGAATTTTAGATTGAAATTTTAGTATATTTCATGCCATATTTGGGACACACTTATACTTGAAAATGACTCACTGTTTATATGAAATTCAAATGTATCTGGGCATGCTGTTTAATTTTTGTTTGTTTGTTTTTGCTAAATATGGCAACCTTACACCTGGACACCAGGGGCTGGGGAAGTGGACCATAAAGAACAGATCCTAGATACACCACGGCTTTGGTAGCAAAGGCTTGTCCACTGGCTGTGAGTTTTTCCAGCCCCTCCCTGAGGATACCATTGCAGTTGGCAGCCCCTGCTCCACTGTGACCTTGTGTGACCAAAAGGTGGTGATCAGTAATGCTATGTTGGAAGAGATGCAACAGGACTCTGTGGAATGTCCTGCTAAAGTGTTGGGAAAATATAACATAGAGAAGGATATTGTGGCCCATATTAAGGAGTTTGACAAGAAGTACAAACTCACCTGCCCCTGGATCGTAGGGAGGAACTTTGGTAGTTAAACCATGAAACATGAAACATGACACATGAAACCAAACAGTTCATCTACTTCTACCTGGGCCAAGTGGCCATTCTCTTGTTCAAATCTGGTTAAAAGTGCACTGTACCGCACACCCAGTGATCCATCCAAAAATAAGGATTGCATCCTAAATTCCAAATACCAGAAACTGAAATCTTCAGCCTTGCCTAAAGGAACATCTTGATCTTGAAACTTTATTTTGTTGTTTTGTACTGCGCATTCTCTATACTTATTTGTTGTGGTTATAAAACAATGAGCAAAACAGTTTATGTTTGTATATATTTTCTATTTCATACCTCTCTGCCATATGTTTTTCCCCTTCAAAATCCATTCCTTTCTCCCCAAAATAAATCTTTTGGAGGAAAAAAAACAGATCCTGAGGAGGCAGGGAGGCTTGTGGGCCAGAGGCTTGAGGCCTGAACAACTGTCTAGTACCATGAGCATGAAGCCTGGAAAATGAGCCCAGTAAGTGTTCTTTTTTGCCTTAAACTAGAATGAGTTCATTTCTACTTGCTCACAAGAGGATTCTAATTAATATAACAATATTCATATTTGCAAATCAAAAGGCCAAAATCATGCATTTAGAGTGGCAATGGGAATTGTGAGATATATAGTTTCATGATAATTTTTATACTCTGATCTACAGAAAATACTTTTCTCTAAATCACCTAGAACTGTACTGTACTCAAGAAATATTGAAAAATTCTTACTTTTCCTTATTTCTTTTCTAATCTCCAGACAGAATATCATCCTCCTGTCTTGACATTAAAAAAGGTCACTATTAATTAAAACAAGTTTATCAAGTTATAGTTGTATTACCTTCTTGAGAATTTTTTCATGTGATTTGAAAGCTTCTCTTCCTACTCTTTTCAGTAATAAATGATCTTTTAAGGTAATTTTTCTATTTTTATTTCACCACCAAATCCTAAGGGTACACACTAGTTAGGTGTATATCACCCTTCCACAAAATTTCATTTATAGGAATTTGTTATTGGAAATCCTGCCTCCCCCATAGTTCATCTCACCAGAAAAAAACTGTTTGAATCAAAAAGGAAAAAATTGGGTTGAATTCATTTGTCAACACAAACTTACAATGTTAGGTGGCAAATTCTGCAATAAACCAAGGGGAATTTTTCCCAGTTCACTAGCCAAGGAAATAGCATTATTGACTATTTAATAATTGTCCTTGCATTGCTTATCTCCACTTTTAAGATGGATTTCCTGACTGTTGAAGTTAATATACCCCCTTCAAATTTAGAAGGGAGTTCAATATTGCTGACCCTGAGCCTTACTCATCACATAGTAATAATGACAGCACAGGGTGATTAAGAAGTGGAGAAGGAGGGAGGAGCTCTCCACTTCCTTGATTCAATTTCCTGAGGCCTAAGAATTGATATTAAAATAACAAGAAAATAATGCCATGAGTTTATAAAATTAATAAGCCATCTCCAATAAATTTAATAGCCCTATTTTTAAGATTAACAAAATTTGTGAATAACATGAAAACAACAGATGTTCACATTTGGAACTCTATTAATGTATCAAATATATTAACAACTTTTAAAATGTACTTGCAAAATTATGACCCTAATTAATGATACCACTAGTCATAGAAGGATACTGAAAGGACCATGATTATACCACCAAAACAATTGGATGACTCATTAATATGGAGAAAAAAACATTGTGCTTTTTGATATACTATTTTGGATCATTGTTCAGATTTTTATCAAGACTATTCACAACATCCACTTCATCGTCGTTCTCAAATATTCATTTGTGTATGTTAATTATCCCTCTGTTCCCATTCCCACCTGGCTAGACAACCTCATTAGCTGACTAACATTTTCCCTTGGTTTTCACTTATCAGGAATGGTTAAAACACGACACTGAGTAAGTCCAGCTTTACTTGAAAAAAAGAGAAGACCTATATCTTAATCAGCTCTGGCTACTATAACAAAATTCCATAGACTGTGTGGCTTAAACAACAAAAATTTATGTCTCACCATCTCAAAAGGTGGGAAGTTCAAGATCAAGGCAGTGGGATCCAAGATGGCAGCAGAGGAGGTAGATGTTACACTTACCTCCTCCCAGGACCAAACTGGAATTACAATTAAAATATAGAACAATCAACCTGAATAACTAATTGAAGACTAGCTGATCAGAAGTCTTATCAGCAATGACTTACAGAAGGAGCCACATGGAAACTGGCGGGCAAGGTGGAGTCATGAAAAGGGCAGCCCCACTCCCATGGGTATTGGCTGAGATGTTGGAGGGATGTGTCAGCTGAAAAGGTTACCCTTGAGGAGCTGGGCTCTCAACTGCACATTGGACTCCCCAGCCGAGAACACCAGAGTTGGAAAAAGGCACCCACATAACATTTGCTGTGACAATCAGCGAAGATTCTATCTGCCAGAAATAGAGGTGCCCTCTTAAAGGGCCAATGCACAAAATCTTATTTGCAGTCACTCACACTGGGCCCTGGTAAAAGGAAGGCAGAGTGGACTAGAGTTGCCTGAGAAGAATCTGGGGTTTGTGTCTCTGGGTAGAGAGTTGGGGGAACAGCCAAAATGATCCCTGTGCTGAGCCATTCTTCTTTACTGCAGATGCCATCTTTATTGGGTGGAGCTCTCCCCTCCATGTGACATGAGCCTGAGGGAATGCTCCATCCTTTGGACTCCCTGACACCCCATCCTCCTAAGCTCTCCAGCCTGCGGAGGAGTCAGCTGTCTGGACTTGAATGTAGAGGTCTGGACAGACTCAGGAGGTGTCAGTGACTGAATGGTGTGGCTTTTGGATAGGGGCCACTCCCCCCACCTTCCTGTGGAATTGGGTGGTACCTCCCACTCACAGGAGATCCAGTAGCCCCACCGTTCTGGCCCCCACCAGCTTCCCTCTCCCAACTCCTGGTGACAATGCCCTGCCAAGGTCTGGGCAGAATCCAAGAAAGACAGTTGTGTGGCTCTTAGATCAGGCCATTTCCCCCACCCCACCCCACACACCTGACAGGTGCAGAGTGTTCCCTTCACACAGCCAAATTGTGGCATGTTTGGGCCTGGTAAACTCTGCTGACTTTACCCTGATGACTCCCTGAGGCTTTGTTCTACCACAAAGGTATGTGAGCACCCGGTGGATGGCATCTGGACTTGGTATACCCTGGGACATTTGCTGAGTAGCCTCAGACCCAGCACTGGCATTGAGTTTAAACCTGTATTAATCTGGTGAACACCACTTGCTCCTACCTGGTGACTCACTGAGCACCTACCTCTTGCAACTCAAGTACTGCCAGTGGCTCTTTCAGTGACTGGGCTTATAGGGAGCCACAGACAGAGGCAGATCTCAGAGTGCCTTGGGATTTTTGCTGACTTGCTCCCAGGCCAGGTGCTGGTAAAAGCCAGCCTTAGTGTACACAGCTTGATCCTTCTTGCACACACCCAGACCCAGATGAGGTAATGACAAACTGTACATCAGTTTGTAGCTTCAAACAGGTTGCCCAGGGATAGTCACAAGCAGTGTCTGATATTGGCCTGAACCAGAGTCCCTCCCAAAAGGGCCCAGAACCAGCATGCCCAGTGGCCTGCTTAAGACAACATCAGAGGTGGATCCAATTACTTTTTACAAGTGGAATATCCAAATGGAGATTTCAGCAGGCACCATATTCTGCTGAGGCAAATTCCATTTCGTGTGTTTGGCACCTTCATAGTAGCTCATACATGGTAGTGAGGTTGATCCTCAGAATCAGCCAGCCTGAGGATCGACCCTGTGCATGAATGACCCAATAGAAATCAAGATTCAGTTACAACAGGTAGGCCCACAAAACCCACATAAGAAATATTCCTGGAGCACCCAGCTCAGATGATCGAGGAGACTGCACCACTGGGTCCCACAAGACACCTACTACATAAGTCCACCCTAACAAGACTGAAGGTCATAACAAATCTACCTTATACATAGAAACAAACACAAAGCAGCAGCCAAAATGGGTAGAAAAAGAAACATGCCCCAATTGAAGGAACAGGAGAAATCTCCAGAAAAAGAGCTAAAAAAAAAAATAGAGGCAAGCAATTTAACAAATACAGAGTTCAAAAAAAATGGATGATTAAGAAATTTAGTGAGAACTTCAACAAAGAAAGAGGGCAAGCATAATAAAAGACATAGAAACCATGAAAAGAACCAGTCAGAAATAAGGAGTACAATATCTGAAATGAAGAATATACTAGGAAAAATAAATAGTAGGTTGGATGAAGCAAAGAATCAAATCAGCAATTTGGAAGAGAAGGTAGTGAAAAACACCCAATCATAACAGCAAAAAGAAAATAAGAATTTAAAAAATGAGGGTAGTTTAAGTTTAAGGAACCTTTGTGAAAACATAACATCTGCATTATAAGGGTACCAGAAGAAGAAGAGAAAGCAAAGGACTGAAAACTTATTTGAAGAAAAAATGACCAAAAACTTCCCTAACCTGGTAAAAGAAAAAGACACACGAGCTCAAGAAGTGCAGAGGCTCCCAAACAAGATGAACTCAAAGAGGCCCAAACCAAGACACATAAGTAAACTGGTAAAGATTAAAGACAGAAAGAATCTTAAAACTATCAAGAGAAAGACAGTTATTTCTCAACAAGGGAACTCCATATGACTGTCAGCTGATTTCTCAACAGAAACAATTCAAGCCAGAAGGGATTGGAATGAAATATTCAAAGTACTGCAAAGCAAGGACCTATAGCCAAGACTATTTTATCAAGCAAGGCTATCATTTAAAATTAAATAACTAAAGAGCCTCCCAGACAAGAAAAAGCTGAAGGGCTTCATTACTACCAAACCAGTATTACAAGAAAAGTTAAAGTGTCTTCCTTAAGAAGAAGAGGGAAGAAGAGGATGAGAAGAAGGAAGAGAAGGAGGAGGAGAAGGAAGAGAATTGGAAAGGAGGAAACAAAACAAGAGAATTGGAAAGGAGGTCATTGTTTGCAGATGACATGATACTGTACATAGAAAATCCTATAGACTCCACCAAAAAACTTCTCGACCTAATAAATGAATTTGGCAAAACAGCAGGATACAAAGTCAATATTCAGAAATGAAAGGCATTTTTGTATACCAACAATGAAATATCAGAAACAGAAATTAAGGGAAAAACCCCATTTGATATAGCAACAAGAAAACTAAAATACTTAGGATAAAACTAACCAAGAAGGTAAAAGACCTGTACTCAGAAAACCACACAACAGTGAAGAAAGAAATTAAGGAAGACAGAAACAAATGGAAACATATACCGTGTTCACGGATTGGAAGAATTAACATCATCAAAATGCCCATACTACTCAAAGCAATTTATAGATTCAATGCAGTACCTATTAAAGTACCAATGGCATATTTCACAGATATAGAACAAACACTTCAAAAATTTATATGGAACCATAAATGACCCTGAGTAGCTGCAGCAATTTTGAGAAAGAACAAAGTAGGAGGGATCACAATACCTGATATCAAACTGTATTACAAGGCCACTGTAACCAAAACACCCTGGCACTGGCATAAGAACAGACACATAGACCAATGGAACAGAGTAGAGAGCCCAGAAATAAACCCAAGTCTCTATCATCAACTAATATTCAACAAAGGGAACAGCAGCATAAAATGGAGTAAAAATAGCCTCTTCAACAAATGGTGTTGGGAGAGCTGGACAGCTACATGCAAAAAAATGAAACTGAAGCACCAACTTACACCATACACAAAAATAAATTCAAGGTGGATAAAAGATTTAAATATAAGTCATGACACCATAAAAGTCCTAGAGGAAAACTTAGGCAGGAAAATCTCAGATATTTCACACAGGAACATTTTCATTGATATGTCCCCTAGAGCAAGAGACATAAAGAAAAGAATAAACAAATGGGATCTCATCAAAATTAAAAGTTTCTGCATGGCTAAAGAAAACAGAATTAAAATGAAAAAAGAACCAACTCTATGGGAATAAATATTTACCAATGATACCTCAGACAAGGGTTTGATCTCCAAAATATATAATGAACCCACATGACTCCACTTTAAGAAGACAGGCAATCTAATGAAAAAATGGGCAAAGGGCTTGAACAGACACTTCTCCAAGGAGGACATATAGAAGGTCCAGAGACATATGAAAAGATGCTCAGCATCACTAGCCATCAGAGAGATGCAAATTAAAACCATAATGAGATACCACTTCACACCGCTCAGAATAGCCATCATAAAAAAAGCAACAGATAACAAGTGTTGGAGAGGTTGTGGAGGAAAGGGAACCCTAGTGCACTGTTGGTGGAAATGCAGACTGGTGCAACCACTATGGAAAACAGTATAGAATTTCCTCAGAAAACTAAAAATGGAACTGCCTTTTGACCCAACAATTCCATTGCTAAGATTATATCCTAAGAATCCTGAAACACCAGTTCATAAGAACCTATGCACCCCAATGTTCATAGCAGCACAATTTACAATAGCCAAGTGCAGGAAGCAACCTAAGTGCCCATCAATAAATGAACAGATCAAAAAACTATGGTACATTTACACAATGGAATTCTACACAGCAGAAAGAAAGAAGGAGCTCCTGCCCTTTGCAACAGCATGGACGGAACTGGAGAGCATTATGCTAAGTGAAATAAGCCAGGCAGTGAAAAACAAATACCATAGAGCTCACCTTTAACTGGAACCTAATCAACAAAACAAACAAAGAAGCAAAATATAACCAAAGACACTGAAATTAAGAACAAACTGACAGTAACCAGAGGAGAGAGGGGAGGGGATAATGGTGGAGAAAGGATGAAGGGTTTAAGGAACAGCTATAAAGGACACATGGACAAAAACAAGGTGGGGTGGAAATGGGAGGAATGTGAGGATGGCTGGGTGGTGGGGAGGGGTGGGGGGAAAAGGCAGAAAACTGTACTTGAACAAGAATAAAATTCAAAAGTAAAATTTTAGAAAAGGGAGAAACTGACAATAATGCAGTCATAGTATGTGATATTAACACCCCAGTAACATCAATGAATAGATTTTCCAGACAGATAATCAACATGAAACAGTGGCCTTAAATGAAACACTAAATCAGATTAATTTAATTGATATATTCAGAGCATTTCACCCCAAAGCAACAGAATATATATTCTTTTTAAGTGCACATGGAACATTCCCTAGGGTAGACCACATGTTAGGACACAAAACAAATCTCAATAAATTTAAGGAGATTGAATTTATATCAAGCATTTTCTCTGACCATACTGGTATAAAATTAGAAATCAACAGCAAGAAAAAAACTGAAAAACAAAGACATTGAGGGTAAATATCATGTTACTAGCTCTTGGTATGGGTCAGTGGGTTGAAGCATCATCCTGTAACCTAAAGTTCGTGTTTGATTCTTGATCAGAGCACATAATCTGGGTTGCAAGTTTGTTCCCCGTTTGGGTGCATACAATCCTCAGTCCAGGCATGTAGAAGAGACAACCAATCAATATTTCTCACTCACATCAATGTTTCTCTCTCTCCCTTTCTCTTTCTCTAAAAGAAATGGAAAAAAATGTCCTCAGATGAGGATTTAAATTTTTTTAAATAAGATGTTACTAAATAATAATCGGTTAACAATTAGATGAAAAAAGGCTTCAAAAGATACCTTGAAAGAAATGAAAATGAAAACACAACACCACCAAATCTATGGAACACAGTGAAAGCAGTCCTAAGAGGGACACTCATAGCATTATAGGCCTTCCTCAAGAAACAAGAAAAATCTCCATAAATAATCACACTTTATTCTTCCAGGAAAGAGAAATAGAAGAACAACAACAACAAAGCCCAAAGCAAGCAGAAGAAAAAAATAATAAAGATCAGAGTAGAAATAAACAAAATAGAATCTAAAAATAAAACAATACAAAGACTCGATGAGACTAACATTTGGTCTTTGAAAAGATGAACAAGATTGAAAAACCTTTATCCAAACTTGTCAATAAAAAAAGAGAGAGAACCAGAATAAATAAAATCAGAAGTGAAAGAGGAGAAGCACAACAGAACCCAACAAAATACAAAAGACTGTAAGAAAATATTACAAACAACTACATACCATCAATTTAGACAATCTGGAAGAAATGGATAAATTCTTAGAAACATACAATCTTCCAAAACTGAATCAGGAAGGATCAGAAACCCTGAGTAAAGAGATTACAAGTAGTGAATTTGAAGCAATAAAAAAAAAACCCTTTAAACAAACGAAAATCTTGGACCACATAGCTTCACAAGTGAATTTTACCAAACATTCAAAAAAGAACTAACACTGACATGGTCACTGGCAAGTAGTATCCACAGTGTTGTGGCTGAGATGAGACAAATTCACGTGGACTGTGGAGTCCTGTGGAGGAAAAGGGACGGCATGGCCACTCTCTCAAGAGGAGAGCATGCCAATCCTTACTTTGACAGGCTTTTATTAGCTTAATTTGCATAGGAATACAGGGCATATATGGAAAGCTCATCAATCATTGTCAGGAAGTAATAATGAAATAGATAATATTCAAAGAACTCTGAGGGTTTATTTTGAGTCAGGGTCAGATAGCTAAAGGACCATCAAACTTTGGGGAAACAAACTCATTTCATGCTTGGACCCTTATCATTTAAATTGAGAGTATTAACAAAGCAGGCTTCACAGGATTTTATGCATTCTTTCTTAGGCCTGATTGCCCCAGGGAACCTGCTCTTTCCCACACAGGGCCACACCCACCTGCAGCATTGCGTCAGGCTTAGGGGAAGTCGAGCAGGGGAAGTAAGGCAGCTAAGAGATTAGGAGACATCTTGCGGACAGAATGAGGACTCAGGCCATGTCAAAGCCAAGGGGTGAGGGTCCATCACCCCCTTTCTCCATAGCCCCTCCAAGTCCTTCCCTGAGGGCCCCCTCATGACCATTCCTGTCTTAGTTCGTCCCTCCCTTGAGGAATCTTACCTGTCATTGACTAACTGGTCATGCACTGGGGGCCCAGCGGGGTGAAGTAAAGTGGGCAGAGGTGGTGCTCCTGCCAGGATAAGCTTTGTCTCCTTAGTAGCTTAGGGTCTCAAGGTCTCTCACTCGGCCTTAGCAATGGGGGGTTACAGTCTCTGAAACCGGGTAGGGTGGTTCCCAACATAACACCTATCCTCAAACTATTCCAAAAAATTCAAGAGGAGGTAAGCCTCCCAAGTTCATTGTATGAGCCCTGCATTATCCTAATTCCAAAATTAGATAAAGACACTACAAAAGATGAAAATTATAGGCCAATATCCCTGATGAACATAGATGCTAAAATATGCAACAAAATATTAGCAAACCAAATACACCAATACATTAAAAGAATCATACAGCATGATCAAGTGGGATTTGTTACAGAGATGCAAGGTTTGTACAATATTTGCAAATCAATAAATGTGATTAGTCACATCAACAAAATAAATAATAAAAATCATATGATCATATCAATAGATGCTGAAAAAGCATTTAATAAAATACAACACATATTTACAATAAAAAAAACTCTGAGCAAAGTGGGAATAGAAGGAACATACTTCAAAAATCAAGGCCATATATGACAAATCCACAGCCACTATCATAGTCAATGGGAAAAAACTAAAAGTATTTCCCTTAAGATTAGGAAAAAGACAGAGATGTCCGCTTTCACTACTCTTATTCAACATAGTACTGAAAGTTCCAGCTACATCAATCAGACAAGGAAACATTCAAGTTGGAAAGGAAGAAGTAAAACTGTCACTATTTGCAGATAGCATACTGTATATAGAGAACAATATAATTCCACCTAAAAGCTATTAGAACCAATAAATGAATTCTGTAAAGTAGCAGGATACAAAATAAATATTCAGAGATGAAAATAATATTCAGTCTCATTTTTATACACCAATAGCGAACTATCAGAAAAGTAAACTAAGAAAACAATCCAATTTACAATTACATAAAAAATCACCTAGGAATAAATTTAACCAAGGGTGTAAAAGAACTGTACTAGGAAAATTATAAAACTCTGAAGAAAGAAATTGAAAAAGATACAAATGAGTGGAAGCATATACTATGCTCATGAATAAGAAGAATTAACATCATTAACATACCACCCAAATCAATCTATAGATTTAACACAATTCCAATCAAGATACCAATGGCATATTTCACAGAACTGGAACAAATATTCCAAAACTTTATTTGAAACCACAAAAGACCCAATAGTCACAGAAATCTTGAGAAAGAACAAAGTTGGAGGAATCATGCTATCTGATATCAAACTATACTACAAGGACATAGTAATCAAAACAGCATGGTACTAGCTTGGAAACATATAGATCAATGGAACAGAATAGAGAGTCCAGAAATAAACCCACACCTTTATAGTCAATTAATATTTCACAAAAGAGGCAATGAGGTAAGGATAGTCTACTCAATAAATGATGCTTGGATAATTGGACAGGTATGTGTAAAAAAATGAAATTAGACAACCTTCTTACACTATACACCACTCAAAATGGAGTAAAGTCTTAAATGTAAGACTCAAAACCTTAAAAATTCTTGAAGAAAACATAGACAGTAAAATCTCAAATACTCCTCTTAGCTCTATTTTTTTCTGATATATGCCCTCAGGTGAGGGAAACAAAACAAAAAATAAACAAATGGCACTACATCAAACTAAAAAGTTTTTGCATAGCAAAGGAAAACATCAACAAAATGAAAACACAGCCAAGTGAATGGGAGAACATATTCACCAATGATACATCTGATAAGGCATTATCCAAAATTTACAAGGAATTTATACAACTCAATGCCAAAAACCAAATATTCCAATTTAAAAAATGGGCAAAGGACCTGAATAGACACTTATCTAAAGAGGACAAACAGCCCTGGAGGGTGTGGCTCAATGAATTGACTGCTGGCCTGTGAACCAAAGGGTTGTCAGTTCAATTGCCAGTCAGGGCACATACCTGGGTTGCAGGCCAGGTCCCTAGTAGGGGGTGCACAACAGGCCACTACACATTAATGTATCTCTTCCTCTCTTTCTCCCTCCTTTCTCCCTCCCTTCCTCTCTTTCTAAAAATAAATAAATAATAAATCTTTAAAAAAGAAAAATAAAAAACATAAAAATAAGGACATACAGTTGGCCAACAGGCATATGAAAAGATGCTCAACATCATCAATCATCAGAGAAATGTAAATTAAAACCTCAATAAGACATCACCTCACATCTGTCAGAATGGCTATTATCAATCAGTCAACAAACGAGTGCTAGTAAGTAAGAAAGGAAAGGGAACCCTTGAGCACTGTTGGTGAAAAATGCAGATCGGTGCAGCCACTTTGGAAAACAGTATGGAGTTTCCTCAAAAAATTAAAAATGAAACTGCCTTATTACCCAACATTTCCACTCTGGGAATATATTTGAAGACATCACACTGATTGGAAAGGATATATGCAACCCTATGTTCATTGCAGTGTATTTACAATAGCCAAGATTTGGAAGCAGCTAAAGTACCCATCAGTAAATGAGTGGGCAAAATAAAACTGTGGTACATTTACACAATGGAATACTAATCATCTGCAAAAAAGAAGAAAATCTTACCTTTTGCAACAGCATGGGTGGACCTGGAGAGTATCATGCTAAGTAAAATAATCCAGTCAGAGAAAGACAAATATCATATGATTGCACTTATATGTGGAATCTAATGAACAACATAAGCTAAGAAACAAAATAGAAACAGACTCATAGATAGAGAGCAGGCTAACAGTTGTTAGAAGTGAGGGTGGTTGTGGGGCTAGGTGAAAATGGTGAAGTGATTAAGCAAAAGAAAAAATAACTCATAAACACAAACAATAGTATGGCAATTACCAGTGGGAAAGGGGATTGGAAGGAGGTGGGAATGAGTAAAGGGGGGATAAAGAATGATGAAAGGAGACTTGACTTTGGGTCATGAACACACAATACAGTGTACAAATGATGTATTATAGAATTGTACACCTGAAACCTATGTAATTATATTAATTGATGTCACCCCAATATGTTAGGAAATAAAGATCAATGTGCTCATTGATTTGATTTCTAGTGAGAACCCTCTTCTTGTTTCCAAAAAGCCACCTTCTCTTCATATCCTCACATGGAGGAGAAATTCCTTCTTTTCCTCTTCCTACAAGGAAATTAATCTCATCATGGGACTCTACCCTCATGACCTCATCTGAACCTAATTACTTCCCAAAGGTCTCACCTCCTAACACCATCACATTGGAGGTTAAGGTTTCAACATAGGAATTTTGAGGGGACCCAACCATTCATAACAACTTTTAAGGTGCTGAAATGGCTCAGTGAATAAAATGTGTAGGTGTAAGTCAAAATGCACAGAAAATAGGTTTTCAATAAAAACACAAAAATTGATTGATTTGTATATTCATTAAGATGAATACATTCTGTTAGAAAATACCAAGAGTTATCCAAAATAGGGGACATTGTCTAATAGGGAACCAATGACATGCGTAAGAAACAAAGACTAGGCTCCAATACACGATTACCGGTAAATCCTTCTTTCCAAAAACTTTCTAAGATATTTTTTATTAGATATTTACCGTTCTTTATGAGTTTCAATGATTTCAATACACAAATCCATGTAGTTTAGTGATTATTTAATTAGGATCTACTCCAGTTTGAAAAAATAAGTGTAGAGTAAAATTTATACTATCATAATGAGTCCATGGAAACACATGTCTAAATGTGAGAAAGAAACGATTTAAACTGATTAATAGGTAAGAATTTTTAAAGCTATGTAAGCAGCAATAGAGTGGAATAGAAGCAATATATGGGGTTTCCCTGCCTGGAGAGCTTTTGAAGCACCTGAACAAAGTACTTGTAGAAATTTCTCCAGACTGATTTCATGAATTTCAGCCAATCATGTTAGCACATGTCTAATTTGCCATTTGGGATCTTAAACATCCTATGCATGATGCAAACTATCAGCTTCATATGATGATTGAGCATAAAATCTTCCCAGTTTATTCTTCAGTAAAAACTGAAATAAAGTCTAAAAATTACACTGGTTTTTTTTCCATACCATAATAGCAGTCTTTCTTTTCACATGAGTGATTCTTGTGTTTCCTCCTAATTTTATCTACATTTTCCAAACACTTGGGGCAGAGTCCTAATATAAGTAAGCATCTTAACTGTCCAGGTTTGTAAGTATGAGCTATTAAGATACATTATTTTCATTTTGTGTTAAATATATTTTGAACTTTATAAACTTTGTTCTTGGCTTTGGGATTTCACTAAGATTCTTTTTTTTTTTTTTTTGGAGGTGGCGGGAAGGGATATTTATTAGCTTTTTTTTTATTGTTATTCAATTACAGATGTATGCCTTTTCTCCCCATCCCTCCACCCCACCCCAGGTGAACCCACCTCCCTCCCCCACCTCCACCCTCCCCCTTGGTTTTGTCCATGTGTCCTCTATAGTAGTTCCTGTAATCCCCTCTTACTAAGATTCTTAAAATGAGCTACTTTGTAATTTATTTTTTTCCCTAAAATTAAAACACTTTATTGTCACCAAAATGCTCCATGTTTGTTTCCATACTTCAATACCACAATATCTTTTCTCAAGGCCTGTATCTGCTCTTTTAAGAATCCTTAATACCAGCTAATAGATGACAAATTGGGAGGAAGGAAAGAGAATGCAGATAGAGAATATAGTTCTATTTATGTTATTAAATTTCATCTTTATTGTAACCCTAAAGAGAAGATACATTTTAACCATTTCACAGAGGTGCAACTGAGACACATAAGGGTTCAGCAACTTGGCCAAGACCAAGCAGATAAGAAGTGGCAGAGCTCAAGTTCACGCTGTAGGGGTGTTCAACCTTGGCGTCACTGGGCAACACTGGAAGAAGAGTTGTCTTGGGTCACACATTAAATACATTGCAACACATAATCACAGAAAAAAAAAATCTCATGATGCTTTAAGTAAATTTACAATGTTGTGTTGGACCACATTCATAGCCATCCTGGGATGCATGAGGCCTACAGGATGCAGGATGGACACCCCAAAGCCTACATTCAGTCCACTCCATCTTGCTTCTTTCAAGCACCTCTCATTGATCAGCAATTTGAATAGTGGGTTGCATCAGCCAATCCATATAACACTGATTTGTGTGAAAGGAGAAAACATAATACTTGACAAAGAGGGGAGCCTCCCTTTTTAATTAGGAGCTTATTGGGGAACCAAATCAGCATCTGAAAGCTGCCTGATGAGGGAATGGTTCTGGATTTGGAAAGGCACTATGGGCTTAGTCCTGACCCAAGATTTGATGCTCCTAAAGTTGATCTGACCTTCCTCAATTAATGCTGAAGACTCATTGCCCCAAAGTTCTTCCCAAACACTCTGCACTAGGAGTGTCCAACCTATGGTCTGCTAGGTCTAAGCAAAAATTGTTTATAGGGCAGTCTAGATAAACATGTTTGTGTCACATGATAGCCTACCCTGTCACATTCCAGTGGATAAAAGCATGTCATTCTATAATGTTCCAGGCCCTTGCCTTTTGGTAGTGGTATGGCATTCAACAAGACCGACATGGTTTCTTCCCATTGACACTCACAATCTAAGAGAATATACAGACAATTAGCACCAACTGCTATAAAAATGCATGACTGAGAAATTTAACCTGCAGTGACCTCATGCAAATGGATGGGCTAAGTCAATCTGTGCTGAGCAGTCACAGTGTAATCCCCAACAAACCCACCTGTCAGAAATTCAGGAAAATGAACATCTAGGATTTCTTCTCCACAAGTTTCGACAGGTGCAATGGGGGAATATGAAGATGAATGAGAACCCTCCAGAGGCTCACAGTACTGTGGAAAAGACAAACACACACAGGTAAACCTAATGCAGGGTCTACTAAAATCTGAAGTATAATACTGATAGTAACAAATGCCACAGAAGGACGAGGAAGGAAGGAATGAGTGATGACGGTGGGGGATTGCTGATCTGGGATATGCTGTTGGAAGAGAGATGTTTTGTGCGAGGCCTTACAGGCAAAAAATATCTTCTAAAAAAGAGTAGAATTTTGACATATGGAAAAAAATGGCTTTTGGTTGTTTACTAAGGTTTTAAATTGTAAAGAAAACCAGTTTATTTTAGCGGCATTAACATTGTTAAGTTATCACCACCCACTGGTTCTTATTTACAGACCAGGATAATAACTTCCCTTTCAAAAAAGACTGCTTGCTAATTACCAACAATATGCTTGGTAATAGGCTTTGGTTGATTTAAAATAGTGGGTTTTTTTTTTATTTCTTGGAGACTTTTGTTTAAATAAAAGTCTATTTGAAACAACAGAGCCCTTTCCCCAGGTTCTTCCTCATACCTCACCTCTCTCCACTGTAGCTCCCAAAGGGGTTTCTCCCAGCACAATTTTAAAACAACTAATATAAATAAAAACTTACTGCATAGTTAGATGCTCAGACACAAACACTAACATTGCTTTAGATGTAGACAGAAACATTCCGCAGAGCTCATACCCTAATGCATTTCTAAAAACAGCATGTGTCACAGAAGGTGGCACATGGATGGTGGGTGTTAGTTGTCTCAGGAAAAATGAGCTCTTCCTTGAATGTGCATCTTGCAATCTGAGTAGGAGTTCTTACTTTGCCCATGGGACTGAATTTTGAGATTATTAGTGTCCTGATCACCTCTACCCCACCCAAGGTGATTGGCCAAGGTTGGCCTACCTTAAGCCACTGAGGCAGCCCTTCCCTTTGAGGGTGTCCTATCAGAACAAAGGTCCAGGTTAGTTCTGACAGTGAAATTATTGAAAGTTCCAGTGAACATAGAAAAAAATGCAGCCAATGGCAGCCATTATAAGGAAGTGATAATAAGCATCTCTCTCAAAGCACACTAAGTAGAAGTCGAAACAATTTCAAGAAGGTGAAGCATGATCTTGCCTACAAAGATACCTTGGGAAAAAAAGGCTGTCTCCTCAGGCCTTTGAAAGTGATCAGCAGCCTGAGGACATGCAAATCAGTCCCTTTCAGCTGCCCAGAGCTCCACAAAGCCCTTTGTACCATTGTCAAAAATAGTGGGGTTGGCCCTGGCCAGGTAGTTCAGTTGCTTGGAGCCTTGTCAGGTATATGCCCTGCACATACCTAGGTTGTGGGTTCGATTCCTGGTCAGGGTTTATACAGAAGGCAACTGATCAATGTTCCTCTCATATCAATGTTTCTCTTTTTCTCTCTCCCTTCCTTTCTCTCTAAATCAATAAACATATCCTCAGGTGAGGGTTAAAAAAAAAATGGGGCTGTAAGTAACAGTTCATTCCTCTTTTCTCCTCTAAAAATATTTTATTTCACATTTACTGAGAATTTACTGTGCATGTATGATTATCCTTGTAGTTATTACTTCTGTCATATACATTCCTACCAGTTCTTCCCCCAATTTGATGACCACAGGGGCCTTTTCATGGCTTCTTAGTCCATCTTTCTCCTCTCATTCCTGCTTCCTTTATTTTTCCTTTTCTTCAATTTCATGTCCTTTTGCCATTTCTAGAACTTTCTGCAATAAATTATTCTCTGTTGCATCTCTGATCTTTCCCATATATACAAAAGAATGTTTTAGTCTGTCTTCTTCTTTTAAAAGCTCCTTATAATCTTTCACTTCCTCCACTCTGCCCACCCACCCAATAGCTGGTACCCTTCACCACTCCGTCCCATCTTTCTAAGACTTAATGAAACAAAGTTGGGTTTTTTTCACTGCTTTCCACAAGTGTATTCCTAAGTCAGATTTCTGTCCACACAACTCCCGTGAAAAGGCTCTCCCAAATGTCTTCAAAGGCACCCCGTCCTCAAACTCAATTTTCTATTTTAGTGCTCACTATCCTTGAGTTCTGCATGAGTTTACACTGCTATCTCTCTCTTCTCCTTTAAGTCTGGAGAAGCCATATTCTCCTGGTTCTCCTCTCAGGGAGACTGGTCTCTGTGTACAGCATCTGACTCTTCCTAGCCTAACCCTGAATGCACGTGATCCTCAGACAGGTGTCCTATTTTAGACATTCTCCTTAAAAAACAACCCATTCAAATCATAGCTTGACTATCTCTATCACAGAGGTGGCTCCTATATCAGGATTTTTCCACTACGAGGGAGATAAAACCAAACTAAAACTGACTTAAGTAAAAGAGATTTATTGGCTTGTGTAACTGAACATACACTTCAAGCACAGTTTGATCTAGGTCTCCAAAAATGTCTCCGGAACTTGGTTTCTCTTTCTCCATATATCTTAGCTTCATCTTATTATTAATTGCTCCCTTCTAGATTAGTCTCCCCTTGTAGTCTCTAAATAGCTATAAGTATCTCACACTTCCAGGATAAATCCAAGGAATATTATCCAAACCTTCCCAAATGAAATGTTTCCTTGTCCAATGTTCCACTTACCCTCAAATCTTACCTTACAATTCCCCACTACTTTGTCCTCTCTTCAATGCTTTAAGGTATCATTTTTAAAAACATTTTATCCAGTATAACTTACTATTTTCATAAAAACTAGCCCACCATTACGGGAAATAAAATTGCCCTTGTCAATTTAAAATTCAGAGAGGGTTGGCAGTAGTTAAATTTAATCTTTATTGTATTTTTTCCATTACCATTTAGTCGCCTTACAACCCCCTCTCCCAAGCAATCACCACACTGTTGTTTTCTAATTATTGATTCATAGTTCAGATTTTCCATTATAGACTAATTTGAAGACAGGGATCTTATTTTCTTTAACTTTGCATTTTCCATAGTACTTGAAATGAAATATTGCATATATTAAGTCTGCAATGAATAACAGTTTAAACAAAAATAAACTAGTGAGAACACTCTAATTAGTTCAAGGTTACTGCTCTAGTTTAGAAAAACCTGAGGAAATTTTCAGATTCTCAACAGCAGCAGAAAATTAAACAATAGCCAAAAATATTTCATAGTTCAGACTCTGATTGTTAGCCTAACTCTCCATAAGACAAAGAATTTTGGCATTTGGATAAAATGTAACTGGGAGACATTCCACAAAGAGAAGGCATTAATCCTATAAGTGGTTGTGGGAAAAACCTTTGAAGACTTTGGAAAAATCTCCTTTCCACCAACCTCCTTTCAAGACACACCCTTTGCTGCGGAGGCTGCTGTCTCTTGTATGGGTCTCCTCCTCAATTGTGGAGACCTGCATTAGTTTGCTAGGGCAGCCATACTAAAGAAACACAAACCAAATGGTTTAAACAACAGAATTGTAATGTCTCACAGTTCTGGAATCTTTTTCATTTTAAATATATTTATTGATTATGCTGTTACAGTTGTCCCATTCCCCCCCCCACTCTACTCCATCCTGCCCACCCCCTCCCTCCCACATTCCCCCCCTATAGTTCATGTCCATGGGTCATACTTATAAGTTCTTTGGCTTCTACATTTCCTACACTATTTTTACCCTCCCCCTGTCTATTTTCCACCTATCATCTATGCTACTTATTCTCTGTATCTTTCCCCCCTCTCCCCCTCCCACTCCCCTATTGACAACCCTCCATGTGATCTCCATCTCTATGGTTCTGTTCCTGTTCTAGTTGTTTGCCTAGTTTGCTCTTGTTTTTGTTTTAGGTGTGGTCATTAATAACTGTGAGTTTGCTGTCATTTTTACTGTTCCTATTTTTGATCTTCTTTTTCTTAGGTAACTCCCTTTAACATTTCATATAATAAGGGCTTGGTGATGATGAACTTCTTTAACTTGACCTTATCTGAAAAGCACTTTATCTTCCCTTCCATTCTAAGTGATAGCTTTGCTGGATACAGTAATCTTGGATGTAGGTCCTTGCGTTTAATCTTGGGTAATGTAATTATGATGTGCCTTGGTGTGTTCCTCCTTGGGTCCAGCTTCTTTGGGACTCTCTGAGCTTCCTGGGCTTCCTGGAAGTCTATTTCCTTTGCCAGATTAGGGAAGTTCTCCTTCATTTTTTGTTCAAATAAGTTTTCAGTTTTTTGTTCTTCCTCTTCTCCTTCTGGCACCCCTATAATTCGGATGTTGGAATGTTTCAAGATGTCCTGGAGGTTCCTAAGCCTCTCCTCATTTTTCCGAATTCTTGTTTCTTCATTCTTTTCTGGTTGGATGTTTCTTTCTTCCTTCTGGTCCACACCATTGATTTGAGTCCCAGTTTCCTTCTCATCACTATTGGTTCCCTGTACATTTTCCTTTGTTTCTCTTAGCATAGGCTTCATTTTTTCATCTAGTTTTCTAACAAATGCAACCAATTCTGTGAGCATCTTGATAACCAGTGTTTTGAACTGTGCATCCGATAGGTTGGCTATCTCTTCCTCACTTAGTTGAATTTTTTCTGGAGCTTTGAAGTGTTCTGTCATTTGGGCCTTTTTTTTTTTTTTTTTTTTTTTTGTCTTGGCGTGGCTGTTACTTTAAAGGGCGGAGCCTTAGGTGTTCCCCGGGGCGGGATAATGCTGGTCACTGCGCTGTGATGCTGTACGTGGGGGAGGGGCCGAGAGGGAATAATGGCACCCGCCTCACTCTCCTCAGGCTTTCAATCTTTCACTCCGATACCCACAATCAAACTGGTCCCCTCTGGTGCTGGTTCCCGAGTGGGTGGGCTTGTGCACGCCCCAGGCCCCTGTGGGTCTCTCCAACAACCTCTCCTGTGAGGCTGGGAGTCTCTCCTGCTGCCGCCCCAACCCCCACGGGCGTTTTCAATCAGAGGTTTGAGGCTTTATTTCCCACGTGCGGGAGCCCTGGTTTGTGTGGTCTGCTTCGCTCCCCGCAGTTTGTCCGGTTTATCTGTGTGCAAATGTGGTGCCTCGGGGTGCTACCCGACACTCTGCCTGCCCCATTCTCCACCACTCTGAGTCCGGCCCTCTCGGTTTATCTGCACGAATGTGGGGTCACAGGGTCTGCTAGTGGTCAGACTGCCTGCCCGTTCGTCCCACACTCTGGCAGTCTCAGTCCCACCACAGCCACGTGAGTCCTCTCCACCCCGGTGCCCATCTCTGCCCTTCCTACCGGTCTGGATGAATGTTTATTTTCTATTTCCTTGGTGTTGGTCCCCTTGCCGTTCGATTCTCTGTCAGTTCTGGTTGTGTGAGGAGGCGCAGTGTGTCTACCTACGCCGCCATCTTGGTTCTCCACAGTTCTGGAATCTAACTGCTCAAAATCAAAGTGCCAGTAGGGTTAGTTCTTTCTGAGGGTTGTGAAGAAGAATCTGTTCCATGCCTCTCACCTAACTCCTGAAGGTTGCTAGACGCCTTTGGCATTTCATGGCTCATAGAAGCATCATTCTCATCTCTGTCTTCATCTTCCCATGGTGCTCTTTGTATGTGTGCATATGTATCTCCAAATTTCCTCTCTTATAAGGACAACAGTCACATTGGATTAGGGTCCACCTTTCTCCAGTATCACTTCATCTTAACTAATTATACCTGCGGTGATCCTATTTCCAAATAAAGTCATACTCTGAGGTTCTGTTGGTGTATTAATCAGGGTTCTCTAGAGAAATAGAACCAATTATATATATGAATATTTATTACAGGACTTGGCCACATAGTTATGGAACCCAAGAAGTCCCACAATCTGCCATCTGTAAGCCAGAGATCTGGAAGGCTGGTGATATAAATCAGTGTGTCTGAAGGCCAGAGAAGCAGGGGAGCCCATGGTGTAATTCCCAGTCCAAAGTCAAAGGTTTGAGAATCCGGACCTCTGATATCTGAGAAGATAGACGTTCCAGCTCAAGAATTGGCTGTTACCTTCCCACATTAGTGAGGGTGGAATGCTTTACTCGGTCTACTGAATCAAATCTCTTCCAGAAACATCCTCACAGATGAACCCAGAAATACTGTTACCAGCTATCTGGGAATCTCTCAATACAGTCAAGTTGACACATAAAATTAGCCATCACAGAATGAGAATGTCAATGTATGCTTTTGGAGGGCTAAAGAAGAGGAGGATACAATATAAATCCATATAAGACTTAGAATGTCTAGAAAAGACTTTTTTAAATCTATCTCAAGTTTAGTACTTGAAACTTCTTTTCTCACTACAGGACTCATACATATTTAAGACCAGTAGTGCCTGGGGCTCAGAGATAACTGTAGTGTGTTTTGTCTGGGGGTCAGCAGCCCATGTGCAGGGATGACATACATACTTCCCAGACCTGCAGGCCTTCTGCCCTTGGCTCACCAGAAGAACGTTTAGAGGAGCACTCTCACTCCTCTGCCCCTTCACTGACACTAGGAACCACGTCTTCACTATTTGCAGAAAATAGTCGCATTATACCAAAAATTTATACACTCCTGTGCATACCACCCAACTTTTTAGTGAACTAGGCTTCTCAGTGTGAGTCACAAAAGGCCTGTCACAGTGTTCTCTGCGATCACCAGATACAGGTTTCCAGGTCGAAATGTAAGGGGGACTCAAGATCTAGAGGTCAATAATTTCATCTCTTTGACACATGTCTAACTGTAAAGGAAGTACATTCTGCAGAAGACTGACTGCAGGGTTCGATCACGTAGAAAGCACATTGGCAACTAATTTCTGCTTTGAGCACAGTTTTGTTTTGAAATTTGTGATTCTGTTATTGCAGAATCCAAGCATACTTTGGTGAAATGACCAATGGCACCCAGATCTACATACTAGAAAAAATAAATACTTAACCAAAAGGCAATGTTGCCATGACCAGACTTGAAATGCCTCTGATGGGATCATTTCCGATGCCTCCCCACTGGATGCACTATGGAAGTTTAAGAGTAGTACAGCCTTACTGTCTCCTCCTCGTGCATGTGTCTCCTCCACAGGACTCTCCTAGTCCCTGAATGGGACCTGCACTATGACACATCTGTGCCTTTGCTCAAGTTGTTCACTCCCTGGAAGGCCCTCCACTCTTCTTCCAACATCTCCACAGCTCTGTGTGTAGAACATTTCAGACTTATCTTTAACAACAATCTTTTAAACTCACCTATATAGATACTTCCCCAGCACTCCCATGCAGGGTCATTGTTCTTCCTTTGAAATCCAAATAAATTGTTACTTGAGTGATGGCACATGATTGCACATGGCTCCACCTCACCAGATAGCTGGTGAACACTCACCAATATTTGAACAGAACTAGACAATCAGATAAGATTTCTCTATTCTTACCAAACATCTCCCTCTGCACAGGCTTTGGGGAAAATTTCAAGGGCTAGTCTGTCTCTGATTTTCTGCCCAACCACAGGGCCCTCAGACCAACCCAGATCACTAGTGCGCTAAAGTGCTTTATGCCAGGAGCTTGCCCTTTTTTGTAAAGCTACCTATCCTGTTTTGTGCAGAGACCTCATCTACCCGTGATTACTTCATCAGGGAAGGCATCATGTTAATATGTAGTAAATGTGCCATTTTCCATAGAAGTTTCTACACAAGCAGGTATTTGTTTACTCTTCAAATCCTATTCAGAAAGTAGTGTGCTGGCATTTCTCCCTAATCAGCTGCGATTGTTCTTAAGCATTCGTTCACTATATTTACAAGTTTGCAGCTGCAGTAAAACCTGCATGCTTTGGGATTTTTCAGACTGCTTTCCATACTTAATTATTGTGCAAGATATAAAAGCTGCACCTGGTTGTAGAATTGTAAATATCTCAGTGAATGTGATTTTAGAAACAAGGGGAATATATTTGGGCTTAATGGAGGTACCTAGATGATATCATTACCTTAGGTAAAACTGTCCTTAGTAAAGCAATCTTAAGTTCTCTAAGGTTAAAGACCCTATAACGTTCTCTGTGCCAGGGAAGGTTTTTCCATACCGTCTTTCCAGAAAGACAAGTGTGGACTGAGGGCTGACAAGGGAGGCTGGAGACCTGGATTTTAGTCCTGGCACTAGCATATACCAGGCACTGCATGATTTAAACACATGGCACTCATTTGGGTCTCAGATTCCTCACAAACAAATCAAGAATTTGACTCTATGCTACTTAAGTTTATGTGATAGAGTCTGTTGGAAGGGACCATTGTTTCATTCAAGAAACTGAAAGCCAACTATTTAAAGCAATAAAAGAGAGATGATGATTAATTTTTCTAGACTTCAATTATTAAAATTGAGATATTTATTATATTTACTCATACTCTGCATTATTTCAGAAGTGTATTTCATAAATTTCTTTATTTTATAAAATTACTAACAAGGATATTAAACATCCATTTTATCATCATTGACAGCTTTCTTATCACATTATATTGTTTAATACAGTCCACCGTTGTCCATGGTTGCTTCTTCTAAGTTCCAGTTACTCACAGTCAACTGCAGTCTGAAAATATGAAAAGAAAATTTCCAGAAATAAATAATTCATAAGATTCAAATGGTGTTCCCTTCTGAGTACAGTGATGAGAACATGTATCCTCAAGCTACATCCTGCCTGGAGTGGGAATCATCCCTCAATCCAGTGTGTCCATGCTGTAGATACTCTCTGCCCCTTAGCCACTTAGTAGCTACCTTAGTTATCAGCTCAGTGACAGAGAGCACATTCACAGAACTTTTATTACACTGTATCACTATAATTGTTGTATTTTATGATTAGCTGTTGTCAATCTCTTACTGTGCCTGACTTATAAGTTAAACTTGATCACAGGTATGTATGTATAGGAAAAACCCAGTATGTATAGGGTTCGGTACTATCCCCTGACTCAGACATCCAGTAGGAGTCTTGGAACATATCCTCCATGGATGAGGGGGGACTAGTGTGTTGAATTTAATCATTAAAGTTGGGAAGTGAAGGGATTAAAATTTTAATACATTTATAAGTGAATTGCTTTATTCACTGATAGATTTAAAATTTCTGACTGAAAAGTCTTCTCCTTTATTTTAATATTATGAAAATGTTGCTGTTGCTGCATACATTTCTTCAATCTTGTTTCACTTACAAATGTTAGGTAGAGGTTAAATTTGGGACCTCCTTTTAGTTGAGGAAAAAGGCCTTGACTCTTTCTTTAGCAGTTTCACTGACATTGTCTTGTAGGGGCTCATCCACTTGACAATTACCATGAAAATTTTGTAATAGCTGGGGCCAGGCAGGTCATTTTTTCCTGTGAAAGATCTTTGGAGGTCAGGACAGTTATTTTTGTCACCAAATGTGTTAAAATTACAACTGAGTTGGGAGTTGGCAGGCTTACTTTGGCCTTAGATCAGGGGTGCCAAACTCATTTTCACCAGGGGCCACATCAGCCTCGCAGTTGCCTTCAAAGGGCCGAATGTAATTTTAGGGCTGTATACATGTAACTACTCCTTAACAGTTAAGCAGGAGCTCGGCGCTGCCGCTGGGATGAAACAAGGACGAGGGCCTTGTGTTTGCCACCTGTGCCTTGGATGATAGGATGACCAGTAATGATGAAGAATCTACAGCCTTCCAATACAGAAAATCATTCCTTAATAAGCATTTAGCTTTCCTTTGGTTGTTTTATTGAATTTCCTTGGGAAATTTTCTTCAGACTATAGGACTATTACAGAACCATTTTCATTTTTTATGATAATACACTGTAGGTAATTTATAAAATGAAGGTTCAGTCAAGTATCCTTAGCAAGATTTTGGGATTAAAATTAATTATTCAAACAGCCTTGATCTCAAATTTAATTAGATATGAATAATCTACGTGTTTGAAAGAAAAATTTATATCTGCTTTGGATATTTCGTTTATATTTTCATTCCTTTTCATGTCTCAGGTGACACAACTGTATTTGTACACTCCTTGGGTGACACAGGCCCCAGACCTTCTTCCATACAGTGAAGCAGAACCAAATGCACTGGGAAAAGTCATGGCAAATGAATAAAAATTGTCCTTTTAGGGAAGATTCCTAACATTTTAGTAGCATCATTATGAAACATTTCTAAGAGAACTCGGAGCACTTAACAGTAGACTCAACAGATTTTCTGAAGTCAGATTATCTGTATTCAAGTCTTGGCTCTATTTATTCTCTGTACAACTTTCAGCAAGCTATTTAACATCTCTGTGCCATTCTTTCATCCTCAATTAATAGGGACATTAATAATCCTGATCTCACAGTGTGTTTTGGGCTGAACTGTGTCCCCCCAAATTCATATTTTGAAATCCTAATGCCCCAGTGCTTTAGAATGTGACTATTTGGAAATGGGGCCATCAAATAGGTGATTGTTTTTAATGCAACTATTACTGTGGGCCCTAATCCAATCTCACTAGTATGTTTATAAGAAAAGGAAATGTGGACACACTGAGGGACACCAAGGATGAGCACACAGAGGAAAGGTCATGTGAAAAACTAGCAAGAAGTCAACTGTCTGCAAGCCAAGCAGAAGGGTCTCAAATAAACCAATCCTGCTACCACCAGAATCTTGACCTCTAGCCTCTAGAACTGTGAGAAAATGAATCTTTGTTGTTTAAGTCACACTATTTGACAGCTCTAGCAAACCAATATGCAAGATATCATGAGGGATAATAGGGGTTCATGAGCTTCACTAGTATCATTTGGTTTATAAGATTCATTATTTATACTTCTCACTTACATGTTCTAAATCTGTCAGAAACATGAGATACAATTCTACTAATTAAATCATTCTACTCTACCAATACTTATGTGTCCTCTGCAAGCCATTTACCATCTCTGAGTTTCATTTCCAAATCCAGAAAATGGGGAGACTATATTCTTTAATCTCTAGGGAAATCATGTTCATCTGAAATTAGTGATTTCAGTGGATTCGAGTTTGATGAAAGCAGCGACTCTAAGGAGTATGGTTTTGCTCCAGCAACAAGCACTTAGATCTGGACTGGGAAGAGGGTCAGAAAGAATGATTGTCCTGCTTACTTGCCAGCTTGGGGAGAGGACTCTGGCACCCCTGCAAAGCCTCCAGCCCCCAAGTCTAAGAGGGAGACAAGTAAAAGAGGCTGCACAACATATTCCACTCAGGCAAACAACAAAATCAATTTGGGGTTGAACAGAGTAGATGAAATTTCATAGACAATCCCTGAATGACATCAAATATCAAAAAAGAACCATAGCCTAATACATATAAATAAATAAATAAGACTTGTAAATTAATTTAGGAGCCACAGCTAGCATTTTAGAAACAGAAGGACATGGACTAAGAGACAAGAGAATATGGAGAACAGATGACAAAAATAAAGCATTTTATAAATAGCCATCATGTACAATGCATGGATTTAATATCCAATATATTTATTTTTTAATGTTTTATTGATTATGCTATTACTATTGTCCCATTTTCCTCCCTTTATTCCCCTCTGCCCTGCATACCCCCTCCCACCCCTTTAGTTCATGTCCATGGGTCGTACATATAACATCTTTGGCTTCTACATTTCCTATACTCTTCTTAACCTCCCCCTGTCTACTTTCTACCTACCATTTATGCTACTTATTCCCTGCACCTTTTCCTTTTTTCTCCCCCTCCCTGACACTGCTGATGACCCTCTGTGTGATCTCCATTTCTGTGATTCTGTTCCTGTTCTAGTGTTTGCTTAGTTTGTTTTTGTTTTAGGTTCAGTTGTTGATAGTCGTGAGTTTGTTGTCATTTTACTGTTCATATTTTTTACCTTCTTTTTCTTAGATAAGTCCCTTTAAAATTTCATGTAATAAGGGCTTGGCGATGATGAACTCCTTTAACTTGACCGTATCTAGGAAGTGTTGGGAACCACCCTGCCTGCCTGGTTTCAGAAGCTGTAACCCCCCATGGCTAAGGCTGAGAAAGAGACCTTGGGACCATAAGCCACTAAGGAGACAAAACTTTTCTTCCTGGCAGGGGTGCCACTTCTGCCCCCTTTTACTTCACCCTGCTTGGCCCTGGGGCGGATGACTGGTTAGCCAATGATGGGTAAGATTCCTCAAGAGAGGGATGACCTAAAACAGTCATGGTCATGAAGGGGCCCTCAGGGAAGGACTTGGGGGGCTATAAAAAATGGGGGGGTTGGACCCACACCCCTCTGCTTTGACATAGTCTGAGTCCTCATTCTGTCTGTAAGAAGTCTCCTAATCTCTTGGCTGCCTTACTTCCCTTGCCTGACTTAAGCCTGAAAAAATGCCAGAGGTTGGTACAGCCCTGGGCAGGAATGGGCGGTTCCCTGGGGTGATCAGGCCTAAGAAAGAATGCATAAAATCCTATGAAAACTGCTTTGCTAAGAATGTCGTCAATATTCTGATAAGGGTCCAAGCATGACATGAGTTTGTTTCCCAAAGTTTTATGGCCCTTTAGCTAACTGACCCTGACTCAGAATAAGCCCTCAGAGTTCTTTGTTTGTTATCTATTGTTTATCCTTACTGCCTGACAATGATTGATGAGCTTTACCTGTATTCCTGTGCAAACTGAACCCAATAAAAGCCCACTGAGGAACAGGCTCCTGGCCCTTCTCCTTTGAAAGATTGGCCACCTTTCTTCCCCAAGCACATCATGTCTTGGCAGACTTATTCTCATCCATGGCGGATGTGGGGGGGGGGGGGCTCTGCCAGTAGAGCCCCCCCACAAGGAAGCACTTTATCTGTCCTTTGATTCTAAATGATACCTTTGCTGGATAGAGTAATCTTGGAATATCCAATATATTTAACTGTGCCTGTGTATCTTGACTTCTTCCTGGAATAAGATGTATTATTGGAAAATTAGACAAAAAATTGGCTCAAATGAAGGAAACCTATATGCATTTGGTTTACATTTTAGCACATTTTAAATTGCCTTTCACATAAATAAAAATAATTAAAATAATTAATACACTCACAGGGAGGCCCCAACTCTTGCCCAACAGACAGAGCAACCCCTTGTGTTGTACATATCTGCCATTCTCCCTGCAAGGCAAGGAGGCCAGACCATGAAGGACCCTCCCAGAAACTTTTTGAGAGTCCCAGGGTGTGGAGCTCGGAGGCCCAGTCCCTTCCCCAGTGTGGGAAAAAATAAAAATAAAAATAAATAATTACTATATATATATATATATATATAACGCAAGTAATGAGCATAATATGCAGAGATTAATTTTTTATTCAAATTTTCAAATTTAACCCTGGAAGATCAACATAAGCTCTGAGCTGCACACTTAGTTATTCTTCAACAATTTTAATTTAGAAGCTATCTGGCTCTTCTGAAAATATCATTCCAATTTTTTTTCTGTATAGTGAGTATGCATTTGGGAAATCTTGCTTCCCAAGCAAGCTCTCAGAGGTGTCCACTTGCAAACCATTTCTGCTCCATCGCTGTAGAGAAAAATTTAATGTTATCTGTAGACCTAGCAGTTATTAGCTGAGGAATCAATTACTCCTGAGACATTTCATCCTCCTTCCCTGGCTACCCAAAGCATAATTGCTGCTAAGCAGAAATGAAGCCCAGCTCCAGCTCTCTCCAGATGGTTCAGGATATTTTATCAATGGAAAAAATTAAAAGCAGAGATAAGGGAAGGGAGAAAGCAGGAACAACTGTAAACAGCATAAACAATAAAAATAAGGACTTCTGGCCAAGAAGGAGGTGTATGTAGATACGCTTGGCTTCTTCACAAAACCAAAAGAATGACAACAACAAATTTAAAAACAAAAAACAACCAGGACTGCCAGAAAGTCAAACTGGAAGTCCAACGAACAAGGAATTAAAGAAGAAACATTCATCCAGACTGGTAGGAGGGGTGGAGAAGACACATGGCAAGGTGACAGACAGGGTGGGCAAGGTGGTGGCTGGCAGACTGCACGGTCCCACATTCATGTACAGATAAACCAGGAGGAACAACTGGGGAGCAAGACAGACCGTGCAGCCCAGGGGTCCAGCACAGGAAACTAAAGCCTCAAATCCTATGGCTATAAACATCCGTAGGGGTTGCGGTTGTGGGAGAAACTCCCTGCCTCACAGGAGAGTTCATTGGAGAGACCCACAGTGTCCTAGAACATGCACAAACCCACCCACCTGGGAATCAGCATCAGAGGGGCCTAATTTGCTTGTGGGAAGCAGGGGAAGTGACTGAAAGTGGGCAAGAGCTGAGCAAGTGGAATTGTTCCCTCTCTGACCCTTCCTCCACATGCACGGCCACAATGCAGCAACATGGGTTGCCCCACCCTGGTGAATAACTAAGACTCCACCCCTTACAACATAACAGGTGCACTGAGACAAAGAAATATGGCCCAAATGAAAGAAAAACTCCAGAAAAAGAACTAAGCAATGAGAAGATAGACAACTTGTCAGATGCAGAATTCAAAACACTGGTAATCAGGATGCTCACAGATATGATTGAGAATGGATGCAAATAGAAGGAGAAGTGAAGGCTATGCAAAGTGATAAAGGAAATATACAGGGAGCTAACACTGAAGGGAAGGAAACTGGGACTCAAATCAATGATTTGGTACTGAAGGAAGAAATAAACATTCAACTGGAACAGAATGAAGAACAAAAAATTTTTTTAATGAGGAGAGGCTTAGGAACCTCTGGGACAACTTTAAATGTTCCAACATCCAAATCAGAGGGGTGCCAGAAGGAGAAGAGGAAGAAGAAGAAATGGAAAACGTATTTGAAAACATAATGAAGGAAAATTTCCCCAATCTGGCAAAGGAAATAGACTTCCAGGAAGTCCAGAAAGTTCAGAGAGTCCCAAAGAAATTGGACCCGAGGAGAAACACACCAGGACACATCATCATTAAATTACCCAAGATTAAAGATAAGAAGGGAATCTTAAAAGCAGCAAGAGAAAAGGACACAGTTACCTACAAAGGAGTTTCTGTAAGACTATCAGCTGATTTCTCAAAAGAAACCTTGCAGGCAATAAGGGACCGGAAAGAAATATTTGAAGTCATGAAAAGCAAGGACCTTCATCCAAGATCACTCTATCCAGCAAAGCTATCATTTAGAATGGAAGGCAGATAAAGTGCTTCCCAGATAAAGAGGTAAAGGTAAAGGAGTTCATCATTACCAAGCCCTTATTATATGAAATGTTAAAGGGACTTATCTAAGAAAAGGACAAAGATCAAAACTATAAACAGTAAAATGACAACATATTCACAACTATAAACAACTAAACCTAAAAACAAAAACAAACTAAGCAAACAACTAGAACAGGAACAGAATCACAGAAATGAAGATCACATAGAGGGTTATCAGCAGGGAGGGGGAGGGGGAGAGAGGGGAAAAAGTACAGGGAATAAGAAGCTTAATTGGTAGGTAGAAAATAGGCAGGGGGAGGTTAAGAATAGTACAGGAAATGTAAAAGCCAAAGAACTTTATGTACGACCCATGGACATGAATTAAGGGGGGAAATGCTGGTGGGAGAGGATTGCAGGGTGGAGGGGGATAAAGGGGAGGAAAAAAATGGGACAACTGTAATAGCATAATCAAGAAAATATACTTAAAAATAAAAATAAAATCATAAAAATAATAAATGCTTTTTAAAATAAACTTAATTTTTATGTAGTTAAAACAAAAGAATATGTGTAACTCATATGAAATGTATGAGTTACCCTTTCTAATCTGGGTAAAGAAATAACATTCTAGAGCTAAAGATTTATACATATATATTTCTTTCATTTTATTTTATTTTTTATTGTTGTTCGAGTACAGTTGTCTCCATTTTCCCCCATCACTCCCCCTGGCCCCAGCCACCCCCACTCCCCACCCTTGATCCTACCACTCTTTGGTTTTGTCCATGTGTCCTTTATACATGTTCATGAAAACCCTTCCCCCTTTTTCCCCTATTATCCCCTCCCACCTCCCCTCTGGTTACTGTCAGTTTGTTCTTAATTTCACTGTCTCTGGTTATATTTTGCTTGCTTGTTTCGTGGATTAGGTTCCACTTATAGGTGAGATCATAGGTGCCCATTAGTAAATGAGTGGATCAAAAAAATGGTGTACATTTACACAATAGAATACTACACGGCAAAAAAAAAGAAGGAACTCCAACACTTTGCAACAGCATGAATGGATCTGGGGAGTATTATGCTAAGTTAAATAAGCCAGGTGGTGAAAGATATATATATATTAAATATACATATAGTCAAATATATATATATATTATATATATATAAAGTCTACTACCTCTGAGTAAAATAAAAACATACTTTTCCTGTGGTGGAACTGAGGCTCATGGAATTTAACTCAAGACAGACCCAGGGCTCTGCTACTTCTGAACAAGTCTCTGAAGCTCAGTTTTCCATCTATTAAATGGGGACCTCCTTCAGAGGCTGTTGTTGGGGTAACATGCAATAATACATGACACAGAATGTTCATTACTGTAGAGTAACTAGTAGCTAGAACTCAGTACCCAAACATTGTCTTTGCTCTAGCTGCCAATATCAGTTAAAGCACAAAGGGAGGTGCTTTGAGAGTGGAGAAAAAGAAGTAACACTCAGCAGGGTAATCAAGAGAGGCTCCTGAGCACAACGCATGGGACTGAAAATGAGAGAAGGAAGAAGCAGGGCACAGGCAGGAGCAGGCCCACAAGAAAGCACATCATATCTGCATACAGGTGCCATGGGGTACAGTGCGAGCCATGGCAGGTTAGCCATCCAGACAGCCCCCAGATCCAGCCATCTGTCATACCATGGGCATGTCTCCATTTATAAATGGGAAGTCCTCGCCCTTGCAGTATATATTTGCTGTCCAAATTGTGCAAATTTGTGGGCTCATCCCAGTAAGATCTGTGCCAACCAAATGCCAGTTATGCAATTAGGCAGTTTTTGATAATACCAAGATATTAGAGCTGGAATAATAAAGAATAATTACTACCATTTATTTAACACCTATTCTCTGTCAGGCATTTTATATCCATATTCAATCAAATATTTATGGAGTATGCACATTGGTGTCACAAGTGTGAGGATAGTCCCTAACACCATCCCTGAGTCTGCAGCACTCAGAGATCAGGGGGTACCTGGACCAGTAAACAGGCAAGTATAACACCGTGTGATGAGTGCTGAGACAGGGACACTGAGGGCCCCTAACCACACCTGGGGCTCAGCGAACACTTCCCAGAGGAGGTGCTCCATGCTGAGGGCTGACAGAAGAAGAGCACAAGGAGGACTCTAAGGCGCACTCAACAGAGCAAGACTGAGATGAGAGGGAGGACAGGAGATCTAAGAAGTCGGAACCTTCATTGGGCAGAAGCAACAAGTTCAGGGTAGGATGGGGAGAAATGAAGGTGGAGAGGGCATGAAGGCCTGGGATGTCTCGGCTCCATCTCAAGAGCAGTGGAAAGCTACTAAAACATTATAAAAAATATATTCAAAGTTGATTCCAGTTTGATTCCCGGTCAGGGCACATGCTTGGGTTGCGGTTGGGTCTTTGAAAGATCACTCTGGCCGCAATGTAAACAATGAAAGGGGTGGGGGCAAAAGTAGTCCTGAGGTTGGAGAGAAGTGAGAGTCTCTAAGACTGGTAGAGATGGGGTTAGGAATGGGGTTTGTGAGGAAGAGAGGAGAACCGAGAATAAGGCCCCAGGCTCTGGCTTGAGCAATTAGGTGGCTGTTAGGATAGAAAATAAGCAGATAAGCAAGATTCAGTTAATCTTCACCATAACATTATGAAGTAAAAATTGTTATTCCCATTTTACCCATGAAAAAAACAAGGCTCAGAGAGATTAAACTAAAAGTGCAAGATCACACAGCAGATAAATAGAGTTACCATTCATTCTGCTTCACCATGCTGAAAATATCATTCCGGACTCCCTGGCTCAACTTCTTCCTCTGACTGAGAGCTACTGGAGGCTCTGGGAGGGCATATCACTCATCCAAGTTTGAACTAAGCTACTAGAAATCAGCCCTTCCCTGGAGCCTGAATCTTCTAGCTCCCAAAAGTACCAGAGCATCCCTCAGATACCATTTATCACTGGTGCTTTTCTCTGTAACAGAAGAGATGGGGCAGCCATGGACAGTCTAGAGGGTCAAGGGCATTCCTGGAAGGGGTCATGGTTACAGGTGCAGCTTGGGGAGTGTCAGGATTCCCCAACCACATCTTCTCTCTAGGGTTACTAACATTCAAATATTCAATCATTTACTGAGATATACTGAAGTATCTCTCTAAAAAATGCCTGCTGCTGATTCCCATCTCCTGAGAGCAGATACCACAGGACACAGTCAAGCCTAGGTTTCCTCTGGGAATTGCTTCTTTGCCCCTCCATGCTAATAGCTAACAACAGGTCTGAAACATAGGCTGTGAGGCAAATGACATGCACCCTTCCACGTACCTTGACCATGAGGAAGGGCACAATTTAAGAAATAAAGTTTTGGGATTGGACAGACTAGGCTCAATTCCTGGCTTTGCCATCCCTAACTTAGTGACCTTATTAGGTAAATTCTTAACATTAGGCAAGTTCCTAAAATGGAGTAATATTTTACATGTTCTTTTGAATGTCCCACAGTGCTTCTCACATAGCAAGCATTAATAAATGGTGGCTATTATAGTTATTAGTCTATACTATGCATTAATATACATTTAAATACTCCAAATGTTTATATTCTGTCATTTTATATTATTATACATACTGTAACTTGTATTAATTATAATAGAATTGACAGCATGAAAGGAAACAGCCAGTCACAGAGGGCCCAGTGGGAAGAGGTGTGGCCCCTGCCCTTTCCCTGGCCTTGGTATAGTGGGCAGTGAGGCTGAGGTTCAGTGTCAGGACGGTCTAGTTGCTCCCCAGGCTATGACCTTCCAGGACCTCTTCGGCATCCGTCCCTCCCTCCCAGGCCTCACAACTCAGTGTTATTCCTGATTCCAACCCTCAGCCAGTCACTCTGTGGGTGGATGCCTACCTTGCCTCCCTCCCTGATGGACCGAATTCTGGGACTACTGAAACTCAGCTCTGGTCCTTCAGATCTCTCCCCTCAGGAGAGGTGAAGCATTGGGCTACACAGACAAGCTCAGTGGGCAGTCCCATGACCTCATCAATTTTCTACACTCTGTAGGCTTCTGTTTACCATCTGAAAAAGGAGCTCATAACAACCTTAGAATGGTGCTGAGTACTAAACACAAAACTCTTAACGGTGTCCTCCACACCTGGTGTGTATTCGGCAAACGTTAACTAGTCTTATTAGCTTATTTAATCTCCTTTAACAGGCTTGTATTTCAGAAGAACAGAAGGCAATGAGGTTTTATTATGCATTTTAAAAATGGAAATAACTTCTTAATGCTGATACTCTTTTTCTACCAAATAAAGCACAGGAACTTTCACTCCACATTAGCTGGAACTTTCCACTTTTCATAAAGCCTAACTAATTAGCTCCCCCTCATCGGTAGCCTGCAGAAGTGTAGGGCACCTGGCAAAAGATATGGTAGGTCATACAGCCCTAGCACACAATGAGGGCTTCATAAATGATTACTGAATAAGCAAACAAATCAATGTGTAGTTTTAAAACAGTGAGACAGAAATGAAATGATTTAGCCAAGATCAAGGACCCCTTCCATAATAAGGCTAGGACTAAAATTCATGATCTAATATTTAGTTTGATATTTAGCCCTGTCTTTAACTGGCACATCAGTTCTTGGCTCTAAAACCCACAGTCAGAAGAAAATGGAAATTGGACAATGCATTTCCTTTAGCATCAATTGTTTTGTTATCGCTAAGCACTATTTAGTTGGTTCCATAGATCCTGGAGAACATTGACTTTTTGATCTGAAGTAGATCTTAATTCTCTCTGTCCTTTTTCTAAAACAAATGCAAGGAACCACTTCCTTGCTCTAGTGTTTCTTCCACCATCTGAAATAAGCCCTTGAAATCCACTTTGGTGAACACGCACTGTCATTTATCTGTATTTTGTTCAGTGGTTTGAGATCTCTTAATGAAGACAGTTTTTGCAATATTCATTTTTCACTTCTTTGAGCTCCAATTTATTTCCTCCTCTGCTCCTGATAATTTTCATAACTGTCTCAGGCCTCCTTCTTCACAGTTCTTTTGTATTTTGTAAGCATCCCATGTGTGTCCGAAGTTGTTCTTTATTTCCCGTCGCCACCAGATGGTTTTCTACTGTTCCTTTATACCGTTGTTATAATTGCTCCTTTTATTTCTATAGTCAGTCTTTCTAACTCCTTTTATGTCTAGACAGATGTGGTTTTGCTCTGTCACCCTGAAATGATGAATGGATCAGGATGAGATGATATTTCCCTAACAAGACAACTTGCTCTTTTTCTGAGATTAGTTTGGAAATCCATGAACCATGTCCATAAAACAATAAGAATGAAATTGAATTAAGCAGTTCCATTTGTTTGGGCAATTTTCCCCCTTATTCATATTTATTCTCATCTTCAAAAAACTAAAAATTAGGTATTTACTTGTTACTGAAACTAAATTATTTTCCTGATTATACCAGATTCTTTTTCATTTAATTATTTTGTTTTAACTACTCAGGATCTTTCTCAAAATAAACCGGTAATGAGGTCCAAGCCTTGTAGCTACAACTGTGTAACATGGTGGACCAGTGGCTTCCCCTCCCCTCTGCCACCTGGGCACTCTACCGTGGCAGGATGCTGTGAGAACTGGGCCATAGCCAGTGTCCATAAAGTTTTGATGGAGGCCAACAAAAGACCATCCTGAGAGAAGTGGATTTGTCAAGAGTGGTCCCTAGTTTTTTAAGATAAGGAAAGACAAAAGAACTAGCAAATTTTGTTTGAGGCAAAGGCATATATATTGTTTGGCATATATTGAGATTGAGAGCTTGTGGGAGAGCCAAGTGTGGGGAATTGGACATAAGGTGTGAGGCTCAGGGTAGAGAACGTGGTTGGGATGCATAGAACACCAATCAGTTATGACATAGAGAATCACTAAAACTACAGGAGAGATGCTCAGAGATAGAGAGAGCCTATGAAAGCCATCTGACGACCAACAATATTTCTTGGAGAAATGAGTATTCCAATGGAAATCAAGAAGGAGCAGAATGAAAAATAGAGGTAAAATCAGAAGAATGTGATATCACAAAGAAAAACAGAAGAAAGTTAATCAAGAGAGCACTGCTAAGAATGGTAAATACTATAGAAAGGTAAAGAAGATAAGGACTAAAAAGTATCCATTGGATTTTTATTGAGATATAATTCACATACCATAAATTTCATCCTTTGAAAGTTTACAATTCAGTGATTTTTTTACTATATTCACAAGGTTGTGCAACCATCACCATAATCTAATTCCAGAACATTTTCTTTACCCCCCACAGGAAACCTGTTAGCAGTCAGTTCCCATTCCCACCTTTCCTTAGCCCCTGGCAACCACTTTCTATCCTGATGGCTTTGCTTATTCTGGTTGTTTCATATAAATGGAATTGTACAATATGGGGCCCTTTGTGGCTGGCTTCACCCATTTGGCATATTTTCAGGATTCATTCATGTTGCAGTATATATAAATACTTCATTTCTTTTTCTGGCTAAATAATATTCCATTTTATGCCAATTGATTTTTAAAGCAAGGTTGTTCCTTTTGCTCTTAAAAAGATGTGGAAACCCTCCAGGGGGTAGAATAGAGAGAAGTAAGGAAATTTACTCCTCCTTCATGGATTCTACTTCGGCTTCCTGGCATGGGAAGCTCTGCTCTCCATTGCCTGTTAAAGTGGGGTCCACAAAGCCATGTTTTTCACCAGTCACATAAGAAGTAACAAAGATAGCCCTGACTGGTGTGGCTCGGTGGATTGAGCACTGGCCTACAAAACAAAGAGTCGCAGGTTTGATTCCTGGTCAGGGTACATGCCTGGTTTGTGGTCCAGGTCCCCAGTAGGGGGCACTCAAGAGGCAATCACACATTGATATTTCTCTCCCTCTCTTTCTCCCTATCTTAACCTTTCTAAAAATAAATGTATAAAATCTTTTTTAAAAAGTGACATAGAAAGCCAAAAGAGAATTCAGAGATTTCTGAGGGCATATGTAATATGTACACTTAAATTGTTTATGTTTTTATATATTGTACATTATCCTGTCCACAGATTTTTAGGCTGCTTCTAATTTGGGGTTAATGTGAATAAAACTGCTATTAAAACTAAGATACAAGCCCTTTCATGAACATGTTTTCATTTCCCTAGAGTAAATGGGAGAAGTGGATCTAGCAGTAGATCCCTAGCAGTAGACAGTGGTATATTTAATTTTGTAAGAAATGGCACAAGGTTTTCCAAAGTCGTTGCATGATGGTATCCTCCCACAGCAAAGTATGGTGGTTCTAGTTGTTCCACCTCTTTATTAACACTTGGTATTGTCAAGTTTTTTATTTTAGTGAAGTGGTATCTTATTGTGATTTTATTTTGCATTTCCCTGATAACTAGACAAGTTGAGTGTCTTTAGTATGCTTATTGGACATTTTTATGTATCCATTCAAATCTTTCACCCATTTTTAAAAGAATTATTTATCTTCTTATTATCGAGTTCTGGGTACAAGATATTTGTCAGATATATGTATTGTAAATATTTTCTCCCAGTCTGTGGCTTGTCTTTTCATTGTCTTCATGGTATCCTTTGAAGAGCAGAAATATTTAATTTTAGTAGATCCAAATTTGATTTTTTTTCCCTTTTATTGCTAGTGTTTTGTGTCTAAGAAATGTTTGTCTATCCCAAGGTCATGAAGAGTTTCTCTTTTATTTTGCTCCTTGTTAAATTCTACATTCAAGGTGATGATACATGTTAAATTACTTCTTACATACAGTGTGAGGTGTGGGTTGCTCTGCATTTTTTATCCAGATAAACCAGTACTCATTGTTAAAAAGATTATGTTTTTTGCTTATGGAGGTACCATTCTTGAAAACCAGATGACCATATACTTATAAATCTATTTCTGGACTCTATTCTATGTGTACATCCCATACCTCATTTTCTTAGGTAAGACAGGCAGTTTAGGTCCTTTAGTTTTATTTCTCTTTTTAAAAATTATTTCACATTTCCACATAGATTTTAAAATCAGAATGTGGCTTCTACTTACTCCACCCTTTTAAACAAAGCCTGCTGGAATTTTTTAATTAAGACTGTGTTGAACATATGGATCAATTTAGGAAGATTTGGTGTCTTATCAATATTGAGTTTCCAAAACATGAACATAGTATATCTCTCCATTTATGTAGGCCTATTTAAAGTACTCCCAGCAATGTGTTATAATTTCAGCATAGAGGTTTTGCATGTGTAATGTACATCTACTTTTGAAAATGTTCACCTGTATTATAAAAGATGAAAGTATTTGCAGTTTGTAAATAATGGCCAAAACTTTTAAAGTGCTGTAAGTATAAATAACTTAGTAGGCAAAATCTTTGTAAGAATAAACAACTCACAAAGTGTTAAAATTAATAAAATGTATTAGGTAAAGATAAGGAGCTAAAATGTATTTGTGTGCTAAAAGTAGGTAAAAGGAATGGAAGGAGAAAAAAATAGTTAATAGTCATTCAACACCTGGATACTAAATATTCATGATCCATTAAATACACTGGAAGTACTAAATATTCATGATGTATTAAATATGTATGAGGAATACACTGTCCTTTCTTGAGGTGAGTCTAGTAGAACACTTCATGTCTACCACACTCTTGACTTTCATCCATTCTTTCTTTAAGTGGAATGTTTGATCTATTTACATGTATTGTAATTATTGATATGGTTGGGTCTTAATCTATCATATTTTTATTTATTTTCTATTATTTCATTTGATTTGGTTGTACCTGTTTCTCTTTTCCTGCTTTCCTTTGGGTTAATAAATAATTTTTATTTTTTAATTTTATTTTTCCATTACAGTTGATATTCAATAGTATTCTATATTAGTTTCATGTGTACATCATAGTGTCCAGACAGTTATACAATTCACAGCATGATCTCCCTAACAGTTCAAGTACCCATCTGACACCATTACATGGTTATTACAATATTATTAACTATATTCCCTCTGCTGAATTTTATATCCTTGTGACTGTTTTGTAACTACTAATTTGTTTTTCTTAATCTCCTCATCTTTTTCACCCATTCCCCAACCCCTTCCCCTCTGGTAACCATCAGTCTGTTTTTTATATCTATGTGTCTGTTTCTGTTTTGTTTGTTTGTTTGATCGATTCTTTAGATTCCATATATAAATGAAATCATATGGCATTTGTTTTTCTCTGTCTGACTTATTTCACTTAATATGATACCCTCTAGGTCCACCCATGTTGTTGCAAACATTCTTTTTATGGCTGAGTAATCTTTCTGGGTATTTTTAAAGATTTTATTTATTTATTTTAGAGAGAGGAGAAGGGAAGGAGAGAAAGAGGAAGAGAAATATCCATGTGTGGTTGCATCTCTACCACCCCCCTATTGGGGACCTGGCCCACAATCAAGGCATGTGCCCTGACTGGGAATTGAACCAGCAACCCTTGGTTTCACAGGCCCGTGCTCAATTCACTGAGCTACACCAGCCAGGGCCTGAGTAATCTTTCATTGCATATATGTATCACCTCTTCTTTATCCACTTGCGTAGCTATAGGTGAGCACTTGGGTTGCTTCCATATCTTGGCTATTGTAAATAATACTGCAGTGAACATAGGGATGCATACATTCTTTTGAATCAATATTTTGAGTTTCTTTGAATATATATCCAGAAGTGAAATCATTGGGTCATAAGGCGGATCCATTTTTAATTTTTTCAGGGACTTCATACTGTTTTCCATCGTTGCTGTACCAATCTGCATTCCCACAAATAGTGCATGAGGATTCCCTTTTCTCTACATTCTCTCCAACATTTGTTTGATGGATTGATTGATAGTACCCATTCGCACAGTTGTGAGATGATATCTCATTGTGGTTTTAATGTGCATCTCTCTGATGATTAATGATGTTGAGCATCTTTGTATATGTTATTGGCAATCTGTATGTCCTCTTTGGAGAAGTGTCTGTTCAAGTCCTCTGCCCATTTTTAATTGAATTGTTTGGTGGTTTCTTGGTGTTGATTTGTTCAAGTTCTTTATAAATTTTTTATATTAACCCCTTATCATATCATTGATAAATATCCTCTTTCACTCAGTAGGTTGTCTTTTAGTTTTGCTAATGGTTTCCTTTGCTGTGAAAAAACGTTTTAGTTTGATGTAGTCTCATTTGTTTGTTTTTTTCTCTTCTTTCCCTTGCCTGGGGAGATATACCAGGAAAAAAAATATTGCTAAGAGAAATGTCAAAGGTTTACTGCTTATGTTTTCTTCTGGGAGTTTTATGGTTTCAAGTCCTACATTTAAATCTTTAATTCATTTTGAGCTTATTCTTGTATATAGTGTAAGAAGGTGGTCTAGTTTTATTTTTTGCATGTATCTGTCCAATTTTTCCAACACCATTTATTAAGTAGGCTGTCTCTATCACATTGTATGTTCTTGCCTGCTTCAACATATATTAATTGACAATATAGTTATGGGTTTATTTCTGGGCTCTCAATTCTGTTTTTGTGCCATACCATGCTGTTTTGATTATTACAGCCTTGCAGTATAGTTTGATACGAGGTAGCATGATATCTCCAACTTTGTTCTTCAAGATTGCTGTGGCTATTCAAGGTCTTTTTTGGTTCCATATAAATTTTAGGATTATTTGCCCTAGTTCTATGAAAAACTGCATTGGTATTTGAATAGGGATTGCATTGAATCTATAGATTGGTTTAGATAGTATGGACATTTTAATAATGTTAATTGTTTCCATGAGTGATGCAAACTCCGTCCAGCGAGGTCCATATGTTGTGGATGCACCGAACATTTCACACAGACTGTAGAAGTCCTGTGGAGAAAAAGGGACAGCATGACCACTCTCTGAGTGAGAGAGCACACCAACCCTTGCCTGGACAGGCTTTTATTGCTTTTCTGGGAGCATTACATCAAGGAAGGTCTTTATTCATCATTGTAAGGCAGTAATGATCAAATAATAGACAACATTCAAAGAACCATGAGGGCTTATTCTGAGTCAGGGTCAGTTAGCTAAAGGGCCATAAAACTTTGGGAAAAAAACTCATTTCATGCTTGGACCCTTATTAGAAAATTGAGGACATTCTTAGCAAAGCAGGTTTCATGGGATTTTATGCATTCTTTCTTAGGCCTGATCACCCCGGGGAACCGCCCATTCCTGCCCAGGGCTGTACCAACCTCTGGCATTGTTTCAGGCTGAAATCAGGCAGCCAAGAGATTAGGAGACTTCTTACAGACAGAATGAGGACTCAGGCTATGTCAAAGTCAAGGGGCGAGGCTCCATCACTCCCTTTTTCTATAGCCCCCCAAGTCCATCCCTGAGGGCCCCTTGTGACTGTGCCTGTCGTAGGTCATCCCTCCCTTGAGGAATCTTACCCATCATTGGCTAACCAGTCATCCTCCCGGGGCCAAGCAGGGTGAAGTAATGGGACAGAGGCAGCGCCCCTACCAGGAAGCTTTGTCTCCTTAGTGGCTTATGGTCCCAAGGTCCTTCACGCAGCCTTAGCCATGGGGTGTTACAGCTTCTGAAACCAGGCAGGGTGGTTCCCAACACATGAGTACAGTATATGCTTCTGTTTATTTGTATTTTCCTTAAAATTTTCCTTTATTGTCTTATAATTTTCCAAGTACAGGTCTTTTACCTCCTTGGTTAAATTTATTCCTAAATATTTTTTGATGAGATTGTAAATGGGATTGTTTTTGTAGTTTCTCTAATAGTTCATTATTGGTGTATAAAAATGCAACTGATTTCTAAATATTTATTTTGTGTCCTGCTACTTTACTGACTTCATTTGTCAGTTCTAGTAATTTTTTGGTGGAATCTTTTGGGTAATTATCTAATAATATCATGTTATCTGCAAATAATGACAGTTTTGCTCCTATTCTGATGCCTTTTATTTCTTCTTCTTATCTGACTGCTGTGGCTAGAACTTCCTAAGTAATTTTTAAATTCCACTTTACTTCTTGTATTTGTTGTTTAGCTATACTTCTAATATTTTTTTTAAAAAATAGATACACCCTTAATTCATCACAGACCATAAGCCAACTTCAACTTCTAGTCACAATGGAGTAACATGGACTGGATTTATCATCCCACCTGAAACAACTAGAAAGCAAACAAAATATATGAAACACAATTTTAGATATTGGACACCAGTGCTGCTTATTGTTCAAGGCCTGAAAAGACTTCCATCATATGTTGTGTCCAGTTTTAGAGAAGTTTACAGTGGGAAAGCAAGTATCTTGATTATTAAATTTTGTCATTAATAACAGAATATTGGCAGAATACTTTCACATCATTTTTATTGTTTAATATTTTTAAAGTATTTTTTATTGACTATGCTATTACAGTTTCCCAACTTTTCCCCCTTTATCCCCCCTCCCCCCTGCACCCCCAACCCTCCAGCATTCCCCCCGTCTTAGTTCATGTCCATGGGTTGTACATATAAGTTCTTTGAGTTCTCTGTTTCCTATACCATTTTTGACCTCTCCCTGTCTATTTTATGCCTACCAATTTTGCTTCTTCTTCCCTGTACTTTTCCTCCCCTATTCCTCCCTTCTCCCTCCCCACTGAAATCCCTCCTCCATGTTGTGTCCATTTCTCTGATTCTGTTCCTGTTCTAGTTGTTTGCTTAGTTTTTGTTTTCATTGTTTTTCTTTTCTTTTAGGTTCATTTGCTGATAGTTGTGAGTTTGTTGGCATTTTACTGTTCATATTTTTTATCTTCTTTTTCTTAGATAAGTCCCTTTAACATTTCATATAATAAGAGCTTGGTGATGATGAACTCCTTTACCTTTACCTCTTTATCTGGGAAGCACTTTATCTGCCCTTCCATTCTAAATGATAGCTTTGCTGGATACAGTAATCTTGAATGTAGGTCCTTGCCTTTCATGACTTCAAATACTTCTTTCCAGCCCCTTCTTGACTATAAGGTTTCTTTTGAGAAATCAGCTGATAGTCTAATGGGAACTCCTCTGAAGGTAACTCTCTCCTTTTCTCTTGTTGCTTTTAGGATTCTCTCTTTATCTTTAATCTTGGGTAACTTAATGATGATGTGCCTTGGTGTGTTCCTCTTTGGATCCAACTTCTTTTGGACTCTCTGGGCTTCCTGGACTTCCTGGAAGTCTATTTCCTTTGACAGACTGGGGAAGTTCTCCTTCATTATTTGTTCAAATAAGTTTTCAATTTCTTGCTGTTGTTCTCCTTCTGGCACTTCTGTAATTTGGATATTGGAATGTTTCAGGCTGTCCCAAGGTTTGTAAGTCTCTCTTCACTTTTTTGAATTCTTGTTTCTTCATTCTGTTCTGGTTGGATGTTCATTTTTCCCTTTTGTTCCAAATCATTGCTTTGAGTCCTGGTTTCCTTCCTGTCACTGTTGGTTCCCTGATATTTTGCTTTATTTCACTTTGGGTATCTCTCACTTGTTCTTTCATTTTTTGACCAAGCTCAATCAGTCCTGTGAGCATTTAGATTACCAGGGCTTTAAATTCTCCATGAGATAGGTTGGCTATCTTCTCATCACTTAGGTCTCTTTCTGAAGTTTTGCTCTGTTCTTTCATTTGGGCCCTATTTCTTTGTCTGGTGCATCCATTAAGTTGTAAGGGGACAGGGCCTTAGGTATTCACCTGGGCAGGGCTACCGTCTTTGCTGCGCTGGGGTGCTGCCTGTGGGATAGGGACCAGAGAGGGAACAATGCAGTTCACCTGCTCAGCTCTAGACCACTTTTCAAGGCACTCTCGTGTGAGACTGGGAGTTTCTCCCACCGCGGCAACTGCCGCAGTCCACAGTGAGCTCTGAGTCTCAGTTTCACCTTCAGTCAGCCCCACCTGCACAGTCCGCCACATTGACTACCGGTCTGGTTGCTCTGTTTGATTGTTTCTTTAATTCCGTGGTTGTCGGAGTTCTGTGCAGTTTGATTTTCTGGCACTTCTGGTTGTTTATTGATTTTAGATTGTTTGTTATCCTCCTTTTGGTTGTGTGAGGAACCAAAGGGTTTCTACCTACGCCTCCATCTTAGCTGGAACTCATCGTTTAATATTGATTGATTGAACTGAACAATTTTACTTGAGTCATTTGATCTGAGCCTTATATAAGGAATTTAAATTCTCCAGGCCTATTCAGAGTGTGAACAGCTTTTGCACCCAAGGAACACTTCCTCTAATCCAATCATGTTTTTTGAATATTATCTGTTAATATCCATCTAATTCCTCACAACTACTCCCTGAGGACTGCATTGTTGTCTATAACCATTAAATGAAGAAGTGGGACTCAGAGAAGTTAAGTGTTTTGTCCAGTGTTATTCAACCAATGAGAAGTAAAGCTTGGTGGTCAGACCCCAGGGCCAGGTTTACCTCCCAACAAGCCTTCGAGGCAGGTTTCCAAGGTTTAGGTTTATAACCTGACCAAACTACCAAGGCAATAAGTGTTTGATCCAGGTCCTTTTGTCTTCACATATGGATGATATCAAATAGAATGATTATCAAATGAAGCCCACTTCTGTCTCTAGTCAAGAGAATTATTTTGTTTATTCGGTTTATAAAAACATGTCCACACCTGTGACTGGAGTGAGATTTCAGAATCTCTTTGCAACTATTGTCACTGATACATTATTAAGGCAAAATGTGTTCCAGGAGCATTTTGTTAAACCACACTGTTAATATTGTAGGTGGGTAAAGTGATACATCTGATGGCATTTCAATATATTTCTTTGATTATTTGTTATCATTCTTATGGTTTCATAATAAAGAATATAGTCTAGACAGCAGCTGAAAAACACAACCGCCCCCCCCCCCCAACCGACACACACACCAGAATCCAGGGCTTGATTGGAAAAGCAGTTAGAGCTCATCAGTATTCGTCATTTACTTATCACGGTGACATATTCTAGGGAGGCAGAGATTATACATCCTGATCTCTCCATATCCATTTTTTCACAGACTTCTTATGGAGTACACCAACTAAAGAAATATTACACTATTGTGGAAAGTCATGTTTATCTGTTAATAGCATCAGGCTAGAAGATTCTCTGATAGGGATAAAAAATAAATAAATAGAGATGAGAGGCTTGTGAATTGTCTTTCTTCTGAAATGTGAGTACAATTGTCCCTTGGTGATGAGCTTTCTGCTGGGATGCTCCAAATAAAGAATGAGTCCTGTATGTCACTTGGCACTAAGTTTAATGCAGACAGTAAACCTTGATTAACAAGAAACAGATACCCATCTGAACTTTTTATAGCTAGTGACTTGGGAGAGGGGAACATGGATCATAAGAAAATCAGATTATTTTAAGATTTGTTCAAAAAGTACCGTGCCGGTCATGCCCTGAATTTAATGTAGACTTAGCAGCATTCCCTATGGATTTTGCAGAAGAAACCCGCGCAGGGCTCTGGATGTCATGATGGTCTGAGGCACTGTAATAGCTTCAACCTTCAAAGAAATATTCAACTTTGTTCAGCATATTTCACTTAGTAAATTACTAAAATGGAGAGACCAAAACATACATTTTGAAAAAATTTTACAGCAATAAAAAGGATGTGCAGGGTAACCCAGGACCTAATGCATTAATTTCACTAAAAACAGCTCAGTTCTTCCACCTTCTGCACATTATTTTCCAAAGCAAATGAAAGTTAAAATGTCTACATGGACAAAAGATTAACAATTGTAAGTGGGTGATGGTCCTTATTTCATTGAGCAGGCTTTTGCTGAAGAAGTTGCCTCTCTCCCCCTCCAGGTGTCATAGTGCATCGGGCCCTGCTACTCTTACTGACTTGTAGTCAACATTTCCAATATTGCTTTGATAAAGCTGTATTATTGTATACCATGCACTTATTTATTCATTTGCAACAAGCAGGCACTCTGGAGATAGCTAAATGAGAGACTCAGATGAACTCACAGTACAAATGAACATCTCGGTTTACAGTCAGAAACACTTCAGTTCACTGGGATGGGCAAGTACAAAGATCTGTAGGTGCACAGAGACTGCACAAACTAATGGTGCCCTCGGGGCTGGGAAAGAGGTTCGTGGGCAAAGTGTCATAGAAAGTTATTTGGGTTGGGTCTTGAACAACAATGGAATTCTTCACGTTTATGGGAAAGTATCACCAACCCATTCCTATTTCCACAGGAAAAGTCCTCCCATCTTTGTGTTCTGTTTTTCGTGGGCAGATGGTGATAGGCTGCCCACTGTCATCTTGGTGCTCATTTTACCTCTTCTCCAAGGAAATATCCTTAGAGTAGGAAGGAGGAAGTTGACAACCACTGTGACATGGCTGGGGTCCCCACAGCCATGGGGATGCTTTGCAGGCCACAGGCTGAGAACACAGCTCCTTAGATCACTCGGACCCTTTTGGCTCACTGAGGTGTCTGCCAGGTGGAACTTTTGGTCAGTTTACTTGTAAGAAAGATGAATGAGGAAACAAAGCCCTGGGAGCAGTGGTGGGAGAAAGGGTAGAGGTAAGGGGTGGAAGGACAGAAATTAGCATTAATCACTCCTCAGGGGCCTTGCACTTACTGCTCCCTTTGTCTGGGGTGCTCTTCCCCTGGGTCTCTTCAAGGCCAGCTCCTTCTCATCCTTGGCTTCATCCTCAGAAAAGCTTTTCATGATCAACAGCACTCCCTCTATATCCATAGATTAGTCCTCACCCATAACCTGCTTCAACTGTAACATTTTATTTATTTTATTTTATTTTTATTTTTGTATGCTGTTACTGTTATTCCTCCTTTTGTCTCCCTTTCCCTACCTCCACCCATCTCCAAGCCAATCCCCATCTTGTTGTCAGTGTCCATGGGTTGGGCGTAAATGTTCTTTGGTTAAACCCTTCAACATCTTTCATTCTATCCCCCTACCTCCTTTCCTGCAGCTGTCTATTTTATGTCAAGCTTCTGTTATTATTTTGTTCATTGGTTTGTGTTCATTATATTCCACATATAAGTGAGATCACGTGGTATTTTTCTCTCACTAACTGGCTTCATTCACTTGGCATAATTTTCTCCAGGCCCATCCATTCTGTTGCGAAATGTGAGAGTTTCTTCTTTCTTACTGCTGTGTAGTATTCCATCATGTAAATGACCATAGCCTTTGTATCCACTCATAGGCATTTAGGCTATTCCCCAATCTTGGCTATTGTAAATACCTCTGCTATAAACATAAGGGAGCGTATGCTTTTTGGTATTGGTGTTTCGGGATCCTTGGGGTATATTCTTAGAAGTGGAATCACTGGGTCAAAAGGAAGTTTCATGTTTAATTTTTTAAGGATACTCCATATTGTTTTCCACAGTGACTGACCAGACTGCATTCTCAGCGATGGTGCACTAGGGTCCCTTTTCTCCACATCCTCACCAACACTTGTTGTTTGTTGATTTGTTGCTGGTAGCCATTCTGACAGGTGTAAGGTAATATCTCATTGAGGTTTTAATTTGCATTTCTCTGGATATTATCATTTTATAACGATCTTGATTTTTATAGATTGTTACTTTCAGTCTGTCTCCCATTAAGCTATAAATACCTAGGGGCAGAAATATTGTCTCTTCTTCACTGCTAAACATGCAGTTTCTAGGAAAGTGTTTCACATAGTAGGGGTGCAGTTGACACTTGATATATGGCACAATTCAATGAAACAGGCAGTGGCCTAGAGAGAAGGAACTTCAGGCCCCCTGCCAAGCACACTAGAGGGGCCCTTGCAGTTGAGGAGTTCCTACAAATGAATTTCTATCCCCAAAGTAACTCAATGCTCCTTATGCTCTGAAATAAAAGTTACATAAATATTAGCCAAGAGGAGTAATTTCAGACTGTTTTAACCAGTATTTTCATGAGGAAGAGAAGCCATTTCTTTTTAACACATTTCCTTTCTGCAGGATGGTTCCTACTCCGTGGCCTGATAGATTTATTTTTGTAGAGCATTAGAAGACAACCTGAGTCTGCCACATACAATTTAATTTGAATTGCTTTATACCAAGTTCAAGGGATGGGAGGATTACTATCTCTTAAGAACCATGATAATATAACATGAGCATGGCATTAAAGTACTGTGACAGAAGTTATTTTGGAGAGAACACCACTGGGACTAATGAAGGTTAAACTTTAATTCTGTTAGAAGCACAACTTTTGAAAACCTGAAGCAAATATTTATCTATTAATGTACACATTGCCAAAGGGAATGAAATACAAGTCAAAGGAGACGTCCTTTAGGAAAATACAAGTTTCACCCTACTCTTGAAAATGAGAGCTTCTAAAGAGTTTCCTTTTCTCAGCCTCCCTTCTGGTGCGAGCACTTGGCTGCTGTTTGGATAACATACGAAGGGTGTGTGGGTCTCTGTGTGCTGCCACTCCAGGCAGCCTGCTTTGAAGTTGCCTTTTTTTAATGTTCACTTATGGATGAAACTTGGCATGTGTAGGGGAGGGGAAAGCATTATAATATATGCAGCTGATTCCTCAGCTTGGCAGTGATTAAGTGAACTGAAACTAATTCAGGACTCTACTTTACATTTTTGGCAAACAAGAAAATATGCAGATTTGTCCCAAACAGATGTGCCTGCCAGTTACCCCAGTAGAAGTTCCAGAAGCTGAGGTTCATTGAGCTAATGCTCCAATTAGTGAGAACATCATAACAAGTATATAATTATTCTGAAACCTGTTGAGCTTTCATCTGCTATCAATTTTATTTCATTTAAGCCTAATTCAGGCTGAACCTGAAATGAACTCTATCATTTAAAATGAAGTTCTTACACTAGCACAACTTCTGTGTTTCACATGTGCTTTGAGGTTGTAGTCAAGAAATTGAAAGGCCACAATTTGTATTCAGATGGCTTCTCTGTAAATTTTCCAGGGACAAATATGAGTCCTAAAGGAAAGGTGGTAGGTAGCTGGATTAATATTTTGTATTATCATTCAGACCATTCCCACACTTAACCAGTGATTCACCATGTGCTGGACACTGTGCTGGGGACAGAGGTGCTAAAATCTGGTTTCTGTGGTCGTGAAACTCTGAATGGAAGAGGAAGCAGAGTAATTCAGAGAGATTACAGCACAGGGCCCCTACGTAGGCATTAGAGCAGAAAAAGGAACCATTGGGTTGGCCCCAAAAAAAAATCCTTTTATTTTTTTCCATAAAATAAAAGACACATTTTTCATTTTCACCAATAACTTTACTGATTTGGATATTTTGAGTACGTTGGCTATCTCGCATGTGGTATAACATTGATTGTTCTAAATTAATGTCTCAATTTGATCACTATCAACTTCAACTGCCCTACCTGACTGTAGAGCATCATCGACCAAGAAATCTCCAGCATGAAACTTCACAAACCACTTTTGACACATTCAAATCATTCACAGCACCTTCTCCACACACTGCACAAATGTTTTTTGCCTTTCAGTTCCATTTCTACCTTTCTTGAAATAACAAAAAAAAATACACTGAAAATGTTCTGTATTTTCTCCCACCTTCAATATTAAAATGGCTACACAAAAATTCACCAATTTTGATGTTTTTTAATATATTTATTGATTATGCTATTACAGTTGTCCCATTTCCCCCCCAACTCCACTCCATCTGCCCACCCCCTCCCTCCCACATTCCCCCCTATAGTTCATGTCCATGGGTCATACTTATAAGTTCTTTGGCTTCTACATTTCCTACACTATTCTTACCCTCCCCCTGTCTATTTTCCACCTATCATCTATGCTACTTATTCTCTGTACCTTTCCCCCGCTCTCCCCCTCCCACTCCCCTATTGACAACCCTCCATATGATCTCCATCTCTATGGTTCTGTTCCTGTTCTAGTTGTTTGCCTAGTTTGCTCTTGTTTTTGTTTTAGGTGTGGTCGTTAATAACTGTGAGTTTGCTGTCATTTTTACTGTTCCTATTTTTTATCTTCTTTTTCTTAAGTAACTCCCTTTAACATTTCATATAATAAGGGTTTGGTGATGATGAACTTCTTTAACGTGACCTTATCTGAGAAGCACTTTATCTTCCCTTCCATTCTAAATGATAGCTTTGCTGGATACAGTAATCTTGGATGTAGGTCCTTGCCTTTCATGACTTGGAATACTTCTTGCCAGCCCCTTCTTGCCTGTAAGGTCTCTTTGGAGAAATCAGCTGACAGTCTTATGGGAAGTCCTTTGTAGGTAACTGTCTCCTTTTCTCTTGCTGCTTCTAAGATTCTCTCCTTCTGTTGAATCCTGGGTAATGTAATTATGATGTGTCTTGGTGTGTTCCTCCTTGGGTCCAGCTTCTTTGGGACTCTCTGAGCTTCCTGGATTTCCTGGAAGTCTATTTCCTTTGCCAGATGAGGGAAGTTCTCCTTCATTATTTGTTCAAATAAGTTTTCAATTTTTTGTTCTTCCTCTTCTCCTTCTGGCACCCCTATAATTCGGATGCTGGAACATTTCAAGATGTCCCTGAGGTTCCTAAACCTCTCCTCCTTTTTCGGAGTTCTTGTTTCTTCATTCTTTTCTGGTTGGATGTTTCTTTCTTCCTTCTGGTCCACAGCGTTGATCTGAGTCCCAGTTTCCTTCACATCATTATTGGTTCCCTGTACATTTCCTTTGTTTCTCTTAGCATAGGCTTCATTTTTTCATCTAGTTTTCTAACAAATTCAACCAATTCTGTGAGCGTCTTGATAACCAGTGTTTTGAACTGTGCATCCGATAGGTTGGCTATCTCTTCCTCCCTTAGTTGTATTTTTTCTGGAGCTTTGAAGTGTTCTGTCATTTGGGCCATTTTTTTTTGTCTTGGCGGGTCTGTTACTTTAAGGCGCGGAGCCTTAGGTGTTCCCCGGGGTGGGATAATGCTGGTCACTGCGCTGTGATGCTGTACGTGGGGGAGGGGCCGAGAGGGAGCAATGGCGCCCGCTCCCCTCTCCACGGGGTTTCAGACACTCGCTGTGCTACCCACAATCAAACTGGGCCCCTCTGGTGCCGGTTCCCGAGTGGGTGGGCTTGTGCATGCCCCAGGCCCATGTGGATCTCTCCAACGACCTCTCCTGTGAGGCTGGGAGTCTCTCCTGCTGCCTCCCCAACCCCCACGGGTGTTTTCAATCAGGTTTGAGGCTTTATTTCCCGGAGCTGGAGCCCTGGGTTGTGTGGTCTGCTTCGCTCCCTGCTGTTTGTCCAGGTTTATCTGTGCGCGAGTGTGGGGCCCCAGGGCGCTACCGGCTGCTCTGCCTGCCCCCTTCTCCACCACTCTGAGTCCGGCCCTCTCGGTTTATTTTTGCGCGAATGTGGGGCTGCAGGGTCTGCTAGTGGTCAGACTGGCTGCCCCATTCATCCCGCACTCCACCAGTCTCGTCCCGCCACAGCAACCCGAGTCCTCTCCCTCCCAGTGCCCGTCTCCACCCCTCCTACCGGTCTGGATGAATGTGTATTTTTTTATTTCCTTGGTGTCGGACTTCCTTGCCGTTGGATTTTCTGTCAGTTCTGGTTGTGCGAGGAGGCACAGTGTGTCTACCTACGCTGCCATCTTGGTTCTGAAATTTTATGTTTTTTTTAATGCATGCTGATATGATAGCTGTCTCAATATAACATAACAAAATTGTTTCAAATGAAGTTAAAGACAAGTAATAGAGTCATCTTATGCAAAAAAACAAATGACCTTCTTTGGCATTCAAGATTCAGCAACCAGTTAACACCTAGAGAGGTGCAGGAAGGTTTCCCAGAGGAAGGGATATCTGATCAGAGTCTTGAAGGGTAAAGAAAACTTCTCCAGGAAAAGAATGGAGATAAAGGGGGGGACCCCAAGTTAAAGAGACACATGCAAGGACATAGCCCCACGAAAGGGCAGGGCAGGTTTCAGAGATAATGAGAGTTCAAAGTAGAAAAGATTAGAAACTAAGAAGAAAAAAAAAAGACTAGACCAAAAGTTCCCAAACTTAGTGGTTTATTGCAACATCTGTATCTAAGTAATTTTTTATGGTACCTCTGAGCCCAAAAGAAGTAGCCTAAAAGTTCCATTTAAATTGGTAAGTTCAAATACCATTAAGTCACAACCAAAAAACACATGTTTTTATTTCATTCTTAAATGAATGTAATTACTTATTTTGGGGATGTGTATCAGCTGGGCACTACACAACTTCTCAAACTTAAATCAGATTGAACACAGCCACCCCCACTTCCTGTTCCACATTGATTTTCATATAGTACTTGCTTTTTATCAGAGCTACTGCCAAAATCTCAGCTTTACAAAGATATCAATTTAATAGAATGTTAATACTGAAACTGTAACCTATCCTTAACTAGTAGTATCTAGTTTTGAATACCTTGAACTTGAACTATAAAATATTCCTGCAGGCCTGACCAGGTGGCTCAATTGGTTTGAGAGTCGTCCTACACACCAAAAAAGGTAAAGGTTGTGGGTTTGATTTCTGGTCAGGGCACATACCTAAACTATGGTTTCCATCCCTAGTTGGGACGAGTACAGGTAGCAAGGAATCGATGTATCTCTCTCTCTCTCTCTCTCTCTCTCTCTCTCCCCCTACCACATTCTCTAAATCAATGAATGCATCCTTGGGTGAGCATAACACACTTATTTATTTATTTATTTCTGCAGCACCCTATGATTTTCTTGCCATACCCAACAGCATCTCAGCATTCATTTTGGGAAACACTAGGCTAGTGATTAGGTCGAAGTTAAACTGTAAATGACCTTATATATTAGGAGACATTTCTGAAATGCAATTGTGATATGGCCATGACAATGAATAATCAGCTGGCAATACCTGTAACTAAATTTCTAAAGGTGATTTGAAAATATGTGGATAAGGCAAGCAAATAAATATTTTCTCTTTATATCCTGATGCATAATAAAGTAAACAGAGATTTCTTTATTTCTTATTTCCAATCCTCAGCGGCCTCTAGACCAGCCAGACACGTGTAAGGCCCAGCATAAATGGATCTTAACTAGCTATCCATCATCATTTGTCAACTAAAACGAACTGTCAATAACATGCACTTTAAAAAATAGCAAACTTGTTCACTGGCAGCATTATTCATGATAGCCAAGAAAGCGAAACCAACCCAAATGTCTATCAATTGGCCCCGGCCAGTGTGACTCATTTGGCTGGGCATCACCCGCCCTGCAAAGCAAAAGGTCACAGTTTGAATCCCGGTTAGAGGATATGCTGGTTTGGTCTCCAGTCAGGATGCTTACAAGGCAACTGATTGACATTTCTCTTTCCCTTCCCCTCTCTCTAAAGAATAAACAAAATCTTTACATGTCTATCAACTGATGAATAAACAAAGTATGATACAGACTTACAGTAGAATATTATTTAGCAATTAAAAGGAATTCAGTACATGCTACAACATGGCAGAACCTCAAAAACATTACGTTGAGTGAATGAATCCAGACACAAAGGGTCAGATGTTGTATGATTTCATTCACATGACATGTCAGTAATAGACAAATTAGATAAATCCAAAGAGACAAGACAGGTTGTCAGAGATTGGACGGAAGGAGGAATGGGGAATGACTGCAAATGAACATAATGTTTCTCCTTGAGGTGAGAAAAATATTCTGGAATTATACAGTGGCAATGGTTACATGGCTCTGAGTCTATACTAAAAACCTCTGAATTGTGTACTTCAAAAGTATACAAAACTTTATGGCAGCAGTCCCCAATCTTTTTGGCACCAGGAACCGGTTTCCTGGAAGACAATTTTTCCACAGATGGTGGAGGGAAGCTGTTGGGATGAGTCAAGAGCATTACATTTATTGTGCACTTTATTTCTATTATTATTACATTGTAATATGTAATGAAATAATTATACAACTCACCATAATGCAGAATCAGAGGGTCCCCTGAGCTCATTTTCCTGCAACTAGACAGTTCCCTCTGGGGATGATGTGAGACAGAGACATCCAAAGTGTATTGCTTCTGTCCAGTCTACTCCATAATCTGCAGTGGTTGCTGTCACTGCAGAAAACTCTGCTTCACAAAAAGATAGGATGTGGGAAATGGAAGCCGGCTCTTCAGTGCTTTTGTGGCAATCTCAGGATGTTCCACCTTGACTTTAATCCAGAAGGTATGAAGATCTGAAGTTGTCTCAAACATATTTTTAAGGCCACCATCATTTGCAGTCTCAAGCAGTTGATCCTGTTCTAGCACAGACAAAGCCAATTCACCTGGCTTATTCACACATGGGTTCTGGATACATTCCGTCCCAGTTCAGGGTCTTTTGTGGTTGGGAAGTGATGCTCGAACTCTTTTTTAAGCTGAGGTAGGTGATCATGCAGCAGCTGGGAGAAAGAAGGCCCTGGTTCAGTCTCTTTCAAAATCTCTGCTAATGTTTGAAACATGTCAAAAATCCCAATGTTCACTCATCACCCACATGATTCCAATTTGGCTCTGAATGCAGCCACTTTATCTGCCAACTTGAATACAGTTGTCATTCTCCCCTGAAGTGACAGATTGAGTTTGCTGAGCAGGTTGAATATGTCACACAAGTAAGCAAGTTTTGCTTACCCATTCTGTGTCACTGAAATGTGTTGCCAGCAGTGACTGTTTTTCTAAAAGAAATCTCTGGAGTGGCTCTCGTAACTCAAAAACTCTGGCCAGTGATCTCCCTTTCGATAGCCATCTCTCTCCTGTGTGCAAGAGAAGACATGCGTGCTTTGTCTCCATCTAGTCACAGAGCTGCATGAGTAGACACGAGTTACGGGCATGTGCTTTAATGTGGTTGATCATTTTAATCACATCCTGCAAAACGTTGTTAAGTTCAGGTAACATTTTTTGGCTAGCCAGCATTTCTCTATGACATAGTGCGTAGACTCATATTCAGAAGCGGCCTCATTGACCTGAGTAGTGAAACCAGAAAGCCATCCAGTCATGGCAGCCACTCCATCCATGCATATACTAACACCAAATGACTAATTCAGTTTTCCTATTATGTAATCACTCAAAGATTTGAATAGTTCTGCAGCTGTGGTGTTGGTTGGCAACAAAAGTGCACAAACATAACCTTATGTGTGTCCTGCTGTAAATATATTGCACAAAAACAAGTATTGTTGTCTCATTGTCAATATTGGTAGACTCACCCACCTAATCGCATACCATGGAGACTCATTAATCCTCTCTAACAATTGTGCCTCAGTATCCTCTTCAATTTCTTTCTTCAATGTCTTATAATTTTCTGAGTATGGTTCTTTTATATCCTTGGTTAGGTTTATTCCTTGTTATTTTATTCTTTTTGAATCAATTGTGAATGGGATTGTTTTCTTAATTTCCCTTTCTCTTTGTTCACTATTGGCATATAAAAATGAAACTGATTTCTGAGTATTGATTTTGCATCCTGCTACTTTGCTGAATTCATTTATCAGGTCTAGTAGTTTCTTGGTGGAATCTTTGGGTTTCTCTATGTACAGTATCATATCATCTGCAAATAATGGCAGTTTTACTTCTTCCTTTCCAATTTGGAAGGCTTTTATTTCTTCTTCTTGTCTGATGGCTGTGACTAGGCCATCCAGCACTGTGTTGAATAATAGAGGTGAAAGCAGATATCCCTTCTTGTTCCCAATCTTAAGGGGAATGCTTGTAGTTTTTGCCCATTGAGTATGATGCTGGCAGTGGGTTTGTCACATATGGCCTTTATTATGTTTAGGTATATTCCCTCTATGCCCACTTTGCCAAGAGTTTTGATCATAAACGAGTGGTGGATTTTATCAAAAGCTTTTTATGCATCTATTTATATAATCATGTGTTTTTATCCTTTATTTTATTTATTTGGTGACTCACATTTACTGATTTGTGAATGTTGTACCATCCTTGAATTCCTGGAATAAATCCCACTTGATCATGGTGTATGATCTTTTTGGTGCATCGCTGTATTCGGTTTGCTAATATTTTATTTAGTATTTTAGCATCTATGTCCATCAGTGATATTGGCCTATAATTTTCTTTATTTGTAGTGTCTTTCATGGATAGGATGGGTTAACATCATTAAAATGTCCATACTACCCCAAGCAATCTACAGATTCAACATAATTCCTATCAAGATTCCAATGACATATTTCACAGAACTAGAACAAATATTTCAAAACTTTATATGGAACCACAAAAGGCCCCACATAGCAACAGCAATCCTGAAAATGAAGAACAAGGTTGGAGAAATCATGCTCCCTAATAGCAAACTATTCTACTAGGCCATACTAATCAAAAGAACCTGGTACTGGCATAAAAACAGACATATAGATCAATGGAACAGAATAGAGCCCAGAAATAAACCCACAACTTTATAGTCAATTAAAATTTGACAGAGGAAGCAAACACAAATAATGGGCTAAAGACAGTTTATTCAATAAATAGTGTTGGAAAAATTGGACAGGTACATGCAGAAAAATGAAACTGGACCACTTTCTTACATCACACACAAGAATAAATTCAAAATGGATCAAAGACTTAAATGTTAGACACAAAACCATACAAATCCTAGAAGAAAATATAGGCAACAAAATCTTAGACCTTGCTCATAGACATTTTTTATCAGATGTGTGTCCCCAGGAAAGAGAAACAAAAGAAAAAATAAACAAATTGCAACTTCATCAAACTAAGAAGTTTTTGTGCAGCAAAGGAACTCATCAACAAAATAAAAAGACAACCCACAGAATGGGAGAACATATTCGCTGATACATTTGATAAGGGGTTAATATCCAAAATTTATAAAGTACTTACAAAACTCAACACAAAAAACCCCCAAACAATCCAATTAAGAAATGGGCAAAGGACCTAAATAGACACTTCTCCAGAGAGGACATACACATGCCAATAGACATATGAAAAGATCCTCAACATCATTAATCATCACAGAAATGCAAATTAAAACCACAATTAGATACCACCTCACACCTGTCAGAATGGTTATCATCAATAAATCAACAAATAACAAGTGCTGGTGAGGATGTGGAGAAAGGGGAACCCTTTTATACTGTTGGTGGAAATGCAGACTGGTGCAGCCACTGTGGAAAGCAGTATGGAATTTCCTTAGAAAACTTAAAATGGATCTGCCTTTTGACCCAGCAATCCGACTTCTGGGAATATATCTGAAGGAACCCAAAACACTAAGTTAAAAGAACATAAGCTTCCCTCTGTTCATTGCAACATTACTTACAATCACCAGGATATGGAAGCAGCCCAAGTGTTCATCAATAGATGAGTGGATAAAACAACTATGGGACATTTACACAATGGAATTTGACTCAGCCCTAAAAAAGAAGAAAATTTTACCCTTTGCAACAGTATGGATGAATCTGGAGAACATTATGATTTTACTTATATGTTGTGGAATCTAACAAACAAACTGAACTAACAAGCAAAACAGACTCTTAGATGGAGAACAGATGACAACTAGTGACAAGCAGAAGGTTAGGGGTAAAGGGATTGAGCAAAAAAGAAAAAAAACTCATGGACATGGACAACAGGGTGGTTATTGCTGGGGGTGGGAGGTATAAGAGTCTAAATGGTAATGGAAAGTATAATAAAGATTATACATTTTTAAAAAATATCCTCTGCTACTTCATCAATTCGTCTAGTTATCATGCTAGCCGAAAGAGGAACAGATGCCACCGTTTGAACTGTAGCCTCTCCTAAGAAGTTCACAACAAATGGTTTTTGTTTTCTACACAACAAAAAAGCAGCAGAGATCAACTCTTAACCAATAGTAAAGGGCTTCTCAGCTTTAGCAATGTGTTCAGCCACCAAGAATGATGCTCTAGGTGTGGACACATTTGATGAAGTGGTGGCCTTCAGTAATTGCTTCTGTTCTTTGTGTTCTCATTTTTTTTTTCTTTTGGAAAACTCCAAAGGCTTGTCTTTTAAGGCAGGGTGCTTGATCTCCATGTGGCAAAGCAGTTTTGAAGGTTTCATGGCTTCATTGGTTAGCCAGTCACCACATATTATACAAAGCAGGTTTGGAGAATGTGAGTCACCTGTTGCCATCAACCTGTAATTGAAGTAGGACTCTTGTATTTTCTTTTAAATGCAGCTTTCTTTTTGTTGGCAGTCTTAGTCCTCTGCTGTGTCATCATTGGGTCTTTCCTCTTTTTCAAAGAAGCTCTCCAGTGACATTTGTTTTCTTCTCATTTTGGCTGGGGTTAGCTTGTGGGCTCACCAAAACTGTGACTGAGACAAGTGTGCAGTGCACAAAAGAGGCACGGATGGAAGTGGTAAATAAAATATTGGGTGGACCACTCACAGATTAAAATAAGTGTCAGATTCTGACTTAAAGCCTGCCACCGGATGCAGCTGTGCGAATGAAGCACATCCACTCACTTGCCACTATAAAGCCTGACACCAGATGCAGCTTAATTGTCACGTGCCACTCACTGATAGGGTTTTGATATGAGTCTGCAAACAATTGATTTACTATGGTCTCTATGCAGTCAAACCTCTCTCTAATGACAATCTGTATTTGCTGGGGCTCCCCAGTGCTCCAATGCAGATGATCAGGCATTAGATTCTCATAAGGAGTGTGCTCCCTAGATCCCTTGCATGCGTAGTGTACAGTACGTTTGCATTCCTATGAGAATCCAATGCCACCGCTGATCTGACAGGAGTCATAGCTCAGGCAGTAATGTGAGTGATGTGGACTGGCTGTAAATACAGATGAAGCTTTGCTCACTTGCCTGCTCTTCACTTCCTGCTGTGCTGCCTGGTTCCTAATAGGCCATACATAGACCTGTAGTGATCCATGGTCCGAGGATTGGGGACCCCTGCTTTACGGTACGTGAATTATGTCTCAAGGCGGAGAAAAATGGAGGGGCATCCATTGCCCAGGTTCCCATCGTTCACTCCAGCCTTCTCAAAGTCAAGGATTCACGGCCTGTCTCCATCGGGCCATGGTGGAAGTGAACTATCCCTCTTGCACAAGACAGATACTAACCCCTAAATTTATAAGTGATTATATTCTGGGAGATCATAAGGGGCTTCAACAGGATTAAGGCCTTATCTGAATCATCAAACTGTGTTCACCATTACACCGCCCCTTCTTCCTGCCACACCCCCTGAAGTTTCCCTGACTTCCTCTGCAATGACATTCCTCTACTCACCTCACTTAAGCTCCAACAGTAGGGAGTAGCCAATAGACCTAATGAAAATCTCTATTTTTTAGGCACATTCCCCTGTTAGAATTCTGACTTCAATATTGTTCTATACTTCTGTACCCTGTTATCACTGAGGCAACTTGGGTGAAGGATACATGAGACCTAGAAAGGGCAAACTCCATAGGCCTGTTTCGAATGCAATTCTAGGAAATGTCAAAAGAAAGAGCTTGTTAACAAGTCACACTGAACCATAATGCTAAAATCTTCAAGTTATATACCCCATATCTCACCTGCAGTCACAAATTACAATCTAATAAACCATAATAAGGACTCAAGGACCCTATTCCTCCTCCTTCCAATTACTTGTAATATCTCAGAAAAGCTCCTTGATATTTTTAGACCTTTATTGCACCATCTGAGAAAAAGAGATAAGGTTGTTTTTACTGGTTAGTATTCATAGAGCATGTTCATTCTTCAGTGAAGAGTAACTATATTTTAAAAAGAAACAAGAAGTAATAACTACAAGGTCAATGTACATGGAACACCCAACTCCTGGCATGACTTGTGCAGAAATCTGATCGTGTATCATCCTCACCTGCATCTCTTCCTCTGGCACACGGAGGAGACGCACCTGCCCACTGAATTATAGCAGGACCCTGCAAAGGGGTTTGGGCGCATTTGCACTAGGGTGCCTGGTGATCTATTGAGGTACAGCAGGAAAGTACTAGAACTTCATTTATTTCTTTGATACATATGTTTAACTTCTCCTTTGTTAATGTTTATATTTTATCCTTAAACTAGGATTTTCATTTCACTTCTGCCATCAAATTTTATTCAAATTGAGTATATTTTTATGTTTAAAAGCCTTTCTTTTGATTACCCTAAAAGAATGAAAATTAAAATTTCAAGTTGGTTGTTTACTTCCTATGGTTCAAAAGACCTAAAACTTTTAAAAATTGTACATATTAAATTGAGTATATTATCATTACAACGGTTAGTTGCACACCATTGAGAAAAAGTAATCAAATATATTACATAAAAAGTAAAATAAAAATTAGAAATGTTCATCTTAAAAGATTTTCCATAGTTCTTTTCCAGATGAGTTCCTATATCCTTAGCTGACTACAACTTATCAATAAAATGGCACAGGGCATACCAGTAATTCTATCCTGACTTCTCTTTTCATAGATGAAAATGCTTAAACCCTTACTCACCTAAGTAAGTAGATGGGAATAAAGGCATTTTAGTATAGCATTATCACTCAACTACTGGATTCTCTTTTTGTTATATTTACCAAAATTGAGCATAGTTATGTATTCTCAAAATTTATATTTAAATAACAACTCAATCACACCCTCTTTCAATTCTGTTGTAAGCCAAGAATTAAAACCACCTAACTTAAAAAGAGATAGCTACACAATCACTAGAGTCTACAACTTACTTAGAGCCTCATCAATATTTCAAATGACCTCTTTGCATGAAGATTTTAACACACCAGAGTGATATACTATAGTAAAATTTGGGATGAGGGAGAGATATGCCATTTTTTACAGAAAAGCAGGGTTGTTATAAAATGGGAGATGGGAGAGAAGCAGCAGAAAATCACCTATGCCACAGGGGGCTGTTCAGGCAGGTCAATTGGTCTGCGAGTTGAGGATTACCTTCATGCTCACATGCAATGGGATGACTTCTACACTCCCATAACCCCATCTCCCTCAGCTCTCTGGGTCACGCTGCCACTGGTTGGGGAGAAGGGAGAGGTGCTGAGCCACAACTGGGCACATGTTGGAGAAAGTGGCCAATGAACAATCTCTTATGGCAAGGTAGCCAAAGGACATTTAAGGACAGGAGAGTCCAATGATCACTGCTACGTGGTTTGGGATTCTGCCTGTAAATAGTCTCTGTACCCCCAACCCTTCCTAAAATCTGCCACACACAGTATGTCACAAGGGAGAACTTGAAAAAATCAGCCAAATAAACCAAGCTCCATTTTGAGTCAGCACAGAGAAGAGAACAGCTAAAGAAGAGAGAGAGGGAGTAGTTCAAAAACCCCATGAAGGAGAAATTTTAGGCTCTTTTCAGCGCCACCCCAGAGGTCTCTGGAAACAGCTGCGCACTCGAGAGCACTTAGCCCTGTTGTCTAACCATCGAGTTTGGGTGTAGGATTTGGGCTTCAGATGTATGCACTTGCAGAGTGAAACAGAAATGGCAGATGCCAACACCAAGTAACTCCCTCATAAACATGACACCAGGTTTCTCTTTCCCCTATTTAAAAGCATGAATTCTCAGCTGTGGGAGCAAAAGCCTCCAAGAATCTGCAGGGACCTTGGAGTAGACATTGGTTTTCATCCAGGATGTAAAATAATAGTTTGCATTAATCTTGTCTTCATCTCAGAGAACAGGACAACTTCAGCTAAAAGCTGAGTTAACCAGGGTAAATTAACACCTGGAACAAAGAGTTCAGAACCAACCAAAGTCCCATAGGCACTAGAAACTTACCAATACCTGAACAAAGGGTTTGTTACAAGATGTGTACTCGAAACCTCCTACTCTGCCACTTACCCTGCGATGACCTGGGGAAGTCCTGGCCCTCTCCATGGCTCAGTGTCCTTATCTGTGTTAGTTATCCCTAGCTCATTCATTCCTTGAGAAGATTAGGGAAGACCGTTGCAGCACATTGCCTCACAATTGCTGTCAGCTGTTAGCACTATTGGTTCTGTTCTTGTATTCTCTGCTCAAAGATTTTCCAGATATATTCTGGATATGTCCAGATTTTCTTTATACACCTTCTAGGATTCACCACTCATTCATTCAGCACATATTTATTAAATGCCTTTTACATGCAGAGCACAATAAAAATTAATTTTTATATATTATTTATTTTACTTATTCATTATTGAATTTACAAACTCATTCCTAAAGAATTAGAAATGTATGTTAGATAGGTTCAAAATTTTACCCCAAGGATTAATAATCATGGCTAAGGGAGAATTGGTGTCACATAAGGAGATAAAAACAGGAAAAGGTAAAATACAGAAATATATGCCATAATGATGAGTAGTTAATTATTAAAAGTGGGCCATGCATTTAAGGCTGAATCGCCAATTGTCTATTCAGAGCAAAGCCCAAAACGTGACCAGTTAAAACACTCCCATGGCCCATGTGGAACAAGTGTTACTCGGGCTATAGCTGTCAGTAGCAGCAACAAGCAGACCTAAGGAAAATTATCCCAGGTGACACTGAATGATGTACTATGAAGTGAGTGTCACAGTGTTTGACATCCCAAAGAATATTTCTACCATAGTTACAACAATATTGCATTTCTATTTAAAGATTAAAATAAAATGTTAAAGTAAAAAAGGAGTTGGAAACTTCTTCTGAGACTCAATGGGGAATAAAAGGGGGTCAGACCTGACCAAAGAGGGGAGTTAAGAATCCCTGTTCCTCCCACTCCAGGCAGGGAGCACCCACAGTGATGGTGCAGAGCAGCCACACTGCACCACTATGCACCACCCAGCAGCATTCACACTGATGATGGAGAGTAGATGGGGCTGTACAACGGCCGTGGCTCCTCAGAGAACTGGACGCTTTCTCTACACATCTGCTTCTTCCAAGGTCTCTGAAGGCTTAATGCCAGAACACAGTTCAGTAAAAATGACTCTACGATCTGACTTGGTGTCAGATTCAGAATGTGGAGAGTATGAGATCCCATTTAATTGCAGGCTTCTTTTCCCCACTCTAGAGATTCAGATTTCAGAACTGCAGAATAGGGCTAGGGCCCCAGCATTTTCCAGGAACTCCTCAGTGATTCCATGCCGATGGCCTGTGGACCATACTTGGTGAAACATAAATCTAGGAGGGATGGATGAACCACACAGACTTCAGTGAAACTGAGCTATAGAGACAAGTAGGTTATATTCAAGGTTATATTTGCTAACAAAAGCCTGAGTACATATTCTTGCTGCAGGTTTTTTAAAGAACTATATATTTTTAATAGATTTGGATTATCTTATTAAAGTCAAGAACATATCAGACCTTTGTCAGACTAGAATATGGATAAGGAGGAATACTCCTAAGTCAGGGCCAATAATTGTTCAAAACAGAGTTCTGTGTGTGTTTTCAGGCTGAGTCTCAAAAGTCCACACTGGAAGACATCACCAATATCATTTTGGCCTGGAAAAAAAAAATAGAAGGCACTTACAAATGCCTCATCTTTGCCTTTAAAAAATCTCAGTGATGCACCCATGAAACAATTAATTTTAAACAATGGTGTGGTAAAACCTCCAGGTCACAATTAGTTGGAAAATGTACCCCTGGGTATATAAATGAGTTGATTCAACTATGCTGAACTGTTGACTATCAGCCAATTCAATTTTGAAGGACATTTCCTGTAAATGTTGCTCTAAAAGATTCGAGAGCAGTTGGCTTGAAACCACTGTTCCTGACAGTACTTACAAAGCAGGAGCACTCTGGAGACTCCTTACACTTGTGACTATAAATCTACATCTTCAGCAAATAGAACCACAGAATTATTATTCTAACTCATCTAAAAGCAGTTCACATCATGAATGTACATTTTTATCAGAGGTGTGGAAAATATATTCCTCTTTGAAAATACTTGTACTTATCTAGCCTCTCAGCAGACTGCCTTTCCTGCTGATTCTGAGTCTCACAATAGTATGACTTCACAAGTTCCATGTACACATGAGTAACTGGGATATACACTCAGTTCATGTGACTTCACTCTGACTGGTTCCTATTCAAAATCAAAGGCGACGGAGCCTGTGAACAACCTAGTTCCTCGTCTATTTCTGCATGACAAGCAGCAGTGGAGTAAGTTCTCAAAGCCCATTAATAAGTGGGGGGGGGGGAAACTAACAATTTGTGAAGAAGCAACTGCTATCTTTAGATGAAATGCCTCAAATGGGCCAGTAATTTAGGGGAGTAAAGAATTTTTTTGTTCAAATATGGGACAGACCAGCGTGTTCATAAGTAGAATCCTATGAAAGAAAAGAGCCAGGAAATTGGGGTCCAGTACTCCCTCACTACTCATCACAATAGCTCTTACTTTACGTTTTCTTTGGTTATTCTTCCAGGTAAGATTCCACCTAGGAAAAAAAGGTTTTTGGAAACAGTTTGAATATAACCTAGAAAAATTATCGTGTGTACAAAAGGAGGACACTCCAACAGAGTTATTATGAATAAACAAATTAACCATCAATTATAGCAGACCACAAGGAATTTGGGTGGCAGGGAGTATTTATCAGGTGTTTTAATTAACTTTAGTGTCTAAATATATTAACGAGGAAGCATTGTCAGACCAAATAAAGGAGGCATGTGCAAAGTTCAGGGCATTTTTTTCCATGGGTTATAAAATTAGAACAAGGAAGACTCCAAAGTATCCACCAAAAGTTCTGTGCTTCATCAATTTTACTCACAAAATTATAAACAGGTATCTTTGTCCACCACTTTCTCATCAATCCCTTTTAGATACCTCTCACTTGAAATTTATTATATTTAGATTGGAGAAAAGTGATAGGTTTAAAATAAAATCTTCCAAGTTCTATTTCATATATTTCATAATCTAGTCCCTTGGGGGCTTTGTTTTTGTCTCTTGTTTCTCTAATTTCAATCTCAGAGAAAGTCCTTGTCAAGACAAAAATATGGAAGGAAAACATTTACAATTTCCCCAGCTATGAAATTAGTAAAGTCAGTTTAATTTGTCCACAATTTGTTGAACAGAAACTCACTGAAGAAGTTGAGGCTTAGTTTTAAGATCTTCAAACAGCAAAAAGTCAGCAATAAAATTGAAAAGCCACATTTCTAGCTCACTCTCTACAAACTCTAATTTTACCAGTTAGATTACAGGACAGAGAGCTAGTGACGGAACAACACGGAGCACTCAGGCCAGAGGTGGGAGTGAGTGAAGCAGGCTGACCACTTTGTCTTTAACACTAGCTTCAGGATGGAAGTAGGGTTTCCCTGCACAGCCATACAGAGTTATGCTTCTTTTCCCAAAGAAGTATTATCAAAATGATTAAAGAAAGACATTTCAGTCATTTAAAATTGTGTTATCTTTTTATTATAAAAAGAATAATGATATAGTAATAAAACCCTATGAGCTATATACTACCTTGTATATGAGAAAACGTAGGCCCCAAAAGGATTAAAGTATTTGCTTTGAATTTTAAAATAAGAAAGTTTTTTTTGAAGCGAGCAAGTCTGTCTACTACTGCAGAAATTTCATCTCCAACATCTCCAACCAGTGATTATTTATTCTATTTGAATATTTTTTATGATTCCATTCCACAAAATGCATTCCGTTTTGCACGCTAATCATTAGAAAGTTTTTCCTTGCATAAACATAAAATCCACTTCCATCAATTTCTTGATGGGTCTTACTTGGTTCTGTGCCTTGTGTCTATGCAGAATAAATCCAACCTGTTTCCATCGTAACCCGTAAGTTTTTTAGATGTGTCTATTTCAGTTGATGGCCACCATAATTCTGGTCATATTTTTATGGGTACATTCCAATTTGCAAGGAGTTCTCTCAAAAAGTAATGGCCACACTGGATGTGACCTTTTTCATGTGACATGTAAGTGCACAGTGTGGAACTATCAGGCCCTCTGACCTGGACTCACCACCAGTCATACTGAATGACCCCGTATTTGTGTTATACTTTAGAGCCACCACATTATATCCTAAAACCACTAAATCTTTTCATATGAACCATATTTAAATTACCATTAAGCAATTGATTTTTTAATAGACTTCATTACATTTATTCTGTTTAACTTTCCCTTATTTATGTTAGTGATAAATTTAAAGTGTCTGGATGTATGTAAAGCTTGATATTGTGATCTAAAACATAAAGTATTCCAAACTTTTTCATCCAAAATATTGATATGCTTTTACATGTTTGCCCAACTTGATAGTAAAAATACTGACAAGAGCGGGGCGAAGTATAGAACCTAAATTGATTATCATTAACAAATAGTCTTTGGGGACTTGGGGATGAATTATGACTAGGGAATATAAGCTTGCCCACATGTCTGTTTTAAATACAGGACTATTGTCATTCAGATACAGCGGAGCCAACAGGTCAGAAGACACCTGTCACTGAAGAATTAGTTTGTCACAGTTCCCAAGTGGATGGGGCACACTCGGCCATGCAGGGCCACATGAGGGTGCATCAGGGTGCATCAGGGTCATCGGGAGGCAGAAGGAGTAATGGGAAAGTGCGGACAAAAGCCTCCATTGTGGTTGGTACAGGTAGGAATAGGCAAGGTTTGGTAAACAGCTAAACAGGCTTATGATTTTTTAATAGTTTGAATAATTTCAGCAGGCTCTTTGTCTAGTACCTGCCTGGGGGTGATTTAGGGCAGGGGGGGTGGGTTGAAATGTGGATTTGGGATTGGCTGATTTGCACATCAGAGATCGGGTGGCAGGCAAGTTGTTTGCTATTCTAGGAATTGGGTAGCTCTGGGAGGAAGCTAATAGTGAGATGCAGATGCCGCAGCATCTAGAATACAGAAGATAAGATAATATAGTTAATGCAATGTCCCCCATGTATCTGTAATGATGGCATTCACTTAGCCAATGACCTGAGCTTTTTCCTCTTGTTAAAAAGTAGATTTCTAAGACACACTCTACACCTTTTGAGGATAAAACCTGCAGGAAGCCAGGAGGGAATGGGGGACAGGCGGGAGCGAACCAACCTCCTGTAGAAACCCTTAGCGTGAAGAAAAGCCAAAGAAGCACAGGCATTGTGGGACCCCCTGTGCCAGCAGGGGGAGCCCTGCTGAAAGCCTCCAGCGGGAACAGATTTCCTACTTCATCAGGGAAAAGAATTTGACTTTCAATTGCCTAGCTTTTCCCAGTAAAATCTTCCCTGACAAGCTAGAATTTCATGCTCTCCATCCATAACTCTGGGGTAAGTTTCCCAGATTTCCAGGCAGGTGTGTGAACAGAGAGAAGCGTCAACACTCTGAATATTCATCTGTGCTCTCAGAGCAGCCAAACTGCTGCTACAAGGCTCGTAAGGGAATCATTTTGTGATAAGAATGAGTCTGACAGAGCCTAAGAAGACATGACTGCTTGGAATCCCTGCTGAGATGCCAATTTCTCTTCTCGCTGACACTTTCAACTATGTGGACATCTCTGCAAAAACACAGCCATAGGCAATAAAGAATGGAGCTCAGTTGTCTTTCTGTCTCTTCTGAGTAAATTCCCTAGAACCTGGAAAAACAGACAACTATGGCCAGAATAACACCTTGATCATCCCCACTTGCGGCTCACTTAAAGCCCATCTATTCACTTACTGGTCACGGTCAGTGAGGCAGGCAGGGATGGACACCATGCTCGTTGGTACCATATGGCCTATGGGACAGCCTTGCTGCTGTTTCCTGCCTGACTCCCTCAGCTTCCACCTAAAATTCTGGTGGCATTGAGGTTCCCAGTAATATGCTGCTAATGTTTATTTTTCCTTTCTAAAATCATATCTAGGGTAAGGGATGTTCACTGGAAAGCCCTCATAAGACTCCCATTCCCTCTCTGCCAAACTGAGAGCAGGATGCTTCAAATTGCAAAATATACTGAAATGCTATCCCATGGTCTGGGGGATGAGTGGGGTAGAGCAGATAAAAAGGTATAGGTGTATTTATTTACTAAATCAATTTTTTGCTTCCTCTGAGCCAAGGCAGGCAGCACACCAGGAAACCATCATATCTTTGCATGGCCGCTAAGCTTCTAGCTTGGAACTCAGTCTGACTGGGTTCAGATTCCACCTGATCCACTACTTGTGTGACCTTGAGCAAGTTACTCATCTTTTGACTTGCACATTTCCACATCCGAGGAGGAGGAACAAATACAACAGCCACCTCAGAGGGTGGGTCTGAGGGCTTCATTACATCAGGCGTGTTAATGCACTTACCAAAGTGCCCGGCCCATGCATGGTCCTCTCATCTCAGATGGAACAAAGGAGACCTCCATGGCCTGCCCTGTGGCGAGGCCCAGGGCACAGAGTGCTCTCTGCATGGGTAAATGTGAGCCTGGGAGCTAAAAGGAAACGATCCCCCTGCCACTCTCTTTCACACACTCGTCCCCCAAAACACTCGTGAAAATATTAGAGATTAATCTGTAGTAGGAGAAAACCAAGAGCTGAGTGCTCCAGCAGCAACGCAGCACAAGAGGTACCTTGCCTTTCATGTCAACAGTTCAGCCCAATGTTTCCATGTAGGAAATGCTCAAATTGTCACAGGTTGGTGAGCCTGACTTTGTGCTAGTGTATTAACCACGTCTTTCATTTTCTGTATTCCGATGCTTCAACATCTGGGGTCTTGTGACTTTAGAGGGATTTCCCCTCCCAGGATTAGCCAGTTCCTGGAGAGTAACAACTCACCTGCTAGAGCACTTTTCAAATGCAAACCAAGCAATTCAGAGCCCACACCCCAACTGCCTTCTTTATCAGTTTCTCATACTCTGAGCCTTCTCCATATGCTCTAATCAACCTGGGGCGGGGCGGGGGGGGGGGGGGGGGGGGAGCAGATACCACAACCAATTACAGCCCCTATGCCCCCAAGCACACTGAAATTATTCACACCAGCGACTCCTAGGCCGAGTTACCCTGCCTAGCCTGTTCCTCCCCATGGAAACCCCAATAAAGGCTCTTTTCCACTGTTTCCTTCTTGCTCCCTCTGCCTCCTGCCTGAGCCTGCTGCTTCCTGTGCTCCCCATGTGGTCCTGCGTGGCAGCGCGTGCCCCCGCCTCTTGGGAACTGTGAGTAACACACTGTCTTTACCATGATGATCATCTCTTGTTCGGTTGGCCTCACTATACCTAAATAACAATAAAACCTACATTAACACAGCTGGACGCTAAGAATTTAAATGAGAAAAAAACAGCTTCTCAGGACATTAAGTACTCAGCCACCCAGGCAACTGCCCTGAGCTAGTTTCCAGAGGGCACAACAGCATCAATATACTGACTCTTAAGGGTTCTGGGAGTCATCTCAGGATTCCCTACCTGGCAGAATGTAACCCTGCCCCACTACCTCCAAACTAGCAGAATCTTGAAGTAGAGATGACAGCTGGTCCACACTCACTGACAGCTGGTCCACACTCACTCATTGCCAGGTGCACCTGCTCACCACATAAGGTATGATGGTCATGAGGAGTCCCTGAGGCTGGCCACCTGAAAGAGGTCAAAGGTTAGCAAAAACTTCAGAAAATGCTAATCAATCATGCATGGCCTGGTACTTTCTACTAGGAATTTTTTTCTCCAAATATGGGAACACTATGATGAACTGGGGATTAGGGCTTTAGGACATGAATTTTGAGGGGATACAATTCAGCCCATAACAATTAGTAACTTTAACCACTAGACAGGTCAGTATATTGGCAGAAGACCTGGGTTTGATTTCAGCTTCAACCACTTATAAGCTATGTGACCTTCTGGCAAATTTCTTACCATCTCAGTGCCTCATTTTCCCCATTTGTGAAAATGGAGAGAATAGTATTACCTTACAGAGATTTTTATGAGGATAAAAATGTCATATAGAACAGTGACAGGCACTTGTTCAGCTCAGAAAATGTTACTATCATTAAAAGAGTTATGTCAGTGGCATTGACTCTGCCCTCAGTGAGTTGAATCACTTCCACGGTGCACCTGAGTAAAAAGCAACACTGTGGAATGAAAGGTAACTCCAAATAAGCTAACGTGTCAGTTTATATCAGAAATACATTACATTATGTTGAACAGAAAGGAAGGTACAATTTAAAGTAATAAAAATCAGTTTGTCCTGCATTCATTTAGTAGATGTTGAACAACATGTAAAGAATATTAGCTTGAGGGGAGCAACATTATTAGCCCTTATAGCCGGGTCTCAGTCTCACCCCAGCAAATGCATGGGACTGGTTTATCCAAAAGCCTTGGGGACATTCACTAGTCCAACCAAGCAAGGTGTTTGGCATAATATCAAGGAGGCTGGACTAAAATGCCTATGTAAGCAACAAATTAAGTGCACTGGACATAACCATGGAAGCAATGGGACACGGAAGGGAGCCTAGGTAATAGGACATTGGAGAAAAAGGATTTGCAGGTGTTCATCCGGCACCATCAAATGTGCAAGCATTGAATCTGCGGACATAAGTTTCCCTCTCTACCGAAATGTTTTCATCTGATCTCACTCCAGTGTTTCTGGGATTTAAAACCTTCAAAAAGATATTTAAATTCTCTGTGTTTCAACATCTTCAACTGTGAAACAGAAACAATAATACCTTCTTTTTAAGGTTGTGAAAATTAACAAAAGTAGAAAGCCCTCAGTAATGGCAGGTATTTTTATTGTCATTGTAATTATTATTCATTTCTCTTTGCCCTGTTTCCACATCAGGAAACAACTTGTGGGTTATTAAACTGTTTACAGAAACCCTAATACCATGGCACAGAGCACCCTGTCCATCAGGCACAAATATTCTGGTCTCTGTTGCAAATTAATAAATTAGCTTTCTAGTGTGCATCCCAGACTCTGAGCTTGGTTAGGTCAGTCAGTCCGATCCATTCTGGAACACTAGTAAAACTAAACTTAAATACATGTAAAACTGAGCATCGACTCTGGAACATCATCTTATAGTACTGCCATCACCTAAGGCCAGCCACACTGTGAGCACTGCCCTACCCCAGTCCTCAACTTGCAACATATGAAAGATGGAGAGTCTCATCTAAGAAAAAGAAGATGATCAAAAATATGAATAGTAAAATAGCAACCAACTCACAGAGCTCAACAACTGAACCTAAAACAAAAACAAAACAAAGACAAACTAAGCAAACAACAGGAACAGATCCACAGAAATGAAGATTACATGGAGGGTTATTCCCCCCAGGGGGAATAATAGGGGAAAAGGTACAGGGAATAAGAAATATAAATGGTAGGTAGAAAATAGACAGGCGGAGGGTAAGAATAGTATGGGAAATGGAGAAGCCAAAGAACTTATATGTAGACCCATGGACATGAACTAAGCTAGGGGAAGGGGGAAGCCTGGTGGGAAGTGGGGTCCAGGGTGGAAGGGAGTGAAGGGGAGGAAAAAAACAGGACAGCTATAATAGCACATCAATAAAATACACTTTAAAAAAAGGAAAAGAAAGAAAGATGGAAAGTCAAGGGTCTGAGGGAAAGCCATTAAGTTTTCATAACACTCAGAAGATTTGGTGACACCAGATGAAGTAACTGTTCTCATTTTAAAATACTTTCAAATGTAGCATATCATCTGATTCTAATATCAACTTTGTGGATGCAGAGTGGACAGTGAACCACTGTCTTTTTTAATAAAAATAAAAATGAAAATTTTGAGAAGTTAAGTCTTGCCCCAAAAGATACAAACTTCCAGTTATAAAATAAATGCTATGAGTATATCATGTACAGTAGAGTTAATAATACTGTTTTGCATATTAAAGTTGCTAAGACAGTAGATATTAAAAGTTCTCATCACAAGGAAAAAATTTATAACTATTTGTAACTATATATATATATATATATATATTTGTAACTATATATGGTGATGGATGTTAATTAGACTTATGGTAATCATTTTGCAACATATACAAATATCAAATCATTGAACACCTGGAACTAGTATAATATTATATTTCAATTGCAACCTCAATAAAAATAAATAAATAAAAGTCTCACCCCAAATTATATGGTTGTTTTCGGGTGGAGTCAGAACTCACACAGATCATTCTACCAGAGCCTCTTGCAAAATAATACAGGATTACATTCAGACAGGACTTTGCCAGCTTTTTTAGTATTCCTTTTCTAGAGGAAATCTTTCCCTTGCAATCATTTTTAATAAAGCAGTAAAATGTTTTAATGGCTAGAGACTTCATATTGTAAAAAAGAGTATGGAGAACAACATGTATTGTGATAAATTGGAAAAACTAGACTAAACCCTTGACCTTTAAAAGGTGTTCCAGCAATAGCTGCAGTTCTTACTGAACCAATGTTCTCATGTGTAACAACTATAAACTCTGGATGGAATGTAAAAGAACTACCTGAAGACACTAAAGAATAAACAAAAGCAGGAAGATAGATACTAGAAGGGGACGGAAACAAGGGAGAAGGGAAGACACTGGCTGAGTTTCCCACTTTTATGGCTTTTAAACTGAGGGGAGATCCCAGTCTGTATCATGTGGCAGAATCGGGGATTTAAAAAGCGTTTTTGTGTGTTTTGTCTTCAAGTCTTATAGGCTTAAAGAATAAGAGAAATGAGATTGGGTAGAATTAGAAGCAAGAAAATGAGGAAAAACATCTCAAAAAAGAGAGAGAGAGAGAGAGAGAGAGCCAGAGAATCAAATTCTGTGTGTATACATGGCCCAGGCCCCTCCCAACCTCTGAATCACACTTGCACAGCCAACTGCGGGCTGGAGTGAAACCGGGAAGAAAGACTTTGCACTTGGGGTTCAACAAGTTAACAACATGCCAGAACAAAACATCAATGCTTTTTATACTAACAACAGAGTCTACAATCTATATAATATCATAGAATATCCAGGACACATTCTAAAATGACTTGACATGAAAAAAAAATAACAGGAAAACTTTTAAACTTTAAACTATGTTATATACTGCCCTGGCCGGGCGGCTCAGTTGGTTGGAACATCATCCCATACACCAAAAGGTTTTGGGTTTGATCCCTGATGAGGGCACATGCCTAGGCTGTGGGTTCAATCCCAGTTCAGGGCACACAGGGAGGCAGTCAACTGATGTTTCTCTCTCATATCGATGTTTCTCTCTCTGTCTCTCTCTGTCTGCCTCTCTCTCTCTCTCTCCCCCTGACCCTACCTTCCCCTCTAAAATCAATGAACATATCCTTCAAGTGAGGATTTAAAAAATAATAAAAGAAAATAAAATAAGTTGCATACTTAAAATAAAAGATCATGAGCAAACACTAACTTTGAGAAGACCCAGAGGTTAGAATTGGTACACAAAGATTTTAAAGCAACTGTGATGACTATGCTCTAGTCCACATGAAAGAAAATATGCTCATAATTAATGCAAAGAGAGAAAACCTAAGCAGAGAAACAGACACCACAAAAAAGAACCAAATGGAAATTCTGTGACTAAAAGGATCACACTTGAAATTGAAAATTCACTGAATAAGCATAAGAGCAGGTTAAGGATGTCAGAATAAAAATAAAAGATGAAAATAGAAATTATCTGAATGAAAAAGTGAAGACAATATTTTAAAAAGTCAACACAACCTCAGGGAATTATGAAGATTCCCAGTTGAAAGCGGATATAGCAAATCATCAATATTAGTGATCATACATAATTGTTCCAAGATGATCTGTTTGCCAAATGGCCCAAAGATGGAATTATCTCTCACTCACTTTAAAAGAAAACTCTGAATGACCTTATTAAATTTAATGCACATAACTCCCAAAATTTCCCATAATACTAAGAAATCAGGTCATAATGGCAAGATAATCTTAATAACGCAGACCAGGTGAAAGTAAAAAATACATTATTTCTTGGAAATACATGAAGCTTCAAGAACTAAAAGCCCCCTGAAAGACGTGGACTTAAAATCCCACTAGATGTAGAAGAAAAACTGAATTATACAAAGAGACTCAGCCTTTTTATAGAGGCTTGTATCTCAAACCTTGGATGGCACAGTGGAGGCGGGGTCCTGATCAAGAATCTGTGCTTGACAAGCGGATTCTGCAACCTCAGCTAGTCTAAGGATATATTTTTTTCTGTTAGGTCTTGTAAAACTCTCTGCAACTCTAGAAAGACAATCCCAGGAAACTATAAAAAAAAAATCCACCAATGTGCAGCATCGGCACATCTGTAACCAGCATGAGTAAGTGTAATCAGTCCTGAAAGTATTGCTATACTTCCCTCCATTTCTTCTGCTTTTTGGGGTATTTGCAGCATTAGATAGATGAGATTTGTGATTTTGTTTAATGTTTAGAAGAGTTTGATTAAATAAATCTGCAATTGATGCTTAAGCATTGGGGTACTTTAATTTGTTGAATGTCTGAGTTTTGATTTATTCATCTTAAGTAGCCAGTAAATACTTAGAGGAATGTTAATCACTTATGCTTAACGTTTGACTAAATGTTAATCATTTAAATAAATTAGAACATTAGCAAAATGAACATTAAATAAAATGTAAATAGTTGCTAGTGTTATTTACTGTTTGAGGTACTTTTTTTCATGGAGAGGAATCTAGTCAACAATTTTTGGATAGCAAATGTGGACAAAACCTAGAAGGAATAGGATATCTTATGTGTATTTCCATAATATCACATTGTATATTACTCGTATTCCAACTTGAGACATTTCTAACGTTATTGTCTAACTTCCGTTTTCAAAAGATCTGATTTAATCTAGTTCTGACGAGAGAGTAATATTGTCCCAACAACCACAGCTACAGATCAAGGGGAAAAGTCATTTCTGCATTCTCAGCTGAGATCCATGCTCCACGAGAAACACCTTTGATATTTGATCATTTTTCTTCTGAATGTCCATATCTAAGTCATCTGTCAAACTGGCAAGGTGCCCACACACAAGGTAATAACCAAGTTTCAGTGCAAATGGATACCAAAACAAGAGGCCAAAAAGACAGATCCTTCAAACTGGGTGTAAATGTTATTTCTCCTTACACATGCCATTTTTTCATAATTTTTTCACCTTTACGTATCCTTTTTCAGAAGACTGTAATTAATTAGTTGGTGCCCTAGCAGTATCCAAAAGTGACTGATAAGTGAGAGGTTTTTTAGTATCAGACACTTATAATAAATATTAAGATGACTTATTTACATATATTAATTTACTGAAATCATTATTCTTTTTGACGGTCAAGTTGCCCTCCGTCGATGTCTCCTGTGTCGTTTGGAGATGACCCTGATCATCTTTTACATCGTGGTAAAGTAATACAGAGCATGAAATTTACCCTTCTAACCATTTTTAGGTGTGCAATTCAGAGGCATTGACTACATTCACATTGCTGGGCCACCACTGCCGCCCATCTGCCTACAGAACTCTTCTCATCTTCCCAAACTGGAACTCTGTCCCCACTAAACACTAACTACCAACTCTCTACCCCCATCCCACCCAACCCCCAGCATCCTGCAACCACCATTCTACTTTTCGTCTCTTAATTTGACTACTCTAGGTACCCTATATAAGTAGAATTATACAGTACTTGTTTGGGGAAGAATACCTTATTTTACTTGGCATAATGTCTTCAAAATCAATTCAATGTTACAGCATGTATCAGAATTCCATTGCTTTTTTGAGGACAAATAGTATTTCATTGTAGTATACACCACGTTTTTTATCTATCCATTCATTCATCAATGGACACTTGGGTTGCTTCCACCTTTTAGCGACTGTGAATGCTGTTGCTATGAACACGAGTGTGCAAATGTCTGTTTGAGTACTGGACTTACCAGGGAAGTCACTTTGTAATTTATATTACAAAATAGTTAAAATAATATTGACTGTCCAAAAAACCAAACCCAAACCAAATTCAAATTTCCACATTCAATTCTTCTAAGTATGACTCCAGGAGTGGAATCGCTGAATCATATGGTAATTCTGTTTAATTTTTCAAGGACCCACCATACTCTTTCCACAGCCGCTGCAGCCTTTTACATTCCCACTAGACATGCACAGGGTTCCAATTTCTTCACATCTTCACCAACACTTTTTATTTTCAGGGGTTTTTTTAAACAATAGTCATCCTAAAAGGTAATTTTTGCATTCTGGATGAGATATATGCCCCACAGGGAAAATCTTTGATGTTCAATCATTTCTTTTAACTCTCCATTTCTAGGCTCATCTGCCAGGCTGGCAAAGGGCCCACACATTGGGGAAAGGCGAGTGACTGCTTCCTGGGTGTGGGGTTTTCTTTTGTGGGGAAGAAAGGGCCTTACAACTGCATAGAGATGATGTATGCACAACACTGTAAATGTACCAAGAGCCACTTAATGTGCACATTAAAATAGCTCATGGTTATATTTGCATTATGTAGATATTCCTCAATTAAAACAAAAAAAATCTGTGAAATGCTGGAAGAGGAATAAGTCACTGGTGGATGAGAATGAGAACTTAGGAGAAAGAAGTGTTTGAAGCAGGAAGTGTGAGGACACAGGGATGAGTGATCCAGTCGCAGTAGGAAGCTAAGTGTCAGGCGTTTCCTGCTACTTCGCATGGACATGATGGGGACATAAGGGTCATAAACAACTTCTTCAAGGTCCTTTTAAATTACTGTCCATTTAATTTTAGATATTTGGGAACAAAAGGGAAATTGAAAATCAAAATAGCCAGTAACTTAACTGTATACACCTCAAAAACAAACTGTTAAAAATAATAATAATAATCAGCAGAATGTCATCTTAGCCCTTATCAGATCCAGGTCACCTGTTTTGTCCCCAATGAGGGACTAAACCCTAGTGGCTGTCATGGCTACAGTGCAATTTTCTCAGAATTTGATCAGTGCTTCCCCTATCAAGGAATCAAAGTAATTAAACAGTAATAAGTATCATTTTGCGTAATAAACTGGCACAGTGGGAAGATTACTAGTAGCTGGCAAGGGTAATGTGCGGAGCAGCACACTCTCATGCTGTGAGGTAGCAGTACAAAGAAGGTCAGCTTCCTTGAGGGTAATCTGGCCATATGCATGCCCAGTAATCTGATTTCGGTGAATTGATCCTAAGGAAATACCTGGAAAGGCAGACAAAGTTATATGTACAAATATGTTCATTATGATGTTAACTCGTAATAGTGAAAAAAATGGAAAGTATATTTTCTCAGTTTTCAATAAAGAACTCATTAAATAAATTACAGCACAGCCATGCAATAGAATGTCATTATGCAGATTTAACAATAATCATGAAGACCAATATTCATTGTAAAGAAAAATTCCCATATGTTACATTTAATAAAAAATGGTTACAAAACATCATGTACAATACAATTACATCTTTATATATGCATTAAAAAAATACAGCAAGGCGCACATCAAAATGTTAATAAGATTTCTCTCTGGGTGGTAGTAATTTTCATTTTCACTTTTATACCTTTTTATATTATCTGGATTTATTTCTATTAATGTGTTATTTTTATTACAAGAAAAAACTAAAGTTATGTTTCTTTTGAGATGCAACCTAAAAAAGGAAAAATAAGAGTGAAAGAAAAATTTTAAAACAAAAAGAAACCCTCCAGGACAAAGATACCAGTGAACTTGGCTTGGGATGGATGTCTAAGCTGAACCAATGGGTTCTGGCCACTGGATTCCTACACTGTCAATCAAGGCTCCTCTCCAAGAAGGAGGATATTCATCCTGAGCCAGGCAGCCACCCAATTTTTGTATATTATGCAACTTCAGCAAGTTTATCAACACCCTAAAGGCAATCCTTAGGCCTACAGACAAGGAGCTCTAATCGAGGCTACACATTAAAAACACTTTTAAAAAATTCCTGCCACCACCACATCCCCCCAAGATTCTGATTTAATTACTTGGGGTAAGGCCCAAGCATCTTGTAGTTTAAGTACTCCAGGTGATTCTAACAAGCAATCAGCACTGGGAAACAATGGCAACGTTTTGCTCTGGCATTAGCCTCTCTGTAATCTAGAAAAGAGGTTCTCAAACATGGGGGGAAAGTTAGAAATACAAATTCCTTTACATCAACCCAGATGTTCTGATTTAGTAGGTTTGGGGTGGAGCGCAGGAATTTGAATTTTTAGTAAGTATAACCCAGGTGATTCTGATAAAAGTGACAGACCTGGTCTAGGAAAAGACCTTTTAAGGAAGGATTGCACATTTTACAAGATCTTTATTTTAATAAAATGATTGGCATGCCTCAAGTTGGACAGTCTCTAAAAAAATTTTAAAAAATGAGGCCATCAGCAATATTTGTACCAAGAAACCTAATACTGAAAAGTATTTAGACTTTAAGAAGCTACTCCAACATAAATTCTAACAACACTGGCCATAGAGTGAGACAGGCTCCAAGTTTATTTTTTATTTTATTTATTAAAGAAGTGCATAATTTAAGGTTATTAGAGAAACTGCTCCCAGATACAGTAAATTCCCACTTACCATTATCGACAGGTTCTTAGAAACTGTGACTTTAAGGGAAATGAAGTGTCACAAACCCAGTTTTACCATAGACTGATAAAAACAAGAGTTAAGTTCGTACAGCATGGTTCAAAACCAAAAACAACATCAAACTTCTACATAAAGATGCAAAACACTTCTAATATTAAATAGTGAGGTAAATGTGAGTCATACACATATTTAAGAAAGATAAATAAAAACAAGTAAGATAATTTTCCAACCTGTTTATGCCAGTTCAAAGTATTGGGTGGCAGGAGCCTCTCGCTGCACCTCAGGGCACAAGGTGGGACCCACCCCGGACAGGAAGCCCTTCCATCACAGGGTCACTTACACCCACACTCATTCAGACGGGGACAATGGAGACACACGGAATCACCTCACCGGCACATGTTTGGAATGTGGGAGGAGACCAGGATACCCAGAGGAAATCCACACAGACCTGGGAAGAATGTGCAAACTCCACACAGACAGTGGTCCCACTGGGAATCAATTTTTTCCTCAACATTATAACATAACAACGTTGAATAAAATGGCATCATTCGAGGACCCACAATACCAATGTGAAAGGATGAGAGTTGTACTCACCAGAGTCCTTCACTCGGGAGTCAAGGAAGCGTCTTTCCGCTGCTACTCAAATTAGACTGGGCTCCCCCTTTTCAGACTCTCCTCTTTCACCGTCAGAAGTCTAAGAAGCTAAGAAAGAAAGAGACTCTCCTGTGATCTGATGGGAAAATCAAAAAAGATGCCTCAAAATGGAGGAGGAGTAAGTTAGAACTCATTTCTTGGGAAAGTCTTTTAGACTCTCTCAATGCTCTATGAATCCTTTTAGGAAAATAAAAATTTAAAAGAGCAAATTATGAGATATTGGTTCACCAATATACTCCATTCAGCCAAACTCCTATGAGCTTCCATCAAGAGCACTCAGGGAAGAAACAAAGGAAGATATGATGAAAGAAGTAGGGACTTGGCGAAGTATGCAAAAAATTCAAAAGATTTCGGATTGGTGAAGACAGCAAGTACACATACTCACATTTATTGCCAATAAATGGAACAGCAGGCCACAAGGTAGAGCAACATTTCCACCTTCTTTCCTCACCCTTGGGTGTAATTATATCACAAATTGAGGTTTGGGATGGCAGAAAAAAAGTGAAGACCTAACAAAAGTGGGATAAGAAGTCATGTAGCTCTGATGCTTAAGGGAATTCTGGCCTGGAGGCTTAGATGTGACCATCCTGTCCAGTCAGCTGCTTTTGCTCCAGAGGCACCTGTGACGTGGCCCATGGGAGGCAGACAAGGATGACAGAAGAGGAAGCCAGGACAGAGTTGCTCAGAACTAGAACTCAGATCTCTTTCTGATGTGTCTGCCCTTTCCCACAGAATAGCAAAATGTAAAAACTTAGCAGATGCTCTATGGACAAATTTAAATTTACATTTGGCTGGACCTTCTCGTGCTGTCTCTATGTGAAAGCTGAGTATAGATTCAAGAGAAACTCATTGGGTTTCAAAGGTAGATATTTGAGAAGGCTTTGTTTGAATCACATTTCTTGGATACATTTCTTCATTGTTCAAGTAATGGCCAAAGCTAAAGGTCAGGGAAAGAACAAGGATTATGTTTTCTTCACCTACATATTTTTCCCTGACTAATTATCCCCAACATTTTGAAACAAAAATGAAGAAAATTGATTTTTTTTTTTGCCTCGCTCTCTTCACCACAGTCCCACCCTATCATTTGCTCTTCCACATGAGAAGAGACAGCATTCCGCAGAGACTCTGAAAGAGACATCAGACCATTTCTAGGTAAGGGCACAATATTTTTCTTCTACAGAACTCTCCTAACGTCTGCTGATATAACTCAGTCTCTTCACTAGGGAAACATTTCACCAGAAGGACCATGATTTTGGCAACATCAGGGCAGAGAAAGGCTTAAACTCCTCAGTGTTCCACAAATGCTCCTCCTTTCAATGGAAGGAGGAGCAAGAGGACTGTGGTTAGATGTACTTCATGTGTGTAGTCCTTCCACTTGGCCCTGCTCACAGACACAAACATTTTGTCTCCACGGCACTCCAGCTGAGCAGAAATTTGGTGCAGCCAGCTGCAACTCCAGAGCCAGCTGGTTGGCATTCCTCAAAAACTAAGGGACTCACACATCAAATTTAAAACCCCAGAGTATTATATAGAAATCATCAGTGCAACTTGACAAGCAAGTTGGACTTTTTCCTGGTCTCCTCTTTGCTTTGGGGAGGTCATGATCAGTCCATTTGGGGGGTTAGTGAGGAAGTGCATCCTTGTGATTAGATGTCTAAGAGGTGAATCTCTCACAATCCTGGGCTCAAATTCCAACTCCACCACTTCCAGTGTGTACTTTGGAAACATTGCTTATCATTGGTAAATCTCAGGTCTCTCATCTGCTAAAGGGGACAGTGAACAGAACACAGGAGTTTCAATATGAAAATTAAATGAAGTCATATGTGTTAAATTGTCATGGTGCCTAGAATAATAAAACTGCTTAATAGATTATAGTTGTCAGAATATTATTACTGTTAGTTTATCATCAGCATTATCAATAGCCAGGGAATGGCATTTTCTAGAAAAAGTTGCCACAAAGAAGTACAGGGGTAGAATCTGCATCCCACCAGAGTCCCAACAGGAAACACATGGCACAGTCAAAGGAGGACTGAAGGGAGACCAATCAAGGACCTATTTACCACAGTGTGAGCAGGGGTGAGAGTAACCAAAGGAGTAGAGCACTCCTGGGCTAGCGGCAAAAGTCACCACCATCTGTGCCCTGGAAAGGCCAGAGGAGAAACTGTCCCAGCTCTAAAAAAGCACCAACCAGAAGGAACTATGGCTTGACAGACACCCACTGTCAACTCAAGGCCAGGCATGGAGAGGTCAGGGGTCTGAACCAGCTGACTTCTTCTCCTGCTCCCCAATCTCCTGCTGAAGCAGTCTATCGGCTAAAATTCCACCAGAAGCCAGCAAGTGGGCTTCCCACAGCATAGTGCAGGTAGGGACACATGGAGGATATTGCAGAGGTGGGGGATTTCACCTTGACAGAAGGAAGGGATCCTCCTATTACTGAACTACAATGGCTGAATAGAGATGGAGATGTTTGTGGGTGATGAGGTAGGAAGCTGAGTGAATTCTAGCATGAAGATTATGATGTTTATTTTCTTGGTAAAGTTCATAGTGTTGCTAATTGTAAGACAGAAAGCAGTGTAGTGGGAATTTTGAGAAATGAGGGGAAGTTTGAAATCATTTGGTATACCCACTAAGAATTTATGTAAAGTTTTAAATTTGGCAACATTTAGGATCTTCATGATGTTAGAGACTATGGATCCTAATTTGCGTGGAGTTTTCAATGTTCAGCAGGTTGTGGACATACTCAGGCAAGTCAAATGATTTGCTAAATAGAACATGCTAAAGCATAAAGAAGCTGATTGACTGATAGAAAATGGAGCAGACAACTGTAATTGAATAACAATAAAAAATTTTAAAAAAGAAAATGGAAAAATGAAGAACTTTCAGATCTTTATGAAGTAAGAATATGAATTTGAGAAAGAGCATGTGATGGGTGAAGAGAATATGATTAAGATATGAAAGAGTGGAATAGAAGAATAAAGAGTAAACATGTTCCAGATCATGGCAAGTGTGGTCATTGGAGCAGCTGGCTGAGGTGGGGTGGAGGTGAAGATCAGCAAAATTAAAGAAGAGGTGTCAGCTAAGAAAACATCCTCAAACTGCACCAAGTGCCAAGATGCCACAGTGAACTCATGGGGTACCATGCTCAAGGCCAGCACAGAGACACTAGACATCTTTGGGCACTGTGTGAATTACTAGCTTAAAATGCTTCACAGTTTCAACATTAGCCCACACTACTTACCTTCCAAAGCAATCTTTGCAGTTGTTTACATAGAAATCAAACACCTCAAAAAAAAAAAAAAAAAAAACACCCAAAACCAGAAAATGAAGGAAGCAGTATCCAGTCCAATTCCAAGGTCTGAGATGTTGTGCATCACCCAAAAGTAACACACATTCCATTAGTAAGTAATTGTGTTATTTAAGATTAAATTAAAATAGATTATTGTGGAATTCAGGCCAAGATGGAGGCATAGGTAGAAATGCTTTGCTTCCTTGCACAACTTAAAGAAGGATAACAACCAATTTTAAATCAATAAACAACCAGAAGGGCCAAAAACCAAACTGCATGGAACTCTGACAACCAGGGAGTTAAAGAAACATTCACCCAGACTAGTGAGGGGGGCAGAGACAGGCAGCCAAGCTGAGAGGATGCACAACAAGGTAGAAGACCACACGGGCAAGGCAGGGTCCATTGGAAAGTGGGGCTAGTGCAGAGCAAGCAATCAGCATTTTTCCCTCTCTGACCCCTTCTCACATACAGCGCCACAACACAGCAAAGAGAGTTGCCCCACCATGGTGAATACCTAAGGCCCTGCCCCCTTACAACATAACAGGTGCTCCAAGACAGAGAAATATAGCCCAGGTTAAAGAACATACCAAAACTCCAGAAAAAGAGCTAAGCAATGAGGAGATAGACAACCTATCAGATGAAGAGTTCAAAACACTGGTAATCAGGATGATCACAGAATTGATTGAGCTTGGTCACAAAGTGAAGAAACAAATGAAGGCTACCCAAAGTGAAATACAGCAAATTATACATGGAACCAACAGTGAAGGGAAGGATACCAGGACTCAAATCAATGATTTGGAAGAAAAGGAAGAAATAAACATCCAACCAGAACAGAATGAAGAAACAAGAATTCAAAATAATGAGGAGAAGCTTAGGAAACTCTGGGACAACTTTAAGTGCTCTAACGTCTGAATCATAGAAAGCGAAGAACAATAGCTAGAAGTTGAAAACTTATTTGAAAACATAATGAAGGAAAACTTCCCCAATCTGGAAAAGGAAATAGACTTACTTCCAGGAAGTCCAGGAAGCCCAGAGAGTCCCAAAGAAATTGGAGTCAAGGAAGCACACACCAAGGCACATTGTCATTAAGTTACCCAAGGTTAAAGATAAAGAGAGACTCTTAGAAGCAGCAAAAGGAAAGAAAAGAGTTACCTACAAAGGAGTGCCCATAAGACTGTCAGCTGATTTCTCAAAAGAAACCTTGCAGGCAAGAAGGGGCTGGAAAGAAGTATTCCAAGTCATGAAAGACAAGGACCTACATCCAAGTTTACTCTATCCAGCAAAGCTATCATTTAGAATGGAAGGGCAGATAAAGTGCTTCCCAGATAAGGTCAAGTTAAAGGAGTTCATCATCACCAAGCCCTTATTATATGAAATGTTAAAGGGACTTATCTAGGAAATAGAAGAAGATCAAAAACTATGAACAGTAAAATGACAAACTGATAACTATCAACAACTGAACCTAAAAAAACAAAACAAAAACTAAGTAAACAACTAGGACAGGAACAGAACCAGAGAAATGGACATCATATGGAGGGTTTTCAGTGGGGAGAGGGAGGGGGAAGAATAGGGAGCGAAAGGTACAGGGAATAAGAAGCATAAATGGTAGACATAAAATAGACAGGGAGAGGTTAAGAATGGTATAGGAAACAGATAATCCAAAGAACTTATATGTACAACCCATGGACATGAACTAAGGGGTGGGGGAGGCTAGAGGGCTATGGGGTGCAAGGTGGAGAGGGGAGAAAGGGGAGAAAAAATTGGAAAAGCTGTAATAGTACAATCAATAAAATATACTTAAAAAGAAGAAATTTAAACAGTTTTTTCATGTATGTGTAGTATTTTTTAAATGATTAAGTTGTTCAGGTATGAATACATATTAGGTTGTTTAGAACTAAGTATTTGGTGAATGAAATCAGTAGGGTTTTTTTTTTTCACCTAAGTGTGCACCATAAAAAATTTATTGAGATGGTAAGGGTGCTGTGACCTAAGAAAGTTTGGGAACGTGAGAGCTAATGTGTTTGCAGTACATCTAAAAGAAAATCCTGTTCTTATCAACCAATGATGCTGGGAAAACTGGATATCCATAAGCAAAAGAAGCAGCTGGACCTGTCCCTTCCCCTACATGCACAAATTAACTCAAAATGGATTAAAAGCCCAAAGGTAAAATCTAAAACTATAAAACATTTAGACAAAAACATAAGGGTAAACTTTATATGAACATTGGATTTGGCAATGATTTCTTCAATATAACACACAAGCAACAAATGAAAAATAAATTGAACTTCAAAATTAAAAGCTCTGTGCATTAAAGGACATGATCAAGAAAGTGAAAAGGCAATCCATAGAAAGACAGAAAATATTTTCAAACCATATATCTGATAAAGGATTAATATCTAGAATATAAAGAACTCCTAAAACTCAACAACAACAAAAAATACCCAGTTCAAAAATGGGCAAAGGACTTGCTAGACACTTTTCCCAAAGAAAATATGTAAATGACCAATACGCACATAAAAAGATGTTTATCATCAGTTATTAGGTAAATGCAAATCAAAACCATAATGAGATACCACTTCACACCCATTGGGATGGCTACTGTTAAAAAAAAAAAAGGAAGTGATTAATGGCAAAGATATGGAGAAATTAGAACCATTTGTGGATTGCTAACAGGAAAATAAAACAGTCCAGGCACTTTGGAAAAAATTATAGTGGTTCCCCCAAAAAACTTAAACCTAGAATTTTCATGATACAGCCATTTCAATTCTAGATATATAAACAAAAGTGGTGAAAGCAGGGATTCAAATAGATGTCGGTACATCAGTGTTCACAGCAGCACTATTTACAATAACCAAATGATAGAAACCACCCAAAGGTCCATAGAAGAATGAATGACTAAACAAAATGCAGCATATACACACAATGGAACATCAATCAGCCTTAAAAAGTAATAAAATTCTGATACATGGTGCAACATAAAACTTGAAGATATTATGTTGAATAAAATAAGCCAGACACAAAAAGACATATTGCATGATTTAACTTATATGCAGTACCTATAATAGTCAAAGTCAGAGAGACAGATGGAAGAACAGTGGTTACTAGGGGCTGAGGGGAGGAGGATTGTGTAGTTAGTGTTCAATGGCTAGAGTTTCAGTTTATGATGATGAAAAAGTTCTAGAGACTGGCGGTGATGGTTGCACAATAAGGTGAACATGCTCAGTGCCACTGAACTGTACTCTTAAGAAAGGTTAAAATGTTACATTTTATGTAATGCATATTTTACTACAATTTTAAAAAAACAACTTTTAAAAAATCATTGGATACACCATTTGGCAACCATCACAGTAATAAGTGATTTAAGCATCAATGGCTACAAATGCTAGTGAATAAAAGTTCAGTGAAAAAGGGGAGCATCAAAGTACTCCCCATAAGATGCTTACTAACTAATAGAAGGAGAGCAGTGACTTTAGAGTGGAGAAAGCAGGCAGACCACCTTAACTAACCAAGGGATCAAGCTGGCCTCATCAGTATTCAGAGAAAGGGACCTCTGTGCCTCCCAATAGCTGCACTGAGAAAAATAGAACAGCACTTCACTTCAGCAATACTCTTGCCATAAATGCATTGCCTAAGTTAATTATGAGGAAATATCAGGAAAAAATAAATAACATTTTAAAAGTAATAAAGAAATTTCCAATTCAACAAGCTCTCAACAAGGAAAAACCCCTTCTTTAATCGTGAGGCAGGGCAGCGTCAGGTTTATCTAATTTACCTTTTCATCATTAGCTTCTCTTTCTGTACATTTTCACTCTGCCACCCAGAGCCTGTCAGTTTAGCTCCCCGGTGGTTGCTAGACCATGGTTTCTCTGTTATGCTCCAGACATAACAATCTGCAATGGGCAATTTCTTCTCATATTTATCATTCCTAAGCAGTGAGGAAAGTGTTAACTACAGGCCTCAATAGAGTTATCCTCCACAGTCATTGGCCCAAACTGGATCACATGCCAACCCCTAAACAAGTCTCTGGCAAGGAGAAGGGGATGTCCTAGACTACTCAGCAACTCTCTTGGTGCCATGGGGTCACCCAAACCAAAGTGTGGCTCTTCAGCAAGGAAGAAACAGGAATGGCTGTTTCAGGATGCTCCGTGGACCTCCAGAGCCAACCAGCTGCAACTTGGAATGTTAGATGATTCATCCAAAGGACATCATAGGGAAGCTAGGATCACAATGTGGGGTTGGGGGGCGAGTTGGGGGACAAGATTGTAAATTGCATCTGGAGGTTAGTAGACAGCAGCAGCAAAGATACATAAATGATGCTATCAGCACAAGAAAGGAACCTCAAAAGAGGGTTCTGTTTTTGTTTGGTTAAAATGGGCAGATAATGGCCAGAAGTGGTAGCAGTATGTCAATGTGAAGCGCATAATCTTGTAACCCATCTTTTTTATAAAATCTAACAACATCTTCAATGTTCGTGAGTAGGAAAGGGAGATGAGAGGATATATGCTCAAATAATGTGACTCGGATGAATGAAGTCAAATAAAGTTTTTCCAGGAGAAAATGGATGAAATGTGTCTTTTATGTGGTATTATCTTTTTTTTTTAGCACTCTCTGGGATTCACAGCATCCCTGTTGAGCCATTTACAGTGCTTTGTCACCATGAGGCTGAAGAAACTTAATCAATACCATGCTTGCCTAAATTTAAGGCCAATTCTTCTTTTTCAGTCTTAAATGCACTTGAAATACAATTGTTCATTTCCAAATGTTATTCTGCATAGATTTCACAAAATCTATTTAATTGTATCCTGGAACACTTAAAAGATACCTCTTTATAGCATTTCATGATGGCAGTACTAATCAATAAAAATGAGCAATTCCTAGATTCAACTTGCAGAAAACTCAATACAATAAATTTTATAGAGAAAATCTCTTTTGTTATGTCTACATTCAAGGCTCAGTGTAGTCCTAAGCATTAATCTTTAGGGGAATCGGGTTCTTTTGATTTATACATAAAGAAAAACATTTCAGAACTGATGCCAATTTTCTAGCTAGTAGAATGTGTTGCTTGTATTTAACTATTTTAGCACATCTTTCAGCAGAAGTCTTCTTGGGCTCCTTAGTTGTTGGTGTCCACACTGGACTGTCTATCCCTATTCTAGCCAATTAACAGTCATTTATATTATTCTTGATCTAGTTAATATTACTAAATCCCCTCTTTCTCCTTCATCTGGCCTCTGTACCAGAAGTATGCTGTACCAGAAGTATGACTTTATATACCATTGCTGCCCAGATTTATAAATTTATAGCATCAAAACTACATGCTGTGGAAGATAAGATTTGTTTTGAATGTCTGTTAGAAGAGAGACGAACTCCCCCACTTCTTCCCTGGATTTGTAGAATGGGATAGATACTGAAATAGCCCTTAGACACTAGTCACATTTAGAAGCTGTGGAGAGAGTAAATCCACAAAATTTGTTGGCTTAAAATCTATGCCTTTCTTTTAGCCTATATCCTCTAGAAAGTAGAACCTGAGGCAAGGATTAAGATGCTAGTGCTTTATTTGGGAAATGCAAGCCCTGGGCAGTGAAGGTGAAGTACAAAGAGAAGTGAGACAAGCAGAGTTGTGATGCAGTGTAAAGGTATGTGTGTGCATTACTGCTTGAGCTACTGTTTTTCACTCAGTGACAACATAAAACAGCAGGTGGCTCAGCAGTATGTTTACTCATCACACATATTTTTCCCGTAGAGTTGCAAAGAACTGAATCTCAGAGTAGCCCAGAGCAGAGCAAGAGGAGGGGAATGCATGTGCCCAGCTTCCACTTAACTCTCAGTTCCTCCTTGCCAGAATTCACTTCAAGGGGTGCTAACTCCCTCACCTACCCAGGTAGCATCATCCAGCCCAAAGGCAAGTAGCACATTCTTCCATGTACAGTTTTAACATCGTCCAAAAATAGGAGAGCAACATGATGCAGACAGCATGCCAACCAAGGGAGGGAGAAGGAGGAGGCTTTGAGGGAGTCTCAGGAAGCTGACAATGTTTCTATCCTATTATGGAGCCACAGGCTAACTTATATGCTTAAACTATCTGTACCATTGGTATATTTTAAATTGTTTTTTAAAAATTATGAAGTAATTTTTCTTATGACATTTTTGATAGAGTAAATGGGGTTTTCCAAGTGATAGATATTAGCTAACAAATCTGCACAGAGCAAGAAGTTCTCTTCAAGGACATGTTGTAAGAAAAAGATCAGCTTTTGGTCAAGATGGCGGCATTGGTAAATGTGGTACTCCCATCCTCCCACGAACACATCAAAATTACAACTACACTACAGAACAACCATCATTCAGAACTGCCTGACATCTAGCTGAACAGAAGTCTGTAACTAAGGATATACAGGAGGGGCAGGGACACTGGTCCCATACCCATGTGTGGTGGTTAAGAATCAGAAGGTACATTCCAACTGCAGAGGTCACCCCTAAGGATCCAGGAGTCCCAGCCCCACACCAGAAACCCTAGCTCAGAATTCCAGGGCCTAGAGGAGAAACCTCCATATTTTCTAGCTGTGAAAACCAGCGGATATGGTGGCTAAGTGAGATGGAGGGCTTCTAGAGTCCCAGGCATTTCCCTTTAAAGGGCCCACGCATGGACGGACTCATGAGGATCTCAATCACTCTGAGCTCCAGGGATGGAGAAGCAGCTTGTAAGGCCCCAGGGACATACAAGGAGTAATAGAGTTGTCTGGCTCAGGGTACGAGCTGAAGGAGAAGCTTTCTTCCAGGCAGAAGTGCTGATAGAAGCCATTGTTCCTTTGTTGAGCCCTCCCCCACCCAGCCTGCAGACTCAGGCTGGTGTCATATTTGAGTCTCCATCAACCTGCCTAACAGTGTTAGCCCTACCCTGGTGATTCCTTGAGACCTTGCCCCACCCAACTTGTTGGCCCACTAAAGCCACTTCCAGTGGCTTTTTCATACAAACTGCCTGTCTCAGTTTGTGCTGCAGACTTTCCTATTTTTTTCCAAAGGTTCACAAACCCCAAACAAACAGCATCTGGCCTCAGTGTGCCCCATAGCTCTTACAAAGCAGCCCCATGCCCAACACTAATGGCAGCTGACCCAACTTGGGTCCCTTGCAACTTAGCCTGTCCCAGGCACCTCCAAAGCCAGCACAAGGAGCAATCAACTACAGATCACTTTGTAGTTCATATGAAGTGGTCCCTGGTTAGACGCAGGCAGCAACTGATCTTGGCCTGCACAAGAACCCTTCCCAAAAGCTAACACACTCAGTGCGTAACTTCAGACCACACCAGAGCACCACACAACCACCTCCACAAAGCACACACACAAAGGGCAGAGTCAGCAAGCACCAGAACCCTGCAAAAGCAAATTCTGCTCTATGAGGTCAGTGCCTGAACAACAGCTCCTCTAGTGTAGTCACAGCTAATCCTCATAACCAATCAGCCTGAGGGTCAATCCCTACCACTGACATGCCAACAGTAACCAAAGCTCAACTATAGCAGGAAGGTACATACAACCCAAAAAGTGACAAACCTGGAGCATGCAGCTCAGGTGACCACTGAGCCACACAGGGCACCTACTACATAAGGCCACACTACTAAAACCAAGAGACATTGCAGCTCAACTTAATACACAGAAATAAAGACACAGAAACAAACAGTGCAGAGACAAAGAAGGACGTCCCAAATGAAAGAATAGGACAAAACTCTAGGAAAGGAACTAAACAAAATGGAGACAAGCAATCTACTGGATGCAGAGTTCAAAACACTGCTTACAAGGATGCTCAGTGATCTCAGTGAGAACTTCAGCAAAGAGATAGAAAACATATAAAAGAACCAGTCAGAAATGAATAACACAATAACTGAAACGAAGAATACATTAAAGGGAGTCAACAGTAGATTGGATGAAGCAGAGGACTGAATCAGTGGTTTGGAAGCCAAGGTAACAGAAGACATCCAAACAGAAAAGCAAAATGAAAAACAAATCTAAAAAAATAAGGATAGTTTAGGGGACCTTTACTTTGAGACAACATTAAGTATAACATTTGCATCATAGTGGTGCCAGAAGGAGAAAGGGGAGAGGAAGACATTGAAAAGCTTTTTGAAGAAATAATGAGAGAAAACTCCCCTAACCTGGTGAAGGAAGTAGACATCCAAGCCCAGGAAGAGTAGAGGGTCCAAAACAAGATGAACCCAAAGAGGCCTACACTGAGATACATCATCATTAAAATACCAAAGGTTAAACATAGAATCTTAAAAGCAGCAAGAGAAAAGAAGACAGTTACCTACAAAGGAGTTCCCATAAGACTATCAGCTGATTTCTCAAAAGAAACCTTGCAGGCAAGAAGTGGCTGGCAAGAAGTATTCAACGTCATGAAAGGCAAGGACCTACATCCAAGATTACTCTATCCAGCAAAGCTTTCATTTAGAATGGAAGGGCAGATAAAGTGCTTCCCAGATAAGGTCAAGTTAAAGGAGTTCATCATCACCAAGCCCCTATTATATGAAATGTTAAAGGGACTTATCTAAGAAAAAGATCAAAACTATGAACAATAAAATGACAACAAACTCACAACTATCAACAACTGAACCTAAAAAAAAAAAAAAAAAACTAAGTAAACAACTAGAACAGAAACAGAATCACAGAAAGGGAGATCACATGGAGGGTTATCAGTGGGGTGGGGGGAGAATGGGAGAAAAGGTACAGGGAATAAGTAGCATCAGTGGTAGGTAGAAAATAGATGGGGAAGTTAAGAATAGTATAGGAAATGGAGAAGCCAAAGAATTTATATGTAGGATCCAGGCACATGAACTAAGGTGGGGGAATGCAAGAGGGAGGGTGTGCGCCGGGCAGAGGGGAGTGAAGGGGGAAAAATGAGACAACTGTAATAGAATAATCAATAAAATATATTTTTAAAAAGATATAGGGTGGCTAAATGGATGAGAAAACAAGACCCTTACGTTTGCTGCCTAAGAGGGACTCACTTCAGATCATAATACACACAGACTGAAAGTGAATGGATGAAAATAGTTATTTCATGAAAATGAAAACAAAAAAATGCTGGGGTAGCAATACTTATATCAGACAAAATAGACTATAAAACAGAGGCTATAACAAGAGACAAAGAAGGATCCAGCAATTCCACTTCTGGGTATTTATCAAAAAAGACCCTAGAACTAATTCAAAAAGTCATATGCATCCATATGTTCATTGCAGCACTGTTTACAACAGCCAAGAGAGGTAAGCAACCTAAGTGTTCATTAATAGATGAAGGATTAAAGAAAAAGTGGTCTACATATACAATGGAATTAATATTGGCATAAAAAAGAATAAAATCTTGACATCTGCAACCACATAGACCTAGGGGAAATTATGCTGAGTGAAATAAGTCAGACAGAGTAAGGCAAACACCATATGATTTTACTTATATGTGGAATCTAAAAAACAAAATAAATGAAAGAACATAACAAAAACAAACTCATAGATACAGAGAACATTTTGATGATTGCCACATGGGAGAGCGTTTAGAGGATGGATGGAAAAGGGGAAGTGATTAAAAAGTACAGATTGGTAGTTTTAAAATAGTCATGGGGATGTAAAATACAGCATAGGAAGTATAGTCAATAATATTCTAATAACTATGCCTGTTCTCAGGTGGATACTAGATCTATTGGGGTGATAACTTCATACGTTATATAAATGTCTAATAACTATGTTGTATACCTGAAACTAATATATTGTATGTTAACTGTAACTGAAAATTTAAAAAATTATATTTTTTAAAAAGATAATGCTGTGAAGTCAAGTTTTATGTTTCCTCCTCAGATGCAAACCAAACAGTGATAGAGGTTACAATATTAAGAAGAATTCATCCTCTATAAGACTAGACATAAAAGAGTAACATTTAATCATCCCTATTGAAAATAACCAAGGAAACTATGTAGTATATGCAGCAAACATTTGTAGTTTGGGGGTTGTTTTGGCTACCTGGAAGCTAAGCACACTTCCTATTTTGGAGAAAACCAAAGTCCTGGAAATAAGAATCTCTCAGTAGAGCTGTTAATGTAAAGTAACAGTTATTATTTCTTTCCAACTCCCTCAAAACGAAAGCATGAACACAGGTCCTGACTATCCAATAGGATGTTCCCACCTAGGACTTTAGAACTTGAGAGATAATGTAAGGGGACCAGGCGGAGATTATTCCTGATAAGGGTGGTAGAGCCAAGAATCCTGAGACACAGAGAAGAAGCCCAGGGACAACAGTGTCATAAGTAGGTTTTCTTGGTTATTGTGAAATTTTGAAGCCCAGGAATGTAGACTTTCCATTCACGACACAAGCTACCCAATATCCTTACAAAAAAAAAAAAGACTTCTTCTGTTTAAATTAACAGGATTAGCGTCTGTTTGCAACTAAGAACACTGACTTGAGAAAAAGAAAATGAACCCAGTGAAGGAAGTAACAGGATTTAAGAAACAGTTGTAAAGAAAATAACATTTCCTGGAGTGACACCTGACTTCCCACACATCCTCGGCTCCATCAATGAGCATTGAGGGGAGCTGTGTGCAGTCAAACTAGATGCGTTTCTTTGTCACCTGCAGTCCAAAGTGGAGCCCCAGGCTAGCATATGATCAAGCAGAGGAGACAGAGGAGAAAACAATGTGAAGACAGGCAGAGATTGAAAGGATGTGGCCACGAGCCAAGGAAGCTGGCAACCACCAGCTAGAAGAGGCAAGGAACAGATTCTTCCATTGTGTGGCCTTGCTGACACTTCGATTTTGGACTTTCCACTCTACAGAACTGTAAGAAAATAAGTATCTCTTGTTTTAAGACACCAGGTTTGTGGTAGTTTGTAATATAGCAGCCCCAGGAAACTAACAGACCCAGAGATCCCTAGGTATTTACCCAAGAAAAATGAAAACCTATGTTCACCTAAAACTTTTACAAAAATATTTCCAGTAGCTTTATTCATAATAGCCAGGAATTGGAAAAATCCCAAATGTCCGTCTACTGAGGAGTGCTTAAACACACTGTAGGGTATCCACACAATGGGAACATGCTCAGCGAGAAAAAGGAACGAACCTCCAACACATGTAATGACATGGATGAATCTCAAATGTATGGAAGTGAAAGAAGCCAGACCCAAAATGCTTCATAGGGTATGATGTCATTGAGACGACATTCTGGAAAAGGCACACCTTTAGGAATGGAAAGCAGAACAACAGCTACTAGGGGATGGAGTCAGAGGAGGGTTGACTACAAAAGGGGCACAGGAAGAATTTGGGGGGTAGATGATACAAGAGTTCTGTACCTCACCCTGATGGTGAACACATAGTAATGCATTCAAAGGTTATAAAACTGTACATCGAAAGAGTGAATTGTATTGTATGTCAACTTAAAATAAAATAAAATTAATTTAAAAGTACTCTGATAAAAAGTAGTCATCATCCTAGAACTGGGCACCAGGCACCAGGAATGTCACTCAAACACTCAGCCAGGTGGACCTCATTTCACCTCAGAAAGCTCATGGAGGATGAGGGAACATTATTTTCATTTTCACTTAATGTAATCACCAAAAATTTTTATTGAAGATAAAGTCTGCATGAGATACACTAGTAGTGGATAACCAAGGTGAAAAGCAATGCTATCTTTAAACCTAAGCAAGGAAATTTTGAGCACAGACACTTTTGAGTTTAGATAAAAATAGGCACATTTCTGTATTCGGAGATTCTAACAAAGGAAGATGTCTTGAGAGGAATGAGGGATCCAAAATGTAAGTCCTCACAATGTCAACACAAAGTATAAAGATGCCCAGCTCTGGGCCTTCAGCAGCTGGGGAAAAAGCACCTCTTTCCGGAAGGTGGGTGGGTGGTGTACGCAGCACCCACTACACCTGGCCTGTTGCTGGGTCTCCACAACACCAAGGAAGATCACCCGCAGCCCACCTGGACCACAAGCACAACTGAAGTAGGAAACAGCAGTGGTAGTTGTGGAAAAGTTAAGGACTTCTGCAGGCAGATCAGCTCTTCGCTAGCACATTATAACTTCTTTGAGCCTCCAGTGTCCTCTGTATTTATAGAACGCAGGGTGAAGATTAAAAGGCATAAAATATAAACACCTAGCACTAAGCCCAGCAAATAGTAGGTGCTTAATAAGTATTAGTTTGCTTCTCTCTTGGACTTCAGGAAGGGTAGAATCTGCAAGGCAGAACCAGGTAATGTGGACAATAGAGAGAACAGGGATATGGGGGCTTGAAATAAGGTCAGGTCAGAATAACTCAGAGAAAAGCCCTAATGGCAGGGGGAGGTTTAGTAACAACTTGGATTAAGTTCAAGAGGAAACTGGTGTTCCAAATCTCAGGATGGATCAAAGCTGTTAAATAAATAAGTATTTAAAAGAAAGAACTATCATTATATTGGGTGATAGAGTCCAAGAGATTGCTACGTGTAATGATGGGGTGAAATAAAGAATATAAAATTTAACCAAGATACGTGTGACATTTTTACTACAGGTCCAACAGTGAAATTGCACATACACCCCAGGAAAATCAATAATAATATTAGATGTTCCTGAATACCAAGTGCCTAATCACGAGGCAGGCCCTGCACTTGGTGCCTTACATATTATCCACCCAGATGCCATAAAGGGCTAAAAGGTTTACAGGAATGACTTCCATTAATCCTCTCAACAAACCTGTGAGAAGGGAGCTTTCATTAGCCTTGCTTTTTTGTAGAGGTGAACTTTGGTTTAGGGGGTAAGTAACTCTGCCCAAGGTCACATAACTGGGGGTCAGTACACCCAGGAAAGTATCTGAGACCCTTAAAATCCAAAGCTCTTATGTATGACCACCACACCATGCTACCCTCCAACACTTTCATAGAAAGGAAATGAGCAAAAACAAAGTATAGGGTGTATCATTTGATCTCATTTGTCCAAATATGTAAGTTGAAAGTAATAAAAAAATTCAACTTAAATAGGTTTGAACAAGAGAGAAAGTATTATAACTCAGTGAAAGTAAATTCACTATTAGCCAAATATATCAGATGGTTAATGCAGTGTTGAGCTCATTAAAAAGAGTGCCCAGGTCAAAAGAAGGCATAGTTTTGTTGTATCACATGCTAGTTCGGTCATATTGGAATTATGGTATCACCTCCAGGCATTACATTTTAAGAGGAGTATTCAACAGAGACCGCAGAGGATGTTCGAGTACAGCACAGGCATAAGAGTGGGGACTCAGCAGGCTCGATCCCAATTCCTCCAGCTTCCTCCCGTCTAAACTTCAGCAATTTCTGTAAACTCTGAGCTTCAGTTTCTCATCCACAAAATGGGGCTATTGATAATACTTTATGTTGCAGAATTGCTGGAAAGATTAAGTAAGACCAAACTCTGCAAATTCCCAGAAGCATCATGTTTACTTGGTTATTATGGCCTCTCAATATAAATCCTGGTCCCTTTCCCTGATTTCCACAGAAAAACAACCTCTTCATCCTCAACCCCCAAATTCTCACTCACACCATGCCCTTTCCTAAAGTTTTGGAGATATAGGCAGGATTTACTTCTTCTACAGATCCTTAATGTTAAATATTGGACATTCTTACTTTCCTTTATTAAAAAATATATTACCAGTACAGAAGGGTAGTGTACTGGTAAGAGTACAAGCAAAAGTAAGTTTCCCTCTCGCTATTCCCATTCCCCAAAAGTAACCATTGTTAGTAGGCTTTGTGTGTGTGTGTGTGTGTGTATTTTTCCTGCAAATGTTGCATAACAAACAAGATTTCTTCTACCCCAGAGCAAACATTTCTGCTCTTTTCACCCTCATTGACCAAATTCCACTTCAGTTCAGGCCTCTTTCTGCAATCTAAGATCTCAACTTAGAAATGGCAGCACAGTCCACAGACACACTTCCCTGGCAAAACCCAAGCCCTTCCCCAGATTTTGCTGGAGTGTGGGGGGGGCAGCAGTGGGGCGGACATGAAGGAACTCACATTCTCCCTCAGCAATGTGGGCCTGTCGGACAACAGGACTCCCACTAGGACTCAAGGAGCAGCCTCACGGTGGCAGTTCCTGGCAGGCAGGGGCAGGAAAGCCACCTGAGGAGCCAGTGCTAGAAGCCTTGAGCCAGTTTGAAAGGGCCTGTCTACACCTGTCCAGAGGGGGCCCAAGCACTCACTGTGACCAGAGATTAGTGGAAGGTAAACTATACTTAAAACATCTTCTGGAACCAAGACACAGCTTGGCTCCATTCTTATGCCAGTTGGGGGGGCAGGTGTGAGCTAGGCTGATACAAGACAGAAGAGAGAGCCATGGGGCCTTTGATGAGCTGTACAAGTCAGGCTCACCTAAAGCAATCAAAATTGACATTTGGAAATTTTAAAAAATTGAAAAACACACCTGCAGGCTGGTTCATCCCGAAGCAGCAGCATGCACCCATAGCCCAGACTATCAAAGTCAGCGTGGCCCAGCAGAAGTGCTTAATAAGTATTTATTGAATGAGCGCTAAAAGTGTCATCCAGATAGAATGGATTGTCTTCTTCACTCATCCTTAACCTCTCAGCTGCCCTCTAGGGACTGCTACCACTGGGCTAGCTTGAAAGGATACCTAAAAGCGATGGTCCTGTCTTAAAGGAGTCAGGGCTAAGAAGGGTCAGCAGTTTTGTCCCACTTGCTGTCACTTTCTGCTAGCAAATTCTATCCTGTGCTGTTGACTCTGCTGCCTCCTGAACCCCACCCTATGCCTCCTGTGTCCATTTCCAACCTTTCCTGCCTTGATCTGCACCCCTGAAGCTCCCTGCTGACTGCTCCCCCAGGCTCCCTTCCACTGGCTGTCACTGAGATGGGTCAGCAAGAGGTATGAGCAGAAAATCGGAGGGTAGAGGAGAGAGGAGGTTTTCCTTCCTTGCTCACTCCCTGCTTCTGTACCTTACCAGCCCACCCAGTAACCCATTCCCCAGGGTCCATCTCACCCTGGGCTTGGATACACCATGAGCCCCTCCCCCCCACGTGCATGCCTTCAGTCCTCAGGATAGTGACAGCACCTGCTGGTAGTGATCTCGGTTATCACCATCCCATTTGCTTCCATCACCTGACCATCAGATCTGCAGGTGGTCTATTCATAGAAGTCTCTACCTTAAAATTATTGGCAGTGAAATCTGTATGGTGAGTAACCCTGAAAGATTCAGGTCTTCTTGTTACTCATGGGTGAAAGGTGCACAGGTCAAGGTCCCTGGATCAGTGGGTAAAGCCTGAGTAATGTTACAAAAAAAATTGAGAAGAGCTTGAGAGTGGATTGAAAGTTGGCTAGATTAAATCCTTTGCTTAAAATACAAGAATTTATGCCTTGTCTGGCATGGCTCAGTTGGTTGGGCACATCCCACAAAGCAAAAGGTCACCATTTGGATTCCGGTCAGGGCACATGCCTGGGGTGTAGGCAGTCCCCGTTTGGAGCATGTGTGAGAGGCAACCAGTGGCTGTTTCTCCCACACATCGATGTTTCCCTCCCTCTTTTCTCCCTCCCTTCTCCTCTCTCTAAAAATAAAATAAAACCTTTTTAAAAATACAAGGATTTGAGTCTAAAGGCCAATAAATTCTTTAAAAAAAATTTTTTATTGTTGTTCAAGTATAGTTTTCTACCTTTTCCCAATAAATTCTTTTGTTTAAGCTTACATCAAAGTTTCCCATATTAGAAACCTTTATTTTTCATTTCCACAATTAAACAAGTAATATATTTTTAAATGTCTTAAAGGCTGAAACATAATGCCTTTGTCCCTTTATTTGACAAACACTATTATGTATTTTGTCAAAATTTTTGTCTGGAACAAGCCCCATAAACTTTACAAAGTTTATCTCCATTTTTCCTACTTTGCATCTCCTAATTGTTTTATAGATCACACCCCACTCTCCCATTAAACTTTAAAACAAAGTTTTTAATTATTGATTTGAGAGAGAGAGAAATTTGTTGTTCCACTTATTTATGCATTCATTAGTTGATTCTTTTATGTTCCCTGACCGGGGATCAAACCCATAACTTTGGGGTATGGGGATGATGCTCTGACCAGCTAAGCTACCCAGTCAGGGCCTCTCCTATTAACCTTTTGAAAAACCAAAAGAAATCCCTACCAAGAAGGGGATTTGGATTGGGAAATGTGAAGGCCCTCATCAGAATTCAAAATTTGGTGATTTTATTTTATTTTTTTTCTGGATGTAATCATTTAATCAGATTGGGGCAGAGGGGGCAGGCAGTGATGATACTAAAGTCTGGCTTGGGACTCCCAAATCTATCACCCCTCCCCAAATTAAACCAAACCAGACAGACACCCTAAGTAAAAATAGTGCACTTGCTAAGTAAGCAAAGGCAGCTTCCAGATTCTTGCTTCCAACCAGAAGGCTTACATTAAGCCCTGCCTTTGTGAAATTCTGAAGCAGCCACAGGGCGGGTGGCGAACACAAGCAACATTCCCTCATTCGATGCGATTTTACTAAACATCTACACACTGTGTAAATCCCAGAGGGGCTGAGAACCAAAAGGAACCGCCTGGACTTGACAGCAAGAAGGACCTGGGCAGAGAGAAATGCTCCCCATAACGCCCAGAGACTGAGCAAGCTGGGCGCCCTCCCAGGCGCACAGTAGGCACCGCGAGCTCTCCGGGCTCAATACCTTGCCCGGCCCCCACTCAGCCTCCACGCTTTGAACCCCCACCGGTAACCGGGGTGCACACTCCCCTCAAACCTAGGGTCCTTCCCCCTTCCCAGCTCAAAGTGGCCCCACCTACTCTCCACCACGCCCCCAGTCCACGCCACAAGGCAAACCCCGGCCTCCTTTCCCCAACATGCGCCGAACTCCCCCAGATTACACTCGCAGAACGCCCCCTACCTGCCTTTCTTCCTTCCCTCTCCTCCGAGTGCCGGCTGGTCCCCCACCCTCCTCTCCTAGGCCCTCCAGTCCGCCCGACCGTCCAGAACCACCCCCTCTCTTCGCCGACCCCTCCTCCCCGCCCGCCCCACAACAACCTACCTCCTCGGCCCGCAATGCCGCCAAAATCTGGTGATTTCAATTCTGTAACTTCAGCAATTGTTTACTTTAAGATTTATGTGTGATGATAAGTGACAGTACATTTATTTAAAAAGTCTCACACATTAATTCTGCTTTTGCTCCCTCAAAGCACAGGGATCTAGAAAACATTCTCTTTCTGTTGCCCCATGATATCCCTTCCATTCCAGAGCTGAATGTTTTTCTTCACCTTGAGTTCCTCTGAATCTGCTCTCTTGCCTTTTCCTGTTTGTCCACGTGTCCTTCTCTTCAACAGTTGCCTTGACTTTTATCCACTTGCACCTTCCCTTTGCCAAGCTTACTACGTTCAGTCCTCCGGAAAAATCAAAACATTTTTCTTGTTGTTACATTCTCAAACATCTTTTCTGGTCAAGCCATTTGTAAAAGTAGAAGGGCAGGAAAATAGTGTGGTTGTTCCCCCCAAAATTAAACACAGAACTTCCATATGACCCAGCAATCCCACTTCTGAGCATATACTCCAGAGAATTGGAAGCAGGGGCTTGAAGAAATACTCATATACCCATAATCATAGTGGCATTACTAACAATCACCAAAATGAGTAACAACCCAACAACCATCAACAGATGAATGGGTAAACAACCTGTGGTATATACATGCTAACAAATGCTAAAATGTGGATTAATGTGGAAGACATGATGCTAGGTAAAACAAGCCAGTCGCAAAAGAATAAATACTACATGATTCCACTTATGTGAGGTATTCATAGTAGTCAAATTCATAGAGACAGAAAGTAGAATGGAGGTTGACAGGGGTCGGGGAGGGGAGGGAAGAATTAATGGCTCTGGAGCTGCAGTTTGGGACAGCGAACTCTGGAGATGGGTTGTATAAGAATGTGACCATCCTTAGCAATACGGAACTGTACACTTAAAATGATTAAATGGTCATTTTTACGCTAAGTCTATTTTACCACAATTTATTTTTTTTTAATAAAAAAGTGTCCCAACTAGTGTGGCTCAGTTGGTTGGGCATCATCCTGCAAAGTGAAAGGTTGCCAGTTTGGTTCCCAGTCAAGGCACATGACTGGGTTGTGTATTCTGTCCTTGATTAGGCATGTACCCTAGAGGCAACCAATCAATGTTTCTCTCCCTCTCTTTCTCCTTCCCTTCCCCTCTCTCTAAAAATAAACAAATAAAATCTTCAAAAAGGAAAAAAGTGGAAGAGTGGAGGAAGTTTCCCGCGAATGCAGTGACCAGGTAAAGGCATGAGGATTAATTACTAAAAGGTTGCACTTAAGTAGGCTTTGAGTCACGGCAGAAATATCCTAGTTACTCTCCTGATTTCCTTTTCCCTCTGTCACTTCCTCGTGAAAGGAGAGGATCTCATGCGTGCCTGCGTCATGGTGTGGGGTCATCTTCAGTGATCTGCCACACGCTCTCATGTGGCTTCTCTCCTGCTCTGTCTCCTTTGTGGGATCACTTCTCAGTTTTGCTCCTAAACTATTGGAGCTTGTGCTTTTCCTCTCCTACATCCTCATAAAAACCCCTGGTTGTCATTACTTGTAATAGGCTGTCCCCAAATTTAAATCTCCAGCTGAAAAAGAGGATTTAACCACCTGTAATATCTCCTCTTAGACACTCACATGTACCTGAAACTAAACACATGCATGTGGATTCGTATCCCCCCACCCCCACCTCCATTTTAAACATACCTTTTTATTCACTGTGTTCTAATGCTTAGGCATCTTACAACCCTGCTGACTCTGGAGGGTTGGCCCTCCCAGAGCTAGTCAGCTTCTAGAAATAACAAACAATTAGCCTGGAGCTCACATTTCAAATGCATCCTAGTTAGACCTGCACCCTCAACCACCTCTTCTATTTTTATCTCTCACACACAGGGCCACCATCCACCTGCCTTAATCACCAGACCTAGGTACTAGATATTATGGATATTTCCTATGCCCCAGAGACTACTGAAGCTATTCAAATCTGCTTACCCTGCTGCCTTTTCTATTCCTTCCTGCAAACAGTGGGGGGGAAAAACCCTCTCACCCAAAGATCCCAACCCTCTACCCTTAACTGATACTGGTGCTTCCTCTTGTGTCCCTGCATAGTGCGGTGTCCCCTTCCATTTGAAATCTGAAGTCACAGCCTATCTTTTCAATGGCAATTGTCTTCTGATCTCTAATGGCTGGCCTCATCATACTCGAATAACAATAAAATTACAAACTAACAAAGTTGATCTAATTGACATATATATAACACTTCAGTCAAGATTGAAAGAGTTAAAATTCTTTGTGAGTGTCCATGAAACATTTAGCCGATATCAGCCATATGCTGGACCATAAAGCACATTCCAAATAATTGAGATCATTCAAATATGTTCACTGACTACAGTAAAATTAAGCTAGAAATCAACTAAAAACAATGAAAAAGAAAATCCTTAAATGTTGGAAATTAAGCACTACATTTTTAAGTTTCTGAGCAATATACTTCTAAGTTACTTCTAGTATCCTTCTTCTAGTATACTTCTAGTATCAAAGAAGGAAATTTAAAAAACAAAGAAGAAAGCATATAAAATTAGATGTCCTTAATTGAATGATAAAAGAATGACATCAAAATATGTGAGAGGCAGTTAAAGTAGTGCTTAGAAAGAAATTTATAACCGTTTTTTAAAATTGAGGCATAATTGGCAAGTGATATTATATTGTTCCAGGTGTACAACATAATGATGTTATTTGTGTACAATACAAAATGATCACCACAAAAAGTCCTGTTACTTTTATTTATATCAATATAAGTAAGAATAGGATAAGAAATAGCTACACTTGGGTAAATTAAATGAGAGACCCAGAGAGAAAAATGTTGCATAGATATTGATTTGTGATACAAAATACTACTATAAAGCCACCCAGAATGCCAAAAAACCCTAATACCACAAACCATCCTGATACGTAGAAGTGAAAATGTGCAACATGGAAGAGATATGTAAATTCACATCGATTCTTTTGGGTACATCTCTGAACAATGCATACTTGCCACATCTGTTCAATATAGTGTCAGAAGTTCTACACAGAGCAATTGGGCAAGAAATAAAAAATATTCAAATTGGAAAGGAGGAAGTAAAAACTCCTCTCTTTGCAAATGACATGACGTTATATATAGAAAACTCTAAGATTTCACCAAAAAGCTTATTAGAGCTAATATATGAATTCAGAAAAGACAACCCATTGAATAGGAGAAAATGCCTACAAATCATGTATCTGGTAAGGAATTAACATCCAGAACTCAAAAAAAACCTCAAAAACCCTCAACAACAATAAAAACCTAATTCAAAAATGGGCAAAGGACTTGAATACATTTCTCCAAGGAATATATGCAAAGGACAAGCACATATAAAAGACTTTATCATCAGTCATTAGGAAAATGCAAAGCAAAATTAACACAGAAAATCATTTGTGTTTCCATGTAACAATGAAAAATTGAAAATATGATTAAACAATTCCATTTAAAAGAGAATAAAATACTTAAGATTAAATTTAGCCAAAGATGCAAAAGACTTACACACTCAAAAGTAGAAATCATTGCTCAAAGAAATCTAAGACAACATTAATAGATGGGTCAGATGCTTAATATTGTTAATAGATTAGAGACTTAATATTGATAAGATGACAATACTTCACAAGCTTCTACAGATTCAGGACAATCTCTATCAAAATCCCTCGGTGGTCTTTTTTCAGAAATATGAAAACCCATCCTAAGATTTATATAGAATCTCAAAGGACACCAAATAGCTAAAATAATAAAATAAAATCTTTATAAGGAAGACTTAAGCTGGAGAACTCAAATTTCAATATTTCAAAACTTACTACAAAGTTACAGTAATCAAAACAGTGTGGTACTGGCCTACTGACAGACATGTAGACCAATGGAATAAAGTAGGCCAGAAGTAAACTTTTACAATTTATGGTCAGGTGATTTTTGACAAAGGTGCCAAAACCACACAATAGAAGGGCAGCTTTGTCAGCAAATGCTTCTTGGAAAACTAGGCATTCACATACAAAAGAATGAAGTTGAACCCTTACTTTAAACCAGACATACACACAAAAATAACTCAAACTGGATCCAAGACTTAAACTTAAAAACTAAATTTTTTAAACTTTTAAAAGAAAACATAGGGGTAAATCTTCATAATATTGGATTTAGCAATGATATTTTTTTTGCTACCAAAGGTACAAGCAACAAAAGAAAAATTGATAAATTATATCAAAATTAAAAACTTTTGTGCATCAAAGGACACTATGAAAAGACTAAAAAGACAACCCATTGAGCAGGAGAAAATATTTGCAAATCATATGTCTGGTGAGGAATTAATATCCAGAATATGTAAGAAACTCAAAAAAAAAAACCCCTCAACAACAAAAACCTAATTAAAAAATAGGTGAGGGACTTGAATAAACATTTCTCCAAGGAAGATATGCAAATGACTAATAAGCGCATGAAAAGATTGTTATCATCAGTCATTAGGGAAATGCAAATCAAAATCACAATGAAATGCCACTTCACATCCATTAGGATTTTTATTGTCAAAAATATTGAAAATAACAAGTGTTGCTAAAGATATTGAGAAATTGGAACCCTGGTGAATTTCAAGTGGGAATGTAAAATGGTGCTGTCTCTGTGGAAAACAGTTTGGCAATTCTACTGCTAGGTATATACCCAAAACAATTAAAAGCAAAGACTCAGACAAATACTTGTACGCCACTGTGCACAACATTACTCACAATAGCCACGAAGGGTAGAAATAACCCAGATGTTCATAATACATGAGTACATGAAAGGAAATGTAACATATACATACAATGGAATATTTTTCAGCCTTCAAAAGGAATGAAATTCATTGATGAACCTTGAAGGCATTATTATGGTAGATTATATATATAGGGGTGGGCAAAACTAGGTTTACAGTTGTTCATATAAAAAAAGACATGCAGGTTATTATTATTACAATAGCTTTATTAGCTCAAAAGAATGTTACAACTATAAACCTACATTTGCCCACCCCTGTATATATTTAGTCTTTGTTCCCAGTTCCTGGCACTGAGTTCCTAAAACCTTAGATTTTCCTGAGCGCCTCCTGTATGCTAGTGAGATGACTCCTTGGGGTGTAGAGGGATAGAGGTCGAGTTTGATCACCGGTGGCCAATGCTTCAATGAATCATGCCACAAGGAGGTTTGGAGGAGCTTCTCAGTTGAGCACATCGGTGTGCAGGAAAGGTAGTGCCCCCACAGAGGACATGGAAGCTCTGCACCACCCACCTCCACACCTTACCTTCTTCCATTTCTCCATTCCTGAGTTGTATTCTTTACAATGAAACTGTATCACACTTTCCTGTGTTCTACGAGTTGTTCTACTCAATTTTCCAGTGGGGGTGGGGTGGGGGATGTCATGGGAACCTTCAAATTTGTACTCAGCCAGACAGAACTGGCATCTGAATGGGACAATCTTGTGGGAATTGATTCCCCTTACCCTGTAGCATCTGTGCTAATTCCAGTAGTTAGTGTCAGGACTGAATGGAATTGCAGGACATCAGGTTGGTGTCAGAGAATTGGAGAAATGGCATTAGAGCTATGTCATTTGGTGTCAGAAAAGACATTAAATAATCATGCTAAGTAAAATAAGGTAGACACAAAAGGACAAGTATTGTATGATACTCTTCAGAACAGGTGAATTCATAGAGACAGAAAGTAGAATGGTGGTTGCCAGGGGCCAGTGGGTGGGGAATGGATACGAAGTTGAATAAATACAGAGTTTCTGTTTGGAATGAAAAAGTTCTGGACATGGATAGTGGTGATGGTTCCCCAACAGTATGGATGTACTTAATGACAGTACATAGTATACTTAAAAAGAGCTAATATGGCCAATTTTGTTATGTGTATTTTACCACAATAAAAGTTACAAAAATATATTTTTAAAATAGTAATCATATACACAAATACAGAAACATCCCACTTACCCCTGTAAACATCTATTATTTCAATAGCTCATAAATGTTATCAACTTCAGAGGGTTTTATCTATAAATTACCTAAGAGTATATGCATAATCCTTTGAACAAAATGTGAATTTTAGAGTCCATACTGATAATAAATAAGTGAGGGGGGATTGGAAAGTTCTTATAGTAGAATGCCAACTAATAAATGTAGAAGAGTTAGAAAGTCACATGTTTAAAACGCTCATAGTAGAAATTTACTCAGGCAATAGTCAATTCTAAAGCAGAGGGTTTGTTTAGAAACAAATACTTACATGGTCTCCAAGGATCTCTCCATAAATTCATCCATTACAAACAACAACAAAAAATAACAGGGCAGAAACCTGGCAGGCGCCATTTCAACCAAGTGATTGAAGTTACTACCATTACTAATGACACAAACCAATGCTATAGGCTGCCTGATGCAACAACTAGGAAGAACATGGCATCATTTATGTAGTACTTCTGAAATAATGCATGATCTGAATTAAATCATGGTGAAATATCAAGGGAAACTGAAGGGTTATCTATAAAACAAATAATCTGTCTTCCCCCAAAATCTCATTATCATTAAAGAACAGAAAGGCTCAGAAATCATTCCAGATTAAAGGTAACTAAAGAGATAGGAAAACTAAATGCAATGCGTGGTCCTGCTATGAACCATGGATCAAGAAGAGAAATTGATATACAGGCTATTACTGAAACAACTGAAATTTGAATCACCTTTAGATCAGATGATATTATATATGGATTATAAATTTCCTAATTTTGACCATTGTTCTGTTTCTATTAATGGATGGCCTTATAGTTTAGGATAAAGGTAAGGGGCATGTTATGTGCAATGTTCTAATAGATGGTTCAAGAGGAAAGGTTTACAGATACATATGTGCAGAGAGACAGGACAAGGGGTGTGCGGAGAGAATAAACCAAATGCTGAAACAATTGCTGAAACTCAGTGCCGAGTATATGGGAGTACCATGCACTGTTATTGCAACTTTTCTGTAAATCTGAAATTGTTTCAAAATGAAAGATTTTTAAAAAGAGTGTGAAAGATTTCCCATACAAGTGTGCCATGTTCATGTTTATGGAGAGTCCTAGTTTTCATCAGATTCTAACTTGTGAACACTCCCTTCAAAAGGTCAAGAACATCTTTTTTCCATTATTACTTATATTTCAATATTTAGTCATAGTCCCTCATTCTTCTAACTAGGGTTTAAATTCAAATAGCCATAATAAAGATCTTATATTAAGCAGGACAGGAAGCCTTTCTCTTACTTTGAGTATCAGAGAACAAAAAGTTTTAAATAAAGCTGTGAAACCTAAATACTGTTTTAAAAAAAACTTGCTGCATTATCAATGAATGGTATTCTTTCTTCAGTTTTTAAAACCCAATAGTTACCCCAAAACATCACCTCATTTATTCTATGGCCATTTATTCATTCATTCTGGGACTACATATATATATTTTAAACAAATACTTTTTTTAGAAGGAAAAATAAGCTTCAAAAAATCATTAATTGACTTTTCATTGAAATTAAAATATATTTATTACATTAAAAAGTAAGTTTTATTCATTCTGGCTGAGATACATGAATATGACTGTGGGTGAGAAATAAATTTGTTTAAAATAAGAAAATGTCACATTCAATTTCACAAGGAAATGAATTACAATTCGGCTTTTTATTTTTATGTAGCTTGTTTATTTATATTACACGTATCATACATACATACATATATACATACTTGTTATACAAAAATATATTTTAAAAATCCAAGTGGAGAGGAAGATATTGCATTTGATTACTGGTACTATTCTGTTTCAATACTTTTAAAATTCAGATTTCAAGAAAACAACAAATCAAAAGCCATTAATTTTTCAGAAAGCTTTATGTTCACATAAATTCATCATTCAAGTACATTTTTATTGAAACAATAAGCCATTTGACTTGTTGCAAAGTCAAACTGAATAGGCCACGATATGAAGCCAAGGCAGAGTTTCCTTTAACTCTGCTTTCGTCAGCCTGGAATCCGTTCCTGACATGAAATGAAGAGCATGACAGTGACTTTAACCGTACAGCGATTTTTAACTTTACACAATTAACACCATATTATAGGGCCGACAATTCACAACACACATTATGTTGTTTGTTTACCGTCTCATTAAAAATAATAATTGTAAATTTTATTTTTCTTAATTTTTTAATTCAATTTTAATAACAGTGCATCTGTGTCATTGTGCTTGGCACTTCACATCATACCTGAAGGAATAATTTAGATATCCTATGGAAAAAATATGTACATAAACTTATGAAAAATCTTGGTATTATTTAATTAATTCAATCATAATTTCAATTCTGTTATCAATCACAGCAAATATAAAGAATTTAAGATAATATTCCTCACCATAGTATTAACATGTTTTTTAAAAAGTGAATTTTTGAGGCACAAAAACATTATGTGATTTGCCCAAGATCATGAAAGGAATGAAAGGCAGACAAAAAAGCATTTTTTTCCTAACTTAAGCATCTGTACCAACCCTAGGTTATACCATCTGGCAAAATGAGCTCAGTGCAATAAATACAGAAACTAGACACATTATTTAGGAGTGCTTTTTTAACTGAAATTGCTATCATTAATAAACTTAACTCTAATAATCTATGTGTTTATCATACATTATTAGGAATTTATAAAAGGAAACAATTTTCTGAATTACTAGGCATGTAATGAATTAAATTTGACATGACTAAATAAAACAAAATTTACAATTTTAAACAAGTTCAGCAAAGGATGCTTATTAACATGATTTTTACGATAATACATGATTATAGAACCTACAAAATTTAGAAGACAATATTATAGACACAAACATATTAATATAAATGTATTGAATCATCTTCTAGTGGATCTTTTGATTTTTATGAAAACGTTCTAACAAAGCACTCATAATGTTTCCCGGTATTCTTTGATGTTTATCAATCAAAGCTTGAACAGCATTCTTCGTCTATTAAGAAAATGAAAGAAAAGCCATTATTCTTTTAGTTCTCAGTAGAGATCGTTTATTTTGTAAAGATTTTAATGTACTATTACTTTTAAGAAATCCTCCCTAATTTAGCACCCATGTCTCTTCAGAATTATTGGTTTCCATCTCAGAACACCCATAGTATATTTCTTATACTTATTTCATTATGCTTGAATTACAGTATTGTCCACTTGGATATTTTCTCCACCAGAGATACTTCCTAACATCTCTACAGCATTGAGTACAGCAATGCCTCGCACACAATAAACACTTTTTTTAAGAAGTGAAGGAAAAAACTCAAAAGAACAAAAGTAGCAGGAAATTTTCTAGTAGACAAATGGAAGTTTCACTCCTTTCCACCCATTAATAAACTGTTGTATATTTTTCTTTCATCACCATAGACACCAAAAACTTTTATCAGGCAATGAAAAAGGAAAAAGTGAGGAAAACTATAAATGAATGAGCTGATATACTTTAGTTTATTAAATTTCTAGTCAGTTTAACAAGAATCATAAGCTGGTTGGTATAAGGCTTTAAAATTAACATTCTATAGGGAGATAAACCTCAAGTGGAAAATTACCGATGTTGTTTAGTATGAACTGAGGGGTCAAGAAAGGATTTAGGGGTGAAGAAATATAAGGACTATGTATTAAGAAAATACAACTGTTGCAAAGATTACCAATGATCCCTCATGTCACTACATCCAATAAACATTCTTTTAATCTTACTTGACCTGTCAATCACCCTTGATCTTACTTCTGTAACTATTGATACACATATGAGAGGAAAAGCTAGTTTCATCCAGCTTTCAGGTTGCTCATTTTCAATCTCCTTCTGTAGATTTATAACCCCCAAATCAGGCACATATTTATTCTTCTAAGGTTCAGTAATCTTACTCATTTCCACAGCTTTAATTACCATTCATTTGCTGATGACTCCAAATTTATATCACCAGGCCACTCAATTGCGAATAGAAATGTTCAGTATAACTTCCTTTGATTGTTTTAAAGGCACCTCAAACTCAACCTGCTTAAAACTAAACTAACACTCTTTCCCCCTCACACTTTGTCCTTTCCTGAGTTCCCTCCCTATTACAGCCAATGACACTCGCATAAATCTAGCCAGGTAAGCCGCAGCCCCAGAGTCATCCTAAAAACTAACTCTCACACCCAACAGCCATTCCATCAGTAGCAACCATTAGTATCACCTCCCCAATACCACTCAGATCGGTCCACTTCTCTCCATCTTCCTTCTACCTTAATAATACATGTATACATAACATACATACATGTAAGTGAATCTGTACTTAGATGCACACATGGAAATGAGTATGAGAATATAGAGTGAGAGGCATAGAGACAGCAACAGGCATTGTAAACATGGAAACAAAACAACAGAGAAATTAAGACTGAAAGAACTTTAAGGAAATATCCCCAATGTCCTCTTCAGTATTAGTGCAATATATTTTAATTTAGATGTAGTGTTTACAAAATGGTTCTCCACAATCAAATGCCTGAATAGTCTATTACCCATTTTTAAAATGAGGTTCATTTCTACATTAATTTGGATGCTAGTCATTTTGAATTTGTAATAATCCAGGGATCATTATGTTCTAGTTTATAATTATATTAACAACAATGAAGATTAGAAAATCATAACAATGTAATTACAAAAGGAAAATTTCAAGAATTCTTTATTTCAGGTACACTTTAGTTCAATAACGACAACTTACTGGTAAAAAATATGGATGTGGCAACAAGATATTTAAGTAAATTCCCTCAAGAAATTCTAGTAAACTATGCTTTAGTCAACTACTTCTGCTAACTTAAGTACTGATAATGACTAAGTATATGAACTGGGGACAATAACTAAGGTATTTCATTGCTCCAGAAAGACATTTCCTTTCTTGCTAAGTTTGAATCAGCGAAGCCTACACACACACACACACATATGGTGAAGCTTTTATATATATATATATATATATATATATATATATATATATATATATACACACACAAACACATACACATGTAAGTATATATATATTTATGTGTGTGTGTATATATATATTCCATATATATACATACACACGTGAAACGTGTGTGTGTGTGTGTGTGTGTGTGTATGGAGAGAGAGAGAAAATTCTTTTCATATGAAAACCCTCATGTGAAAAAATCAAGTCACTGGAGTTCAACTATCAGTAATATATCTTCCTTAACTGAGAAAAGAAAGGGAATAGAACTCGTTTAATTTCAAACCTGAAAGAAACCTCTGAAATAAGGTCAGGCTTTTCTTCCCTTCTCTCCCCATCAGCTTCTATTTTGACCATAAAAAAAAAAAAAAAAAGACAATATCTGTAAAGTGTCCCTAACTAGCTCTGACCCACTTAAATCCTAATAGATAGGCAGGGAAAAATTGAAAAAGAACAAAACAGAATTCAGTTATGTCCTAAAGAAGATTGCATTTGTTAGAGGACAGCAAAGAAATGTGTTATGTTAACAATAAAGAAGCGATGTCACACAGTGAGGTCTCGGCCTGGTGTGGGACCCCTGCCGCTATCTCAGGAAGGCATCGCTTCAGGATGAGAGAAGGAGTCATGCTTTGCAGAGAGCATGTCCTGATCCTAGAAATCAGTGTCATAAAGTTTTACATTTAAAATAAAAAAGAGCAATAAACTGTGAGTGTACTTAATGAACCATTAGAATAACTGGAGGTAAGTTTTCTAAGAATAGACAATTCTGAGATAAGGCCCATTAACATTACCTTCATGAAACTTCCTATATATCAGCTATTTGATTTGAATAGTATCATCTAATATAATATTATAGTTGGTTCAGCTGAGTGTCTGATTTTGCTGAGTCAGACTACAAAACATTCATTAATTCCCTCCACCTGTTCTGGGCCTTATCTGTAGAAGAAGCCCAGGTCCTGTCCCGCTAGAGTCCAGTGTGGCCACGTGAGTACCTTGGCCAGTAACATGTCAGTGAGAGTGAGTGAGTCACTTCCAAACAGAAGCTTTGAGTGCCATCTCATGGTTCCATTGCTGATGTTTTCCATTTGCCATGAAATGGCAACCTCCAACACAGGGTTCTTTCAGCCTAAACCGTAGATAAAGAAGACATGGACCTCAGGGGAAACATAACATGAATAAAAGTAAGCTTTACTATCCTAACACTCTCAGATTCTATGGCTGTTTGTTATTGCAGCATAACCCAGCAAGGCTGACTAAATCATCCAGTGTTCCCATGTGTAAAACAGTGACAACAAGGCCTACCCTAGAAAATTGAAGTGAGGATTAAATCAGACTATACGTAGAAAAGAAGTGAGATTATCTTTGTTCACAGGTGATATGATTTTGTAAGTAGAAAATCTGAAAGATTTCACAAAGAACTGTTAGAACTAATAAATGAATTCAGCAAAGTTGCAGGATATAAAATCAACACGCAAAAATCAGTTGTGTTTCTATACACTAGTTATGAACAATCTGAAAAAGAAAATGAAAAAACAATCCTATCAAAAAGAATAAAATACTTAGGAATAAACCAAGGAAGAGAAAATCTTATACATCAAAAACTATAAAAAAATTACTGAAAGAAATTAATTAAGACACAAATAAATGGAAAGATATCCTGTATTCATGGATTTGGAAGATTTAATATTGTTAAGATGACCATACTATCCAAAGAAATCTACACATTCAACACAAACCCTATCAAAATTCTAACAGCATTTTTGTACAAATATACATCTTCAAATTCATAAGTAATGTCAAAAGACACTGAATAGCCAAAATGATCTTCAACTGAAAAAAGAAAAACACAATGTTGCAGGCCTCAAAACATATTACAAAACTACACTAATCAAAACTGGCATGAAGACATACACACAGACTGATGGAACAAAATAGCCCAGAAACAAACCTTTGCAGGTATGATAAATGTTCTTTTGACAAGAGTGCCAAGACCACATAATGAGAAAAGGACAGTCTCTTCATCAGGGAGTGGGAAAATTGGATATCCACAAGCAAAAAAAAAAGAAGTTGGACCTTATTTTACATATAAAAGTTAACTCCAAATATATTAAAAACCTAACCATAAGACCTAAAAGACCTGTACTGGGAAAACTACAGAACACTGAAGAAACTGAGGAAGACACAAATAAATGGAAGCATATACTGAGCTCATGGACTGGAAGAATTAACATCATTAATATGTCCTATTACCCAAACCAATCTATAGATTCAGTGAAATTCCTATTAAAATACCAATGGATATTTCACAGATCCAGAACAAATATTCCAAAAAGGTATATGGAACCAAAAAAGACCCTGAATAACCTCAGCAGTCCTGAGAGAGAAGAACAAAGTTGGAGAGATCACAATACCTGATATCAAACTATACTACAAGTCCACTATAATCAGGACATTCTGGAAGTGGCATAAAAACAAACATAGATCCATGGAACAGAACAGAGAGCCCAGAAATAAACCCACATCTCGATGGTCAATTAATATCTGACAAAGGGGCATCAGCATACAATGGAGTAAAAACAGTCCCTTCAATAAATGGTGTTGGGAGAATTGGACTGGTACAGGCAAAAAAAATGAAACTAGACCACCAACTTACACCATACACCAGAATAAATGACTTAAATGTAAGTTGTGATACCATAAAAGCCCTAGCAAAAACCATAGGCAGTAAATTTTCAAGTATCCCACATGGCAATATTATTGCTGATACATCTCCTAGGACAAGGGAAATGAAGGACAAAATAAACAAATGGGACTACATCAAATTAAAAAGTTTCTGCACGGCTAAAGAGACCATCATTAAAAAGGAAAAGGGAACAGACTGTTTGGGAGAACACATTTGCCAATGATACATTGGACAAGGGCTTAATCTCCAAAATATATAAAGAAGTCATATGACTCAACACTATGAAGACAAACAACCCAATTTAAAAATTGGCAAAGGACCTTAACACACACTTCTCTAAGTAGGACATACAAATGGCCCATAGACATATGAAAAAATGCTCAACATCACTAGCCATCAGAGAGATGAAAATTAAAACCTCAATGAGATAGCACCTCACGCCTGTCAGAATGGCCATCATCAATAAATCAACAAGCAACAAGTGTTGGCAAGGATGTAGAAAGAAGGGAACCCTAGTGCACTGTTGGTGGGAATGCAGCCTGATGAAGCCACTGTGGAAAACAGTATGGAATTTCCTCAAAATATTAAAAATGGAACTGCCTTATGACCCAGCAATTCCACTGCTGGGAACAGACTGGGAATAGACCATAAGAATCCTGAAACACCAATTCAAAATAACATATGCACCCCTATGTTCATAACAGTGCTATTTACAATACCCAAGTGTTGGAAACATCCCAAGTGCCCATCAGTAGATGAGTGGATTAAAAAACTGTGGTACATTTACACAATGGAATACTACGTAGCAGAAAGGAAGAAGAAAGTTCTACCTTTTGCATCAGCATGGATGGAACTGAATACTATTATGCTAAGTGAAATAAGCCAGTTGGTGAAAGACAAATACCATATGACCTCTGGTAAAACTGGAATCTAATGAACAAAATAAACTAAGGAGAAAAATAGAACCAGAGACATGGGAACATAGAACAGACTGTATCTGTAGGGGGTGAGAAGGGAAAAGGAAAATGGTGGAAGGAAGGGGAAAGGATTAATTAAAGAACACATATGAATGACTTACAGACATGGACAACAGAGAAGACTGACTGGGAGAGAGGGGTAGGCTGGGTGGAGGAAGGAAAAAGGGAAAAAAATTGGGGCAATTGTAGTAGAATCAACAATAAAAAATAAAGTAGAATAAAAGGACCTAAAACTATAAAACTCATAGAAAAAAACAGGAGAAAAGCATCATGGTGTTAAATTTAGCAATGATTTCTTGACTGTGACATCAAAAGTACAGGTGTAAAAAAGAAAAATAGACAAATGGGACTATATCAAACTGGAAAACTTCTGCACATCAAAAGAAACAATCAACAGAGTTAGAAGGAACCTATGGAATGAGAGAAGATATCTACAAATCATATATCTAATAAGGCACAGGTGCAAACACAAGGCCCCCGGGCCGAACCTTGTTTTATCCCGCCCGGCACCTTGTTTCTACCCAGCGGCAGCACCGAGCTCTCGCTTATCTGTTAAGGAGTAGTTACATTTATACAGTCCTAAAATTACATTTGGCCCTTAGAAGGTAATCACGAGGCTGATGTGGCCCCCGGTGAAAAATAAGTTTGACACCCCTGTAATAAGGGCTTAATATCCAGAATATACAAAGAACTCCACAATTCAACAACAAAAAAGACCCCAAATTATACCATTAGAAAATGGGTGAATGATTTGAACAGACATTTCTCCAAAGAAGATAACAAGTGACTAAGCATATGAAAAGATGCTTAACATCACTAATCATTAGAGAAATGCAAATTATAATTACAGTGAGATACCATCTCAAATTCATTAAAATGGCTACTATAAAAAATAACAAGTTTTGGCAAGGATGTGGAAAATTGGAACCCTTATGCACTGTAGATGGGAATGTAAAATGGCATAGCCACTATGGAAACCAGTATGGAGGAGGTTCATCAAAATATTAAAAATAGAGCCCTGGCTCATGTGGCTTAGTGGACTGAGTACCAGACTGTGAACCAAAGGGTTCCAGGTTCAATTCCCAGTCAGGGTATATGCCTGGGTTGCAGGCCAGGTCCCCACTTGGGATGTGCATGAGGCAACCACACATCGATGTTTCTCTCCGTCTCTTTCTTTCTCTGAAAATAAATAAGATCTTTAAAAAAAATTTTTAAAATTAAAAATAGAATTATCATATTGTGAAATATAGAAAATATATACTGATCTCTGTCCCTGGTTCCTGGCACAGAGCTCCTAAAACCCTTGTAACTTTCTGGGTGATAGGAGTGTCTTTTATTGAGGCAACTGTGGGGTGGGCTCCTGGATGAGGGCTGGTCACCAGAAAGACCAAGCTATGGTTAGAAGCTTGGAATTTTCAGCTCCATTCCTCATTTTCCAGAGAGGGGAGAGGGGATAGAAATGGAGGTTATAATTGATCATGCCTACTTAAGGAAGCCTCCAAAAAATCCCAATAGTACGGAGGTCAGGAAGCTCACAGTTGGGTGAACACATCTACACCAGAAGGGTGATGCACCCACCTCCATGGGACCAGAAGCTCCTGTGGTTGCGACAATCCCAGACCTGGCCCTGTGCATCTCTTCATCTGGCTGTTTACCTGTATCCTTTATCATAATCTTGAGTAAACTGGTAAATGTAAGTGTCTCCCTGAGTTCTGTGAGATTCTCTAGCAAATAACTTAAAGCTGAGAAGGGAGTTGTGGGAACTTCTAATTTGTAGCCAAACTGGACAGAAGTTGTAGGTGACCTAGGGACCTACTACTTTCCATTGGCATCTCCTGTAGATTGCGTTAGAACTAAGTTAAACTGTAAGACATCCAGCTGGTGTCAGAGAATTGCTTCATGTGGGGGGAAACCTCCAAACATTTGGTGACAAGTGTCAGAAGTGAAGTGTTCTGTGTAAGAGTACACAAGGAAAGGAAAAGGAAGGGGAAGGGGAAGGGAAGGAGGAAAGAAAAGACAGTTGGTGTTCAGTGGGTATAGAGATTCAATTTTGCAGGATAAAAAGGTTCTAGAGATTGTTTGCACAACGTTTAGTATATTTAACTCTATTGAACCATACACTTAAATTAAAAATGGTTAAGTTGATAAATTTACATATGTTTTTACCACAACTTTTTAAAAAAATTTTTTTAAGAAATCAAGCTATCTATATAAAAAGCATGCCATATCTTATTTTCTAGGAGATTCAATAATATTACTTACTGCTTTTTATGTAGTTTCATACTCTGAGAAAAGTATAATTGCAAGCTGAGTGGTCTTATCTCATGTTCCTTTATCTCTTTGTAGGAACAAATAGTACTGATCATTCCCACTTTTTAAAAAACCTCAGCTGCTGACTTCTCTCACACAATTTTACTTGTTCTCCTACCTCTCTGCTACTTCCCTTTCAGCCAGCTTGGGTTGTTTTTCATCACCGGTCCTCCAATATTTTATCTTCTACAATCTGTCCTTAGTCGTCTTCGTTCTCTAACCTGCCCTTGTACAGCTCATGGCTCCAATAACTATCTCAGGGCAAATGACTTACAAATCATCACCGTTCTGACTTCTTTCCCAAACTTGAGTAAAATATTTCCAAAAACCTACATATATATAAGGTCTGCCCAGAAAAAGTCAAACCATTGTTAATATAACAAGAATGATTTGTGCAACATTGATGTAACCTGGTAGCCAAGAAAAGTGGACTGGAATGCACGTGTGTGAACAATGGTGACTTTACTGTACTAGTCAGTGGGGGCAGTAGACATTGTTGACTGAGAAAGTGTACTGTAAGGCTATCCCATTCAAAATGACTGAGTGAGTAGAGCAATAAATCTGCATCAAATTTTACATTAAGTTTGAACATTCTTCCATTGAAACTATCCACATGATTCAGAAAGCCACAGCTATGGGCAACTGGTGATTGTCAACTTCATCACAACAATGTACCCACTCACACATCACATCTCGTACGGAGTTTTGTGGCAAAACATCAAATCACCCAGGTGACTCAGACCCCCTACCACTCAGATTTGGCACCCTGCAACTTCTGGCCTTTCCCAATATTCAAACTACCTTTGAAAGGGAAGAATTTTCAGACCATCAATGAAATTCAGTAAAATAAGACAGGACAGCTAACGATGATTGGGAGAACTGTGTGAGGTCCCAAGGTGCCTACTTTGATGGGGACAGAGGTGTCACTGTCCTATGTAGAATGTTTCTTGTATCTTCTATCCCCTTCAATAAATGTTTCTATTTTTCATAGTACATGGCTGGATACTTTCTGGACAGACCTTGTAAATGTATACATAGCTATCCTACAGGTAACTATATAGAATTAGTTTTCAAGTCTGGTGTACTCTATCTCTGTAAAATCTCTCAAATCTGTACCTTGTTCTACCTTTCAAGTAGATAAGATCATTATCTAATTCATTCATTCATCAAACATTTATTCAGATCTAATTACCTAATACTGTACTAGGAACTAGAAATACAAAAATTCATAGCATAACCTCTGCTCTGAAAAAGGGCACTTCAATTTACATGTCCTAAGTTATCACAGTTGCTAGCATCATCACAAACCATTGCAGAGGAAGAGATTATACACCTGCTTGCTCTGGCCAAAAAAATCTGAGTGCACCTGATATGAGCCACTTCCAAACAGAGGTTTATCCTAATTTAAATATATTTGATTCACAAATTCCCTAGTATGATACTTAAGGGCCTAAAAATGTAGCTCCTACTTACTTTTTCAATTTCATCAACCAAACCGTACCCACTAAGCTAGTGATCCCAAATTTATTCCACAGCTGTTGTTCAGTGTTATTCAAGGAAAAACAGAGGATTTTGGTCAAATGAGGTTGGAAAATGCTCTTTGAAACAAAGTTAAATAGACCACTTTATTGCAGGGCTTCTTAAAATCTTTAATATGCTAATGTGCTCTGCAAAATTCCTAGAGGATAATTTATTACGCAGTCTTTCCCAACCTCCCTGTTCTAATCACATCAAACCCCTCAAAACTGTTGGTATATGCGATCAACTTAGTTCCTACCACTGTTTCATTGTTCATGCTCTGCCTTCCACCCCAAGTCCACACATCCAAGACATGCCCATCTTTCAAATGCCCTCATTCTAAAAAGTTTTCTAGTTTTTCAACTTACAAAGCAGTCTCTATCCCCTTTAAGTTTTACTAGTCTCACTCAAATTCAGCCTCCATATTGGTTGTAGTAATTTTTCTAAATGCAAACCTATCATGGGTTGGCCAAAAAGGTCATTTGGGTTTTTCCATGAGAGGGCTCTAGTAGCACTTAGTTGTCTTTAACTTCATTTAAAACAATTTTGTTAGACTGCATTATGAGAGCTGTCACAGAAGCTTGCATTGAAAAAAAACAACTTACTGAAATTGATGAATTTTTGTGAAGCCATTTTAATACTGAAGATGGAGGAAAATAAGCAACATTTTCGGTATATTACACTTTATTATTTCAAGAGAAGTAAACACACAACTGAAATGCATCTTGCTGGATGATGCTCCACGGTCAGGCAAACCAGTTGAAGTTGACAGCAATCAAATTGAGACATTAATTAACAACACTCAATGGTATACCATGCAGGAGATAGCCAACATACTCAAAATATCCAACTCAATAAAGTTGTCAGTGAAAATGAAAAATATGTCATTTATAGAAAAAACTAAACGAACTTTTTGGCCAACCCAATAATTTAGACACCTTTCCTTTGTGCTTCCATAATATTCTAGCACAGCAGTTCTCAACCAGGGTTGATTTTGTGCCGCAGGCGACATATAACAATGTCTATAGACTTGTTTTTAATTGTCACATTTTAGAATAGACAGTTCTTTGCTGTGGGGAGCTGTCCGGTGCACTGTAGGATGTTTACAACCATCCACGGCCTCTACTCACTAGCTGCCAGTAGCACCACCACGTCACAAGTCCTGTCCTTGTGAAAATGAATAATGTCTCCAGATTGGCAAACGTTCCCTGGGAAGGAAATCACCACTGATCTAGAGCATGTTTGTGAAGTAAATTAATAAATTAATGAATTAATTTTTAATATAATATTGAAAGTAAAAAAAGTCTATCAAAGGACTAAGAAAGAAAGAATAATTTACCTTTTCTGCTAATTCTTCTGCTGTTACCTTTGGGTCATATGGAATAGGATCACCTAAATAGGTGCGTAACTTCACTGGAAAACCTCCATACATTGGAACAAATGGATAGCGGAATTTTTCATAAAGCCACCTAAATAACCCTGTTTTAAAGTAAACAAAATCATTTAATTGGTTACATATTCTGGGCATGTAACTACAAACTCTCAAATTAATCATGTAAGGTTTAGAAGAAGGTGGCAAACAATACCACCTCTTGGTAATTTTTTTTTTAAAGTTAAGCTTTTTCTCAGTTGTAATAAATGTGCAAGAAGTTAATAGAAGAAACTGGAGAGTAATGAGAGAGTTTGTGGGTACTCTGTACTTTCTGTTCAATTTTTCTGTAAGCCTAAAAATTTTCAAAAAAAGGCTTATTGATTTTTTTTTAATTAGCTCTTAAAAGTATGAGAATTTTAAAGGCAAACGATGTACTATTATTGCAAAACAAAAGGTAAAGCCTGAAACCAAAAACTAGAAGCTAAAAAGTCTAGAGACTCAAAAATATGTAATTTAGCCCTGGCTGGGTGGCTCAGTTAATTAGAAGTTGGTTGGAACATTGTCCCATACACCAAAAGGTTGCAGGTTCGATTCCTGATGAGAGCACATTGGTTGTGGGTTCAGTACCCAGCTGGGGCATGAACAGGAGGAATCAATCTTTCTCTCACATGGGTGTTTCTTTCTCTCTCTCTCTCCCTCCCCCTCCCCTTTCTTCCCTCTCTAAAATTAATAAACATATCCTCACGTGAGGATCTAAAGAAACCTATTTTTTAAAAAAACTAAGCATGCTTTAAAAAAATATATGTGATTTACATGAAAAAAGAAAAAAGGGAAGCATAAAATAAATTCACAAACATGAAACCAAAATGCATCAATAAACTAGGTAAAAACTAAAATATTATTGTAAATTAGGAGGAACATGACAAAGCAAAGAATTACTAATGCTAATGATAATGTATATAATTTAGCAAGATTAAAAGTAGTAATAATGCAAAATAAACTGATAGACTTTAAGACTAAGTTAAAAAAAAATCCATAAAAGGCAAGCAACATGGAATACATAACCATTAATTGTACTGGAAATTTAAATCACTGTTTACATATGGAAACACCATAAGACCCAAAGTAAAACTAAAAAAAAAAGTCACTAGGCACTAGTTTTTGATATTCAACTACCAAGGTAAAAAAAAAAAAAATAAAGCAGTATAAAAGGATTTTGAGATGACTGCAATTAAAGAAGCAAAATTCGGAGTAATTTCTGGTGTGTAACTTAAATTCTGAAGAATGATCTGTGAGAAATTAAAATAAATAATTCCACAACAAAAGTTAAACATCTCATCAACCTGCCTTTACACTTTAAATTTGAAAAGAAAAAAGAAAAAAAGTAAGACCTATAAAACATAATGGAATGGGAACAATAAAGCAATATTAGACATAAAAGAAATAACAGAAGTTTAAAAGTTCTTCAGGAGTGGATTTGTATGAGGATATAAACACTAACAATATAATGCTAGGGATATAAAATACAGTCAACCAAATGTCATGTATAAAGCTTAAGGTAAAAAAAATAAAAGTATGAAAATTTCAAAAGAGAAACAAAACAGAGACATTGCAAAGGAAAAGCACTCCTATAACTAGATTCAGAGCTTATTTTGTTACCACTAAATGAAAAGTCAGCAAAAAGATGCAAGTGTATCATGATTCAAAATATTTTAAAAACAAACAAATAAAAAATAAACAAATCAAGAAATAAAACCAAGGCAAATTATATTTCCTTAGGTTATTCACCTTAATGCAGTATCATACTGTCATCCATTTCTAAAGCTGTAACTTCTTCGGGGGTGAGTTAGGAAGATGATCTGGGTTATATGTAAATCTGTCCTAACCTTCAACAACACGTTTTAATACAAGTAAATTACGTAATTTACTCTGTAATTATAAAAAGTCCATGAGAAACAAGCTTCAGTATGATTTAGAGACAAAAACCCAGTGTCTAAGGACTGCCATTACTTAGAACCAGTTATTTAGCCTTTAATAGGAAAACATCTACATTTTGAACCCTTCATGGGTTCAAAAGCCCAAATATTTAAAATATTACATTATAAAAACTTAAAATAAAATAAACATAAAATATTGTATTCTACAAAAAATAAAATAAAATATTGTATTATAAATATTACATTATAATTAGAAAAACCATATGAACCAGAACTTACTTGTTCCTCCAAGTGATCTAAATCCTTCTCGAATATTTTGTGTAAACATAGGAATAATGGGCTAAAGAGAAAATTTGAATTAAAAAGTAAATATATTAATCTATTCAATGTCTCTATTGAGTCACTAATGTAAACTTTTGAAGGACTGTTTAAGATTATGAAAATAAAGTACTTATAAAATAAAGGTATACTTTTATCACCAGGTTGCTTAGACTAAATTTGGTCATTTGTAGAAATAATTTAATAAAATAAAATAAACGTGGAAAATTAAATTGGTTTTAGTGGGTTACTGAATACTATGCTCACTGAAGAAAAAGAAGACAGAGAGTCTCGCTACCAGGAAATTTATATAAATTTAAATGACAAGTTTGGGCAACATGCTGTCACAAAATTAGTAAAACATTTATTTTTGTGAGCTTATTAAATCTAAAAATGGTCAACATCAATGAAAATAAGGGTAAGACTCACCACAAAAAAGGAAAACCATATATACAAAAGAATTCTTCACATCATTAACTTTAGAGGATTTCTTTTTACAAGTTTACAGTTCTCATTTTTCTATGTCAATAATTAAGTGTAATTTTGAAAAGGAGGACCTTAAGTAAATGTCATAAAACAATGGATCATGTGAGGAGGTTACGCCACAGAAAAACTGACGTAGATGAAAAACTGAACACTTCAAAACACACACAAAATATACCAAGTGAAATAGTTTTAGAATAGATAAAACTGGTGGAGGCAGCAAGTGTCACTTGACTTATATAATCTGTATTTGCTTAATACAGAAATACTTGCCCTGGTGAGCAGAGTTTGAGATATGTAAATAAGCTGACACCTAAAAAGCCATTCCTATTCAGCTTTGGAAAAGAGTAAAATATGGTGGTCTGAAGGGAAGAGACTATAGGTACAGCTTTTTCCATAAAACTTATTATCTCACATATAACTAATTGATCTTTTATTTATTGTATCTTTCCCCTCCCCGAGGACTCTGAATAGCACAGACATTGTTCACTGCTGTATCCCTGCATCTAGAACACAGGTGGCAAACACAAGGCCTGCAGGCCGAAGCCGGCACTCCACCTTATTTTATCCGGCCCAGCACCTTGTTTCTACCTGGAACAGAGTGGGTGCTAAAAGGAAGTGTGATGGATGAATTAAGGAAGGAATAAGTAAACAGAGGAGAGAGAAAATGCTTTCCATGTATTAGTCCATTCTCTGAATACAAAAGGTCAGATATAGGCGGCAGTAACCTTAACACCAGCTAGGAAAAAGAAGTCATGTAAAGAAAAGAAGTCAGTATGTGTAGAAGGGGGACTCTTTTGCACTGTTGAAGGGCAGACTGGTGCAGCCACTATGGAAAGAAGTATGGAGATACCTCAAAAAATTAAAAATGGATCTGCCTTTTGACCCAGCTATCCCACTTTTGGGAATATATCGGAAGGAACCCGAAACACTAATTCTAAAGAACATAAAGCACCCCTGTGTTCATTGCAGCATTATTTACAATCGCCAAGATATCGAAGCAGCACAAGTGTCCATCGATAGATGAGTGGATAAAACAACTACAGGGCATTTACACAACAGAATACTAGTCAACTGTAGGAAAGAAGAAAATTTTACCCTTTGCGACAATATGGATGAACCCAGAGAACATTATGCTAAGTGACATAAGCCAGAGAAAGACAAATACCGTATGATCTCACTCATATGTGGAATCTAACGAACAACCTGAACTAGCAAGGAAAATGGGGACAGACTCATTGATAGAGAGCAGGATGACAGCTAAGGGTGGTGGGAGATTAGGGGATAGAGGGACTAAGCAAAAAGTAAAAAGGACTGATGGACATGGACAACAATGTGGTGATTGCTGGGGGGAGAGGAGTATAAGGGGACAAAGTGGGAAAAAATGTAATGAAGATTAAATTTTAAAAAAGTAAAGAAGTCAGATGAAGGATTTAAAATTCAATGGAGTTAATTCACAAAGCAAGCGTACGAGACAAAGTACACTGACACTGTTGTAAAATATTCAGATTTCGATCTAGGAAACCACCACTAGTTTTGTAAAATAAAATGATAGCTGAAATCTTAATGTCATAAGTAGTTATGACTTTAGAATTAAGAACTTAAAATGCCTAAGGAACAGCAATCTTTCAGCTCATACATATGCCATTTTGCCTTCTCTAACCAGTTCTGCAGGATTTATGTCTCCTGACTGACATGAACCCCAAAGTTCATATTGAAGTATGCACTATTTAAACACTCTTCAGGTTACATATCATCCTTTAAATAGCGAACTTTCCAGAAGCTGGACATTTCTAGAACCTACTAAACAGGAGAAAGCTTACTCTAGCAGGCTTAGTATTCCAGGCTACATTTTGGGCACATTTTTCCTAAATTTGCATTCAAGCTACAGCCTTAAAACTATAAATGTTACCTTGTTACAACTTGATGTTGTAGTACAGTTATTGATTCCTTTCCTTGTGCATACTTTGTATACAAGGTAGTTGCACAAGTAACCTAGCATCACATTCTGTTTCCACGTATACATGTGTCTCTTTATGTACGCATATGCACACATGTACAAAAGAGAATGTGTGTTTTGTTAAAATTGTTCTTGGAGAATCAGTCTCATGGTCTTGGAGTCTTAACTTTGCCACTAAAAAATGTGGGAACCACTGGACAAGTTATTTACCATGTCTAACTCTCAGTTTCTTCATGTCAAAACAGGGCTACTAATTATCATATCTCAAAGGTTTCTTTTAATAGGTTGAAAAACACATATAAAAAATTTTATTGTAACAAATACTATTTTCTTTTATATCTGTTATTTGTTTTGCAAGTAAACAGGCTAATATTATTCCAACTTATTTAAATATGAAGTTACCTAAAAATTCTTATTCAAGTCATAATTCTGAGGAATTCACAAAGCAAGAGTGATTTATACTATATCCAAAAGCTGTAACTTTCAGATGAACCTTAAATATCTTCTAAACAATATTTTGTGAGCTTGCATTAACGATTTAGGCTTTTTAGCTTTAATTACTGTCATTAAGTCACAATTTAAATGTAGTTAATCCTGCAACATAGTCTTAAATTTTTGGCCAAAGTTCATGATAATTCTGTGAGGCCTATGGAGGGGTTTTCCAGACAGGATACTTATGACATTGACAACTATATCCATATATATTAAAAGATTTCCCTCACATATGGGGAAGGCCCTTCTAATCTCAAGGTCAGCAGACTCACTGTGAAACGCAGTCAGTGATGGCAACAGCACTGGTTGCCTGCAGTCCTGAACTGCGTGCTGTGCTCTGCTTCTGCCTTGCTGTGTGACCCGATCCCTCCAGCCCTTCATCTCTCTGTGCCTGTTTCCTCATCTGCAACATTGGAATAATTACAGGTCACCTACTTACTATACAGGAGTACCAACATAAAGCCTTTAAAAGCACTACAAAAGGTTGGGGTGGTACAAGACTTAACGAACTTACAATGCTCTTTTGTAAATCAGCAGTGTTAAAGATTTTTGTTTGTTTATAAACTTGCAAAAGGCTGTTTCTTAAATTTTCTCAAGTTTCATATAAAAACTTTAAATTATCTATATTATCTTACTTATCTAGAAACGCTTTCAAGGATTGGATGGGAGTTTCTTTCTCTACATAATTTCTTTCTTTCAGGCCTTCTTCCAAGCAGTGTTCTTTAAAACTGTTAACTTAACAATGAGAAATTAGAATCCCATGATCAATTTATGTAATTCCAAACCCATTTGACATTTTTTATCTTAAACTTTAGAAGAAACAATTCTTTCAAAATATAAACGTGGAAATTGAACTATTTTTGAATAGTTTAGCTTTTATCATTGCTTAATTATACATTATACATCCTTCATTTTAGTACAACTGTGTATATATCTTTCTGTATTCCACATTATATAGCTGAAGGTTTTGTTTTCTACATTAGTACTTATGAATTTTTGGAAAATAAAATGTGCTATAAATTAATTTTCTATATCACTGATACTATTAACATAAAATTGAATTCAAAAGGCTCCTTTCTAGAAAACTGTACTTGAACAAGAATAAAAAAATATTTTTTAAAAAGGGCTCCTTTCTAGTATTGCTTAACATTGTATTAAATAATCAATTTAATTTAACAAATACAAATAGCCTACTGAGTGTCAGTCATTATACTAGGGACTCAGAATATAAAAAGATGCCCTGTGTTCAGAAAGTTTATAATCTATTGCAGGACAGTAGTATTTAAGTTTTTATGTTGTATATTATTAAACGCTTGGGCAAGTCCATTAACTCTTATACTAGGACCACGTTATTAAAGTACTATACAGCAATAACTTACTTCTGGGAGTTACACATACATGTGTACAGGAGAGAACAGAGCTCAATGCATCTGAATTTACTGCAACTCTGCAATTAAAAAATGTAGAGAAAGCTTCCACTCTTCTTCAAATACTGATCTTGGGCTAGAATAAATTATCCATTATGTTTTACTTTTTTAATCAACAATCTGTATTTGCAAGATGAACAGGCAAGCTAAGGGTGCAGACTGATAAAATGAAATGTGAATGTACTAGCAGCTGTCTCTAACTAAATGACTGGCCTAGAAAAAGAACACACCTTGTCAAAGGTACTATGATTTCTTTTTGTAACACACAATATCAAATTAAAACAAGCAGAAGACAAAGAAGAAACATTCCATAAGTAATAAATGTTTCACAGGATAGAGTACAACATGGAGACCAAAAAGCTGAGAAATACTTTCCAAAGCGAAGGAAAAGGATAAAATGGCATTCACATTTTCAGTCTACCAAGTGGAATAATTACAGTGAATCCCAGAACATTTAATTTTATTGACAAATTCATTTGTAAAGTCTTTTTAAAAAAATCTATATACCAATATCTATTCCTCAGTTTTATTCATACTATTAGATAATTTTATGACATTTTTATCACATTTCCTGACACCAAATGATGAGTCACATATTATTTGAGTCTTATTGTTATATGAATTGGTCACAGAAAAAAGAAATGCAATGAAACCAACCAAGAACCATCACTGAAATATGCCAACTCAATCATACAAAAGGATTAAAATACAGACGTGGACTGATTATTACTTATGAAAACAATTATATCTAAAGGAATACAAAAATTTTACAAATCTGATTAAGACACTGCATTTTGAAATGTAAGATAAAATTTTGCTGGATATTTGCCATCCACAAGAACATTTCTCTATAGTTAACTCTCTTTTTAAGAGTTATCTACACTAATTTTTAAAGTACTTCAATGACACTATATAAATTCTTACATATTTTGGTTCACTATTTAAGCATTTATTATAAATTCAACCTAGCTTTACTTTAGTAATTAGTTTTATACAACTCACCACTTTTGCATCAATTGCAACCTGAGCGAAGCCTTTACGATTACCCCATATGATGTTGTAGGTTTCGTCACTAAGTAGGGCTTCCCGAACTCCACCTGGTGAAATAGCTAACAAGTGACCACTCCTCAGAATTTCAACACATTTTTCTCTTGGTCCATGTAGAGCACAAAATACATCAAGTAATAAACTAAACCCTGTAAGAAACATTAGCATGAATATACATCTTAAGTACTTCTGTCCAATTCTTCAAGGGCAAACATCTCCACAACCTACAAAATTTACTATGTGTACTTAAATCAGTAAATTCCTTTTTAAAGTAAAAACTTTTTAAAAGGCAACAAGAACTCTCAGGTTAATGTAAGACTAATATTACTGGTAAAGAAATAGCTAAGCCTTATTGATCACCGACTATTGATCACCTTCTTAGTGATCACCTACTACTCTGGCCAATTTGCATATTCACATTCTTAATTAAAACTCATAAAAACTTTGGAAAGCAGGGATTCTTATGCTAATTTTACGATGAGGAAAAGTCGGCTCAGAGAGTATAACTAGCTTGCTCAAAGTCATACACCAGCAAATGGCAAGGCAGAGATTCTGGTCCAGGTGTCATCTAACTCAAAGTTCCTCCCGCTGCATCTCGTGGCTAAACACTGTCTCCAGTATTTATCAGAGCAATCAGAAATGACATCTCATCAGCAACTACAAATCCAAGCTTCCATTACCCCTATAAGAACGAAAACCACTTAAGAGAGTGTGAATCTGACTATGCTTAGCCCTACCAAAATTGGCAAGCCATAATCAAATCTAGTGAAATTAAATGTTAGATGCTAATTCCACAATTACATTTTCATGTCAATAACAATAGCAAAATCATTAACAGTTTCCAATAAAGTGAATGTTTGACTCAGGAATAGCTAATTCCAAGTGTTAATATTATACAAGTGTTCAAATTACAACTATTTATGGATTGAAAAAAGTAAGCCTGTCAAGCGATTAAGTATTTTAAGCAAACCCTAAACTGGAACTTGAGATGACTGATGGTAGTATACGTTATTCCTCAGGGCTGCGAAAGGGAAATGGGTAGTGGAAACTGTGCAGACTGACCAACCTTCTCCTAAGTTTAAGGACCTGAAGCAAGATTATAAATATTATTAAAATTGAAATAATTTTTACCCTATATTAAATTTAAGGTCCATTGATTTAATAAGATGCATTTCCATAATAAATGAATGAACAGGGGAGGTTTCCTGAATTATAAAACCATAAATGGGAAAAAATTTTTAAAAGCCAAAGGCTAAATAAAAATATTCATAATCTATTATGTATAAAAAGAAAAAAATGGAAGCACCCTAATGTTCCATAAAACTAGGTAAGTAAATATTTTAGTCATCCATTAAAACTATTCTTTGTTTTTATAAAATTTCTTTTTTAAAATCATTCTTCATAAAACATGGTAAAATGGTAATGCTAACATTAAATTTTTTTTTTTTTTTAATTTATTGAGAGGGGAAAGGAGGGAGAAAGAGAGGGAAAGAAACATCAGTGTGTGGTTGCCTCTAGCATGCCCCCTATTGGAGACCTGGTCCTCAACCCAGGCATGTGCCCTGACTGGGAATCGAACCAGTAACCATTTGGTCTGTAGACCTGCATTAAATCCACTGAGCTACACCAGCCAGGGCAACATTAAATTTTTTAAAAAAGAAGAAAGTAGTTTGCATATTATGTGCATATGTGAATTACAAATGAAATAAAGTAAATGAAATGGCTAATTGATTATGTTAGGGTGGCAAGATTATAATGATGTTCTTTTATTCTCTTGGTGTTTGTCTGTGTGGTTTATTATTCCAGAGAACATACTATAAACTTTTTGGCTTGTTTCTGGTGATTTAATGACAGAAGAAAATAAGATTAAATCTCAATGAGTTTATGTTATAATGATTTTTTTTTTAACTATTATGTTTGAAACCATTTGGCTACTTAATCTTTTTAAAAAGGTACAAAGTCTTTATGAACAGATTAAGAAGATTGTGGTCATCAATCCTAACAGTTATAAGTCTACCAGGCAAGTCAAGAAGAATGATAAAAAGCCCTGGCTGGTGTAGCTCAGTGGATTGAGCGCAGGCCTCAAACCAAGCACAAACCAAGGGGTCACCAATTCGATTCCCAGTCAGGGCACATGCCTGGGTTGCAGGCTAGGACCCCAGTAAGGGGTGTGCAAGAGGCAACCACACATTGATGTTTCTCTCCCTCTCTTTCTCCTTCCCTTCCCCTATCTCTAAGAATAAATAAATAAAATCTTTAGAAAAAAAAGAAGTATGATAAAACAACATAATAGACCCGCTCTACCAAAATACAAATTATTTGGCAAAAGTTGTAAATTATTTTTTTAAAGTGAAAATTCAGGATTTAACCTTGGAAAATAATGGCTAAATACCTGCTAATAAAGAAAGAGATTAGATAACCTTTGGCCATAGTGTTTTTATATTTAGATATAGTATCTAAACAGGATAATTACATGCTCCTAAACTGGAGTTCCAAGTGTGTTACCTAAAAGGCAAAAAGGTTTTCCAACTGATACTAGAGCTTAAAAATACAGATTATCACAGAATTTGATTATATTAATTAACATTTTTATATCACTATCTCCAGTGAAAGTTTACCTGGAATTTTAAAGACAAAGTGATCAGCTACTACTCGGCAGGTTCTGCCTTTATGGATAAAAATTTTAGCCATGAAGTAATAAAAATCTATGGGAATAGCTCCATGATAAAAAATTATAAGTGCTGGTCCTTCTGGTATTTTTTCCATTCCATGAACTTCATAACCTGTTAGGAAGACAAAAAGCAAATACTTAAAATATATTTATTAATTATTTAAACTAAAGGATAGTTACCAACTCAGAAACTCAGTCTTTTCTTACAAAAGGGCATGAGACTTCCACTTTCCCTTCCTTCCCTTCTTGAACAAATCAGTCCTATAGGCATTAGGTGGGCCAGGGTGAAGCAAGGCCCTGTGTGTAGGGGAGACCCAGAGTGAGCGTTGGAGCCCAGGCAGGGTGAGGACAGCATCCACACAGGGTGGCCCAGAGGGGGAGTCAAAGTACAAGTACAGTCGTGAGAGCAACCACACAGGAAGAGCCTAGAACAGGGCGCTGGTGCCTGAGTGGGAGAAGGAGAGGAGCCAAGGGTGAGTAAACATGGGGGGCAGATCCTGAGTGAAATTAGAATGGCATCCAGACTTGTAAGTGGCCTGGTTCAGGGTCTGATATCCTGAGTGGGGAAAGATGGTGTCCATGAGTGGTAGAGAACGGTGGCAGTGATGGGAGGTCGGTTACATACAGGGGAAATTGACCAAATATGTCCACATGTTAAGGAAAATGTGAGCCAGGTTTCTCACTGTTGGAGAAGGTGGTTGCAAATACAGGAGAAAATCTGAATAAGCTCAGTAGTTGTAAGAAAACTTCACTTCCACCCTAAGAATGAGAAAAGGCAGCATGTCAGAAAACTGAGGTCACTCTCTTAATCAGGGGAACTGAGCTCCAAAGGGTGACAAGCCCATCTAATGAGATTTAAGACAAAAATAAAAACAAAAACAAACTGAGTATGGGAATAAGTGGCAGGTGCCATAAAAGTGGGTAAGACAAACACAACTGGAATATTAACAAATACTTAAAGGCCAGCTGTGGGCAAGCATTGAGTGTACATTCCCTGGGCACCCGAGATACAAACAAGGACCCACACTCACCGGCATTCCTCCACAGGCCTCAGTGGGTGCTCTCAAAAAAGGTTAGGGCAAGGCAGGCAAGAGACCTAGGAGAGCCCCCGCTAATGGTACAGACACCAAAACCCCACTCACTTCCTGGAAACTTTTCTTGGAAAAGCAAAACCTGACACTGGCAGAGGTGCAGGAAACCCTGCCACCCCTTCTAAAGAAAGGGTATATGCAAAAGGCATCTGATGCTGGAAGGGACAGATCTTCATTTCCTTCCTCCTTTCTCCTGCCTCGCCCCACCACCCTAGTCTCAGGCAAAAATTCACTATGACTAGGGGAGGACAGAAGCCAAAGCATCTGCCACTGGAAAAGTATACGGTAGACCCAGAGTCCTGAAATGACATAAAGCAGAGAAGGGCTACCACTGGAATGAGGGGCAGGGAACTTGCTACCAACCTCAAACCCCTACCTACAAAAGACAAGGTTTGCTTGCCATAGAAGAATGAAAGGACAACTGAGAAAGCATCACACTGGACGCCCATGCATACAGGGCCTGTGGAAGATTTTGGCTATAACAGAAATATGAAGGAGTGCCCCCGCCACGCCCATCCCCACCACAAGCCGCACATGGAGTTATAAGCAAAGGCAACCTTTTCCTGGGGAAGAGGCGGGAGCATGAAGAGAGAGCCCTTCTGTGCAGAAAAGGCATACAGGATTGAGGGGCAGCAGGAGCATGGAGAAAAACCCTCTGGCACTCTAGGCGCCATATATGCACAAGGTAGCAGCAGCAGGAGTTTGAAGTCTGTGCTGAGCTGAAGGAAAATATACCTACAACAAAACCCAACCCCAGTTCAACTACTGAGTGGACTTAAGCCCCAACCCCACTCACTAATAGCCTGACGGAAAAAGGATAATTTTCAGTGATAAACATTTACTATTATCTCATTCACAACCATTTTTTGTTTATCTATTTATTTTTATAAACAATGCCCAGAATTCATTTTAAAAATTGTGGAATATGGCCCTGGCCAGTGTGGCTCAGCTGGTTGGGGCATCATCCCATACACTAAAAGGCTGCAGGTTCAATCCCCAGTCAGGGCACATACCTAGATTGTGGGTTCAATCCCCAGTTAGGGTATATGACAACCGATCAATGTTTCCCTCTCACATCAATGTTCCTCTCTCTGTTTCTTCTATGTCTTTCTCTCTCTCCATCCCTTCCTCTCTCTCTCTCAAATAAATAAATGTATCCTCAGTGGAAGAATAAAACAAATTGTGGTACACAGAAAATAGTAAGAAAAAAATCAATTGTCAGAAGATTGTTTAATCAAGCCCAAATGTTCAAATTATCAGACAGTAACTTTAAAATGATTATGGTTAATTTGTTAAGGGATCCAGTGGAAAAAGAGGACATATAACTGGATTTGATATTCAATATATAGAAGGAAAATATATAAAAACAATAAGTCAAATAAAAAGGCTATATATTTGAATGAGATCTAAAGATTAGATGTTAGTAATATATCAATGTTAAATTTTCTGATTTTAATGCTTTTACTGATGTTAAACAGAGTCTTTATTTATAGAAAATATACACTAAAAGTATTAAAGAGAGGGCAGTGTAGGCACTTACAGTCAAATAATTAAAGAAAAGTTTTTTGTACAATACTTGTGATATTAATTTTTTAAAAGTCTATGAATAAAAACATTATCTTTTATGGAAAAAATCATGTAAGATTAGAGAATCATAGAAGCTATAAGGTAAACAGAACTTTCAGGTTCCAACCTAGCAAACAATTATCAGAATTTAAGACTATTTCTGGCTGTTAATCAAGGTTATCCAAGGAGTCAAACATCTCTGAAGCATCAAGCACACTTTATTCAATCTGCTAGCTTCTAAAAACATTCTGGACCTTCCTGTGTAAGCATGATATACAGTAGTTGCAAAGGAGTACAAGATTCTACTCATTACAAGCAGGTTGTGAAAGCGGTAAGGAAATAAAGCGGTGAGGAGATAAAGGGGACTGGGTGACAAGGGCCAGGGTAGGAGACGTCAAATAAATTAAAACTTCCCTATGAGATAACACAACTAGAGTAAAATTTAACAGTCATAAAATAAGTCATTGATAAAAGTTGGAAAACTCTTAAGAGTGACCCAATGCAAAATAAAATACCATTAAAATATTATATACATGTGTATAACTTAATGCTATAAATTTTTTAATGCTATAAATTTTTACATGTTTATTTCATTCACAAATTATTCTTTAGAACCCCCCCAATTTTATTCTTTAAAAACAAAAATAAGGTTATTGAATCTAACTACTATATTAGGGGGAAAAAAATGTGATCAGAGATTTGAACTGGATGTCAAGAAAACATCTCTCTAGTAATACAGGTAAAATTAGAGGCCCATGCCATTCTCTTCTCCCTGCCACACTGTAAACCCTATTCCAAGTCACTATGAACAGGAACAAGGGTTTCAGCAAGGGTAGCAAATGATGGAATGAAAAGGGTAGTAGGTAGGAGGAGGGGAATTAGTCTTTCTTATAACTGAACCTCAGTCCAAGGTTGGCTTCCTGGAAATACCTTTTTTTTCTCCTCCAGCTGAAGAGATCAATCTGCCTACTGTCCTCCACACTGCTACCAAACACTAACACATTTTTTATAGCAATTTGTGTTGCTGGTGGACCGTGGGGAATACAAAAGATTTAAGGGAGCTCCACCTAAGTTTCAGAGGAAAATACTCTTGAGAATTTTATCACAGGAGTTGGGAACCGAAATATTAAGGAGCAGGCGCACTGTGATCATGGCTCTAGTCATAAAACTGCTTTTCCTTCCCGTCTCACCAGTCAGGCACAGCCCTGCTGGTCCTGGCAAAGTAACAAAAGCAAAACAAACAAACAAACACAAAAACACACACTGAATAACCAGAGTCAATAAGGAAATCAAGAGAGAAATAAAAAGAAATACCTTGAGACAAATGAAAATGGAAGTGCAACATACTAAAACTTAATAGGATGCAGCAAAAGCAGTTCTAAGAAGGAAGTTCGTAGCAATAAATGCCTACCTCAAAAAACAAGAAAAATTTCAAATAAACAACCTAGCTTTACACCTCAAGAAACTATAGACTGATTACTAGTAAGGAGATAGAACCTATAACAAAAACCTCTCAACAAACAAAAGTCCAGGACCAGATGGCTTCACTGATGAATTCTACCAAACATTCAAAGAATTAATACCAATTCTTTCCAAACATTTCAAAAGAAAGAAGAGGAGGAAACACTTCAAAACTTGTTTTATAAGGCAGACTTTACCCCAATACCAAAATCAAGAACACCACAAGAAAATTACAAGCTAATATCCCAAGAAACATAAGTGAAAAAAAATCCTCAACAAAATATCAGCAAACCAAATTCAACAATAAACACCACAATGAAGTGGGATTTATTCCAGATACGCAAGGATGGTTCAACATTCACAGATCCATCAACGTGTTATATTATATTACCAAAATGAAGAATAAAATCATATGATCATTTCTAGAGATGCTGAAAAAGATTTGACAAAATGTAACATCGATTTATGACAAGAACTCTCAACAAAGTGGGTATGGAGGGAATGTACCTCAATATAATGAAGACCATGCATGACAAGCCCACAGGTAACATACTCAATGGAAAAACACTGAAAGCTCTTCCTCTAAAATCAGGAACAAAACAAGAATGCCCACTCTCACCACTTTTATTCAATATAATTTTGGAAGTCCTAGACAGAGCAATAAAAGGCAAGGAAAAGAAATAAAAGATGTCCAAATTGTAAAGAAAGGAGTAAAACTGTCACCACTTGCAGATTACATGGATACTATATATAGAAAATCCTACAGTTTCAACAAACCTGTTGAAACTAATAAATTCGGTAAAGCTGAAGGCTACAATATCAATATATTACACAAATATCTTTTGTACTTCTGTATATTAGTAACAAACTATCAGAAAAAGAAATTAAGGAAAAATCCCACTTACAACTGCATCAAAAAGAATAAAATACCTAGGAATAAACTTAACCAATGAGGTGAAAGACCTGCACAGTGAAAACTACGACAACGATAAAAGAAACTGAAGAAGACACAAATAAAAGGAAAAATATTCTAAGCTCACGGGTGGGAATACTTAATATTCAAATGTCCAAACTATCCAAAGCAATCTAGAGATGCGATGCAATACAATTGCATTTTTCACATAAATAAAACAAACAATCCTAAAATTTGTATAAAACCACAAAAGACCCGGAGTAGGCAACACAATCCTGATAAAAGATCAAAGCTTGGAAGCATCATGCACCCTGATTTTAAAAAAAAATTACAAAGCTATAGTAATCAAACAGTATGACATTGATTAAAAAAAAAAAAAGATAAACGGAAGAGAACAGAGAATGCAGAAATAAACTCACATTTATGTGGTCAATTAATTTACAACAATGAATCCAAGAGTATACAATAGGGAAAGGACAGCCTCTTCAATAAATGGTGTTAGGAAAACTAGACAGACACATGCAAAAGAAGGAAACTGGACTACTAGCCTACACCATATGCAAAAATTTACTAAAAATGGATTAAAGACTTGAATCTAAGACCAGAAATCATAAAACTCCTAGAAGAATATATAGGCAGTAAGCTGCTTGACATAAGTCTTGGCTATGATTTTTTGCATCTGACTCCAAAAGCAAAAGCAACAAAAGCAAAAATTAACAAGTGGGACTACATAAACTAAAAAGCTTCTGCACAGCAAAGATAATCAACAAAATGAGAAGACAAGCTACTGGATGGGAGAAAGGATTTCCAAACCATATATCTGATAAAGGGTTAGTATCCAAAATATATTTTAAAAAGTCAGCCATACAACTCAACAGGAAAAAAATCTGATTAAAAAATGAGCAGAGGACCCGAACAGACATTTCCGAAAGACATGCAAATGGCCAACTGACACATGAAAAGATGTTCAACATTGCCTTGGCCGGATGGTTCATTTGGTTGGAGAATCATCCCACACACCAAAAAGTTTGCAAGTTTGATTCCCTAGGTTTCAAGTTTGTTCCCTCCAGTTGGGGCATATATGGGAGGCAGCTCTCTCTCTGTCTCTCTCTCAATAAACATATCCTCAGGTGAGGATTAAAAAAAATGTTCAACATCACTAATCATCAGGGAAATGCTAATCAAACCACAATGAGGTATCACTTCACACCTGTCAGAATAGCTATTATCAAAAAGACAAGGAACAAGTGTTGGTGAGGATGTTGAGAAAAGGGAACCCTTGTTCACTGTGAGTGGGAACATAAATTGGTTCAGCCACTATAAAAAACACTATGGAGGTTCTTCAAAAAATTAAAAATTGAACTACCTGGCCCAGCAATTCCACTTCTAGACATTTATTCAAAGAAAACAAAAACACTAATTCCAAAAAATACACACCCCACCATGTTCACTGCTAATTTACAATAGCCAAAATATGGAAAAAACCTAAGTGGCCACAGATGAATGAATGAAGAATATATGATATATATACACATATACAATGGGATATTATTCAGCCATAAAAAATTAAATCTTGCCATTTGCAACCACATGGATAGACCAAAAGGGTATTATTCTAGGTGAAATAATTCAGACAGAGAAAGGCAAATACCATATGATCTCACCTATATCTGGGATTTAAAAAACAAAAAACAAACAAAATCAAGTTCATAGATGCAGGGAAGAGAATGGAGGTTGCCAGGAGTGGAAGGGGGTGTGTGAAATGGATGAAGGGGATACTAGATAGAAACTTCAGTTACGAAATAAGTGTCATGTGGGATGTAATGTACAGTATGGTGACTACAATTAATAATTCTGTATTGCATATTTGAAAGCTTCTAAGTGAGTAACTCTTAAAAGTCCTTATAACAAGAAAAAAATAGTAATTATGTATGGTAGCTGGACTTATTGTGGTGATCATTTCTTATATATACAAATATCAAATCATTATACTATACACCTGAAATTCATGTTATATGTCCATTAGGCCTCAATAAAAAATTATAAAGTAATACATAACTTAAGATGTTTTTGTTAGTATTACTTTTTCATGTCATAAAAGGAACACTATTTTTGGTTTATACTCAATTCAATTGAAGAAAATTATTTTGGAAGTCTTTCTCCAAAGAAAGGGGAAGAGAAGGGTGTGGCAGAGCTGGGCAAAGCAAGCATCCAGAGGCCAAGAGCATAATTAAGCTCAAAGAAAAAGGGTAAAAAAGGCTATAGCAGAAAAAGCAAGCAAGTTCAGCATACATTTTAGTACAGAAAATTCATTTTTAAAGTAGTTTATAAGGTCTTCACCAGAGTAAATTAAGTGGTAACTCTGATTCTAGTATTGAAAGCATGAACTACTTGGTAATATTTCAAATGGAATCAAGAGAATGGTTTTTAAGAATTCTTCATATTTTTATTTTTTGCCTTTCTTATCCTTTTTATTGAATTTATCGAGGCACTGGTTAACAAAATTACACAGATTTCAAGTGCACAATTCTACAAACGAATTTTTTCATTTTTTAAATTACAGTTGACATTTCATATTATATTAGTTTCAGGTCTAGAAAATGAATATTTTTAAAAATTAAACTTAATGATATTTCAAGATTTCATGTTGCTATACTTCTAACATTTCTTTCCAATTACCTAATTCTAATTCAAGTAATTCGATTTACTTTAAGCCCAGCAGAACAATCACTGTTATCTGAAGTTACCAAAAGGATCAACTGTCCCAATTTTCTGAGAAATAAAGAATAATTTGAGGAGTCTATACAAAATATTCTTGAAGTTTTCTCTTGCTTTCCAGAATATTTTTTTAAATAATTAAGAAAAAATTGAACTACTTAGATAATGCCAAATCACCTGGTTGAAGGCAGAAAAATTCAAGTAATCAATTTAATTACTGACAGAAACTGTAGTTCACCATAGTGCCACTAAACATTACATGCAAATATTATTTAACTGTGTCACTCTTAAAGCACAGATGTGGTCATACCACTCCTGGCTCAGAAAGCGTCAATGGATTATCACTACAGTCCAACACTGTCAAGGCCTTTTAGATCCCGACTGTCAATCAAGTGATATTATTCAGATTCTTTCATGAATCATAGGGACTAGAGGTGTCTCCCTAAATATGCTTTCCCACCTTTGTGCTTCTGTTCATTTAAATGGAGCACTCCCTGTCCAACGTTTCCCTGTCTAGCAGCAGTAGAAAGCGTAGGGCACTTAAACTCCCCCTCTCTCAGACTCTACATTCACCTGATCACCAACTTCTATGCATTTTACCTCTAAAAATTCTCATATCTATCACACCTTCTTCCCAACATTAGTTTCAAAGTGCAGGCCCATCATCTCCTGTCTATGCTCCACCAATCCTAAGGGGATCTGATGAGCAACAGAAGCGCAGAGAAAGCAATCACAAATACAATTTCGCTGTCCATCCAACTACTGTCCAGGGAGGAAAAACTTCAATATGCAAACTTAGGGTAGTCTGGGCTCCATCAATAAAAACATCCCTATTCTGTGATAAATATGGCTCTTATTTGATGCCATTAAATACAAATTTATTTACCTTCCTTCCTCTAACCCCATGCTCACTAAACACCCTCCTGATTTTTTGGCTTTCCACCTAGCTTAACCTACAGACTTGATTGTTATATTGGAGCTCAAGTAGTCTCATTTCCACAGCAGTATTTATTATGGTAAATGAGTTAACTGCCTACTGGCTGTAGACATCAGCAGCGTTAAATCAGATAATGGATTAATATTCATTAGATCCCTTCTAAATTTGTCACCAAAAACCGTACACACTATGGTAAATTAACAATGCATCCTTTTCGGTCCTCCTCAGGAAAGCAAACTACCTACAAAATAGAGTATAGCATTCAAGATCCTTCAAAGTTAGCTTTAGTCTACCTTTCCAGGTTCATCATCCAACATACTTCTCACCCATGAACGATTCATCTCCTGGTCCTGAACACACCCTGCATTTCATTTAGGACTGGTATGTGTATGCATATGTGTGTGTTTTAACATAAATGATACTCTACTATGACTACAGTATTGAATCTTACTTTTTCTGTTCAAAAACAAATGTCCTTGAAGATCATCCCTTGTTAGGCACATGTAGTGATCATATTCTTAATGGTTACAAAGCATTCCATAATAAATCCCTATCACAGTTAATTTAGCTATTTCCCAATTCAGAGGTCACTGATATATGTATCACCATATATACCATGGTGGTCCCACACATAATGAAGCTGAAAAATTCCTATTGCCTAGTAATGCTGCAGCTATCATAATGTCATAGCACAACGCATTATTCACATTTGTGGTGGGTGATGCTGATGTAAACAAACCTACTGTGCTACTGGTTATAAAAGTATAGCACATAAAATTATATAGAGTACATAATACTTGATACTAATAATAACTATGTTACTTGCTTATGTATTTACTATACTATAATTTCATCATTATTTTAAGAGTGTATCCTACTTATTAAAAAAAAACTTTGCTATAAAACAATATGCCATGTTACACTGGCAGCAATCTCATATACCTCATCTTCACTGAGTCTCGTGATTGCATCATTTTCTCTTGTGCTTAAGTTAACCTCATGCTGTTTTGTACAGTAACATGCTGTACAAATTTGTAGCCCAGGAGCAACAGGCTATATACCATGTAGATATATTCTAGGGTTGTAGTAGGCCATACAATCTAGGTTTGTGTAAGTACACTCTATGATGTTTGCACAAAGACAAAATTGCCTAATGCTGCATTTCTCAGAACATACCCCGTCGTTCAGCAGCACATGATTATACTGAACAATTAGTATGTAATAGAAATTATGCTAAATACTTTACATGAAATTTCACTAAATCCTTACAAAAACTCATTTTACAGAAGAGGAAAATAAGGTTCAGAAAAGTTAAGTATCTCATTTGAGATGGGTTACTTACATGGTTTTAAAGTAGCTCCCAAATATTTATTGATTATGAAGTGAAAAATAGCAATGTTATGGTGGAGAAACCTGGCAGACACCTACTTAACCACATGATCAAAGTACATGTCACCAGTAATAAAACATATCCACATCATGAACTTCTGATATAATGCACTGAGAACACATCATCAATTTTGTGGTATTCTTGTCAAAAATGTATAACTTCAATCCAATTATGAAAAACATTAGCTCTAAATTGAGAGACAGTCTACAAAATAACTGAGCAATACTCTTTAAAACTGTGACAATCATGGAAGACCAAAAAGAAAAAACTAAATAACCATCATAGATTGGAAGAGACAGGACAACTAAAGGCAGTATCCAGGTCATAGGACAACTAAATGCAGTATTCGGATCCTGGTAAGAGGGTACTAGTGGGAAAATTGGTAAGATTTGAATAAGGTCTGTGGTTTAGTTAATAGTATTGTATCATTGTCAATTTGATAATTGTACAAGTGGTTATATAAGATGTTACTATTAGGGAAAGCTGAGTGAAAAATATACAGAACTGCTCAGTACTATTTTGCAAATTTTCTGTGATCCTAATTTTTTTTTCAAAATCAAGTTTTAAAAAACCATAATTGTTGCAAAAAGGAGGGAGGAGGGGGGCAGGGAGAGGAGGGTAAGAAGAGAAGAAAGAGGAAAGGAGGAAAGGGGAAAGGGAGAAAAAAATGTTAGCTAACTTGCCAAGGTAACCCAGCCAGAAATTGAGGAGAGCCTGGTTTTGAACTCAGGCAGGCTGATTGAGTAGTCCTTCCGCGTACGAAAGGCAGAGGAGATGAAAGCAAACTCTTATCCAACAGAAATAGAGAAGTACTACTTAAACAACCACTGCATTTTTCCAAAATTTTGTACTGGAAATGAATTGAAGCGTTATGTTGGTGTTACGTAAGCATAAACATCCCTGTCAGACAATGAAGTAAATCTGTTGTAAAACAAAAACCACCTCAATACGTCCACACACAAAATAAAGAAAAACAACTAAAAGCCCCAAAGTAAAATATTCCTTACTTCCCTAAACTGAAAGTTGTGTTCCTCATTACCTCTACAGTTGTCCTAAAATATATAGTTTTTAGTTTTCTCAAAAAACATCTTGAGGACTCTTCCTCATCAAATTAATTTTCAGGGGAAATCCTTAACTATTAAGACTCTAGCTTTTTAAAGTATCAATTCATATTTTAAGGAATAACTTTTTAACAAATAAGTCATGATTTTAGAGTTCAAAGACTATCTAAGCAACTTGAGTATAAGAAAGTCACTGACGCATCATCACCTAAGCAAACTACCTATAAATGTAGGTACTTAAAGAAACACCAAACTGTGTTTCTTGATAGTATAGGCATTATTTGGAACACCACACGAGAATCAGAGAATTTTTTTTTAAATGACAGTACACTCACATTATATATAGTTGAGGATAAAATTTAACTTGATTACAAAATGTTGGATACATTCTTATATAGAGTAAACAAATTCCAAGTAAACGATAATTCAATAGGTAACTGACTAAATTATAGAATTATGGAGTTCCATATAGTCATTAGAAGTCACTAAAAAGGCTTAGTGACGTTAAAAATACTAGTCTACCACACACATAAAAAATTGTTAACACACTACAATTTCAAAAGACTCAAATGCATGGTAAGTTTTAGGCAACTATTATTCCCTTCTTTATTTTCCTTATTTGGCACATTTTTTACAATGAATATTTATATTAGTTTAAAAATACCTTTGAAGATTCTTTAAAGGCATGATTAAAACTAATTTGACACCAATTAAAAATCCAAACATGCACACGAATGCCTTTTATGTATGTCACTAAAGGACAAGGTAAAGAAAATCATTTTTAAAGTATCATTTATCTAATAAAATATGTTATCATAATAAACATTAAAACAAAGAAAAAATATATCTATATCCTCTGTTGAATCATAAGGGCATATTTAAAAATACCTCAATAAATAGGATACCTCAAAATTATATATTCTGCTACAAAATAAGTTCAGCACTTGAATTTATCCAAATTAAATCATGTCTCCTGAAATATAAATAAATTATAATTCCTTACAATGTATGTTATCCTGAAACATGGGGGGATATGTATGTGGAAGGTAAGTATTCCCAAAGAGTACTGTAAATGATGGCGCTGAATTTTTGTATGACTGTTTTAAAGACAACACACAACAGCAGTCTGCATAGACGCAGTCTCTGCAGACACACACACGTGGAACGCTGAAGTATCACCTCGTCTCATCGTGTTAAACAACCATCAGAGAGCAGAACAGTTGCACTGACTGGCAAGAGCATTAGTATAAATGAGTAAGTATTAAGAATTCAATCCATCAAAGATATACAGTTCCTGTTTGCAAAACTGATGAATACCACTTTTGACCCTGAATCCCCAACCTGGCACAAGCTCACCACACAGCACAGATCACAAAAGCATATACCTTAGAGCCTGATATCTGAGGGTGCATTCTGGCTCTTCTTCCTAGCCTCCTAGTGTGTCTTGGGCAAATAACAACATCTCTGGTCCTGTTTCCTCATGGGGAAACTGTAAAATGGAGGTAACAGAACCTATCTATTTTGTTACGAGGTTTAAAAGAACTAATGCTTGTTAAGCATTTTACAGGTATGGCACAGTTAAGTGCTCAAAAAAGACTTATAAGAGTGTATATATTAAAATGACAACACATTAACCCAATAAGCATGTCACTGGTGATCTTTGGTTAACAGCAGCCTTATACTTATATATGTCCTTAAGGGTCTATTTTTTGAAGTATAGCTGACATACATTACATTAGTCTCAAGTGTACAACATAGTGATTCAACATTTACATTACTCAAGTGTCTATTTCAAAACCCGTGCTACCTTCCATGTCTTTCTGTGAAACTACTTCAATGCTCAGCATGACACGGAAGGCTTATCTTTATTACAAGCCTACTGAATCTTCTGTATTTTTTTAGAGTCCAAAACAAAAGACACCAACAAGTAAGGTAAAAATATTGGTAAACACCAAGTTCTTGAAAATAGGCTACTAGAGGGCAATTTTCATGACAGCTGAATGAAGACCACCAATCATTAAATGCGCAAAATCACATTTTCTAAAATAACAAAGGATGAATATCCTAAAGAGAAACTTATAGCTCTTTCATTTATTGAGAAAGCTGTAATGACCTCTGAAATGAGTAATATTGAAAAAAGGTAAATTTTGGTATACAAATTATAATATTCATTTTTTAAAAATCCCTATCCTGGGAAAGTCAAACTTATCTTAAACAAAATGCAAGTAAATGCTAAATAATTAAAGTATTTTCAAAACAGTTTTCTATATTGTTTTAAATAGTCTCTTACTCTTTTAGATGTCTTAAATATAAATTGTTATATTTAACTTATAGTAACAGTCTAACGGCTGTGTAGTTCTTTCTTTAGTGGACACCACTATGTTTGGAAACAAACATTTTAAGAAAGACATGTATATTCACAATGCATGCAAATACATAACAAGAAATAGTTAATATCTTTTCCATTATTTTTCAGTATCTTCTCAATCAATAAAATGGAATGATGCAGTTTCTGTGCCACGAATACAATTGGCTACACAGAGAGCTCAAAGTAATCTTGCTTACCGTGCCAAACTGCTGCGTGTCCATCCCACAGAGTTGCTACTGTCTTCCTGGCACCATCCCATAAATTATGAGAATACGCTTCTTTTAATACATTCTTCCTCTTATAAATGTGTAAGAAAATAATAGTAAGGTAGAGGAGAAAAATAGTAAAGTAAGGAAGTATTAAAAGTATCAGTGGTGTAAAAACCCATAATAGATAGTTTGCAAAATTCAAATAGTCCTCCAATTGCTCCACGCCAAACCATTCTTCAAATACGTGAATCAGACAACTCATATAGGGCATAGCATCCTGTCCTGTAGCACAGGTTTGGTTTTGGTCTATCATTTTTCTTTAGGTGAAAATGACACATTCAGTCTCTTTCTTCATTGTCATGACAAGTCTTTAATTTTTGCCACTAGAAGGGAACAATAATCCATTGTTATTCTTTTAAAAGCTAAGAAGTTAAATGTTTTAGTCTACATAAACATTATCTACAGTCACTAATACCAAAAATGAGTAAATTGTTAATGGTTACCCTTGTCGTAGATTTAGATGTAAAATTTATAAGGTTTCATTTGTCCACTCATGAAGTGTATTGGGTTTAGCTTTTAAAATATCTCACAAGTTATCATTGAGAAAGGAAAATAAGCCTGATGAAAAGTGAAATTTCATACTGATCTTAATAATTTGAGTTTTATCTTAAGTGGATCATACTTAATGTTAGTATCTTACACCACTTTATGTTGAGATAACTCTGTTCTTCACAAAAGATAACATCAATATCAAATTCAACAAAAGTTACTCAAATCTTTAGGAAATGATGACATACATCTTTGGATATTATCTTTTACAAGCACATTTACATAAAAGTTCTGTTATTTTGGCATATGTAATTATAAAAAATTATCAGTATAATTTTTATCTTATAGTCACTAAAATTTCTCTTAAATATTAAGTGGCTAAAAATATAGACATACAATTATTTTATGTCATTCTCTGAAAGTCACTTAACTTACCAGAAATTACAGGAGATAAATATCTGTCCCAAGCGTCTATGTATGTAATCTAGAAAACACAGTATACAAATGGGAGAGAAACAAAATTTAAAAAAGATAATCATTAATACCTAGTTGGAATTTCCGTAAAATAGCAAGAGACATGCACAAACGTGACAAATATGAATACAGCCTACACCAGTGTATCACAATCACAAGTTATACTCTACCAATGCTTTAGTGAGGACACACCTATACACTGTTCTACTATTTAAAGTCCCACCTGAGGCTTTTCTTTTTAAATTCAGAGTTATGAAAAACTTTGCTGCTTCAGACAAAAAGTATGAGGTTCGGATGTGTAAGTGACAATGTCTCTTTTTAATAAGTTTGCCAGATAATAAGCTGATGATCAAATATGATATTCGATGATAGAGTTTTACTAGCCCTTATAATTATTATCTCCTATGTAAGACTGCCTTCTATTCTTAAAGGTATTTTATCATTATTCCATACAATATAATTATAATGAAAATGATCTCAAATCCTTTGCAGATGAGCAGGAAATAAATGAAAGAGATGGAGGAGAGAGAAAGAAAAACAAAAGCAATTATATGTTGTCTGTCTTCAAGATTATCTTGCTAACTGGCTTTTTAGCAGGGTGTGCACTTTCACTTGGTCTTCCCAAGGTGAAGGACTTAGTCTAATTTCCTTGTAAGCATGTACTTGTGAGAAATCTGGGCCTATTATGGTAACAGAAGTAAACAAAGCACACAGTAAGACTGGCCTTTATTTACATCACATTTTAATCAATCCATCTATAGAGTCAAATCACTACAATTTCCCAGTGTTTGATAATTTAGAATACAACATAGAAAAACTTACTATTTTTTAAACTTAAAGCTTTCCCTACTAGGATGGCTATAATAAAAAAAATAAATAAAGAGGAAAATAACGAGTGTGGATGATGATGTGAAGAAATTAGAACTTCATGCATTGCTAGTGGGAATGTAAAATGGGGCAGCCACTGTGGAAATCTGTCTGGCAGCTCCTCAAAAAGTTGGGTTATCATAGAGTTACCATGTGATCCAGCAATTCTATTCCTTGGTTTATTTCCAAGAAGATTAAAAACATATTCACACAAAAATCTGAATACAAATTTTGACAATTATTCATGAATATTTTGAAAATTATTCATAAAGGCCAAAAAGTGGAAACAAACCAAGTGTCCATCAAATGATAAATGGATAAAAAAAATGTGCAATACCATACAACAGAATATTATTCAGCCATAAAAAGGAATGAAGTACTGATTTGTGCTACAGTATGTATGAACCTTTATAACATCATACTAAGTAAAAAAAAAGAAAAGTCAAATACTAAAGGCCACATTTTACATGATTTCATTCATATGAAATGCCCAGAATAGGTTAATCCACAGAGACAGAAAGATTAGTAGTTGCAGGCGTTGGGTAAGGGAACACTGAGAAGTGACTGCTAATGGAAAGAGAGGTGTCTTCTGGGAGATAATGAAAATGTTCTGAATCAGATAGTAGTGATGGTCATGTGACCTTGTGAATATACTAAAACCACTGAGGTGTACATTTTAAAATGATGAATGCTTTGGTGAATTATACCTAAACAGCAAAAGAACTTTTAATTACTGTTAATATATTAAAATTTATGATAGCCTCTCAAGTATGTTAAAAGGAGATTTCCTAGGCCTAAAAACAATTGTTTTGACGATGTGACCCTCACCGTTTAATATAATTGTCCCCAATAATCTAGTTTCATTTCCAATTTTTAATAGGATTATAAAATCCTATTAAACTTCCTCCACCCCAAATTGGTAATAGAACTACACCTCTCATCCCCAATCACATTCTGATTTATTATATATGCTTAACACACACAGTAAAGGAGAGAGGGACAGTACACAGATACCTATTGAGAGCTTACTGGGAAACCTGCATGAGATCTAGCAGTCCCTTAACAGTGCCCCCGGCAGCATGCATGAAATCCTCTACAAACGGTCATCCTTGATTTTTATTTACACCCTTTCACGACAGAAAATTGAAAAGATGTTCCATTACATCTTCAAAACTATCTGTCTAAGTACTAAAAAGATCTTCCTTATACTTTCCTCCATGTAACTTTTCCCTACTGGACCTAGCTCTGCGCTATGGATCCCTTCCACTAGACAACCTCTTAGTTTTCAGGACAGCTATCATGAGCTGTGAAATCACCTTTTCTTGTGAGAATCCTAATCCTTTCAACCATTCTCATACCTCAGTTTCCTAACCTTTCACCACTCGGGTCATTTCCTGTGACTGACTCGCTATCCGATATTGAGAAGAGCACAGGCAGCAACCCACCCATCCCAGTGAGAGAAAAATATACTGCAGGGTAAGAAGCCGACAGAGATGTCCAGTAGGCAAGGCGGTACAATGAGGGGAGGGAGTTATAGAGGGTAGTCTGGGAAGGCCTGTATTTTTCAAACTATAATATACACCTAGGTTTTAGAGGAGGAAAGTAGAAATTAAAAAAATTTGAAGCAAAAAATGTGGTAAAATATTTAATAACATCCTTTAAAGCAGAAATCCTGTAGCAAACCAGGTAAGCTGCATTCGGACTGTAAGACACACATCCCTTTTCCTCCCAAATTTGGTGGGGTGGGGGGAAGTACGCCTTAGAGTCCGAAAAATACAGTACATTTAAGTAGAGACCTCAGGAAGAGGAAGCAAACCATGTGGGTATTTGGCAGAGAATTCCTGACTAAACAAACAGTAAGCACAAAAAGGTGTGGTCTGACCAGCAGCAAGATAGGCTAAGGACGAGTGATAGGGAGGCAGTCAGAAATGGGCAGAGAGAGGTAGCCTTGTGGGCCAGCTTTTATCTGAGGGAGGTGAAGAAGGTATCAGAAGAGTGAGCGCCTGATGGGTTTTAAATGACTGCTGAGTTGAGAATATACCATTTTAAGAACAAATAGCAAGTTTGCAATAATCGAGATGAGTGGTGAAAGTGGCTAAGACAGTGTGGCGGAGTGAAGGCCACAGAAAATAAATCAGTTTGTGGATATATTTTTATTTTATCTGGATAAGATAAAGCCAAGATTTGTAAACGAATGGATATAGAATATGAGTGAGAGAAGTCTGGGATGACAGCATTTTTTTTTAGCAACATGAGTTTGTATCCTGGGAGGTACTGCCACTTACTATGTAAAATAGGCAAGTTACATGATATCTCTGCCTTAGTTTCTCCATCGGTAAAACTGGGATAATTACAGTACCTAGCTGATAAGACTGTTGTGAGACTGCATGTAAAAGAAAGCTTAGAAGAGTCCCTTTCACTATACAAGCACTACGTAGTATTGCTATCAGCAGCAGCAGCTTGCTTGTGAAAAGATGGAGTTGCACAAAGAACAGGTTTCTTTCTGGGGGTTGGGATCTCAGATCAGGAATTCCGTTTTGAACATATTAAGATTCTATTGAATATCCAAGTAAAGACATTGAATAGGCAGCTGGATATAAGCAGAGTGAAGCAGGAAGATCTGGACTAGAGAAATATATCGAGGAATTCGAAACATATAGACAGTACTGGTAAGCATTAAACTAGGCATCCCTATAGAGATGCAAAATAAAAGAAATGTAAAATAAAAGAAAATTTCCAGGACTGAGCCATGGGGCACTCAATATTTTAGAAGCTGGGAAGACAATGAAGAAGAGCATTCCTCCCTCCAGGAGTGGCACCCTGGATGTCAAAGTAAGAAAGTATTTCAAGAAAGGAGTATTCAGGTGTTTCAAATGATGCTGAAAAGTCTAGGGATAATTGATTTTTGCAACAAAGAGGTATTGGAAAGCCTTGATAAAAAATGTTTTGATACCGTGGGGATGAAAGTTAGGTGGATTAAGTCCAAGGAAAAATGGGGGCAAATGAATTGGAAACATAGCAAATATGGACTCTTCAGAGGGATACTGTTGCAGAAAGGGTAAGCAGAGAAACAGGTGGGTATCTAGAGGGTAATGTGGATCAAGATCGTTGTTTTAAGGTAAAAAGAAAATACAGCAGTTTTTAATACCAACGATAATGCATCAATGAGAGAGTGAAAAGTGGATGATGCAGAAGAGAATATAATTGTTTCGTCCAATGCGTGACTAGGCCTGAGGGGACAGAATACAGTGCACAAGAAAGGGGATGACCCAGAGAAGAAGTACATAATTGGGTTATTACTTCACTTAACAAATATTTATCAAGGAAGTAGTTTGTGCTTGACACTATTCTAAACACTGGGAGCCACCAGTAAACAAAATAGATGGTTATATGAGAAAACATATGTAAATACTTAGAATAGTATGACTCACACATAGTTGGCACCACCTACAAAATGCCTAACTATGTAAAGATCTAAACTGCGTTTATCCACATCTTTAACAAAAATGTGGACCAACACAGTGTCCTAAAACTTGACACTACAGAGCTATCAGAGGAGTTTGAATAACAAGCTTCTGAGTTGATAAAATACTTTACTTTTGATAATATGAGAAAATGGCCAAGTTGACTTGCCCAAAGTTACTAAATTAATTCAGTGAAGGACCAAGAGCCAGAATTAAAGCCCAGTTCTTCTATTTCCCACTCTGGTTTTCATTACACTTTCTTTAATCGTTATCTCTCCCTCTCCCTCTCTACCCCCACCCTGCCCCTCTGTCAATTATGCTGAAAATATTTACACTGCAATGTCTGTCTTCCCTCTACTTCTGCCTGGCCCTTCTTCCCCTGCTATTAACCAGATGCTATACATGACTCTTTACCATTTTATTTTAATCCAATAAAAACTAAATGTTAAAAGATGTTTTGGGGGAGATACAACATTTTAGTAGCCACAATTCCAGGTTGTTTCCTATCAGAAAAAAAAATCTACAATAAAATACAGTCCTATGCACTGCATATAAAGTACCTTAATTTTCCCATCTGGAATTAATGTAACTTGTAAGAAAAAGTTAACAAGCTGAAATATCACCAATGACCAATGTTGATACTGATAAGGAACATTTACTATAATTGACTTTATAGATATTTAAAACCAGAATATTTCAAAAACTAATAAATCAGAAGAGAGAGGTTTTTGTTTATTTTCTATAAAAACTTAAGGAAATATGTTTATTTTTAAACACTACCAGGACTTTCACCACCATGGATCATAGCAAATCCATTTCTTACTTTTATGAGTATAGTATAGTATAGTATAGTATACTATATGTATAGTATAATATATTAGTATATGAGCCACATTGAAGATATGTTGAAAATTCCAATGAAAAGAAACACTCACTGAAATATAAATTAACTTTCCCTTTTCCTTTTTGCATATTTAACAATGGTTTAACAGTTCAGTACTGTTTTAGTGCTTAAGCATTCTATTTTAAAAAATCAATAAAGCTTAAATTTAGCTAGTAATACTTCAGTTAAGACTTCCAGCAAACCCAATCATTTTATCTTTAAAACAATACCTTTTAGATTTCAAGCTTCTAACTTGAATTACCTGTCAAGGTTGTTTTGTTTTGTTTTTTTAATTCTAGAGTATCTTCAACTTCTAGCTAAGATCTTCCACTCTGTTTGATAATTACTGTTCTACCCTTATTTTCTTAAATCTATCCTCACCTCAAAAATGTTGCACATCTACACTGGTGTATCTGTATCTGTAACTTACCTCCCAGAGTCACCAAAATAATAAGCATATCTCTGACATGAAAGTAAGGCAGCAGTAAGAATATGGGAACAAACATTTCATGTGAAAATTAGTCTTTCCACTCACGAGCAAATGCAACCAAAATATTAGCAATGCTCTAAATACCTGGATTTTACCTCAGTTCTTATGTATTCTGTACATAAGAACTGAGCAGTAATTTTCAACTTTTTTGTTGATCTGACAAAAGAAAATTAGGTATGATTTTGATTCATTCACACCAGACAGCTATTGTTATGTTGGTTGTTGTCATTTTTTTTTATTTGATAATCTAAGGGAAAAGAGGTCAGTGCTCCTGACGAAATAGTTGTTCTTAATAACTGCATGTTCTAAAAATTCTTGAGGCACATGAGTTGAAAATCACTGTTCTAAAGAAATAGCAATGCCATCTCAGCATTAATAGCACAGACCAAGTCCTCAGTGCGCCAACAGCCTCCAAGTCCTGACCTGCTTCCTTGAGGAAGCTGCCTGAGCAGTCTCAACCAACACCCGGCACCAAACACTGACTGCTTTTTACAAACCTAGCAACAGTGTTCCAGTTTTTGACATCCTGATTATGCGCACATGCATTTTTTTATTATTAATCAGCAGCATAAGAACAGAGACTTTGTTTTACAAGCTGTAAACCCAGGGGACTGAAACAGTGCCCAGCACCCCCCACAAAGTATGTAACACTCAAACTACCAATAGCACATATGGGAGATCTGATTTAGTGTTTCACTGATGATTTGATTGTCCTTTCAGTAGCCCTAGGAAGCAGGTACTATTTTTTAATTATTTTTTTTATTGTATTTTTTCCCATTACCATTTAGTCCCTTTACACACCCTCCCCCTCCCACCCGCAATCACCACACTGTTGCCATATCCATGAGTCCTTTTTTCTTTTTTCACAATCCTTCAACCCCCTACCCTCCCCGCCTCCTTGGCTGTCATCCTGCTCTGTAACTATGAGCCTGTCTCTATTTGGAAGCAGGCACTATTAATCATCCCTATTTTACAGATGATCACAATGAGACTCAAAAGGCTAAGTTGCTTGCCCGTGTCACACAGGTAGTAAAAGGAGCGTAAACCAGGATTCCAAGCCTGATTTGTCTGAAAGCGAGCACTCTTAACCATTACCCATGCGGCTCTCAACTACATTCTCATGATCACCACATAATTATATTTAGCTTTTATACACACTAGGGTCATTCAGATCCCAGAATCAGGGAAATCACTGGGCAAGCGCATAGGCCTCTAGTGACGTTGGAGACACCTCGTCCCACTACTAAGATATGAAACACGCCAAACTGGGGGGGGTTTGAGATGCGGAACGAGGTGAATAGCTTCGTTGTGACCCAAGCAGAACCTCCCCTCCCTGCCACTCCAAGCCGGAGCCCAAGGCCAAGTCCCGCGGAAAGCCCAACCCGTCCGCGCGCCCCACCCGGGAACTCGAGGCGGCCCGGGGGACTAGACGCCCGGCCTTGGCGACTCGCCGTCCGGCGGGACTGACGCGCCCCGGGCGCCAGGCTGGGAGAAGGACTAGGAGACTAAGGCTGGGACCGACGCACCTCGGCGAAGGAGGGGAGTGGAGGCTCGCCCTCGCCCTCCAACAGTAGAGGCAGTTCTTCTGTGGCTTAGCACCCGAGGGAAGCAGAGAAATTTGAGCGGCCGATTTCCCACGCGCAACCCTGAAAGGAAAAAGCCAAAAAGTGTCTGCAGCCGGGGCGGTGTAGAGTGTGACACCGCCCGCCACCCGGTCCCTTCCTGTGACCTTCCGGAGCCACTTCCGGTGGGGGCTTCCTCGCTTGCCTGGAATCTCCGCAGCCGGCCGCAGCCTGGGGCAGCCCGGGGCTTGTACTTAACTCACCATCCCACCGGCGCGCCCGCGAGGCCCGCTTTCGGTCTCCAGTATCCCCGTCCGTTTAGCGCCGGGCTGCCTACTCTGGGGTGGGAAAATGTGCTGCGAGAAGTGGAGCCGCGTGGCCGAAATGTTTCTCTTCGTTGATGACCTGGAGGAGGATAGTAAGATCCTTTGCCTCTGCTCCAGGGCGTTTGTAGAGTAAGTAAAAACTTTGCCCATCCTCTCTTGCAAGATCATTTCCCAGAAACATAGGTGGTGCAGACTAGTTGTAATGGATGCCTGGAACTACGGCCACAGTATTTGACCCTTAGGCAAGGCGATGTTTAAGACAGAGGGGGGAAAGTGACCTCAGACTTTGCGGAGTGGTGGCCTTCAGCCGTTAAGTGAAGGAGTAAATCTACTTTGCAGGCTGTTATGAAAAAATGTGAGAGCTTATATGGGACACAAGAACTGGGGGGAGTGCAATGTAAAATGAAACCTCCTTAATGGTTGTGACATCACAAGGTGAAATTTTGAAGATGACTAACTTGTTTTGGTTAATGTCTGTCTTAAAACCTTAAAATTTATTAAAGCACACATGCACGTAAATAGAACTTGTGAGGTAGAAGATTTAACTACTATTACATCCGTTTTTGAACTGTCTTTTTATTTTGGAAAATATCCCTTTGGGGTAAAAATTGCTGGGCCTGTAAGATACCTAGCGGGTGGGAAAAAAAACTGCCTAAAGGATTGGATTCTAGGGATGGCCTTCTTTATCTTATATGTATGCGAGTTCATCTCTAAAACAAGTATATTTACAATAATCAGCTCACAGGCTTATTGCTAGGTTAACTTGTGGAAGTAAACTTTATGTGACATGCTTTTAATATAGTTTAATGTAGAGTTTTAGTTTGAAGAAATTCTTACTAGTCATCATGTGTTTTTGTGGAGTAATCTGAAAAGAAATGAAAAATTATGTTAATGTGAAAAATACTGTTTTTGTATTCATGGATCATATGTTCAAGGAATGCTCTTTGTGCTCCTTTGTATTAGGTACTAGTAGGCAGTGGGGTATAAGACACAGCCCTTCCCTACACATTTTGAGTGTACTTACTGGCAAAGGAGACCAGTATCAAGATAACTTATACAATTATTTGGTTAATTAAAGTTGTAAGTCCTATGGGAGAGGAGTACAGGATGCTGTGATAGCAAAAACCTAACCTTTCTCCACAGATCAGAGGGTTTTTTTCAGGAAGTAGAATTTGAAAAGAGGTCTAAAGGGTGACTGGAAAAAAACTGAGTATATTTGAGGGGGAGGAAGCATTCTTGCAAGCAGAACTCTGTGTTAAAGCCTTGCGGGAGCAAGTGCATGAAACTGAAGCAAAATGGCAAAGAAAGAAGATAGAGTTGGTGAGGTAGGCAGGGTAAAAACATGGGAGTATGTTGTGGAAGACAGGATCGTATTTTCTTTCTTTTTTTTTTTTTAATTTTATTGATTTTGAAACCAGTAAAGTCAGTGCTCATACTGCCTGTCACTACCAGAACCAGTAAGTACAGAAAAGAATTGAATCTTTATGGGCTCTTCATTCAGATGGCCAGTGATCTGAGAAGACGGTGGGTTATGTACCCTGGAAACCCATCTTAACACCTCATTTCAAGCCGACCTTTTTAAAAGAAGAAAGCGTAGGTAACCTTTTTGGAAAACAGGTTCATTGGATAAGAGTTGCAGTCCAGTGGTGATTTTCCTAGTACTTGTATACCTGTTTATCAGCAATTCTTTAGCTGCATCACTGGAAACTGTCCCCCCCCCCTGGAACACAATGGCTCAGATACCATCTCCATCAGTTGCCCTCCTGGGGTACAAAGGTACAATTGCTTCTCAACCTCCTAGTCATGGCCATGCATTCCAGTTCCTGGAACAACAGCTTTCCCTGTGTATTAATCACATAAGCCTATCAACTAAGGCTAAAATCTTGAACTCTCGAGTTACCCTATCAGTTTAGAGAGGAAGAGGAAGGGTGGGGGGAGAAACATTGACCTGCCATTCCACCCCATGCATGCATTCATTGGTTAATTCTTATATGTTCCCTGACCGAGGATTGAACCTGCAACTTTGGCTTATAAGGGCAATGCTCCAACCAGCTGAGCTACAGCAGCAGCCTGGGGGATGGTTGGGAGGAGGAGACCCACTTAACCATTTTCCAGGCAACAGATTCTGGTGGCTTGAGTAAGGATTGGTAGCAGTGGAAATGGAGAAAGGAGGAAATATAGGAGAGAAACTGTTGAATTTAAGGAATTAGATTGGATGTGAGGGAATGAAGGAAAATAAAGAATGGGTAAGAGGAGAATAGGTCACAGGTAACTCCCTGTTTTCTGGCTTGTATTGATGATGCCTTTCACTGTGGTAGGAATCACTGGAGAGACGTGAGTTTTTATTTTGGGACAGCAATGAGAAGATAATCAATTTTGTAGTTTTGGTTTTCAGGTACTTATGAGAGAGGCAAAGGCAGATATTATAGGTTGTTAGATATATTGGTTTGAAGCTCTGCTGATGCCTAGGCTCCTCTTAAAACCTTGAGCCATTCTAGTATAAATAATAACAATTGAAGCCATTGATTTAGGTCTGGGCTGGGGGAGAATTGAAACCAGAAAAGTTGGCATTCGTGTTGCCTCTTAACTACCAGAACCAGTAAATGGAGACAAGGATTTAATCTTTATGGGCACTTCAATCAGATGGCTAGTGATCTGAAAAGACAGCAGGTTATCCACCCTCAAAAACCATCTTAACGGCTCATTTCAAGCTGACCTTATAAGGAGAAGAAAGGGGAGGTAAAGGATTTGGAAAAAAGGTTAATTAGGTAAGAGCTGCAGTCCAGTGGTGATTTTCCTAGTACTTCTTTATCTGTTGATCAGCTGTTCTTTAACCTCGGGCCTCCCTGGAACAGAGTGGCTCAGAAAGCATCTTGATTGCTTGTGGACCTCCTAGAGTCCCGTAGGTCGCATGTTCTAGTTCCTGGAACGACAGCTTTCCACATGCATAAATCACTCAAGCCTGATGACTATAACTAAAGCTGAACTCTTTAATTCTCGAGTTCCCCTATCAGAGTGGGGTCTATTCTTGAGGAATTCCAACATTTTTTAACGATTAAGAGATGTATTAACTGAAAAAGATGTAGAAGACAAACTCAAGTATACTGTCACCAAGCCTTTGAAGGAAGGAGTACATTGGAAAGCTGCTGCAATATCAAGCAAAATGAGGTCTGAAATATATCCACTAGGAATGACAATATTTTTTTAAACCTACCGAATTGATTACTTATTGTTTTTACACTTTACAGTTTTCCCCCCATTTAAGCATTCCAGCAACCCCCTGAGGTATGTCTTGTTATCCTTACTTTATTGAATAGAAAACTGAGTCTCAGTAATGGCCTAAAAAAAAAATTACACAGCCAGGTAGGTGGAGGTTTGTGTGACTTCATAGCCTTTCCACTATCCTACTAATTAGTCCAGAACACATGATTTTATTGAATCTTTCTGACTGAGGTATTTAAGTGGTCTAAAGTCACTAGAGAACACTGGTGACTTGTTAAAATACTTTTAACATTATATATTTTAGTTGAGATAGAGAAATATTCTGAAAACTGAAGAGCCTGTATTTATCTCTGATCATATCAGTGTCACAGTATCTGGTGGTCTCTGTTTTTTATATACAGAACAAAATCATTTGATATGTTTAGGACTTATTTTTCCCTTTTCTACTTGAAACTAACCCACAGTCACTTTGCAGTAGAGAAATTGCTACTTGTACTTCAGAAATTTCCAAGAATCATTTATTCAGCATGTATTTCAGCCACCCATGTATCAGGTACTATGGTAAAAGGATGCCTTAGGCATGGTATTGATGATTGTTGTAGCCAAAGGTGAAATGATGCTTAATCAGGACTATTAAGGGAGCAGTATTGGTGGGGTCACTACAATGCAGGTCTGGTCTCCAATTTTATAAGTCAATAGTTAAGGTTTCTTTAGTTCTTACAGTGTGCCAGGTCCAGATACATACTGAGAATCATTTTCCTCTGTGGCATGTGTTACACTGATGAAACTTAAAAACTACTTTATAGAGAACACTTAGCAAGTATGACAGGAACTTATTCAGATACCAAGCCTCAGAAATACATCTTTCCCTGGGATGAATGCTCTTGGATATTATTGAAAGTTGCCCTAAGCTGGAAACAGTTTTCATAAAGATGTAAGAGCTAACATCTTCTTTCTTGTTGCTAGTCTTTTTTTAAATTGGTTTTTAGAGTGAAAGAGAGAAAAAATTCTATTTATTGGTCCACTTATTTATGCATTCATTGGATGTTTCCTGTATGTTTCCTGACTGGGGATTGAACCTGCAACCTTGACTTATAGGGATGATGCTTTAGCCAGCTGAGCTACCTGGCCAGGGTCTTGTTGCTAATATTTATGCCTCAGATTGTCAGTATACTTAGGATATACTAGTAATATCCTTGGATACCTTTTTCACCTCTGACCCACGGCAATGTGTTTTTTTGCTCCTTCCTCTGGACCTGGCCTGACCTGATAGGCTTGCCCATTCTCCAGAAAGCGTGCAAGCTGGCACTGTGGGCAGGGCCAAGGAGTTCACCAGAAAAGAGTACCTGACTGTGGGATGTACGAGCCAAAAAAGAAGTCTCAGTTTGCATATGCTACCAGTTTCTTAGCCCGTAGCTTTTGGAGTCTGGGAGCTGTCTTAATGAAGACTCCTTTCCAAAAAGAAAAACAAAGGGATAAATATAAGTTATAAAATATAAAAAGTTTAGAAAAATTCTCATGCTGTACCTATAGAAAATTGTGACTGTATTTCAATTAAAGTAATGTTAAAACACAGTTATTTATGATATAAATCACCAATTACATTGAATTTAGTATTTTTGAACTAAAACATGCATTCTTTTCATTACAGTTAATTTCATACATCTTAAAACCTAGAAGCCCTACTTCACTTTTAGAAACTACATTTTAAATTCAAAATAAGTAAAGAGAAAAGAATGGCTTTTTCATTTAGATCAGTTTATTCTCAGATTAATTATAATTGTTTAGAACAAAAAGAACTTAGAGATAAGATCTTGAATTGTTTGCCAGTAGTCATGGAGAAGTACTGGAAGTGGGAGACATGCTGGAAGTTCAGACGCTTATAAGTAACCTTGACTCTTAAGGTAGGGAAAAGATCTGTTTTAAAAATCTAAAAACACAGATTTGATTGTTGGCAAAATTCTAAAATATATTATTAAACTGAAAGATCAGTATCATGTAGCAGAAAACAGAAAATGAACATTAGCATGGGTCCCAAGTAACTTCTCAGCAATTGAGTTGATTCTCGTACTAAATAAGATATTTTGTAGATCTCCCCTCAAAGACAGGAAATAGAATTAACTCTTATTTACTGAGGACACTATATTAACATTCTGTCTTATAAACTTTATTATTGGAATAATCATTCTGTTTCATTTACACGTTCAATTTTCTGTACATTATTTATATGAAGAAGACATAATTAGTCTTATCGGGCTCTAAAAATAATCGTTACAGTGACTGTAATAACATGAAAAAAATCCTCATTAACATATTAAAATACAAAATACCTACACTGTGATTACAATTATATAAAAATTGTGTGTGTTTACCTACAAAGCCTAGAATAGAACATGCTAAAATGATGGAGTGGTAGAAAGTTGCTTGTGCTATAAATAACAGACTTTAATTATTTTTTAAAATAATTAATATTGAAATAATTTGAAACAAAAATAGTTCAAAAACTCCCATATCCCCTTCACCCAGATTCACCAACTGTTAAGTGCATTTGCTCCATCTCTCCCTCCCCATAACACATACACACGCACACGCACCATCATTAGTGTTGAGAACAAGCTGCAGACAGGATTCTTCATTAGTACTAAACACTCCATTGTGTATTTCCCCAAACAAGTATATTCTCCTACATAACTGCTGTAGTTGATTCAAATTCAAATTTCCCAACTTTTCTATCAGTGTTTCTCTTTCCTTTGGGATCCAGGATTCCACATAGGGACCTGTTATATTCACTTATGTCTTCTCAGTCTCCTCCAGTCTGGAAAAATTCCTCACTCTTTTTCCTCCCCATCATGTCTTCATCAGTTTAAACAGTTCAGGCCTTACCTTCTGTGGAATGACCTTACTGTACCGGGGTCAGTCTGACACGTCAACAGGAACAGAGCCGGGTCAATGCTTCCTTGGCAAGATTGCCCCAGCAATTATCCCGTGCTGTGCTCAGCTTCACTTCGTGAGGCACTGTCTGTGGACCCATCCCACCACTGGTGATGTTGACCTCCATTTTGTCGTTGTGTTGCTGTCTCCCAGGTTTTTCCACTGTAAAGTCACAATGATGGCTCTCTCTTTATGAATTAGGATGGATACTTTGTAAAGAGGTATTCCAGTGTTATTTCAGTGCCTTGTTCCTGCCTGAATCCACTGCCTCTAAAGGTTGCCAAAGAGTGATTCTTTGTCTCCATCATTCCTTCTACATTTATTAGTTAGCATTCTATATGGAGCACTTTCCCTCTCTCCCCATGTATTTGTTTACTCTTTTACTTATATTAACATGCACTCTGGATTATTAATCTATTATAGGTTATATTCTGTTACTATCATTATTGTCTCAGATTTGGCTGGCGGGGGCCCCTTGAGGTGGTTTCTGTACTCTTTTGATGTATCTCTGGCATTGTGTGAGTTCCTCCTAACCTTCTGTCACAATAAGATGACCCATACGTGTCTTTTACAGTCCATGCTCCAGTTTAGGACTGCCATTTTCCAAGGTACCCACGTTCCTTTTAGTGGAGAATAGTATTTAGAAACCAAGACCTAGTTGCTCATTGTGCTCATTACTCCTGGGTTTTTGTTACTTCCAAGCCCTCTCAGCAGACAGAGTTAGTCAGGACATACAGTAAGTCTTCATTTAATGTTGATAGGTTCAACATAAGCAAACAAAGTATAGTGAAACTAATTTTCCCTTAGGTTAATTAATATAAACTAAACTTAAGTTCCTATGGCATCACATCAACATTATAACAAAGTGAATGAAATGACTGAATGTTATTGGAAGACCTGATATATTACATACATACATAAATGTGTGTGTAGGAGAATCTTGGCTATCACTATCTTTACTTATTTCCTCAGTGTAACCAGTCTTGTAACCATCTTGTCCCTTTCCTCCACTGGATACCTTGGTGCACCATATCCTTGGGTGCTGGCAAGCACACCATTAATGTCCGCTTTGTGGCTAAAGCTCCACCCACCCCACCAGTGTCCATGTTCTTGGGAACTGGCCAGTGGGCATGCGGCATGCTACCCAAGCACATTTACACCTCATTCCCTCCCCTCTTTTTATTTATTTATTTTTAGAGAGGGGAAGGGAGGGAATATTCCAATAGGGAAAAAAACATCAGTGTGTGGTTGCCTCTTGAGCGCCCCCTACTGGGGACCTGCCCCGCAACCCAGGCACTTGCCCTGACTGGGAATCAACTGGTGACCCTTAAAAGGGTTTGCAGGCCAGTGCTCAATCCACTGAGCCACACCAGCCAGGACCCCCTCCCCTCTTTTCACTCTCCCACTGTGAGTCACAGCCTGTTTCATGTTTTATAAAGTATCAAAAAATAAACAGGGGGTATGAAATATATGAAGTACACAAGAATTTCATTTTGTTGAATTTATTGTAGCTCCATTGAAAAGTAGTATCAGCTATTACTTGCAGATGGCCTTATTATATGGCAGTTATGATGGACTGTATTACAGCAGAATTTACTGCTAAGATGATAATAGCAAAATTCCTCCTCTTCCACTTTTTAAAGTATTCTGTTAGGTTTATTTTGTTTATGTAATTTTCAGTCTTAGTAGATAAAGAAAAATTTAGAAGTAGGTATGTAAAGAAAAGTTTAACCATTCATTGTTTCAAAAGTCATTGAGACTTGATTGTTTTATTCAGACTTATGTTTCAATTTGATAAAATATTTAAATAAGAACTTCATTTTATATTAGTCTCCAAAACAACATTTGCTTGTGCCATGAATATCAAATTATTGAATATGAAGTCAATAATTTGGCCTACTTGCATATGGCCTTGGGTTTACATGTAGATTTCATATATGTATCAGATAAATTTTTCCACTTTTGTGCTTCCCTTGTACAGCAAATTTAGAGAGCATTTTATTGTTTTAGTGTATCATAAGGGGGGTTGGATTCTTCCCCCAATATCCAGAATACCACTTAATTTTAATAACTAGTGGTTATAATTACCCATGCTTGCCACGAGGTGTATACTAAATGTTTTACAGCTACTGTCAATCCTTAAAACAACCCCTGAGATATGTGTTACTACTTCTGTGTTACAGATGAGGAAAAATGTGCTAACAGATTGCTTTTCTGTTCCTTGACCTTTTTATTAATTAATTTATGCTGCCTTGAACTTTTCTTCTCTAAATTTATAATTTAATTTTTTTCCAATATTGACTGTTTAATTTGCTTCACAGGGATCGAAAATTATGCAATTTGGGATTAAAAGGCTACTATGTTAAAGGCAATGGCAACAATGCAGGTAATATAGTATAAAGCTATATAACCCCCTTTTTTTACTAAAATTAACCATAATATTGTATTATAATTTGTTATATTACTGTATTAATTTCTTAGCATAAAATATTATGTGGCAAAATATTCTATAATAATAGGCAGTCCTTCTTTTCTATTATAACATGGTTCTAGAATTCTTATCAAAGCAGATCTTTTCTTCTTTTCTTTTCCTATAGCAAGTTCCTACATGGACTCGAGGTAGTAGCCTCCTTTACCTCATGTAGCATTCCTTCCTGACTTGTCACTATTAGATAAAAGCAACCTGAAAATTGAGGCTTTGAAAAAGTAGAGAACGTATAGTTTCTTCTGCAGAATTTTATTGGGCATTAAAAGGTATACAGAGCGACATTAAAATATTTCAAGAGTTTATTTGAGCATACAATGATTCAGACTGGGCAGTACCAAGCCAAAGATGGTTAGGATCACTCCACTGACAGGAACTGGGAAGGGTAGTTTTATAGAGAAGCTTTAGAAGCAAAGCAAAAAAATTATTTGATTGGCCATATATTAAGCTGTTGCCTTAATTGGGAAAGCTTAGTTGGCTGTGATTGGTTGTTCTTACATTTCATTTTCTCACGTTCAAGTGCATTGACTCTGGCTTAGGTTTTGATTTGTTTGGGTTGGCTACTAAGGCATTAGAGCCATCTCACCTAAGGGCCTCCTTGTTTAGTTACTTTAACAACTATATAAATAAACGATTAAGGATAAATTCCAAGTGAACATCCATAGTCATGCCTGAAGTAAAGGGGCCACAATCCGGGTTAACTTTCCCAAATAACAAATAGGATTTGTTCTATACTTTGACCTTTGCCCCACTACCTGAAAAGCATCTTGGTCTCTCTCACATTCCCCTGTCCTTTTCACACGAGTCCTGTATGTTTCTTTGCATACAGGGAAAACTGCAGTGTAAGGTATGGGCTCAAACCAGCACAAGTAGGGTGTCATATTACCCTTGAAGATCCTTTAACTTTCATATGGTTAAACAAATTACTGTTTCTTTAGTTGCATACTGGATGAAATGTTTGGTTTGTTTTTCAGTGTTATTTAGTACAAATAAAATCTATTTAGATACTAGACCACAACAGACTCTAAAATATGTACACCATGAAAGGAACATAAAACTTAGTTGATTCATTTTTTCTATTTTGCTCTCTCCTGAGTTTTCATAAGTTCATTGAATGAAGTGGTGAATGGAATCCCCTTCATTATTTAGATAGATATCTTTGTTCCTTTTTTCTTTTAGTAGAATTTGCACATATAAGATTTCTCTTTTTCAGTCTCTTTTTTTTTCTGTGTAAGACTCACTGTTCTGTTGCCTAAAATCATTTATCTGGAGTGCAGCTCAGTCCTAATTGAGTATGCGGATACATAAAATGATTTTTATCTCTCATTTAAACAGTTAATAGAGCATTTGAATGACATCTGTCCAATTAGTGGTCTGATCCACTTAGATAACCATTTTAGGATACAGTAAAACTTGTTTTGTTATAATAAAACAGGTTTTCTATAAGTACTAAAATTCGGGCACTTGAAAGGATCTTCCAGTTCAGTGGATTTCAGACACTTAATAGCAGAGCCCTTTTATTAAACCAACTCTCCCTTCGAGTCCCAGGATATAAATCTAGTTGCGATTGACATTCCCGGGAGGGGCTAGAAGTCATGCTCTCACCTCTCGTATTAACTGCTTCTAAAATAACTCCACAAATCATCATGTAAAATCCACTGATCCAGAAATATTGCAGATAAGGAATGTTAAAATGTAGACATTTGCCTTATGGTTACTGGACTGTGTTCCTTCTTACATGCTCAGTACTTTTTGCACAATGCACAGCATAGAGGAGATGGTCAGTCTACGTAAGTGAATGGGCAGCTGGATAGATAGTGGCAGGCAGAGCCAGACTACAAATTGTCTCTTGATTCTTAGTTGGCCATTTTTTTACTAATCCAGATTAGAATAAATTCCCTTTTTCTTTCTTCCTTAAAAACTGTAACATCTGTACACCTTTACTTGGGGCAAGTCATGTAATAACTCTGGGTCTCAGGTTTTTCTTCATTAAAACGATGATAAAACGTGCATCTAAATTTTTTCTCAAACTAAGCTAACAAATGCTATCAATAGGAGACCAAGCTTCGGAAGAGGAAGAAAGTGACAATTCCCAGAGTACTAAAGAATCATGTGATAGCAAAAGAATAGGCCTAGATGAAACTGAACTTGATTCTGAGGCTGAACTCATGAGAAGTATGGGACTGCCACTTCAATTTGGTGGGATGTCTGCATATGAGAATTTTGAGGTAAGTATTAACTTTTATTATTTCTATTTATTAGTTTTCTTTGTAAAATCACATGGGATTTTTTAACCCCAAATCTAATGCATTTATGAGTTAGAGCATCCCATCTCTTTTCTAATGTACATTTTTATAAACCAACCAAAGCTGTAAGTTGTGATGTGTCCCACATGTGAGTCTTTTCTGCTGTTGGAAAATTAGGTAGTAAGATTCACTTGTTTGTGTGACTGAAAGCCCAGGGTGGTGGAGGAGGATCAAGGGTATTTTATTTAATTTAATGTCAAAGTACACTTGGGTTCTACTTTCTCGTTTAGTTTATGAAGTGGATTTTATATTCAAGTTATTTATTTTACATAGGTATCTATGAATACTAGGAATAAAGTTAAAATAAAAAAGAAAAAGAAAAAACATCAAAAGAAGTACTTAGATGAGATTATTAAAGAATCTTTGAGACAAGACTATGAAGAAGATGACATTTTGGCTTCAGATGATCCATCTTCAGTTGAACAGTGTGAGAACACCAGAACATGTAAACTTCAATCCAAAAAAGACATTGAAACTGAAAATCTTTCTGTTGAAAATACATTGTCTCCAAAGCTAGAAATTACAGAGAAATGGGAAAAGTACTGGAATGAATATGGTGGAGGACTATTGTGGCAAAGCTGGCAAGAAAAACATTCAGATCAAACACTATGTTCTGAACCTTGGAACATTCCTGATACCAAGACAGAATGGGAACAACACTATAGTCAACTTTATTGGTATTATTTAGAACAATTTCAGTATTGGGAAGCTCAGGGTTGGACTTTTGATGACTCACAAAGTTGTGATACAAATACGTGTGGGTCTAAAACAGAAGTTGACAATGAGAAAGGTGAAAATTGTGTGAAAGCAGACTTACAATCATTTCCATCTTCATCAGTTGGTAGCGAAAGCTCTAGTTCAAGTGACAAAGATCATCATGAAGTACTTGATGGAATCAGGAACATAAGGCTGAATTCAGAGAAAGTAGAAGAGAGCCAATTAGATTCAATTGTAAATTCTGATGGACATCAGTGGCTAAGCGAAGTTAACAGCAGAAGAGAATGCCCTGCGTCTGGCCAAAGCGAACCTCATGGTAAAGGAACCAAGGAAAGCAACTCATCTGGGAATGGAAGCACAAACCAACCAGCTCAGGGTAAGATTGACCAAGATTTATTCTACTAAGTAACAGTTAACTAAATGAATCTATTTAGCAAAATAACTAACACTAATCCTTTATGGTAGAGTTAAATAATGCCAACTACATTTTATAGTATAATGAAATTATTTAATCAATCTTATTTTTATATCACAAGTTGTTTTTTACCCTTTTATATAAATACAAAAGAGTATTTGCACAGAGTTCTGCAAAGTATCATTGCTTCCTCTTGTACTTTGGTGGCCAATAAATTAAAACTTAGAAATTCCTAATTAAATCACAAATCTAATTTAGAGTGAGCTTGGAATGTCCAAGCCTCTCTGGAACAAGTTAGTTCATAGGAGGCATGTACGAAAGGGGCTGAGGGCACATTTGACATTAGGCAAATCTGAACGAGAGCCATGGCTGGGAGTCAGTTGAAACAAGTGAAGTTTTGCTATAAAGAGAATCTAAACAGGGAATTATATTCATTTATAACTGGAAGGGTTGATTTCAGGATTCTCATAAAATACCCAAGATAAGAACTTGGTTGACTCCTGTTTAAGTGACTAAAAAAAAATTTGTCATGCAGTCTGGTGCCACTGTGAAAACCAAAGAAAGCCAGTAAGAAGTGTGTTAAGAAAAGGAAGAGTAGGCTAGATAAGAATGCTCTTGCTTGGGAAAAGCGTACTACCAACTGATGGCTCCAGGAAAATGAGAGAGGAGGAAATTTTTAGAACTTTCAGGTTTTTCCTGAAGCCTACTAACATATATATTATCTTGGTATCCTTGATGTTTGGTACTGGAAAAGTCTGGCTCTAGGGACTTTCTTCTCCTCCTTATTCATATATGAAGTGAAAGATTTTGGCCTAGGTTTTCTGTGCTCATCTTAGGTTACTGGTCTTCATCTAGTTAAGAGTTTCCCATAGAGAGTTACCAGAGAGCTCTATCTACTTTTTATTTCTTTTCTCTGTACTCTTACAATAGAGCTTGATTCACTGCAATATTCTCAGTCATTTCTCTGTTGTTATCAAATTTTTATATGATTATTTAAATATGTTTTGATATTCTTCAATACTTTCCTAATTACTTCCTGTAACTTATTTTGACAATAAAATGTGAACTGTGTATATTGGTCAATGTGTTGGCCCCTATCTTACCACTTTGTGTTACTCCCTTCTACTATCCTTCCTTCCTACTTTTTTTCCTTTGTCAAACCTATTAAATTCACAATTTCTTCTATGCCTGTTTCCTAAGCTGTGTGTATAGATTGTCCATGTCTGTTGCCTATTCCCTTATGTATATAATTGCTCATTTCTGTAACTAGCTATAGTGGGACTGCCATCAGGATCTATTTAAGAATTCTAGATTTTGATTTGTTTTAGATACTCCCTTGAGATCAAAACACAAGGTATATATTGCATTTTTCTATAAGTATGTGTTTTACTGTTTGTGGTTGGGTGTTCTTCTGCAGTGGTCTGTCCCCACACATTCAAAGCTTCCCACTGTCTAAATTGCAGACACCTCTCCACTTTTAGTCTCACCCACCTGCTTTGCTCCAGTCTGAAGAAATATAGAACAAGGACAGACATATACCTCAGTTGGAGCTAAAGGTTAAAAATACTCTTTTTAAATGGTGGTATTTCTCTGTTACTTCCAGTATTACTTTAAGAGCAATGTTATAGATCATTAGATGTATTTGCTTCTTAATGAAGATAACTTTTTAATCAATGTGATCATGCCAGCTTTAGAGTCATTTAGGTTGAAATTTCATCAAAATGTATGGAGGTAGATAGTTAGTTATCAGAAAAGAGTAGTTTTAGTTCACTTTTTAAGTAGCTAAATCATGGAAACTTTTAAACATTAATAGACATAGCTCCAGTTTTTTTGTGTTCTGGTTCTGCCCGTAGATATACACAGAACAGATAGATGTGGTCTGGCACTTTGTCTTGCGTGCACATACCGTGCATTGCAGGACAGGCACTGAAATATTTTGATTGCCTTTGCAAATGGCAGAAGACTTGTCAAACCAGAGATGAAAATCCACAGTAATAGCTGCCTCTTTAGATTCACAGGAGTCTTCAGAAGCAAACACAGTCAAAGAAAGACCACATCCCAACAGTAGGGATGGAGATGACAGTGAAGAAGATCCGCCAGAACATAAGCCAAGCAAACTCAAGAGGAGGCAAGTTGCACATTACCTTTCTCTTTAGAATGTGTTAGCATAAGCACTCTGACCCTGAGTGAGGAGTTACAAAGTGCCTGTGACATTATAGCACTGCCGATCCTATGAAGAGAAGAAACAAGACCCTGGGCTTTGGAGAATGGGCAAATCCCAACTGTGCCTCCTCAATTCTGGCACAATTTCTTATCTATAAAGTGGAACTGAATGTCTTTTTGTGAGGTCATTGGGAAGACTGGTACTAGCATATAATATATCTGACACTTAGCGGCTATCAACTAGTACTATATAAGTAGGTACAGTCTATCTTTCTCAAGGAAGTTCTAATTTTTTTCAGAAGTCTGGGAACAATCACAAGATTTTAATGCATCTCAGATACATCAGCTCTAATGCTTTCGTTCTATCGATAGGAACACTAAGACAAAACAAAGATAAATACCTTGCCCAGAGTTGTGTACCAGTAATGGCAGCTTTAAAGCTGGAGCCCAGTCCAATTCTTTCAGCGACAGTACTCTTTCTAGTGTGTCATTGATACATATAATTGAACAAGTAGAGAATAATGTAAGGTAAGATACGGTCAAATGCTAGTGCTGTAAATTACAAGAAAAGGATGGACATTACAGAAATTGGACGTGAGCTGGACACATGTCATTTCTATGACAGGACATACAGTGCTTTATTTAACACTTTGTTCCATACAGCTTAAAGACAAAGTAAGCAAGCTTCAGAGGCTCAGTAACTTAGTATATAAAAGCATGACTTTCCAGTGTTCCTTCTACATGGTAGACATTGAATGTTAACTCCTCCATTAGTTCTTGTTAGTACCTGAAGGCACACTGTCTGTGTACTTGTATTTTACCTAATAGGTCCACCATAAGTATTCAGTGACCATTATTCTTGCAATTTTATTTGCAAGAGTAATCTCTCGCCATTTCCATTTACTTGTCACTGTTTCCCAGGTAGTAGGGAGTATTAGAATTATCCCCAATAGATGGAGGATCCTGGGTTAATTAATATCATTTGTATCATAACCTTATTCTTCTTAACAGTATGAATTTTCTTTTGTAATTTTTTGGGGGGTTAAGTTGATATTTCTCAAGTGTTTCCTTGTTTATTTTCCAGAAAAACCTCTAGAGGTATCATTCTAGGAGATTGATTTGAAGCTGAAACTTTTAACTATTGTTTTTTCAAAGGTGAATGGGTAGATCCATATCTCTACAATGTTTAGGAATATAGGTAATTACTTGACAGGATTTAAGATTTGGGTGCTTATTACTGTGTTCCAAACACTGCTTGGTACTTTATCTCATTTGGAAAATCCTGTTTTTCCTGTCTCCCTGGGTTTGTGGACTATGGCTGATTATTGTGATGGAAAAGCTTGCATAAGTTGACCATATATACTTTCGATATTTACCCGAACATGTGGACTCTGGAGGTAATGTCTTGTCACCGTTTGTTTGTTTAGCCATGAACTGGACCTCGATGAAAACCCAGATCCAGACTTTGATGACAGTGGTTCCCTCCTAGGATTCAAGCATGGCTCAGGACAAAAGTAATTATACATAAAAGCCATTGCCCTTAAATCTTAACCATTTCAGCTGTCTTACAGCTCTCTGATGTTCAGGTAGCTAATAATGAGTATGTATAGCCTTTGAGATATTTCAATTAAGACACTAACCTCTCTGATTAGTAAGAATTACAGAGATACTCACCATACATTTGATATATTCATATAAACTCAGTTGTACTTCATAGCAATCCAGTGTTGTTATTTCAATTTATAATAAAGCAACTGCAGCTTACAGGGTTTGATTTAGTCACAATTACATTATTTCCTGGAGGGAATGAGTTCAAGGCCAGCCTTTGAGTTTCTAAGCATGGTTCTCTCTTCACCTGGTGTGTCACGTAACTCTTTGTATTTCTGAAGTGTTTAGCGGACATGCCATGAAAAGTTCAAATCTCCAAGTAACCGTTTTTCTTTTTTCTTTTAGAAAAAAGTAGTGAAACTACTTTTTCGCTATAAAAGTAGTGAAACTCAAAACAAAACGGAAGTAACAAGAATGTATATCTTTTCTTCAACTCATTCCCCAGAGATAAGCAATATCCGGCACATACCCTTCCTAATTTTTCATGTGCGTTTTTATGGCTATGTACATATATACACCTTATTCCCTTTTTATAAAACACAAAAATGGAATCACTGTACATAGTCTACAGCTTGCTTCTTTGCTTCAGCAGTCTACCCTCAACAGCCTGCCTTATCAATACATTTACCTAATCCTTTCAATAGGGCCCTGTGCTTAATTGTTTATCCTGTGTGTGCAGCTGGGATGTTAGTCCTAAGATCTGAGCTTATGTGTTTGAGGTACCCCCAGGACATATATAGTGCATGTACTATTAGTTCATTTCTTCCTATTTCTGAATAGGACACCATTGTATGAATGTCCATAGTTTGTTCAACCATGATCTATAGAAGGATTATATGGATTATATGAGGTATTTTGCTATTACAATAAAGCTGCTATGAACTTTTGTATACAGAAAGTATTGGCGTTCTTGGATTAAATGCCCAACATTAAATATAAGGAGACTGAATAGTTTATTGTCTATGACCTGAACACTGAACTGAGTGGTTAAGGCACACTGAAGACCTACCATTTATGTCAGTTTGCATCAGTGATTTAAGCCAAGATGTTTGGTCTTTGATGTTTCTAATGGTTGAGGCATATTTTGTCAGTTGTGAAATCTTAATGGGTTCCTACACATTATGAAGTCAGCGAGGAAAGGACATAGGTTGATGTAAATTAAATCCAAATTAGTTCAGAAATACATGCTCATAATACTGTGAATACTGTTTAGAAAACTAATGGTTATCTCTCACATATGGTACTTCAAAGCAGTTGTAGTTCATATAATAATTTCAGGCTAAAGATCATAAAGATTAGTAACAAAGAGTTTTCCTGCTATTGCCATGTTTAAATTCCTGGCAGAATTTATTTTTACCCACATATAGTTTGATTGAGAAACTATTTGGGTAGCTCTTGGTGATATACACTCATAGAGATTTATTCTCTTGCCGTGGATTTAATTATTTCCCCTCTATTCAGAGCACTGAATTCTACCTAAAAGGGAAGGATAAGATGTACTTTTTACAAAGAAGTTTTGAATACGGCTAGAAGATACCTGATTTTTAAATACCTGACATTTAAAAACCAAACTGTTGAGGAGTTTATAAGTGCTAAATTATATGTTATACTTTGTCTAATAGTCTGATAGTAGGTGTATGCATTTTAGGACTAGAAAATGTAGATGGTTAGATCAAAAGATGTTCTCTAATTATGTTAATAGGGGCTTGCTTCTTTGGTGAGTTCAGATTGATTTGGGTTAGGAATTTAGTGGCCATTTTTGAGATAATTCGAACATATCCAGATGTGTGTTAATGAGCTTTGGCATCACCTCACCAACTGCAATGGTGTTATATTTTTCTTGCTATTTCTTTATTACATGTATACTATGTAACTTTTGCTTTCTGTTCTATATATGTTGATATTCCCAACTTTGGTATTTCACATCTACTTGAGAATTTACATTCAAGCTAGACTTTAAACTGCATTTTGAACTTTATTTCATAATTTCCTGATTTAGAAAAGTGAAATTAAAATAGTGACTGCTAATAGAAAAATAGTAAAAATCATTAGGTTTATTTTCTTTTCATATGAAGAAACAAACTCCTAGAACTTAAGATTTGAGTAAACTTCATTTGATTTGGTCACAGATACGGTGGAATTTCAAATTTCAGTCGTAGGCGGATCAGGTATCTGCAGAAGAATGTGAAGTATAAGTCTAAGTTCTTGGACATGAGAAGACAAATAAATATGAAAAACAAACATATTTTCTTTACTGAAGACACAGAAAAAACATGTTTCAAAAAAAGTAAAGCTTTGAGTAAGGTATGTATTTGTTTTATTTTTACAGATAGAATTTCGTCTTGTAAGCTTCGCTCCTTAAAGTTCTTATTTTCAACAGAAAACCCTGTTTCTACCAGACATAAAGGCACCTAAGATTTTTTTCCACTGGCTTCCTAAAGGCATATACTGTGTGAACTACATTTGAAAGAGATTAAGTTGAGGATAATCTGAAAAGGGGATATTTTGAAAGCTACAAAGTAGTAGAGTCCAGGAAGGTAAATGGGTAAAATTGCCTTATGTATGTGGTAACAACAATGGAAATGGCTCATCTATTTTAGGCTAAGTAGGATCCTGGAAATCCAACGTCTGATACTACTTTTATTGTAATCCTTAATTTTGAGGTCATCTAAAGGTGATTGATTAAACTTTGCACTAACAAGTTCATCCTAATGACATGAGACTCAAGGCGAATTTGGTGATTCACATTGTTAATTATTTATATCCCCTCTCTTGGATTTTGCTGTACTTGTCATCCAACTACCTGGAAACCAAAATAATTAAAATTGCTTTTGCTTGGTTGTGATGAGGATTCTTATCCATTGTAGTAGAAAAAGAAAAGCACCTTCTAGTGAGCAGAACCTTTGTGGCAGCCACATCTCCAGCAGCTCTTTTCAGTCAACAGAACAAAATCTTGGACCCCATGAGGACTCTGTCTTTCCCCTAGTGGACATTACCCTTCTCAACTTCAGTGTTCTCCCAAAACATACTGCAAATCTATAGCCTCATTTTTACCATATTTCAGATTGTATGGTTGCTGGTGATACTTCAATATTTTATTGACCCTAGTTATATCTGAACAGATTTCCAATTTCAGTTCAATCAGTCCTATAGGACTTGTTACAATGTTTTAGATACCATAGTCTCCATATATCCACCTGTAGATGAAGAGCAGAAACATAAATGCTAAGTATTACTGAGGAAAAAAGAAATGTGGCTGTGTCCTTAGAACTCTGATTGATGTATAGGCACAGTCCCCCCAGAGGGAGATTCTGGGTGGTTGTCCCTGCCCGTCTTCTACCTCCCACTCTTGTTCTAGTTTCCTAACCCTTAGGAACATCAAGAAAATCTGGTATGAAGCAAGGAAGTATATATCTTCAGACCTTGAGCCTTGTAAACATTTTAACAGAAGAAACCTAGTCTTTAGGAATCATTTTACTGACTCCACTGCTTCATTGAAAGGCAGCTCACATTCCTTCCAAGATAGCAGTGCTTTTATTCTTATAGACAGATTGGCACAAAATCTTTTTAGAGTTCTTCTTTGGTATTGAGTATCATTTAATGTAGGCAACAGCCTGGGCCTTGCAGAAAGCTCTGTATAATTTGAAAAATTAAAATTAATGACTCAACAATAGGTAGGTACACTTGTTAATGGTAATAGCATGAAGTACAGTTATATTGTTAGAAGCCGTTATGAGCTACCAGAAGAGTTTAGCTTTATTCTCTTAGTGTTAGTTGATAACAGGAAGTCTTGTGTATAATCTGATATTTTCTTCCTTTTAAGGAAGTCTTTAATAAGGCCATGGTGTGTCCAGACAAGAAATTGCAATTAGCTTGGATTTACTTACTCACATTAGTTTGTATGATACAGTGTACTTACCAGAGTTAATTGTGATGTAGCTTATCAGTCAAGTCACAAATTGTAAAGCGGGTAGGAATATTCTGTGTAATTGGACTTGGCTAATACTTGTAACATCTTAAAATTTCAGGTAGAAAAGTTTCTAAAATGGGTTAATGAACCAATGGATGCAGAGGTATCACAGGAGTCAATTTCTCATGACAATGTGCCAGACACTTGCACAAGCAGTGATTCCGAAGAACAAGAAATGTCTGTTACCAAAGGGGATAAGCCACTGGAGTTGAGCAATCCAGAACCTGAGCAGTGTCTTGCCGTATCTTTAGCTGGTGAACTTGAAACAGAAAAAAATGAAGGGGACAGCGTAGTAGCAGCCATTACAGATAAGGAGGATTGTGTTGCTCAGGATATGCCAGACTCTCTCCAGGTAGAAACTGAAGGTAAGACTAAATATGCTCCAACTTGATGGTGGATTTAGATAAGTACCATATTTTTCGGACTGTAAGACACACTTCCCTCCCCACCCCACCCCCCCAAATTTGGGAGGAAAGTGGCAGTGCGTCTTATAATCCAAATGTAGCTTACCTGGCTCGCCGGGGGTCGGGGGTCGGGGGGCACCAGCAGTGGAGCAGGGTCACAGGAGGCAGGAGCAGGACCACATTTGTTGCTTCAATTTTTTTTTTTTTTTTCCTATTTTCCTCCTCTAAAACCTAGGTGTGTCTTATGGTCCAGTGTGTCATATAGTCCAAAAAATACAGTACATTTTTAAAATGGTTTTCCCTGGTTTTCACTTACAAGTCATCTATACCTAAGGAGTCACTGCTACTTATTTTTAAGTTGAGAGAAGGCATATTAAGTAATGGCTAATGGCTATGATTTGGCACCAGAGTGCACTTCCCTCTTGGCTGAACAAGCATGATAAAATCGAAGGTAAAGTATATGGCAAACTGCTTGAGTACCTCTCTGTGTGCTGTTAAGATTAGTTTTTGCCACTACACTCTGTCTCATGAGCTGACGGTGGCCAGATCATTTTATCCCTATTAAAGTTTAGTATTGTTCTGGTTTTCATTTTGATCATCTTATTTATTTATTTATTTACTGTAGTAGTTGTAGGTAGTGATACTTTGTTTTTGGATGGTACATTGACATAAAAAAGTAGTTAAAGTAGTTAGCTATAATGAGTGGAGAACAGAGTAGCATTTTCACTTTATGCTCTTTTGTACTATTTGAATTTATTTTTAGCAAATGTTCTTTTATAGTTTAAAAATAATTGTATTCAGTGGAACATTGAAACTTTTATAAGAAAGTTTACTTAAAATAATGTTCAGTTTTATAGATGAGTTATTTCAGACTTGCCTAATGAAATAATTGTATTTATTGTGATGATCTCTTTCTTAGTAATGAATGAGATCTTTTTCTACTAAATGGAACTAGTGACCCCATTTCAGTTTTCCCTAATTTCATATTAAGGAAAATACCTCATTTGAATCTTTGTATTTTTTCTTTGTGTGGGTGTGCTTGTTATAGACCTACGATATCTATATCATATACTTCCTTGATTTTCTAAAGAGCATACTTAAGGTGGCTAAATTTTTTAGTTAAGCAACTATTTGTTATTGTACAGTTTTCTTGTGTACAACTGGTATTCCTGGGGCACTTGAAGATTTCTGAAATGCTCTTACATGCCTTATTCTCATTTAATCTGTAAAGTAGCCCAATGTGGTAGGTGGAATTAGCTCCATTCTATAAATATGGAAAGTAAAAATAAAGCTCAGAGAAATTAAGAAATTTGCCTAAGGTCACACAGTCAGTATGTGGCATAATTAGAAGTCAGTACCAAGTTGTCTGATTCCTAAATCCCATCTTCCCACCCTCCCCTTTTTCCCTGATCGCCGCTTGTCACAATGTTGGTAGTTCTCACCTGGGATGATACCACCATCTCAGGCATTTGGGAGATGTTGGTTGTTAGAATGACCTGGGGAATTTTGACATTTAGTACTTTGGGTTACTTAACACTAAACTGTGTACAGGATGGTCTTGCACAATAAGGGTTGTTCAGTCAAAATGTTAGTGTTGTGTCTCTTGAGAAACTTGCTGCACTTTGCTGTTGATGACCCCTTTAGCTATTTGTGATGATCACATGATCATATTAAGACATCATCCCTTTTCTGAGAACCATTTAAATGCGATAGAGCTTTTCTTGTCAGCATCATTTTTTGTTATTATATTTAGCTATGATAACACTGTCGTCTTCTAATCTCCTCAGCAATGAAGCCAAATAACCAAACTAATAAAAAATTGTTTAAGAAAAAGACAGTTTCTGAGTGAATCAGATGTTTTTATATTGAATTGGGGCTACTGACCTCTGTTTCAATTTCTCAGAGCACTGTGAGTTCTAGGTCATGGCTGGGTTCAGAGGATGGATGTACCATATTTTGCCGTGTATAATGCACACCTGGGTGTTGGTGAGTGTTACACACGGGATTATTATGCTCACGGTGTGGAGTCATTCTACCCATGTATGATGCGCATCCTTATTTTTCCCTCAAAAATGTGGGCATTATAAAAGGTGCTCATTATACATGGCAAAAGTATGGGTAGCTGAGAGAGCTTAATCAGTCCTTACGAAATTTTACTTTAAAGAAAGAAAGGGAAATGTTTAGATTTCTGTAATTTACCGATGAAAGCACTGTCTTACCTAACAGAAGTGCTAACCTTTATACCTGAAATAGTACATGTCCTCTAAAGTAAACAGGTAAAACACTACTCAGCCATTTATTCCTTTTGAGAAATTAAATATTGGAGCTCAGAGAGCCTAGATTACTTTTCCAAGTTTGGGGAGCCAGTAAATAGCAAACTAGAGTCTGTAATCTAAAGTCAGCACTATTTCCATTATGCCTTCCTGCTTCTCCAAGTGTGTCATTGCTCACATATTCTGGAGTTCGACCCCGAATTATAATTATTTGCTGTACCTACACTTTTATATAAATTCACCTGTGATTTCCTTTTTTTCATAGTGTGCATCTGTATTCTTTATATTCTTTTATTGTAGCTGAAATTAAAAAGAAGAAGAAGAAGAAACAGACCAAAAAGGTAATTGGTCTGCCTCCTGAGATAGCTGCCGTTCCTAAGCTGGCAAAATACTGGGCCCAGAGGTACAGACTCTTCTCCCGTTTTGATGATGGGATTAAACTGGACACAGGTAAAGTGTATATAAGTAATTTTTAACTTTATTTTGAAATAATTTCAAATGTAGAAAAATTTTCATATCCTCTTAGCGTGGATTCAACTGTTTCTTAACATTTTGCCCCATGTGCTTTATCATTCTATGTGTGTCTGTGTGTTCCTGCTCCAGTAGCCCCTACCTTTTAGTTAAAACTTTACTGTGTATTTTCTAGGAACAAGGATATTTTTATGTAACAGTGGTAAAATTGTAAATTTAACTGTGTTGCAATATTATAATCTATAGTCCATACTCTAGATTTGTCAATTATCCTAACCATGTCCTTTATATCATTTTTTTCCTTCCAGTATAGGATCATGTATTACATTTAGTTTCATTTCTTTGGTTGTCTTTAATCTGGAATAGTCCTCAGCCTTTTTTATCATTCAGAACTTTGACATTTTCCAAACAATAATAACCAATTAATATCTGTAATGTCCTCAGTTTGGGTATAAATGTGTTCTTAAAATTTCAGACTCGGGTTTAATCTGTATTTGTAGCTTCTCAGGATAGATAGCAAAAGGAATTGGTAGATTATTGAACCAAGCTATTAAAAATAATATCAGATGAAGAAATATCTACTGCAGAAATAATGTAATTTAATGAATTTCTTATTTTTATTTATTTATAATTTTTTAACATTTTTTATTTTTGTTCAAGTACAGTTTTCTGCCTTTTCTCCCTACCACTCCAGCCCTCCCCACCTCCCTCCCCTCTTTCCACGTCCCCCCCGCCCCCGTTATTGTCCATATGTCCCTTATAATTGTTCCTGTAGACCCTTTACTCTTTTTCCCCATTATCCCCTCCCCTCTCCCCTCTGGTCACTGTCAGCCTGTTCTCAATTTCAATGTCTTTGGCTATACTTTGCTTGCTTGTTCATTTTGTTGATTAGGTCCCTGTTAAAGGTGAGACCATATGGTATTTGTCTTTCACCACCTAGCTTATTCCACTTAGCATAATGCTCTCCAGTTCCATCCATGCTGTTGCAAAGGATGGGAGCTCCTTTTTTCTTACCGCTGCATAGAATTCCATTGTGTAAATGTACCATAGATTTTTAATCCATTCATTTACTGATGGACACTTAGGTTGCTTCCAGCACTTGGCTATTGTAAATTGTGCTGCGATGAACATTGGGGTGCATAGGTTCTTTTGGATTGGTGTTTCAGGGTTCTTAGGATATAATCCTAGCAGTGGAATTGCCGGGTCAAAAGGCACTTCCATTTTTAGTTTTCTGAGGAAATTCCATACTGTTTTCCACAGTGGTTGCACCAGTCTGTAATCCCACCAACAGTGCACTAGGGCTCCCTTTTCTCCACAACCTCTCCAACACTTGTTGCTTGCTGCTTTGTTTATGATGGCCGTTCTCACCAGTATGAAGTGGCATATCATTGTGGTTTTAATTTGCATCTCTCTGATGGCTAGCGATGCTGAGCATCTTTTCATATGTCTCTGGACCCTGTGTATGTCCTCCTTGGAGAAGTGTCTATTCAAGTCCTTTGCCCATTTTTTAAATTGGGTTGCTTGTCTTCTTAGATTGGAGTTGTGTGAGTTCTTTGTATATCTTGGAGATCTAACCCTTTTTCAAGGTATCATTAGCAAATATATTTTTCCATATGGTTGGTTCTCTTTTCATTTTGATGCTGTTTTCTTTAGCCATGCAGAAGCTTTTTATTTTGATGAGATCCCATTTGTTTATTCTTTCCTTTATATCCCATGCTCTAGGGGACATATCAGTGTGAATATTGCCGTGTGGGATATCTGAGATTTTCCTGCCTATGTTCTCCTTTGGGACTTTAATGGTGTCACAACTTATATAAATCTTTTATCCACCTTGAATTTATTTTTATGTGTGGTATAAGTTGGTGCTCGAGTTTCATTTTTTTGCATGTAGCTTTCCAGCTCTCTTAATACCATTTGTTGAAGAGGCTATTTTTGCTCCATTTTATACTGCTGCCCACTTTGTCGAATATTAATTGACCTTAGAGACTTGGGTTTATTTCTGGGTTTTCTATTCTATTCCATTGGTCCATGTGTCTGTTCTTATGCCAGTACTAGGCTGTTTTGATTACAGTGGCTTTGTAATACAGTTTGATATCAGGTATTGTGATCCCTCCTACTTTGCTCTTCTTTCTCAAAATTGCTGGGGTCATTTAAGGTTCCATATAAATATTTGAAGTGTTTGTTCTATATCTGAGAAATGTGCCACTGGTACTTTAATAGGTGTTGTGTTCAATCTATACATTGCTTAGGTTAGTATGGACATTTTGATGATGTTAATTCTTCCGACCCATGAATACTGTTTATGTTCCATTTGTTTGTGTCTTCCTTAATTTCATTCTTCACTGTTGTGTAGTTTTCTGAGTACAGGTGTTTTATCTCCTTGGTTAGGTTTATTCCTATGTATTTTATTTTTCTTGTTGCTGTATCAAATGGGATTTTTTTTTTTTCCTGATTTCTGTTTCTGATGTTTCATTGGTGGTATACAAAAATGCCTTTGATTTTGGTTATTGACTTTGTATCCTGCTGTTTTGCCAAATTCATTTATTAGGTCGAGCAGTTTTTTGGTGGAGTCTATAGGATTTTTGATGTACACTATCATGTCGTCTGCAAACAATGACAGTTTTGTTTCCTCTTTTGCAATTTGGATGCCTTTTATTTCCTTTTCTTGTCCAATTGCTGTGGCTAGGACGTCCAATACTATGTTGAATAGGAGTGGTGAAAGTGGACAACCTTGCCTTGTTCCTGATCTTAATGGGAAAGTTTTAGTTACTGCCCATTGAGTATGATGTTGGCTGTAGGTCTCTCGTATATGGCCTTTATTATATTGAGGAATGCTTCCTCTATTCCCACCTTGCTGAGTGTTTTTATCATAAATGGGTGCTGTACCTTATCAAATGCTTTTTCCTCATCTATTTATAGGATCATGTGATTTTCGCTTTTGCTTTTGTTTATGTGATATATTACGTTTATTGATTTGTGAATATTGTACCATCTTTGCAACCCTGGAATGAATCCCACCTGCCTATGGTGTATGTTCTTTTTAATTATTGCTGGGTGCGGTTTGCCAATATTTTGTTAAGTACTTTAGTGTCTATGTTCGTCAGTGATATTGGCCTGAAGTTTTCTTTCTTTGTTGTGTCTTTATCTGGTTTTGGGATTAGGATGATACTGGCTTCAGAAAAAGAGTTTGGGGGTCTTCTGTCTTCTTGGATTTTTTGGAATAATCTGTGAAGAATAGGGGTTAGCTCTTCCTTAAATGCTTTGTAGACGTCTCCTGTGAAACTGTCCGGTCCAGGGCTTTTGTGTGTCGGGAGTTTTTTTATTATTGCTTCAATTTCGTCTGCTGTTATTGGTCTGTTCAGGCTTTCTGCTGCTTCTTCATTGAGTTTTGGAAGATTATATTTTTCTAGAAATGTGTCCATTACACCTAGGTTTTCAAATTTCTTGCCATATAGTTCTTCATAGTAATTTCTTACAATCCTTTGTATTTCTTTGGTGTCAGTTGTAATCTCTCCTTGTTCATTTCTGATTGTGTTTATTTGGGTCCTCTCTTTCTTCTTGATGAGCCTGCTTACAAGCTTGTCATTTTGTTTACCTTTTCAAAGAACCAGCTCCTAGATTTATTGATCCTTAGAATTGTGCTTTTAGTCTCTATGTCATTGGATTCTACTCTGATCATGGTTATTTCCTTCTTTGTACTTGTTCTGGGCTGTCTTTGTTGTTGTTCTTTGAGTTCTTATAGGTGTAGGGTTAGGTTGTTCATTTGAAATGTTTCTATTTTTTTAGATTAGCCTGTGTTGCTATGAACTTCCCTCTCAGCACTATGTTGCTATGTGTCACTATGTGTTCCCTCATATGTCGATATGAACTTCCCTCTTAAGGGACACCTTTGCTGTGTCCCATAAGTTTTAAGTCGTTGTGAATTCATTTTCATTTGTTTCCAGAAACGGTTTGATTTCCTCCTTGATCTCATTCTTGACCCATTCATTGTTTAATATCATGCTATTCAATCTCCATGAGTTTGAGTGTTTTTGAATTTTTTCCTTGATGTTGGTTTCTAGTTTCAGTCCCTTGTTGTCAGAGAAAATGTTTGATATGATTTCATATTTCTTGAACTTGTTGAGGCTTGTTTTGTGTCCTATCATGTGGTCTATCTTTGAAAATGCTCCATGTGCATTTCAAAAGAACGTGTATTTTGCTTCTTTGGGATGAAAGACTGTACATTTATCAGTTAAGGCCATTTGATCTAGGACATTGTTCAGTGCCGCAATATCTTTGTTGATATTTTTTTTGGAAGATCTATACACTTTTGACAGTGGGGTGTTGAAATACCCTACTATAATTTGTTGCTGTCACTGTCTTTCTTGAAGTCCTCCAAGATTTTCTTTATGTATTTGGGTGCTCCTGTGTTGGGTGCAAATATATTTACAATGTTTATATCTTGATGGATTCTTCTCTTGAGTATTATGATGTGACCTTCTGGGTGTCTTTTTATGGCCCTCTTTTTGAAGTTTATTTTATCTGATTTGAGTATTTCTACCCTGGCTTTTTTTTTCCATTTTCATTTGCTTGGAATATTTGTTCCCAGCCCTTCGTGTCCAATCTTTGTAGGTCTTTTGTTCTGAGGTGGGTCTGTTGTAGGCAGCATATGTATGGGTCATGCTTTCTTATCCATTTGGCTACTCTATGTCTTTTGATTGGAGCATTTAATCCATTTACATTTAAGGTTCTTAACGATACATACTTATTCATTGCCATTTTTTCATACCTGTGTTCCTCTTTCTCACTCTTTTCCTTTCTTTTTTTAAAGCAGTCCCTTTAGCATCTCTTGCAGAGCTGGTTTGGTGGAGGTGTATTCTTTTAGACTTCTTTTGTCTGGGAAGCTCCTTATTTGGTCTTCCATTTTAATTGAGAGCCTTGCTGGGTAGAGTAATCTTGGTTGCAGGCCTCTGGTTCTCATTACTTGGAATATTTCTTGCCATTCTCTTTTGGCTTGGAGCGTTTCCATTGAGAAGTCAGCTGCTAGTCTTATCGGGGTTCCCTTGTATGTTGCTTCCTGTTTCTCCCTTGCTGCCTTTAAGATTCTCTCTCTGTCTTGGAATTTTGCCATTTTAATTATGATGTGTCTTGAAGTGGGCCTCTTTGGGTTCCTCTTGCTTGGGACTCTCTGTATTTCCTGGATTTGTATGACTTTTTCTCTCATCCAATTAGGGAGGTTTTCCATCATTACTTTTTCAAACAAGTTTTCTATCCCTTTCTCTTCTTCTTCTCCTTCTGGTCTCCCTATTATACGGATATTGTTACGTTTCATGTTGTCTTGCAGCTCCCTTATCACCTGATTATTCTTTCTGAGTCTCTTTTCCTTTTCTTGCTCTATCTGGGTGTTTTTTCTACCTTGTCCTCCAACTCACTGATTCGATCCTCTGCTTCATCCAGCCTGCTTGTAATTCCTCCTAATGTGACTTTTATTTCTGAGATTTTATTGTTCATTTCTTCCTGGTTTTTGTTTATAGTTTCTATTTCCTTTTTCATGCTGATGTAGTTCTTACTCAGTTCTTTGTACTTGTCTGAGTTCCTTGAGCATCTTTATAACCATTAATTTGAATTCTATATCTGATAGTTTGGTTACCTCCATTTCATTTAGCTCTTTTAATGGTGAGTCTTCCATTCCTTTTGATTGCATGTTCTTTTTTTTGTCTCCGCATTTTAGGTGACTCTTTTTGTTTGTTTCTGTGCTTCCTGATGTTTTGCTTTGCTAGCTGTCTTTGTAGCGTGAACTTCTATGGTAGGAATTCTATGAGGTTCAGTGGAATGGTCTCTGATCTCCTTGTCTGGACACACTGGGTTTGTCCTTTCTTCTGTTTGTGTGGGCTCTCTTGTAATTGCAATTTTACCTTTTGGTGGTTCCTTTGTTGGTGGTTTTTCTCCTCCAGCAAGTATGCTGATATTCGCAGCTACCACCTATTCTTGTATGTGATCAGTGGCAGGGGGTAGGCAAAATGGATTAAGACAGCAGGAGAGTATTTTATGGGATTTAAAGTACCAGCAAGCAGAGAAGTGATAGGAGATTTTTTGGATAAGTATAGCGTTAACTGATATTTCACCCAAGTAGCCACTTTTTATAGAAGGTGAAAGAGAGATGAGACTCTTGTTAGACAGAAGGAGGATTGTGAGCTGAATCCAGAAAACAGAGCACTTGTGCAAGGTTGGATGATGAGATATAGTGAGAGTAAAGTATAGAAAGTAGGCGTAGTGTGAGAGAGAATAGAGTTAACCACAATAATAATGCTCAGGATTAAAGTGAAGTGGGCTGAGAAGGTTGCTGTGTAGTATGTACAATTGTGAGGAACAACAATTATTTACAATGGTACTGGAACAACAATAATATGACAACAGACATATGATTTAGTTAACCAGAATAGAAAGTACCTGATCAAGAGTTGTGTGTTATTGGAACACGGGTGAAGTGAAAGAAGGAAAATTAAAATACAATAAAGAGAGAATAAGGAAAAGCAGGCAAACAATGCAGTTAAATGGGGAATAAAACATGGAAAAGTAAACATAAGGAAGAGAAATTAAAAAATACTAATAAAATAGAAGTGGTAAAAATAATGACAAGACAATAATAATACACATACACAATAAAATGCCAGCTCTGTGGGACAGCAAAGTGACATTTGTCTGTTTCTCAGTTTTGGGGATTAGGTTTGTGCTCCCCCTTTCAATCTGACCCTGGACCCTTTGTAACTCCACATCTTACTGTCTCACTTGGGGGAAGAAGAAAAAGGGGGCGAGGAAAGATAGAGGATCCAAAAAGAAAAATAAATAAATAAAAAAGATAATAATAAGCCTTCTGCTGATTTTAAACCTGTTCAGCAAGTTCTGCTGGTCTTCCTAGATGTCACAGGAGGAGGGGGGCCAGGCTTCACTTTTCTCCCTTCCTTTGGTTCTGAGAGGATGGGGACCAGGTCTGGGTGGCAATATTCACAGTTTCCTGGCCTCCCCAGGCTCAAATCAGCCACTCCTGCTCACAGCGTGAGTCATTCTCCACCCCAGAGCTGGAGACAAGCGGGGAGACAAGATGGGAGACAAGCGAGGAGCACGATTCTGCCAGCCCCTCACTCTGGGCACTCGCAGCTGAAATCACCCTCAGGCCACTACTGGAAAGTTCCTTACAAAGCAGCTGCCCGCTGTTCCCAAATAGTGCCCAGCTTTTCACACAGCCCCACTTTCCAACCAGTCCAGAGACTGAGACAGGGTCCTACACGGCCCAACTCCTCCCTTCTCCAATTTCTCTTTGGCTAGGGCCCATAGTCCCAGCGGATGTGTACCACCTCTGTGTGTCTCCCACTTCGTCTCTATTACCCCCAGCGACTTCCAGCATCCAGGTCCCTCCTGGTGCCTGGCTGCCCTCCCTGCTCTGGTAGGGGAGGGAGCTGGTGCTCTAACTCTTCCCGTATCCTGTGGCAGGCACCAGGCCCGGGTCCGCAGCAGCCTTGGTCCCGGCTCAGATCCTAGGGACCTCACTGTCCCCGCACAATCTCCTCACCATTTGTTTTTCAATGTCCTTTGCAAATTTTGGCCTCTAAACTTCATATAAGCTGGGATTCCACTGGCTGTTCACTCTGTTCCTATGAAGATCGGTTAGGTGTTCCAGCTTGGCGCAGGGAGAGTTGGTCTCCGCTCCTACCTACTTCACGACCATTTTCTCGTAATTGAATGAATTAACACTGGGAATGTTGATTTTTTTTTTTCAATATTTCCTGTTCTGACCTTGAACAGCTAACTTAACTAATTCTGGAAGTTGATGCTTATTTTCGTATTGAAACTACTTAAATTAGGTGTGTATTAACTCTGAAAATCAGGGAATCTTGACCACTGGTGGAATTTCAGGGGTCTGTGAACATCTTATAATTATTTACAAAATGTTGTGTATTGAAAAAAGTGCAAAGGAATTTGTTAGGACAAATAAAAGTAGATGAAAGCTTTTCATTCTGGCCCTGGCCTGGTGACTCAGTTAGTTGGAGTGGCATCTTGTACACTAAAAGCTTGTGGGTTGATTCCCAGTCAGGGCACATACCTGGATTGCAGGTTCTATCCCCAATTGGAGCACATATGGGAGGCAACCAATCAATGTTTCTCTCTCACATCAGTGTTTCTCTCTCTCCCCCTTTCGCTCTAAAAAATCAATAAACATAACAAAAAACTTTTAATTCTGTAAAAGGAGGTACTTTTTTATTCTTTTCTGCAATAAGGAACCATTTAACGTTTTGGTAAGAAAACAGAAACAGGAAAATTGGTGCATCAAAGAAATACCTTTCTTAAAAACATGAGTTTCTTCTATTGCAAAAGAAGGTGGGCAGAATCTTCTTTCCTCTGGAATAGTCATGGGACATGGGACCTCATTGCTGAAAATGATGCTTGTTCTGCTAATCCTACAGCTTTGCTGCTTCTGCTGTAACTCCTTGGTTTTCCTGGCCCTTTAGAAATGTTTGAATTTTTCCAAAGTATCCAATACAAATCTGATTCCTTGCTTCCTCATTAGGAATGAATGAATTGGGAAACTCAGTGGAGTTTGGGGAGTTGGCCAGTTAGAATGGCTAACTTTTTATTTTCTATAGTAGATAGACAGGAGTTAATACTTCAAACATAAAAATCAGAATTGCAGTCAGTTATTGGAGATATATCACAGAAGAATCAGGCCAGAAATAAGGTGGTTGCTTTCCATGGAAAATGAGAATGGGAGTGGTACTCCTTGTTTATAACAAGCTTTGTAGAACTTTTCTTTAAAACTAGATTATTTATAGTCTTGAAAGGGAACAAAGGTTTTTTTGTTTTGGGGGGTTTTTTAGTATATATTACATGGTAATGTTTGCTATGTTTATTCTTGCCTTGGTTTCTTGAAATTGAACATGTTAACAGAAATACTCTTCCTTTGCAGAGGGCTGGTTTTCAGTTACACCTGAAAAGATTGCTGAACACATTGCTAACCGGGTCAGTCAGTCCTTCAAGTGCGACATTGTAGTGGATGCATTTTGTGGAGTTGGAGGAAATACCATTCAGTTTGCCTTAACTGGAAAGAGAGGTAATTAGCCAAGCCATCAATGGAAGAAAAGTAAATTATATAATTTATTCAGTAAATGTTTCATTTTGCTTCACCTGGTTTTTACTGACATTTAATAGGCACTTAATAATTAATGCCAGATATTTAAAATAGTAGTAGCTAGCATATATGAAGTATAAACTTTCTATCATACTGGTGTACGTGCTTAATATTTATTAATTTATTTAGTCAACAATCTTGCAAATTGTATCTTTTACTATGTACATTTCACAGATAACTGAGAAGTAAAGAGTTGAAGTAATTACACAGTTCTTGTTTGGTGGAGCCAAAATTAAAACATTACCAAAAAAAAACATTAAAATAGGGAGACTATTCTCTAGAAGAAAAGAAGACTAGATGGGGAATCCCAATTTTGCCACTCACTATTATTGTGACTTTGGACATCATTTAACTCTTTTTTTTTTTAAGATTTTATTATTTATTTTTAGAGAGGGGGAAGGGAGGGAGCATGAGAGGGAGAGAGACAGCAATGCGTGGTTGTCTCTCGAGCGCCCCCTACTGGGAAACAGGTCCACAACCCAGGCATGTGCCCTGACTGGGAATCAAACCGACAACCCTTTGGTTCACAGGCCAGTGCTCAATCCACTAAGCCACACCAGCCACGGCATGAAATGTGACCATGTGACTAAGAAGCTAAGTTCATACTATTTAATTTTAATCATTTAAAGGTAATAGCTACATGTGGCTAGTGGCTCCCGTTATTGGACTGTGCAGTCCTGATAGTGTCTTCCAACATTTGTCAGCATTTGAGTTATATGTGAGGACACTGAGTGCTTGCATTCTGTCAGGCCTGAAAGCAAAGTCAGCTTCCAAGGGAAGTCATAAAAATGAGGGCTAACTGAATATATTTGATGTTGAAAGTCATTTTTTCATTGAATTTTTGGTATTGTCAGCATCTTTCCCTCTGTCAGTACTATCAGTGTAGCAGATTGCACAGCTGAAAAGGACATACTTATCTTTTCTCTTAAAATATGAATTTTAATTTATTTAGAACACAAAAATAGCTTTGTAAATGCATGATTTCGCAACATATAATTGGTGCTTGTATTTATTGTTCAAGTTTATTTTGTGCATTATTTCTCAAAAGTGTTAACAAATTTGAAACCACCATGTCTGGAAAATAGCTTATGTTTCCTTGGCAACCATGGTATATGCATCAGGGTTCCACTTCGCCCTTCCAAACATAAAATATTGCCAGTAACACACTGCTGCATATACAGACGCACTTACTGCAAGACGCGAAGGAGCTAAATTTAACTTATGTTTGCATTGCTAATTATGTAATTGCAGTAAATTAAATGAAAGCCCATTTGGTGAAAACATAAGGTTGTCTGTTCCCTCTACCTAAAATGTCTCATTAAACGTCATCAGCAGACTTTTACATTTCTTCTTCATAAATTGGCTCAAGAGGTTTGTCAAAGTTTGTCGTATTTTGCTTTTCTGTGGAAGCTGTCAAATTTGTCATCTTTGGTGGTTGCCTGATTTTGAGGAGATTGGTCTTTTCTGAAATCTTAGCATTTATAGGCTTTACATAGAGTCTGGGGGCCTTTCCATGTGTTTGCTGCTCACCTGTACCCGTACAAAGCACAGTGCTGACCGCCTGTTTGTCTCTCAGTAGATACTGAGTGGCAACTCTGTGGTGTGTGAGACCAAATCTCCCTTAGTCTTTAAAAAAAGATTCTTGTAATTAAATAAACACACTGATCAGAAGATGAACTATTCCATGTAACTACTAATTAGTATCATTTGACTTACCTTTCATGTTCCCATTTTTAGTGATTGCCATTGATATTGATCCTGTTAAGATTGATCTTGCTCGCAATAATGCAGAGGTTTATGGGATAGCAGACAAGATTGAGTTCATCTGTGGAGATTTCCTGCTGCTGGCTTCGCATTTAAAAGCCGATGTTGTGTTCCTCAGCCCACCTTGGGGAGGGCCAGACTACGCCACTGCAGAGACCTTTGACATTAAGACCATGATGTCTCCTGATGGATATCCTTTGGGAGTCTGAAGAGTTTTCTCAAACAGTGGCTGTGGAGAGGAAGGGGTGTGGTGTGAGTGTGTGTGTGTGTTTGAAAGAGAGAAAGTAATAAAGAAGAGAGGAGCTAATAGCATTTGATAGATCCTAGTTTCCTTTTCATAAAAAGCACATATGAGAAAGTTAACTGGTGATGGATCTCCAAAAGTTACAGCAAATGTGAGAGATACTTCCCTTGGTTCCCATCTACTTTTACAATTACAAAACAAGAACGAGAAAACATTAATTGTTTGAAATTATTGTCTGGAAATTGGGGGTTTTGTGGAGACCTGTTCCTAAAGTGTGGATGACTATCCCTTGACTATTCTTCCACTCACACTTGTGCTAATTCTCTGTTTATCTTGAAATTTTTCTAGTTACTCTTCCAAGATACTGAAACAAGCCCTTATTTCATAAAGAATAGCATTTATATTATTTGTCACTTTTTCTCTGCTCTCCAGAAGAGTCATCTCTTTGACGCTAACAGGAAGTATGTTTCTAAATGCCTAGATAAAATTTAGAATGTAGACTGTAATGAACAGTTATTTATCTATATTTCTTACTGAAAAGAGGTGGCATTGTGCTTTCCTGTTCTGTTTGTACAAAAACTAGGAAATGGCAGGAGGAGAAAGAATGTGTATTTTCTGACTCTTAGTTGTCTTTTTCTGACTAAGATAAATGAAAAATAGCTTTAATTTCTGACTTCTGACCTCTCAGGGATAGTGTGCTGCTGAGTTACAAAATCAGCTACTTAATTTAAACGTGTGCTTTATTATTACATATCAAAATACATTTAAGTTACGATACAAGAAAACAACTTGATCAGAAATTAACTGTTGTTTTTGTCACTTTCCCTTAACTGTTGTCCACCTTTGAAATTTTCAGACTTTCCCAGAAGATCACTAATAATATTGTTTATTTTCTTCCAAGAAATGCTGATATTGACCAGGTAAGCCATTACTGAAAAACTTCTATGAGCCTTTGGTATAACCATTACAAAGAGTGGGTTAAAAAAAAAGAACACGGAGTATTTCTTTAATTGAGAATGTGTTTATGAGCAGTCCTTGGTGTTTTGACTGTTATTAGAAAACTGGAAGAGTTTGCCAGTTAAGTCCTTACTTGCTTCATTCTCTTCCTCTCCGCCATTCCTGCATGTGTAAACAAACACCATACCGGGCCGATACCGTGTCCGGAAAGAGTGACTCAGTGTGTTGTGTTCATATGCGCACACCGGAGTTAGCCAAGATCTGTCTTTACTGAAACCTACCTTGAGAACAGATATTTCAGTTATTCCTGAAAATAGTTACCTAAATAGATAAAACTTCGTTTGGCCAGGATCTGTTTCAACTATATTCTTGGGGTATAGGACACTTGACTAACATTATAATGTCCTCATTTGATTCTTTCCATAATCATTTATTTTAATCATGTTCTTTTTTTCCCCTAATAGAATTGGATCTAGTGTAATAACTGCCTCATAAAGATCTGACGATGTCTTTATTTCATGCTTTTGTTGAATTTTTAATAAGCACTTACTACCTACTGCCTAGTGCTAAGCATCTGGTAAATCTTCTGTCTTTCATATCCTACATTTTACAGGTGTTGCTGGGTGTGGGTTTTCCTTTCTCTCGTGTCTGATACTCTGAGAACCAACCCTGTCATTCTGAGCTGTTTCATCTTATCCTAGAGAAATTACCTTTATTATTTGTTCAACTATATTCTGCTTACTATCTTTTTTCCTTTTTCTGGATCATCTCTTCTGTGGGTGTTAGTCTTCCTCAAGTGTGCTTTCTGGTGTTCTGTCTCCTTTTTCCTTCTGAGAGATCACCTCAGTCTGGTCATTGCTCAGGTGTATACATTCTATTGTCTACCCCATCTATTGTGTTTTTTAGTTCAATCATTATGTTCTTTATACTTATTTCTGTATTTTTTGCCACTTTTTGCATTCTGATGTTATTATAAGAAGCTTACATTCTTAATCTATTTTATTCTTTATGCACACAGATTGATACAATTTCTAATCCAGTCTGTTTTTCTTCCATGAAATACTTGTGATCCTCAAATGTCTTACTGGGTATTGGTGATTCTTGGGTAATGCAAAAGGATAAAGGACAGGCCAGAATCCAGTGGATGTCAAACTGGCCGCACTTTAGAATCACTGGGGACACTTGTAAAAAAACTGTGACTCTGCAGCCCCACCCCAGAAATTGATCCAACCATTTTTTCCTTTAACTCCCTGGATCACTGTAATGTATAGCTGTTTCAAGAACCACTGTCAAAGTCTGTGTCGGCCCCAGTGATAACTTGCAGGGGTGCAGGTGGGTGAGCTCTGGGGCCACTGACCCAGGCACCACAGACTGCAGCTATTTATCACAAAATACCATCTCAAGACAAGGCGCGCCCCCCGCACCCAAGATTACAGATTTTTCTCTTCCTTCTATCAGAAACCAGATCTACTCGCTTGTATTGGACATATTTTCACATTAATCTGTTCTACTTCCCCGTCCTTGGCTTATGTGTTTACTCTTTGGAACACTGGTTCTCACCTGCAAATTAGAATTACCTGAGCAGTTTTGTTTTTTAATAATGGTAAAACATACATAAAATTTACCATAAAGCATTTTTAAGCATACAGTTCGATGTCATTAAATACATTCACATTTTTGTGCAACCATCACCACCCTCAGAACTTTTTCTCATCTTCTCAGATCGAAACTCTGTGCCTGTTAAACACTAACTGCATCTCTCTCACCAGCCAGCCCCTGGCAACCACCAGTCCACTTTCTGTTTCCATAAAATTTTGACTACTCTCTGTACCTCAAATAAGTGGAATCATACAATATTTGTACTTTTGTGTCTTGCTTATTTCACCTAGCATAATCTCCTGAATGTTCATCCTTGTTAGAGCATTTATGAGAATTTCCTTTCTTTTTACAGCCAAATATTCCATTGTCTGTGCTACCACATTTTGTTTATTCATTCATCAATAGGCTTAGGTTTCTACCTTTTGGCTGTTGCTGAAAATGCTGCTGTGAACATGGATATACAAATATTTATTCTAGTCCCTGCTTTCACTTCTTTTGAGTATATAATCAGAAGTGGAATTGGTAGATCATAAGGTAATTCTGTGTTTACTTTTTTGAGGATCAGCACACTTCTCCGTAGCAGCTAAACCATTTCACATTCCCACCAGCAGTTCAGAAGGGGTCCAACTCCTCCACATTCTTGCTTATACGTGTTATTTTCTGGAGGTTGTTGTTTGATAACAGCCTTACTGATGTGTATGAAATGGTATCACATTGTGGTTTTGATTTGCATTTCCCCAGTGAGTAGTGATGTTGACCGTCTCTTCGGGTGCGTGTGTTCTAGATATTAATCTCTTATCAGATGTAGGCTTTGCCAGTATTTTCTCCTGTTCCATGGGTTGCCTTTTTACTCTCTTGATAGTGTTCTTTGCCTCACAAAAGTTTTTGATTTTTAGGAAGTTCAACTGATCTGTTTTTTCTGTGTATTGCCTGTGCTTTTGATGTCATATCCAAGAAATCGTTGTCAAATTCATTGTCATTTTCCTCTATTTTCTTCCAAGAGTGTTATAGTTTCAGCTAAGTAGCTTTTAAAACTACTGATACCCTGGCCCACTGGGGAAGGTTCTCTCTAATTTCTTTTCTGGGATGAGGCCCAAGCATACATTTTTTAAAAACCCCCAAGTGATTGTTATGTGCTCTCAGAGTTGAGATTCTCTGGGTTAAAAGAAGAGTAAATAAAAGTTACCAAGCCTGAGCTCTTACTCTGTGAGTTGGAAGATGAAATTACATCTTGCTACCTGTTACCCATTTATGAGCCATTGTGTCTAAACATTAGGCCTCTCCAGTGCTATTTGTTGGACCAGTTACAAGAAAAAGCACTGTCCCTTGTTTCATGCACCTTTATAACAAATTTGGTATTAAACCCAGTATCTGCTGCTCTCATCTGTGACTCAGAACTGCATTTTAGAATCCCAGGTAAGGTTGAGCCCATTGATTCCATAATTCTTACTTTTCTCATATGTAAATATTATGCTCTGTAACTAGTCTCATAAGAAACTATATTACCTTGATATTAAATATTAGGTGGGCTGATTTGAGTACTTCAGTAACATTGAGAAATTATTGTAAAAGTTACAGTAAGTAAATTTTTTTCTAAATGAACACTAGCCCAAGGAGAAAGTTAACTTTTTTTTTTAACTGGTGTTTTTGATTTACTTCAAAAGCCTACCGAATTACTGTTGGTAGTTCATTCACATTTCCTACCTCTAGAGGGAGTAATGACACTGGAGAATAATACAGTAAAAGTAAAAAAGGAATCTTGAGATTTCAAGTATATTATCTTGAATTTGGATCAAATTACAGCAGGAAATCAACTTTTCTTTTTTAAAGTTAAGAATATCTATAAGTAGTATTTTTTAAATGTGAGAGAGAGCAGAGTTAGAGAGAAGTCAACTTTTTGTTAAGGGATATTTAGAATTTCACAACAACCTAAACTTAAAAATGGGTAAGGTTCCCAAAATTTATGAGTCTGCAGTTTAAAATTTAGGCTACATTTCCCCCATAGAAATGTCTGAAAAGAACATTAGTTTCCAATCCAGGGAGATTTGTACTGTGGATAATATTTATATTTAGGGAGGTCGTACTGGCTATGGATGTTATAAATATAACTTGTCTGTCAATCTTTCCATATAGGAGATGAGTCTAATTGTTTCCTGTCTCTAGTAAATTACTTTTCTAGGTTCACTCTTACCTCGATGTCGTAATCCCTTTTTCTCTTTGAGGACATGTATCTCTTATTATCTAAACTTTTCATTATCAAACTCAAGTGTTGAATGATGTGGAAATCTTTTTGCAGTAGGCTCTTTGGATGGAAGTTATATGTCCCTGCACTCACTATAGAAAGTTGGGAACTGATTAGATTCAATTCTGAGCTCAGAGAGCTCAGTGTAAATGTATTTTGTCTACTCGATGCCTGAATCTTAGTGTTTTTCTTCATTTTCTCTTTTCACAGCCATAAAATTGCAGCCAATATCAACTTCCAATCTATCAAGCTTTCCCACCACGAACGCTTCTCTTTTGAGTAGTAAGCAGGTGGGGCACGGAGAGAGGTCTGTGAGCAGAGTAGAATGCTTTAGTCTCCCCAAGGAAGCTGCACAGCCGTGGTTGTCAGGCAGCGTATTTGTATGAAGTCCGTGTGGGCGGACTCTCTGATAGGAGGGGTCTGTGTCCTAGGCAGACATGGGAATGGCGAGAGGAGGGACTCCTGATTGGTTCGATAGAGTACCTCCTTTTCCTTGTTTGATCTTATAACAAAAATGCCTTGCCCCAGAAAAGTGATAACATTTGTACTTTTCAGGTCAAATTCACCCAAATTTCCTGTTTAAAAATAATTTATTCACACCAGTACAGAGAGCAGAGCAACACTGAGCATCATCCCTGAGAACTGTGTTGAAAAATTAACTAGGAGGCCCTGCAGCGTGTAATTTCTCGCACGCGTCTGGTAGACATTCCCCACCCTTCCCTGACCACCTTCAGATAGGCGTCATGGTAACAATTAGGCAAAATCCTACCCATTTTATTTCCTGATAAAGTGGGGCAATATTTACAAGTTGACCCAATATCGTAGGTAAAACTTATCCTGTGATTAAGTTGTATCTTTAACTGTAGAAATTGATGTTAGATTTAATTGAGAGATCTCTCCTTTCTAGTCGGTAGACTTCCTGAGGCTTCCATTAGGGCCAATGCAGAGTGACTAGGGAGGGGAAAGTTCCCAGTTGTATAGCTAATCACACTTCTAATAGTTTATTAAGGAAGCAGGGAGAAAGAAGGGCTTATTTTATAGGTAAAATTTCTTATACTTACTATATAAAAGAATATAGTTAAATGCATTTGAATAATGGCACTGTAAATATAGAGACTATTAGGTAATAGTATTTGGAAAAAACACTTTAAATACAACTAAATTTAATTCATTAGCATTTTTAGTGTTTTTGTTTGGTTGAATTCAATAAAAATTTACTACTAATTTCCTTGTCCATATTTGTTCTAAGCTATAATACTTATTTAATATTAAAATATTTATTTAATTTTTAAAAATCAGGGCCTTAATTGGTTTCTAAATATTAGGATTGTTTAAAACGTCTGTCAAATTTTTCCAAATGAGATTTCCATGGTCAAAATCTGCTGTAATGGCCAAACTCTATCCATGTGCTCAGTATAATAAAGTCATCTCAGCAAGCAGGGGGCCCTTACTCCAGATGTAGACACCAGAAGCAGGAGAAAATAAAAAGAAGGCTAAGGGCTAGATTGGGCTTTCGGTACCTGCAAGAGGAGTAAATTCTAAAACTGCTTAAGCTGAAAATACCCAGTCTTTAAAACTCAGCAAACTCAAAAGTAAATTCATGCTGGGAAAGACTAGTATACTACATTTATATACAACATCAGAACTTAATAAATGTTTCTTGTCTTAATGGTGTACTTAGAGTTTGTAGGGTTTCCCTGCACATTCTCATTGATTGTCGTAACAACTTGGGAGTAAGCAAGTCCAGTTATGAGCCTGATTTTATTGATGAGTAAAACTAGTAAGTTTAGTGATCTGCCTAGTCATTTTGACTAACAGTGGCATAATTAGAGTGCCTTGCTGTCTCCCACTGACAAGGCATTCATTACTGGGGAGGCGGGTGGTTGGGAGTGAGGAACAGATTCATCTCTTATCACAGAGTGCCCACCATAACGTTGGGAATAGTGAATAGAAGAAGCAAAGAGAATTGTATAGAATTTCAGTTGAATCAGTTCTGTTATATTCCTGATTGATGAGGAAGACCCCGAAGGGCTAAAAATTCAGCACAAAATGAAAGACAGCTGCTGCTGAGCTTTATCTTCTAGCAACTGGTACCTAGGCTTTTAGATCATCTCTGTTCTTAGTAAATCCACTGCATAATGATACATTGTAGTTAGGGATACAATTGATCAGCTTGGGGCTATGAAACTGGCCTTGTAAGTCTACTTGGAAAGGCATAAATGCTTCTCAACACAAGCTTATATTTCCTTCACACTTTTGGGTAAACTTTCAGTAAGTGGTAGATAGAAAATAGAAGGGTGCCACACACAGTGCTACAAGCAAGACTTCTGCTATTAGCCAAGGGCTTCCCGACTCAGGTCTGTTGTTCTTTAAGTAACTGGCCCATGTTCCCAGTATCTGGTTCTGAAAACAGGTAAAGGACAAGACTTCTTGACCTTGATATTGGTAGCCTTCTCCTAAGAGAGCAATATAAGAATTTTGATGCCCAGAAGAGTTATTTTGACCTACCACCAGTATGTTCCTGTTGACGTGTTAGCTTTTTGAAATCATATTTGCTTTAATTAGCAAGTAAATACTTGAAAAAAGAAACAGGAAATCATATTTGTAAGAGCTTGAGGTACCATTCAAGTTATATGAAGACTTTTCAGCAAAAAAAGTTAATATTATTCACTTAAGCATAGAAATGTCATTTCTGTTTACCATGTGCAGAGAAATAGAACTAATATTAATAAATATAAATGTTTGAGTGTTGACTGGTTTTCTACTGATAAAAAATATTTTCTTGTTTTCTCTCTCAGAGATCTGTTTATTAGAAATATTTTTAACAAACAAACTTTTATTTTTAAATAGTTATTTGTTGTATATAACAAAAGCACCGTGAGGGCAGAATAGAATCTCAAATAAGGCACTTGCCTGTCTGGTATTACCGTATTTTGCTGTGTACAACGCACACCTTTTTTGCCCAAATTTTTGGGTGACAAATTAGGATGTGCATTTTACAAGGGCAGTACTAATTCTGTATCTATATAATTGTTTTTAATTCTTTTATTTATGCTTATATGTTAACAGTGTAACTCTAGAAAGCAATGATATTTGTATGCAAAATACATACCCTGGGATATGATAATTGGCTTTGTTTCTAAATATAAATAAATAACAAATTGAATTAAAAAATTAAACAAAAGATTTTTTTCCTGAAAGTTTGGGCCAAATACATGGATGTGCATTATACATGGGAGCATAATGTACACGGCAAAGCACAGTAGGTTTCTTTTTTTAATTATATTTTATTGATTATACTATTACAGTTGTCCCAATTTTTACCCATTTTTCCCCATTCCACTCAGCACCCCCCACTCCCTCAGGCAATCCCCACACCATTGTTCATGTCCATGGGTCATGTGTATAGGTTCTTTGGCCACTCCATTTCCTATACTGTACTTTATATCCCCATGGCTATTCTGTAACTACCTGTTTGTACTTCTTAATCCCCTCACCTCTTCACCCATTCCTCCACACCCCCCTCCCATCTGGCAGCCATCAAAACGCTCTTAGGATCCATGATTCTATTTTTGTTCTTCTTCTTTGTTTAGTTTGTTTTTTAGATTCAGTTGTTGATAGATATGTATTTTTGCCATTTTATTGTACATAGTTTTGATCTTCTTATTCTCAAATAAGTCCATTTAACATTTCATATAATAATGGTTTGGTAATGATGAACTCCTTTAGCTTCTTTTTGTCTGGGAAGCTCTTTACCTACTCTTGGATTCTAAATGATAGCTTTCCTGCGTAGAGCAATCTTGGTTGTAGGTCTCTGCTTTTCACGAATTTGAATATTTCTCACCAATCCCTTCTACCCTGCAAAGTTTGTTTTTTGTTTTTTGAGAAATCAGCTGACAGTCTTATGGGAACTCCCCTAGTGGTAACTAACTGCTTTTCTCTTGCTGCTTTTAAGATTCTCTCTTTATCTTTAACGTTTGGCATTTTAATTATGATGTGTCTTAGATGGACCTCTTTGGGTTCATCTTGTTCAGCACTCCTGTGCTTCCTGGACTTCCATGTCTTTCCTTCACCAAAATGGGGAAGTTTTCTTTCATTATTTTTTCACATAAATTTCCAGTTTCTTGCTTTTTCTCTTCTCCTGGCACCCCTATGATGCAAATGTTGGAATGCTGGAAGCATGTTGAAAGTTGTCCCAGAGGCTACTTACACTGTCCCTGGTTTGTTTGTTTGTTTGGTTGGTTTTTTTTGGATTCTCTTTTTATTCTTCTGATTGGATTTTTTTTTTCCTTCCTTATATTCCAAATCATTGATTTGATTCTCAGCTTTATCCACTCTACTGTTGTTTCCCTACAAATTGTTCTTTATTTCAATTAGCGTATCCTTCGTTTCTGACTGGATCTTTTTTATGCTTTTGAGGTCTTCACTAAGTTCCTTGTGCATCCTTATAACCAGTGTTTTGAACCCTGCATCTGATAGATTGCTCATCTCCATTTGATTTAGTTCTTTTTCTGGAGTTTTGATCTGTTCTTTCATTTGGGCCGTGTTTCTTTGTCTCCTCATTTTGGCAGCCTCTGTTTGTTTCTATGTATTAGGTAGAGCTGCTTTGACTCCATGTCTTGGTAGTGTGGCCCAATGTAGTAGATGTCCTATAGGGTCCTATGGCATGGCATCACCTATCACCCAAGCTGGGTACTGAGGTGTGCCCTTTGTGAGGGCTGAGTATACCCTCTTATAGTCGAGCCTTGATTGCTATCGGTAGGTCAACGGGAGGGGTTTACCTAGGCCATTCAGCTGTGAGGACTGGCTGTAACCACTGACCACCAACTTCTGCCCTCCGTGGAAGATCAGCTATATGTGGGAAGGGTGGTGGTGCTACCCAGTCATCTGTAGCTGTCCATTGGGTGTGCTGGCCCTGGGGTTTTCTGGGTGATGCAGGCCAAAGTCAGCCCCACCTGTGTTTTGCCTGGGGCCACCCTGCCTGAGGTATAAAGTAATCTGAGGTGGCTGCTACTTTGTGCTGGGCTTGGAGATTCCCAGGCAAAGCCAAGCTGTGAATCTAGGCTCCCTGCTGCTAGTGTCAGGCCGGGGCCACTTAGGAAGAGATGCAGGGGCTGAAGGCTCACTAAGGCTGGCTGTTGCTTGTTTGAGAGGATTTACGCAGTTGTGAAGAACGCTCCAAGACCAGCCATTCATATGGAAAAGCAGCTTGCGTGGACCCATAAGTTGGGTAGAGTGGAATCTCTGGGCATCTCCAGGGTGGAGCAAACAGTATTAGCCAGATTGTTGGAGTCTCAGATATGGCCCCATCCTGTAGGCTCTGTGGCTCTGTAGCTCTGCACGGGAGGGCTCAGAAAAGGGACAGTGGCCTCTGCTCGCCTTGATGCCAGACACTTCAGCTTCTCCCTGTATACCACTGGTGCTTTTCAAGCTTCCACCTTGGTGCTAGAGCTCACAGAGATTGAGTCCTAGTAAGTCCATGTGTGGGTTCTTTAACAGGAACTGCTCAGGACTCCAGAAGTTTATCCCACCGACTCAATCCCCTCTGGGTTTTGCAGCTAGAAGTTGTGGGGACTCATCTTCCTGGCCATGGAATCCTGGGCTGGGGGGCCTGGTGTGGGGCTGGGACTCCTCACTCTTAAGATATTCCTCTCGAATTTTTATCCACCACACGTGAATGTGGGACCAGCCCATTCTGTGTCTCCGCCCCTCCTACCAGTCTGGATGGGTGTGGTGTTTTTAATTCCATAGTTGTCAAACTTCCATTCAACTCAATTTCTGATGGTTCCGAGTGATGGTTGTTCTATAGTTTAGTTGTAATTTTGATGTGGTTGTGGGAGGAGGCGAGCCCAGTTTACCTATGCTGCCATCTTGACTGGAAGCTGGCATTAGGTTTCTAATCACAGCCAATATTTCACACGGTTGCTGCTCTTGTCACTGTAATTGACAGAGCTCCGTGGGCCCCATAAAAAAAAAATACTCTTCATTTTCACCTGGTGTAATTTGCTTGTAGTGAAAGGACATTTTTCCATTGCTCTGATATACTGTCACTTTCTTATAAAGTGTTCCTGTCCTTTGTATATATTACATATTTTGCCATTAAGATCCGGGTTTGAAGTTATTTTCTCTCATTCATCCAGTTGCCATACATTTTTACTTTAAATCAGTTTGCTTTTGAAGAATAATGCAGTTTTGAATGTTTGACTCTTAAATCTACTATGCCTTACCTGTTACTAAAGTTACCACTACTTCATTGTGATCTTTACCCATTTCTTGTTACCCTATCCCCAAGCAACTTTACTGCCTTATAGAAAAATCAACCTGATGTCCTTTTAGTCCCTAGTGCTACTTCTAGTGCAAACTAATTGGGATTTCTTTTGATAAATCTAATATATAGATATATATAGATATCTCCAAAAACATAGCATGTAATCAGAGCTGCTAATCTTCATCTGTTTACCTACCAATCCTTTTCCCTCCCACCTTCCCTCTCTCCATCTCTCTCTCCATTTCTCTTTCTCTCTTAATTTATTAAACTCTAAGAAAGGGGAAGGAACCAAATAACATTTTGTCAGTTAAACCTGCTTGTGAAAAATAAAGACAGCTGGAAATTGATGGCATTAAGTTTGCATAAAGCTTTATAGTCTTTGCAACTCAAAGTTCTAACTTCAAAGTACATGTAGTGAAAATGTGAAAAAGGCTGAAGTTAAAAATTATTTTTAATTAGAACACTTGAAAGAAACATTGAATACATTTTTTGTAAATTTATTTTTAAGCACAAATAGATACATCTTCTCATTATATTTTGACATAAATTCACCTTTTTCTCCAGTTTCAGGAATAATACTTGTTTTATTTGTCCATTAACTGACTTTCCCATCTGTAATGTAAAATTCATGAATAAAATAATTTATTAAATATTTTGTAATAGGTCTCAGAAAACTCTTATGTAAGCACATCATTATTCTTTTTTTTATCCAAGCACCCAAGTTCAAATAACCCTCTAAAGAATGGAGAGAGAGAGAGAGAGAAAGGGAGGAAGGGAGGAAGCAAGGGAGGCGGGAGGGAGAAAAAAAGAAACTACCCTACCTTCTCCAAGATGTATTTTAATGTAAATTTACTGATGGCTTACAAAATGCTTTTTTAGGGATAGGTAGTACTCCCATTTTTTAGATTTAGAAAGCTGGAGCCTATTTTAATGGCTTTCTAACTTAATACAGCAAATCATTGGTAGAACTGGCATTAAAATTTCCCTTTGACTTTTCTTTTTCCTGCTAGACCCATCGTAGCAGATGTTTTGCTGTCAATTCAGCTCTACTTTGGTCCTCTTTCCCCTTCCTGTTCTTTCCTTTCTCTTCCTTTCTCTTTCCCCAATCCCTACTACTACCTCTCCAGAAAACTTCAGTTTGCTAATCTCACCTTCTTTAAGTAAATCACTGTTAAAGGAATGGGAGAATACTGCACTTAGCTTATACCTTAATGCATAGAAAAATTTGGCGAAAGTTATATTTTAGATATACTAGTCAAAATGCCATTTATTTAAGACAAAATTATTTTTGCCCTTGTGAAAAATCAGACTAACATAATATGCCAGAACAGAAAATAATTATTCCTAATTCTTTACACTGAGATGAGGTGACTATTTTTAACTCCTACTTTTACTTTAATTATATTTTTATTAGCAAATAGTAGGGTGTACATGTGCTTTTATCATTATTAATAGATACCACATTTGACTCTTGTTGTCATCTGTTTCTATCGATAAAAACGGCCATCTCTTGTTTCCCTTGGCGAGCCGGGGTTAATGTTGACATTGTTATTGTCGCGGTGAGACAACTTGTTTTTCTTTTAAGAATGTACCATAGAATGGCCTGTTGTTTCTTCCCTATTTCTGTATCGGTGGCTTCTTTTCTAAGAGGAAGTTGAAATGCTTTAAAAATTGCATGTGCATTGGGAATGCACAATGAATCTTTCCCCTGCCCAGTGCTGGTATATTTATTACGTGTAATGCCACGAAAGTAGATCTTTTCAGCCTCCACACCAAGTACACCAACAGGACATCTCTGCAAAAATACACTACAGTTTTGCCAACTTCAGTTACAGAGTTAACTACAGAAAAGCAGGTCTCCTATTGTTTGTACCTGTCCCTGATAGTACTTTGTGATTTCCTTTCTCCAGCACTCGGGGTTCTATTCAGTGACTCCCAGGGCCCTTCCCCCTGCATTCTCCTTTCCTTTATTCCTCACTGCTGCCTTCATAAACTGATCTTCGGGGATGTAATGGTGGGTTCGAAGGCAATATATTTGATAGTTAAAAGCAAGGGGGTGGATGAATAAATGTTGGACTAAAACAAAACTTTATCTGTATAAGAACTTAGGGTAAACCATCGCTAATTTGAAGCATCCTTTTGATGCTTCAGAGATGTTAACTCTGTAGAGGTGGAGAGGGTGTTTTTAGCATCCCAATGAAGGGGTTGGTCACTGTACTCTAGTAGAGCTCAAAAAGAGCATTATATTTTACCCCAATAAAAGGGGGGGGTAAGCTCTGACTGATGTGGCTCAGTGAGTTGGCATCATCCTGCAAGCCATAAGGTCACCAGTTTGATTCCCAGTCAGGGCACATGCCCAGACTGTGGGCCAGGGCCCTGGTTAGGAGTTGTGAGAGAGACAGCCAATCTATGCTTCTCTCACACATTGATGCTTCTCTCTCTTCCTTCTCCTCTCTCTAAAAATAAATAAGTAAAATATTTTTCAAAAAATGGAAAGGAGGTAAAAATATACACACAAAAGAGCAAAAGATGGAGGAGGTGGTCCAGGTTGGGAGAACAGCAAAGGAGACCAGTTAGAAAAGGAAAAAGTAGGTAGCAGAGACTAGAACTTAGGAAAGTGGGATCATACCTCTCTTGCTCTCAGATGTATTATTCCTAGTATGTAGCAGGCACTCAGGAAATATTATTGAATGAATGAGAGGGTAAGATGCCAAAGCTAAGGTAAACAGGACAAAAGTATTCAGGAAAGTGAGTTATTCTTTAAATTTCTATCTTAATAAATCTGACATTTGGGGAAGATGTGTTCATTTTCTCTTCCTCTGAGTTCTTTAGCTTCTGGCATTGGAGAGATTGGGGCATATACAATGACATAGCACTGTGGTCTTTCCTGTAATATCAAAAGTGTCTGAAACAACAGGTATTTCTGCCAGCAAATGGTGCATTAATATCTGGAAAGTAAGAGTGAACATTTGAGATGCCTCATTATTGCAAACACTTGAATAAAAAGATGAGTTATCTTATTGTTTGATGAAACATAGGAATGAAAAATTTATTTTGAAATCATGATTGTGAGTGTGTGACTTTCTTCTGTTCATTTTTTTAGGTGGCATCCTTAGCTGGGCCTGGAGGGCAAGTGGAAATAGAACAAAACTTTCTTAATAATAAATTGAAGACAATCACTGCTTATTTTGGGAACCTGATCCGAAAACCAGTCTCTGAGTCATAACTGTGAGGCGGCACAAGGACGAAAAGATCATGAGTGGTCAAAACCTCATTCAGACGAGAGACTTGAAATTTCTTTCTGTATGCGCTGATACACATTGTACCCACAGTCTTAAATCACCATGTGAAATGGAAACTTAGAGAAGGTTGATGAATATTACTGAACTACTTAGAGAGTTTCGGGTAAAATTAACTATGTATTGGGTTGACCAAAAAATTTATTTGTTTTTTTTTCCATAAGGTGACTGTAGTAGCACTTAGTTGTCTTTAACTTCACTTGAAACAATTTTGTTAAGATTGTATTGTGACAGTTGTCATATCAGCATGCATTAAAAAAACTTATCAAAATTGGTGAATTTTTGTGTAGCCATTTTAATATTGAGATGGAAGAAAATATACAATTTTGGCATAGTATGCTTTATTATTTCAAGAAGGGTAATAAAGCAACTGAAATGCAATAAAAAGATTTGTGCAGTGTATGGAAAGGGTGCTGGGACTGATCGAATGTGTTAAAAGTGGTTTGTGAAGTTTCATCCTAGAGTTTTCTTGCTGGATGGTGCTCCACGGTTGGGTAGACCAGTTCAAGTTGATAGCAATCAAATCGAGACATTAATTAAGAACAGTCAACGTTATGCCACATGGAAAATAAGCAACATGTTCAAAAAAATCAATAAAGTTATTGGTGAAAATGAAAAAAGTGTTTTATTTTACAGAACAAAAACAAAAAGTGTTTTTGGCCAACCCAATATATTATACATTAGGGTAGGAAGTGTCTGATATGGGAAAGGTAGGCTTTCTCCTGTGCTTAATGTCAGGCAGCAGCTCTGTATGTGTATGTGTATGTGCCTGTGCCTTTATTTTTTTTTTAATATTATATGTTTGATTTAACATCTTTGTGTGTGACTGTAAAAAACAATTGTTGTGTGGTTTTCTTCTAATACAGAAAGATGCAAAGAAAACAAACCCAGTTAACCCCTGTTGAAATAAGTAATGTTACACCTTTAAGGGTGGAAACAGAGAGACAGAATGGTACAAAATGAAACGTGAAAGTCTTCCTCCCTCTACCCCTACCCTTCATTCATCTATCTAGAGAGAACAGTATTTTAAATTCCTTTGGAAAACAGAAAGGAAATGCAGTAGACTCTAATACACTTTTTCCTCCTCAGTGATGCACTGTTCATTACTCCCCCACCCCTTTTGTTACTTACTGTATTTTTTACTAGTATATCCTGGAGGCCTTTTCCTATCAGTGCATACATACAGGTCTACCTTGTTCCTTTGAGTGGCTATCTTGTATTTCATCTCCCGGATGTACTGTAATTTAACCAGTTTCCTATTTTAGGATGTTTTGCAATCATCGACTGTTCTGTGCTGTGATTAGAGTACGTGTTTTCCTCCATGTCCCCAGCTCTAGGCATCAAGCATTTTAATTTTTGCCATCTTCTGTGTGAGAAAAATGGTACCTTTTTGTCTGTGAGTGGCCCAGCCTCCTTGACTATGAATGGGATTTGACAATATTTTCATACATTTTGGTATTTTTAAAGTAGTTTTCCCCTTTTAAATTGACAGCTCCTATCTTTTACCAGTTTTTCTTTTGGATTGTTCTTTTCCTTATTCATATGTATGAGTTCTTTGTAAATTAAAGAGCCTTTTGTTTTTAGTAGGTATTATGTGTTTCCACATATTGTAAATATGTGTTTCCAGTTACTGCCTTTTAGACTTATTTTGTGATTTTTTTTCCATATATGAGTTTCTAATCTTTACATACTCAGACTTAGCAATCTTCCCCCTCTCCCCTGTATTTGGGTTTATGCCCTTTGGGAAGATCCTTTCCATTCCCAGAATATAAATACATTCATCCAACCTTTTTTCTAGAACTTCCTTGTTTTCATGTCTTTGCTCTACTTGGAATTTACTTTTATGTTATAAAGTTAGTGTTTTTAAAATGTCCATTACAAAAAAATGTGAACTATGTTTTGTAATATGGTTTGTATTTTTTCTATTAAAATGGCCATGAAAGGAGGAAGAATATGTGTTGCTTCGTTATTCATCTAAAGTTGTGTTCAATCATTTTTACAAGTAGGTAAAAGAAACAAGACTTTCTGGCTATTGGAGATCTAGACCTTTTATCTTTTAATAATGTGAGCATATTAAACATTAAACAAAACATGGTTTGAGCAGAGATGGAGCTGGGGAAATTGGAATAAATAGGGGGAATTTCCAGTAAGTACTGGAAAAATAACTCGTAAGTAAAAAAACACCTCTGTTGGAGAATAGAGAAGCAATGCTAATTTTAGTCTCTTGAAATTTTACAGTGTAGGCCTGATTGCTCTGTAAAATAGTAGCAATTGCACTAACTATGAAAGATTAAATTAATTTTTTATTTGCAACATTAAAGTCAATGTTCTCAGTTTTTATACCTTTTTATCATGTGACATTAGTTAGTATATATATCATAAACTCGTCACCATTTTTTTAAGTAATGGCAGCATCGATCAGGAGCACTTCTGTCTGTGGCCCCTAGAACTAGAATATGACATGACTTAACCACTTTGGGTGGGAAGTGAAGGGTAAAAGCAGATTTCCAAAGTCAGTTATTTTCTTAGTTTTTGTCCCTTAAACTTTGCATATACTTTTTTCACAATACATTTTCTTACTTGCATATTGTTAATATTAAAATTAATTTGTCTTCCTGAACATACATGACCTTATACAAGTAGAACAGGAAGCCTGACCAAGATTTAAATATCCCTGCACTCTAATCACACACAGATATAACTGATTTTAGACCTGTTATAGGTTATTAGTGCTCAAAAAAACTTTATTATGCAACCCCATGTTTAAATACAATCTTATCGAGAAGTCAAATGTGCAAAATGGATAAAAAGTAAAGCCCCTGGATCTGCTTAGGATAAAACAAGTAAAGAAGCTAACAGTCCTTGTTCTAGTCCAACTCTTTGTTGTTAAATAGGAAAAATTTTACAGTTAAAACAATTGGAAAAAAAACAATAAAGTGAATATGTATTTTAACAATTTAAGTCCAAAGCGAACAACTCAAAGAGTTAACAACCTCACCCCCACCCTCCACCTTGAGCCCTTGCTCTGCACCCCGTCTCCCATATCTCCATTTCCTTTCCCAAAGGCAACCACAGGTAACAGTGCAGAATGTGTCGTTTAAGACACTTCCGTGCAATGAAACCTTATGAGCACACAGTGCGATGAGATGTGATTGTATTATTTTGACATTTGGTTTTTTAAATTTAATGTCTTATAAATTTGTCCACATTAGTACATATACATCTGCACTATCATTTTTAACGGTCACATAGTACAAGTGTATGAGAATGTTTTACCCATTACCCAAATATAAACATTTAAATTGTTGCCAGATTTTGCAATTGCAGACAGTACTGCCACGTATATATCTGAGTAGAGTGGGCTCCTAGAATTGAAATTTTTGTCACGGGTCATACTTATTTTTTCATTTGGTATATCTGTCACGTTGCCCTCCAAAAACATATTCTCATCAACTATTCATGAAAGGGGCCAGTTTTCCCCAAATTTTCAGAAACATTGCATATGCTCACTCATTGGCGATAGTTATTTTAATTTGCATGTTCTGATTACTAGTGGGGTTTGAGTACTTTTTCATGTATTATCCAAATGCATGCGTTAGTCCTCTGATTTTTTATCTAACTTCTACATCATTTTCTATCAAACAAACTGACCGTTCTCCACTAATGTGAAATTGAACCTGTCTGTAATTGTTTCTGGAATGCTTTGTGTTCCAGTGACCACTCGTCCATTCCTGTGTCTCGTGTTTCTTATCACTGTAGTTTTTACTAGATGTGTGGGTGCTTGTGAATCTCCCTGTCATTATTCTGTCAAAATTTCCTTGGCTCTTCCTGAGCAATTTTACTTTATTAAATAAGCCTGTATTTATCAAGCTCTACTTTTAAAATCCTTTTGGATATGAAATTTTTCGTTCAAGAAGAGTGGTATCACAGCGTTGACTCTTCCTGTCCAAAGACTTGATAATGTCCCTCCATCTTTCACTCAGGCTTCATCACTGAAGTTGTACAGTACTCCTCCCTTAGGCATGGCTTCAGGAGTTTGAAAGTATTAAATGGGAAATTCCAGAAATAAACAATTCGTAAGTCTTAGTGGCTTTTATGAAATCTCAGGCCATGCCCTTCGTCCTACCTGGGATGTGAATTGTCCCTTTGTCCAGCATCCACACTGTACACCCCCACCCGTTAGTCACTTAGTAGCCATCTCGGTTATCAGATCGACTCTTGCAGTATCGCAGTGCTTGTGTTTAAGCTAGCAATCTGGATGTGCTGAATAGAAGCCAAAAAGTCCTTTCTTTAAGTGGAAAGGTGAAAGTTCTTAATAAGGGAAGGGAGGGGAAGAACCGTACGCTGAGGTATCTGAGACCTAAGATAGCACATTCTCTAGTCATGAAATTGTGAATGAGGAAAAAGAAATCCGTGCTAGTTTTGCTGTTGCATCTCAAACTGCAAAAGTTATGGCCACGGTACATGATAAGGACTTAGTTAAGGTGCAAAAGGCATTAAATATGTGGGTGGGAGATATCAACAGAAAGCATACATAAATGTGTGTGTGTATATATATATATATATATATACAGTATTCAGGACTATCTGAGGTTTCAGGAATGCATGAGGGGTCTTGAACATACCCCCTGCAAATAAGAAGGGGCCACTGAATAAATCTTGCATATTTTTTTCCAAGTTTATTGATTGGTATTTCACATTTTTTGTTTTATTTTTAATGGGATCCTTTTGTTACTACATTTTCTAACATATGTATTGTTTGTATGTGATAATGCTTTTAATTTCTTTTTTATTTTAAATATATTTTATTGATTATGCTATTACAGTTGTCCCATTTCCCCCCCTTCACTCTCCTCCATCCTGCACACTCCCTCCCGCCCACATTCCCCCCCTTTAGTTCATGTCCATGGGTCCTATGTATGAGTTCTTTGGCTTCTACATTTCCTACACTATTCTTACCCTCCCCCTGTCTATTTTCCATCTATCATTTATGCTATGTATTCTCTGTACCTTCCCCCCTCTCTTCCTCTCCTACTCCCCCACTGATAACCCTCCATGTGATCTCCATGTCTGTGGTTCTGTTCCTATTCTAGTTGTTTGCTTAGTTTGCTTTTGTTTTTGTTTTAGGTGAGGTTGTTAATAACTGAGTTTGCTGTCATTTTGCTCTTCATATTTTTTCTCTTCTTTTTCTTAGATAAATCCCTTTAACATTTCATATAATAAGGGCTTGGTGATGATGAACTCCTTTAACTTGACCTTATCTGGGAAGCACTTTATCTGCCCTTCCATTCTAAATGAAAGCTTTGCTGGATACAGTAATCTTGGATGTAGGTCCTTGCCTTTCATGACTTGGAATACTTCTTGCCAGCCCCTTCTTGCCTGTAAAGTCTCTTTTGACAAATCAGCTGACAGTCTTATGGGAACTCCTTTGTAGGTAGCTGTGTCCGTTTCTCTTGCTGCTTCTAAGATTCTCTCCTTCTGCTTAATCTTGGGTAATGTAATTATGATGTGCCTTGGTGTGTTCCTCCTTGGGTCCAGATTCTTTGGGACTCTCTGAGCTTCCTGGACTTCCTGGAAGTCTATTTCCTTTGCTAGATTAGGGAAGTTCTCCTTCATTATTTGTTCAAATAAGTTTTCAATTTGTTGCTCTTCCTCTTCTCCTTCTGGTACCCTATAATTCGGACGTTGGAATGTTGAAAGATGTCCTAGAGGTTCCTTAGCCTCTCCTCATTTTTCTGAATTCTTGTTTCTTCATTCTTTTCTGGTTGGATGTTTCTTCCTTCTGGTCCACACCGTTGATTCAAGTCCCATTTTCCTTCCCATCACTATTGGTTCCCTGTACATTTTCCTTTATTTCACTTAGCATAGCCTTCATTTTTTCATTTAATTTGCAACCAAATTCAACCAATTCTGTGAGCATCCTGATTACCAGTGTTTTGAACTGTGCATCTGATAGGTTGTCTATCTCTTTGTTGCTTAGTTGTATTTTTTCTGGAGCTTTGATCTGTTCCTTTATTTGGGCCATTTTTTTTTTGTCTCACACGCCTGTTACGTAGTAAGAGGCAGAGCCTTAGGTGTTCGCCAGGGTGGGGTAACCCATGTCACTGCATTGTGGCACTGTATGTGGGGGAAGGGTCCCAGAGGGAACAATGGCACTTGCTCTGCTCTCTGCCAGATTACAGTCACTTCCCCTGCTACCCACAAACAAAATGGGCCCTTCTGGTGCTGATTCCCGAGTGGGTGGGCTTGTGCACGCTCTAGGCCCCTGTGGGTCTCTCCAACGAACTCTCCTGTGAAGCTGGGAGTTTCTCCTGCTGCCGCCGGAGTTTTCAATCAGATGTTTGAGGTTTTATTTCCCTGAACTGGAACCCTGCGTTGTGGAGTCTGTCCCAATTTCTTCTATCTAGTCGCCTTACTGAACTCTTTTTAATAGTTCTAATAGTTTTTCAGTTGATTCACTTTGATTTCTCAATAGGCAGTGACATCCAATATGAGCTTTTCTTTTTGTCAATAGTATGCCTCTTAATTCTTACCCTTCATACTGCATTGGTTAGGACCGACAGGAATGTTATCATGATAAAAGCGCCTGTTCCTTGCTTTTTATTATTTTGCAATGAAAAGTTAGAAGCATTTCTACTAAGTGTTAATGTAGCTTGCATTAAAATTAAAGATATTTTTTTCTTTCCTAGAATTTTTGTTACTTAATAAAAAACTAAATAACTTTTAATATTTCACATTATTTAACCATATCTGCATTTTATCATTAAATCCTACTTTATCATACCGTATCATTTTAGTTACTACTGTGTTTCACTTGATTAGTTTAATTTGTTTTGTTAGTTATGTCTGTTCTTTGTGCACCTCACCCAGTATTGGTGTCAGAGCTCAGCTGTTCCAGCAGGAGGCTTTGGAAAGTGTTCCATTTTTGTGTGTGTCCTAAATTACTCTGGTGATATCTGCTCATTGAACTCACGGTGGAACTCCGAGAAAATTAGGCCTGATATCTTTTTAAGCAAGCCATTTTGATTAAAGCATTTTTAATTTGTTTTTGTAATATTTTTTAAATCTTTCAGTTATAATTGAAATAAAAAATATTAGTTTCAGGTGTACCACATAGTGATTAGACATTTTTATAATTATGAAGTGATCACCCAAATAATTCTAGTACCCGTCTGACACCACACACAGTTATCACAGTACTACTGACTGTGTTCTCCTGGCTGTACTATACATCCCCAAGACTATTTTCATAACTGGCAATTTGCACATCCTAAAACCCTCCTCTTTTTCACCCAATCCCTTTTCCAGCTGGCAGTCATCAAAATGTTCTCTGTATCTAGGCATTTGTTTTGGTTTTCAGACACCTATAAGAGACCATTCTGCGTGGCGTGGGCCCAGCTCCCACTCAGAAAGGCCGGTGGAAAGTGAGGTCCGGTACACAGGACCCATGTCGCCCATGGATAGTTTCTCCCAGGGAGAATCAGACCTGCATTGTACCTAGGCTGCTTTGAGACTTGCTTTTTGCTAAAACTCCCTCACCCTGAATTGAGGCAGCAAACGTTTACTGCATATCTTTAAAGTAACTTCCTAAAATCTATGATAAACCTTCCAGGGACAAGTGTAACTAGTTCAACCACTTTTCTCTTTACATTTGCAAATATCTTTCTTTTTTAGTGTATTTAACAACATCCTCTCCTTTGTTTTCTGTAAAAGATAATCACCTAAAGCAAACCTGTGCATAGTAAATGAGGACCATCCTCAGTGTAATGTTCCCAGAAAAGCAATAAAAGGCTGTCAAGCTAAGGGTCAGGGTGCTCTCCCCTTGAGAGAGTGGCCGTGCTGTCCCTTTTCCTCCACAGGACTTGGTAGTCTGTGTGAATTTGTCTCGTCGCAGACACTGCGGGCCGGTGTCCACATCAGACACCAAATATAAGTGAAATCATGTGATATTTGTCTTTTCTCTGACTTATTTCACTTAACATAATACCCTCTAGGTCCATCCATGATGTCACAAATGGCAAGATCTCATTCTTTTTATCTATTTATATTTTTATAAATTTTTAAGAGATTTTATTTATTTATTTTTAAAGATAGGGGAATGGAGAGAGAAAGAGAGGGAGACAAACATCAGTCAGTTGCCTCTCACAGGTACGCCAACTGGGACCTGCCCCACAACCCAGGCTGGGAATTGAGCCCTGACTGGGAATTGAACCGGCAGCCTTTCTCTTTGGGAGGCAACACTCAACCAAGTGAGCCACGCTGGTCAGGGCAAGATTTTATTCTTAATAATGTCTGAGTAATATTCCAGTGTATTTATGTACCACATCATCTTTATCCTTTTGTCTATTGGTGGACACTTAGGTTGCTTCTGTATCTTGACTATTGTAAATAATGCTACAATGAACATAGGCATGCATATGTCCTTTCAAATTAGTGTTTCAGGTTTCTTCGGATATATACCCAGTTTGTGGAATTGATGGGTCCTTTTTTGTCTTTTATTATACCCTTTGTTTTTGAAGTCTATTTTGTCTCATGTAAGTATTGCTACCCCAACTTTGTGTTTCATTTCCACTTACATGAAGTATGTTTATCCATCCCTTTACTTTGTCTGTGTGTCTCTTATGGTCTGAAGTGGTTTTCTAGTGAGCAGTATATGTATGGATCTTGTTTTCTTATTCATTCAGCCATTTTATTATTTATATTTGAGCACATCTTATAATACTGGTTTAGTAGTGATGAACTTCTTTAGCTTTCCCTGTCTGGGAAGCTCTTTATCTGTCTGTTGATTCTAAAAGATAGCTTTGCTGGGTAGAGTAATCTTGGTTGTAGGTCCTTACTTTTCATCACTTTGAATACTTCATGCTAGTCCCTTCTGGTCTGAAAAGTTTCTGTAATCAGCTGATAGTCTTAGGGGAGCTCAATTTTAGGGAACTAACTGCTCTTCTCTTGCTGTTTTTAATATTCTCCCTTTGTCTTTAACCTTTCTCATTTTCATTACGATGTGTCTTGGTGTGGGCCTCTTTGGATTCATCTTGTTTGGGAGTCTCCGCTCTTCCACGACTCGTATGCCTCTTTCCTTCACCAGGTTAGGCAGGTTTTCAATTATTATTTCTTCAAATAGGTTTTTAATTTCTTGCTCTCTTCTTCTGGCACCCCTGTGATGCGAATGTTGGTATGCTTGATGTTGTCCTGGAGCTGAGGCCCCTTATACTATCCTGATTTGGGGGCATTCTTTTTTCTTTTGCTGTTCTGATTGGGTGTTTTGGCTACTTTGTCCCTCAAATCATTCATTTGACCCTCTGCTTCACCTAATCTGTTGATTCCCATAATGCATTCTCCATTTCAGTTATTATATTTTTCATTTCTGACTGGTTGCTTTTTACGTTTTCTATCTCCATTTTTATGTTTCCTATCTCATTGTTAAAGTTCTAACTGAGTTCATCCATTCTTCCCCTAAGTTCATTGAGCACCTTATAAGTAGTGTTGTGAACTCCTCATCGGCTGAATGGCTTGTTTCCATTTTGTTTAGTTCTTTTTCTGGAGTATGTCAGCAGTAAATCCATGTGCAAGCTCTTTAAGAGGAACGCCTAGAACTCCAGAAGCCCTCTGTCTCACTCAGTCACAATCTCTGTTGATTTTCACTGCCAGAAGTTATGGAGACTTCTCTTCCTGGCACTGGAATCCCTAGGCTGAGGGACCTGGTACAAGGCTCAGACTTTTGGCTTCTCAGGGGGGACCTCCGCAGCCATGATAACCCTCCCTTTTCTTAACTGCCACGCATGGTTGTGGGACCAGCCTGTTCCTTATCTCTGCTTGTTCTGCCAGTCTTGACGTGGATTCTTCTGTATTATTAGCAATAGGACTTCGGTTCAGCTTCTCTTCAGGCAGTTCTCAGTGATGGTTGCTCTGTAGTTTAGCTGTAATTTTGGTGTGGTCCTGGGAGGAGGCAAGAATAACATTTACCTACTCCACCATCTTGACCGGGAGCTTTATAGCATTTTTTAAAGTCATCTTTCTACTTGAGTTTTTAATGCCTTCTTAAGGTTTTTTAAATAATTTATAATTCCCTGGAAAATATCTATTCACTTAGATTTTGGTTTATTGATATAAATTTAGTTCATAATCTGTGATATTTGTTTTCATTCTTTAACTTTTCATTTTTAATAATTTGTCACAAAAGGGTTGAAAAACTAGTACAAAAAATGTTGATATACAGTTTCCTCATCTTCCCAAATATTAATATCTGTCTCAGGCTAATCAGAAGTGGAGCCAAACAAAATCTGGAGGAATATGACTCCTGCTTATCTCCCAGCCACACTGTTGACCCTCCACTCCTCTTGTCCTACCATCCAGACCTAATGCTACTGCTCCCAGTTCTTCCCTGCTTTTTCCCAGGCTATTCCCTCAGCTGGAATATTCCCCCAACACTTCACCTGAACTTATTCAGACATCACTTCTGCAGGAGGCTTTCCAGTCCTTTCTTCCACTTCTCCATGGATCAGTCCCTCTTTCCTGCGAACTCCTGTGATTTCCTGCACTACTTACCTGCAGCCTTATATATCTTTAGAGAGAATAGTTATGTTGTCATTATCCTTTGTATTTTTGAACTGGAAAGATGACAAAAAATTCTTCTCACAAGTACCTTCAATACACGGGAAGTATTTGTATTGTCATCTAACTTTTCAGTTTAGAGAAATTGACCCACAATCACATAATCAGTTTCAAAATGAGCACATCAAATTCTTGAATCTCTTCTTCTCCATCTTTTTCTTGAAACTTGAGTCTTTTGCCCTTAGCAAAAGGCACTAAGTGTTCCCTAAGAGCACTTCCTCCCTCTACTCATGCTCATTTATCCATTGATTTCCCCTTTCTGCTTGTGAGAAAAGCAACACTCACCCGACAACATTACAACACATTTACATGTGCCACAGACACCCTTTCATCCGGAAGTCTACATGAGCATTTTCAACATATTGGAAAAATTCATATCCAACAGGACTCTTAAAGGTGAATTCTATTGATGAAAACAGTGATAAAAAATTACTGAGATTTGTATCATCATGTGATCAATATTAAAGTTCCAATTATGAACTCACTTTCTAATTTGCTCTGCCAGATTTTTATTGTTCATAAATGAAAGAAGAATTTTAAAGATTAATTTTTACTATTTACTACTTTACAAATGATTATAAAATTTACATTAAAATTTTATTTGAAGTTCTGATTTTTTTTAAGTTTTTTAATTATGGAATCCTACAATGTGATCAATTTTAAAACTTGTTTCTCTCTCATTATTCCTAGAGGAAAGGAACCTACTTCAGTTGAAGAAGGGAGCCATTTTCAAATTGAAAAAATATGTGATCAAGAGTAAAGGGTTTGGCACTTAAAAAAAATTAAACCTGTAAAGCAGTCGGTGTGCTTCCAGAGAATATTGGTAGCGGCAGCTATATGCTGTAGCAATTAATCTTTGTGTGTGGTGCTTTCATAGTTCAGCATGTACCTCCACAGAGCTAACTATCTCACCTGGTCAGCTAGTTTGGCAGCTGTGATCATCCCTTACACATGAGCAAAGATTGAGAGAGTTTTGATGAACCCTGCCATCTGCAGGAGCCAGGCCGAGAGTACCAACAGAGGCCCACATACTGTGTGCCTTTCAGTATATCAGTATTGGTGGTATATGGCACCCTCCAAAGCATGGGGCACAGGGCCCAGCTCTATGAGCAGATTTGTTATTAAGGGCTGGGGTCACAGCTACAATTTGGGATCAACACTCTTTCACTGAACCAGAGTCACATCATAGGAAGTGGACAAAGGCTCTTAAATCAACACTTGAATTAAAATACCCCAAAGGAATCGATGATGAGGGCAAGTTGTTCTTGGAGTGTTTTAAGCTCAGACAACATTCCCTAAATTGCCATATGAAGTACAATATACATGTTTTTGTGTTATCGTAGAGGATATTATTAGTGGTTGCCAATCTATCAGTCACTCCTAAAGGATCCTGAATCTCCCTGCCATGTGATTTGAGTACATGGACCCTAACTTCCATTCTAAGTGTGCGCCCTGTATAACCAATGCCAATTGGTATAGTAGTGTCTGCTACGTCACAATGACTGGGTTAGTAGTAGACCCACAACCTAAATTACTTCCATCAGCAGAAGATAAGACTTACAATGGGATAAATAAGAAGTTATAGCCCCTGGAGATAAAGCAGCCATCTTGTCACCATGAGTAAACCACAGCAACAAATCCGTGGGTCTTTTTATACCTGAAACCACACTTACAATGAACTCTACATGAGAAAAGAATTCCCTTTATTATCAAAGCAAATTGGGTCAGAATTTTTGTTTCTTGTAACAGAAGGCATCCCAACCAAAACAAGTTAAATACAGAGTCCCTAACCGTAAGACTGTGCCTTTTAACAGTAAAGACCTAAAGACAGCTATCAAGAATGACTTTACTTACGTCCACTAAAATGGAAAGAGTCCAGGAAAACATGGATAAAAAATAAAACATGAGAAAATGGAGGGGCTCACCAAGCGAAAAAGGATTTCTACCTTTTTTTGCCTTACTACTCTTTTTCTTACAGGGGTGATCTTTATGTCTTAATGACCCTCTTTTCCTGTCTTATGAGGCTCACCCTTCTCCTTTGCTATTATTTCCCTGCCCCAAAGTCTAGGTATCTCTTCTCCCACCCCAGATTTTGAGAGTCTGTTTTTCACGTGAAAAAATAAAGAAAGATAGTTTATTTTGTAAATGAAGAAGAGGAAGAAAAAGAAGAAAGGAAAAAAGTAAAGCATATGGATAACTTCTAACCCATGTACATAGTTCTTGGTGCTCAATCTATATATATAAATGTATGATTCCATTTATGTCAGGTACCTGGAATTTATAGGTAGAATTTTAGTAAAATTTATAGAGATAGAAAGAATAGTGGTACCAGGAGTGAGGGAAGGGAGGAGTGGGGAATTAATTGTTTGATGAGCACAGCATTCATGTTGGGGATGATGAAAAAGTTCTGAAGATGGATAGTGCTGTTGATTGAACAACATGTGAATGTACTTAGTGCCACTAAACTACATTTTAACATGCTAAATTTTATTGTTGGTATTTTACCAACAACAAAAATGCAATATATATAAAAATATGCATTGTACACATCAACATGCAGTATTTGTTACATAATTATACAACTATAATTTTCAGTGTGGCCTTACCTACATCACTTTCTCATTAAGCCACTTGCCAGCCCAGCCTTTGATCATTACAGGAAACAGACCTGAGAAAATGGATGAATCAGCACGACTTTTCATCAGAGGTGGGGAACAGCTCAGTGGTGGTAAACCAACTGACTCCAACTGTGGTAAAGTGAGATAACGCCGTGCTTACGATAGACAGAGACTGCTCTACATGCTTTATCTATATTAACTCACTAAACATGCATAAGAACCCCATGAAATAGGTGGTATTTTGCTCATGTTTGCAAATCAAGAAACTGAATTACTGGAAGACTAATTTGTCCCAAGTTCAAAGAGCCAGTAAGTAAGGTAGCTGGGACTGGAACCTAAGTACTCTGTTTCCAGAATTACTGTGTTCTTCTACCCAAATGAGGCTTAAGAAACTGGAGATCCTCTATGCCTTAAATCAATCAGGATAGAAATGAGTCTAAAAACATAACCTCCCTCACTGTTCCTTGGTTTTTCCATCTGAAAAATGGATACTAATAACACCTGTTTCATAGGGTGATCATGAGAATTACATGAGTTAATGTTTGTGAGTGCTCTGTGTGTCTGGCATGTTGTAAGGTCTAGTTAGTATTGGTTATTATGATTCTTAAGGGAAAATGAGGGGTCAAAAAGGTTTGCACGATATAAAACAAACTGTATATCAAAAGAATATGTCTCAACATGATAAGGGCAGTATGTAACAAACCCATAGCTAACATCATGCTCAACAGTGAAAGCTACAATCTTTCCCTCTATGATCAGGAGCAAGACAGGAATGCCCAATCTCACCATTTTTATTCCACATAGTACTGGAAGTCCTAGCTAGAGCAATCTGACAAGAAGACATAAAAGGCATTCAAATGAGAAAGGAAGAAGTGAAACTCTCTATTTGCAGGTGTCATAATATTTATTGTATACAGAAAATCCTAAAGGCTCCACTGAAAAAACTGCTAGAACTAATAAGCCAAGTCAGTAAGGTTTTAGGATGCAAAATCAGTACACAAAAATCAGTTGCATTTCTTATACACTAATAAACTATCAGAAAGAAAAATCAAGAAAACAATCCCATTTATAATTTCATCAAAAAGAATAAAGTGCTCAATGCCCTGGATGGGTGGCTCAATTGGTTGGAGCATCATCCTACACACCAAAAGGATGTGGGTTCGATTCCTGGTCAGGGCACATACCTGGGTTGCAGGTTTGTTCCCCAGTCAAGGTGCACACGAAAAACAACCAGAAAATGTTTCTCACATTGATATCTCTCTCTCTCTCTCTCTCTCTCTCTCTCTCTCTCTCTTTCTCTCTCTCTCTCATTAAGCATATTTTTGTGTGAGGATTTAAAAAAATACCTGGGACTAAATTTAACCAAAGAGGTGAAAGATATGTATACTGAAATATAGAAGACATTGATTAAAAAATTAAATGAAAACACAAATAAATGGAAAGATATTTCATGCTCATGGATATGAAGAATTAACCTTGTTAAAGTGTCCATACTACACAAAGCAATATACTGATTCAGTGCAATCTCTATCACAATTCCAATGGCCTTCTACAGAGAAATAGCACAAATAATTCTAAAATCTGTATGGAACTACAAAAGACTCCTAAATAGGCAATGCAATCTTGAGAAAAAAACGTTGAAGGCACTACTCTTCCGATGCAGTCACCGGCCTGCAGTGTCCATGATGTTGTGGCTGAGACGAGACAAATTCATACAGACTGCCGAGTCCTGTGGAGGAAAAGGGACAGCACGGCCACTCTCTCAAGGGAAGAGCACCCCGACCCTTGCCTGGACAGGCTTTTATTGGCTTAATTTGCATAGGAATACAGGGCGTATATAGAAAGCTCATCAATCATTGTCAGGCAGTAATAATCAAACAGATAACATTCAAAGAACTCTGAGGGCTTATTTTGAGTCAGGGTCAGATAGCTAAAGGACCATCAAACTTTGGGGAAACAAACTCATTTCATGGTTGGACCCTTATTTAAATTGAGGATATTAGCAAAGGAGGTTTCACAGGATTTTATGCATTCTTTCTTAGGCCTGATCACCCCAGGGAACCTGCCCTTTCCAGCACAGGGCTGCACTCACCGCCAGCATTGTTTCAGGCTTCGGTTGAGCAGGGGAAGTAAGGCAGCCAAGAGATTAGGAGACTTCTTGCAGACAGAATGAGGACTCAGGTCATGTCAAAGCCAAGGGGCGAGGGTCCATCACCCCCTTTCTCCATAGCCCCCCAAGTCCTTCCCTAAGGGCCCCCTTGTGACTGTGCCTGTCTTACATCGTCCCTCCTTTAGGACCTCCTTCATGGACCTCCTTTAGGGCATTATGCTGAGTGAAATAAGTCAGACAAAGAACAACAAATACTCTATAACCTCACTTATATGCGGAATCTAAAAACATCTACCGCATAGGTACAAAGAATAGGTTGATGATCTCCAGGGGTGAGGGACAGGGCTCCTGTGAAATGGCTGAAAGTGATCAAAAGGTATGAACTTCCAATTAAAACATAAGTCCCAGGGACCTAATACACAATGATAGTTAACAATACTACATTGTACATTTAAAAGTTGCTAAGGGAGTAGATCTTAAAAGTCCTCATCACAAGAAAAAAATTGTAACTATGGTGACAGATTAACTAGATTTATTGTGGTGATCATTTCACAGTATATACACAGATAACAAATCATGTTGTCATCTGAAAATGGTACAATATTGTAATTAATTATATCTCAATTTTTAAAAATTAAAAGAAAAAGAAGCCCTGGCTGGTGTAGTTCCGTGGATTGAGCTCGGGCTGTGAACCCAGGGGTCGCCGGTTCGATTCCCAGTCAGGGCACATGCCTGGGTTGCGGGCCAGGTCCCCAGTGGGGGGCCACGTGAGAAGCAACCACACATTGATGTCTCTCCCTCTCTTTCTCCCTCCCTTCCCCTCTCTCTAAATAAATAAATAAAATCTTTAAAAAAAAAAGAAAAAAAGAAGAAGAAAGTTCTCATCACAAGAAAAAAGAATTTGTATCTATGTATGGTGATGGAACTTATTGTGGTAACCATTCTGCAATATATATATATATATATATTTATATATATATATATATATATATAAAATCATTATGTTGTTACTTAAAACTAATACCATGTTATATGTCTATTATATCTCAATTTACAGAAAGATGATTGTTGCAGTATTAATAAGAAAGGTTTTTTGTTTTTTTCTGTATATTCACTGTGTTCCAGGCACTATTCAATGTCTACATATATGTGCATATGTGTGTGTGTGTATATATATATATATATATATATATATAATCATTTAGTTCTACGATAACCTTATACAGTGTTGTTATTATTATTGTCTACATTTTACAGATGAGTTAGCTGAGGTATACAATTCAAGTTAATTGCCCATCATGGCATAGCTGATAAGGGGTGGGTTTTAAATACAGGCAGCCTAGATTAGTTATCTATTGCTATATAGCAGCAGTCCCCAACATTTTTGGCACCAGGGACGGGTTTCACGGAAGGCAATTTTGCCATGGATGGGGCTGGGGGCAGGCGGCGGAGCTCAGGCAGCAACGATGAGCGAAGTTTTGCTCCCTCGCCCACTGCTTACCTCTTGCTGTGTGGCCCAATTCCTAATAGGCCCCTGACCAGTACCGGCTCACTGCCCCAGGGGTTGGGGACCCCTGCTGTATAGCATCTTCCCCAAAATTTAGTGACTTAAAACAATACTTATTATTTCATAGTTTATGTGGGTTAGAAATATGAGTGTGGTTTATCTGGGGGTTCTGACTCTCCATCTCTCACAGGCTACATTCAAGATGTCAACAAGGGCTGGTCATATCACGGGCCTCATGGGAAGGACCTACTTCCAACATGTGTGTTTATTGATGGGATTCAGTTCTTCGGGGGTTGTTGGACTGAGGACCTCAGCTACTCTCTGACTGTTGGCTAGAGATTACCTGCAGTTCCTCACCTCATGGACCTCTCCACAGGAACGCTTACAACGTGCCAGCTAGTTCATTTTTGTTATGTAAAAACTACCTTCTGAAGAATTTTGTGAATTTTCCTCTTTTTGCAAATGAGTAAAGTTAGAGACATGAATATTAGAGTTATTATGTCTTCGTGTTCCTCACCTTAAAACCCTCACCTTCCTGTTCAACTTGTTTTAATCATGAAGAATTGTGTCTATTGGGCTTGTGGTCATAAGACAGTAATATGATCCAATTTGGGCAAGTCTTGCAGTATCTCTGACACTTTGTTCATTGAAATGAAAATAATTCTGGCTTCACAAAATAATTGGGAGGACAAATTAACAGACAGTGTAGTGCAGTGGTTAAAGGTCTTAGAGTCACTCACACCTGTGTTTATAGCCCAGCGTCTCTCTGAACCTCCTTCGCTGTTTAAGTGTTAAGTGAAGGTGAGTGGATCTCACAGGGCTGCTGTAGGGCTTAAAGTATTGGGTTGGCCAAAGAGTTCCTTTAGTTTTTCTCCATGCGATGGCTCTAGTAGTGCTTTGTCTTTAACTTCATTTGAAAAGTTGTGTTAGATTGTATTGTGACTGCTGTCATATCAGCGTGCATTCTTTAAAAACTTATCAAAATTGGTGAATTTTTGTGCAACCATTTCAATATTGAAGATGGAAGAAAATATGCAACATTTTTGGCATATTATGCTTTATTATTTTAAGAAAGGTAAAAGCACAACTGAAACACACACAAACAAAATTGTGCTGTGTATGCAGAAGGTGCTGTGACTGATTGAACACGTCAAAAGTGGTTTGTGAAGATTCTTAGTACTACTGACATTTTGGCCAAATAATTCTTTGCTCTGGGGCTGTCGTATGCATTAGAAGATGTTTAGCAACACCTCTGACTTCTACCCACTAGAAGCCAATAACAGGAGAGAACCGACAAACTCAAAATATCCAACACGATAAAGTTATTGGTGAAAATGAAAAATGTATCTTCTTTTTACAGAGAAAAACTAAGCAGACTTTTTGGCCAACCCAATACCTAGCACTGTTCCCAACAGTGCACTGACTCAAAGAGTAAGAGCGATTTTGAGGACGTTGCTGCAGGTATTGTGAAAGTCCTAAGAAAATACAGATTATTATTTGTGTTACTTCCTAAACAACTCTTAAAAATGGGACTTAAAATCCACTTAAACAACTAGGGTTCAACGTCAACAGGAGTTATGGCCTCACTCCATGAAACATTCATGAGACGACTCCCTGACTTGGGAAGTCGGCTGGTGTCCACTGTGCAGCAGCTCAGAGTAAAAGAGTTCCCAGGTGTGGTCACTGTGTCGTGCCCTTGAGTATAAATGTGAAAAGATTCATCAGTACATGCTGCTGCTTTTTCAGTTTCACTACCGGAAAAGCCTGCTTGGATGGAAAGATTTCATTAGCTATGCTTTCTGCCTTTGAGGCTGGTTAACATGGTAAGCAGGTGTTTTTTCATTCAAAACATGTTGTGAGCCCTTGATGAAAGCCATCATGCAGTGAGCACCCAGTGCAACTGGGAGTGGTGGCGGAACACGGTCCTCAACCTGTAAAGCCGTAACCAGTCTCTAGAAATCATTACAGTAAGAATGCTTCACTCCCTGTCTGGTATACCTCATCTTTCTTATGTGAACCAATCATCCTTCATTTTCCTACACCTGACCAAAGGTCAGTGGTGAATATGTGAAATATCTCAGTTTTGCTAGGTCAGGAGTTGGCAAACTCCAGCCCGTGAGCCAAATCTGACCCATCACTTTTTTTGTAAGACCTGTCATATGCGAATGGTTTTTACGTTTAAGAAGAAGAAAAATATCTTATTTTATGATGCATGAAAATGAAATAAAATTCAAATTTCCGTGTCTATAAAGTTTTATGGGAACACAGCACATTCATTTAGATGTTGTGTGTGGATGCTTTCAAACCACAAGGGCAGAGCTTCACTGTGAGTTGGGAAGTTTCCATCTCAATCAGTTTAACAAAAATAAATAAAAAATAAATGCTTCCATTTTAATATAGCAAATTTTGATTTTTCAGTATTGCTATAAGTCAAAAATTAATTTCAGAACTTAATCTGTAAATATTTTGTAATTAACCCAAATAAAGGGGGAGAAACATGACAAAGGTGTTGTATTTAGTCTTTATTCTGTCAACCAAGTGTGCACTCCTACCTTATGATTGTCTGAAATATTTATTCAAAAAGAAAAGAAACAATTGTTTTAGAATAAGAATTAAGCTGAAATCAATACTGTAGAATATGAAATTATAGAGACTTCAGCTAAATTATTCAAGATTTTAACAGGAGGTGTGAAATAATTCCCTTAATTCTCTGTTTTACTTCTGTGGCAAGGTGTGCTAGGTTACACTAACTAGATTAAACGCTGCCTAGAATTTCAAAGGCTTTTCTTTATAAGATTCTCAATGCTTACTGAACTCCAGGCTCCAGAGTTGCATCAGCCTTTGATTTTGCTACTCGTTCCTTCTGCTTGTGTCCCCTTCCAGCGGAAACCAGTCTGGGTGTGTATGTGTCTGTGTCGGGAGAGAAAGAACGTGTGTAACAGCCACACCAGCTCAGTAGCCAAGTATCATGCCAATGACTAAGCACTAGAAGCAAGCCATGAATGTTATCATAGGTCCAGAGAGCATAAAACTTTGCTTGTACTAAAAAAAGTCAGGCTCCAGGAAAGTAAAAATTCAAATGTAAAATTAAAACTCATATTGATGATGTTCACTGCAGTACTCTTTTGAGTAAAGAGCTAAAAACAGCCTGGGTGTCCAAAAACAGTGAATTTTTAAATAGATTGTGGTACATACATGTAGAGTGATACTACTTAGAACTGTGTAGAAGTATTGTAAAAGTACTGTGTAAAACTCAACAGAGAAGTTCTGTGCAGCCGGTAGGACAATCTGGTAGAACTGGATTTATTGATATATTGATATCCCCTTCCTCCATAAAGAGGCTCCATACCACCCAGTTTCCCGCGATCACTCCTGCCCCGTGGTTCAGCATCATTATCCTCCTCTGTTGTTACCGTGGCCCACTTATCATCAAAAGTCACCACAGCCTATGGACCCTCCCATTCCAAAGCAGTAAGAAGATGAGACAAAGATTGAAATAAATAAATTACAACAAAATTATTCACTGTTTTTCACGAGCAACGTCATTTATTCAAATGATTATTTCAATTTTTCATTTCATTTGAGTATTTTATACAACACCCTGGAGATATAAAAATAACCAGGACTTATCTAACTAGAAGATAGATAAATAGCACCAATTTGCAAGCAGCCTATCGCTGAAAGAACTAGAGAAGAATTTGCATATTTGGATCTGTCCAGGCCTTTGGTAAGCAGTCCTTTTGTGGCTCATCAAGAACTCCCCTAGTCTGCAGCAGCTGGACCCCTAGTCTACCCCATTCATTTGGTCTGAATTGTGTCCCCCAAAATTCGTGTGTTGAAGTCCTAGTCCCCAGGACCTGAGAATGTAACCACATTTGGAGAGAGGGTCTTTAAAGAGGTAATTAAGTTAAAATGAGGTCATTAGGGTGGGCCCGATCCAAAAGGACTTAGAAGCAAAGGTTAAAGCACAGATTCACATGAGCAAGTGAAAAAACAGATACAGGAAGGCCATCCACTAGCCAGAGAGAGAAGACTCAGAAGAAAACTGCCAACACCTTGAATTTTGGACTTCCAGACCTGTGAGAAAATTAATTTCTGTCATTTAAAAGCCTCCTACCCCTAGCAAACTAATGCAGTAATTAATCATTCACTAGGTAGAGAGATCTCTTCCATTGTTGTCTTATAATTTAACATGAGAATCATTTCAAAATCTCTGTGTTTATGTATTTTTGCCCAACTAGATAGTAAGGTTCTTGAGGCATTTCAAACCAAACCTATTTAGCTCAGTGTGCTTGTAGAGCTTTTGTTGACCTACTCAAATAACAAAATGTGTAACTTCATTCTATGAAAAAGAAGAAGTGAGAAAAGAGAGGGGGAAAGTTAATTTGGGGTAGACATTGACATTTCTGAGATATTCTTTTAGGTAATAGTTAACCAAAGAATGAACTAGTGCTGAGGCTTTCCAAAATGATTTTCTTGGACCTAATCACATTTACTCTTCACGATGGTCTGGGAGAGAAGTGCCACCATCAGTTATACTTCCCTCAGCTGAGGAGACGGAGCTCAGAGGCGCTCCACAGCGTGGCGGGTCTCACAGAAATCAGAGGACCTATCACACAAGTCTAGGGCTCAGGCTGAGGGAACTGAGGAACCCCAATGCTCTCCTCAGCTGGGCTGACCCCAATCACCAAACTAACCTACATCCTCCCTGAAAACCGAACTGAAGTGAACCTACCAACCTTGCCTTTCTCAGCTGAGCCGTTTGTAAGATTCAGAACCTTAGGCTAGCAAGGGAGAGGGGTCTCTGCCATTAAAAAGAAAAGTGTGTCTGTTTGCATGCCAGTAAAGAAATCAAGCGCTGGTACTGATATTGTGCCATTACTGCAAGTTCTCAAAGGTTTCTCGGGGCAGTTTTTTCTTTTTCCATTTGTGGTTTTCCGGCCTCAGTCAGGGTGGCTGTGCACTTAGTTGCATTGCTGAACGTTCTCACTTCTCTATTCCCTGGGCTTCCTCCTGGGTGACCCAGCTGGCTGACAGCTGGCTGGGTCTCTGTAGACCTGATAAAGCCCTCCAGCTGGGAAGTGTTGTTACAGGACTTCTGCTCTATCTACAGGAGACTCTGGCTCTTCTGGGTTGTCCAGCCTTTCCTTAAAGCTGCAAACCCTCTTTCCCCTCATCACAAACTCATAAACAAGTTGGTAATAGTTACTCAACACATGGAGCAAGGAAGGATTTATATTCTGATGGAGCGGATATTTTTCTCCAATAAATTAGTTAACTAATTGGGACAATGAACTAAAATTAGATCTCTGTCATAGGTCCTGGACTAAGAGCACGGGAGTCCCCCAAGTCACCAAGAGGACCTAACGCCACACCCCTCCCTGCTGGTGGGTGACGCAAAATAAAAGCAACTCTGAATAGTATAGTCAGTGCAAGGACTGGGAACGCTCTGACTTTTGGTGAGGATGACTTTGATGCTTTTAAGAACATCAAGTTCAATGCCCTTCTTCCAGTTTCGTTTGGTTTCGTTTAGTTTCTAATTGGAATGAAGCCATTTAGATTATCATTAAGTTATTATTTAGATCTCCAGCTTTAGTCTCTAGGATCTAATATGTACCTTGCAAGTTTCTTAAAAACAAATATACAAAACTGCTCTTCAACCTCTAGCTAAAAGCTTCCATTCTTTTTCACAATTAATGGCCTTCCTGTTTTCCCCCAAGCTGGTCACTGCCCCCAAATATGTTACACACTTATCTAGGTATATCTGTATAAGCTAATGGCACCTTTAACCCTGTAACTCATCAGGACCTTATTTTGATGAAGAGCTGGCTTCCCTCCAGGTAAAGTTGGCAGTGCCTAACACAGTATCTCCAACAAAGGCGGTCTCATGAAAGGATGCTGAATGAATGCTGTCCTCTGAACAAGATGTTTGTGTGAAGTGTGGCTGGAGGTAGGGAGTGGTTATTAAAAAATTGATACCTTATTCTTTCCCATTCAGCATCTTCTCTGAGGTCCGCATGAGTAGAGGCAGAATATTCTACATACAGAGAAGTGGATGATAGTTTGAGTAAACTCTATATAAACATTTCTGAAGTGTACAGAAATGTGCTTTAAGGAAGGGGTAACTGCACAGTCTGTACTGTTAATCTCACGTCCTCAGGCAGAGTCCAGAGGAATCTGGAGCAGGGCTGGAGCCACAATGAGGGGGAAGATAGTGGCTCCCAGCGCCACTCATGCTCTTCTCCAGGGAAGCTTCTGATGGCTTTTTGTTTGGCAACCCCCTGCTCCCAGAGATCTCACTGATGCCTGTTTTCAGTCTCAGACCCCAGAACTATTTCAAAGAGAAACCCCGGTAGGGTGTCGAGGTTTGCCACCAAGTTCCCCATTGTGACTCGCTGAACAAGGCTCCTTTGTGCCCTGTGAACGTGAACTCAGGACTGAATTCTACTCCACACCCCGCGGGCAGCTTCTCTAGGTGAAGGGCAGGACACTGTGGCATCTGCGATTGTTTCTGGGTAGGAACCATGTGCTAATCACACACTCTTGTCCTCGGGTCTGGATTTTCGCCTGAACCGTTGAGGGCTCTTTGCTTCATTGTTGGTTCTCAGCAAGTCGCCACCGTTCTAAATTGGTGGTTTTCTAAGCAGCACTCTGGTCCCAATGCCTGCTCCCAAGGAGCATTTTAAATGACTGTCTACGCAGTTTAACATGATTTTCTTTCTCAACAGGATCATATTTTCTCATTGTTTTTGTTACATTAAATTACCTATGATACTATTTTTAATTACTGGAGGAGTGTAATTATTGCCTTTATTACTAGCAATGATAATCCTGAGGGTTTTAATGTAGAGGCCACCTGGGATCCACTCCTGCTGAATGGCAGGTGAACTGGCATGGTGGGCGGTTGCTCCTCCCTGTAATGGCCTGCAAAGGGGGTTCTTCTATTGTAATTATTGATCTATGCTTTTCTTTTCTTTTTGAGAGGTTTTATTTATTTATTTGTAGAGAGAGGAAGGGAGGGAGGAAGAGAGGGAGAGAAACATCAGTGTGTGGTTGCCTCTCACTCACCCCTCACTGGGGACCTGGCCCACAACCCAATCTCCTTACCTTTCAAAGAACCAACTCTTGGATGCACTGATCTTTTGTATCTTTTTTTAGATTTTTTAATTTCTGCTCTAATCTTTATTTTCTTCCTTCTGCTCACTTTGGGCTTTGTCTGTTGTTCTTTTTCAAGCTCCTCTAAGTGTGAAGTTAGATTGTTTATTTGAGCTTTTTCTTGTTTCTTGAGACAGGCCTGTAATGCTGTGAATTTTCCTCTTAAGACGGCTTTTTCTGTGTCCCATAGATTTTGTGTTGTGTTCTCGTTTTCATTTGTTTCAAGGTATCTTTTGATTCTTCCTTGATTTCATTGTTAACCTCTTTATTATTTAGTAACACATTATTTGGCTTAAATGTCTTTTGTGTGTTTTTCAGAGGTTTTTTTGTGATTGATTTCTAGTTTCGTACCATTGTGGTCAGAGAAAATGCTTGATATGATTTCAACCTTCTTAAATTTATTGAGACTTCTTTTGTGTCCTAACATGTGGACTATCCCAGAAAACATTCCATGTATGCTTGAAAACAATGTATATTCTGCTGCTTTCGGGTGAAATGCTCTGAAGACATCAATTAAAGCCATCTGATCTAGTGTGTCAGTTAAGACCTCCGTTTCCTTGTCGGTTTTCTATCTGGAAGATCTGTATATATTGACGTCAACAGGGTGTTAAAATACCTTGCTAAGGCTGTATTACTGTCAATCTCCCTCTTTACGTCCATCAAGATTTGCTTGACATATTTAGTGCTTCTACGTTGGGTGCATAAATGTTTACAAGGGTTATATCCTTTTGTTGGATTGTTCCCTTTATCATTCATTATGTAATGTCCTTTGTCTGTTACTATAGACTTCGTTTAAAAGCCTCTTTTGTTATATATAAGTATTGCTACCGCAGTTTTTTCAATTTGAATGAAATATCTTTTTCTACCTTTTTACTTTTATTTGTGTGTATCTGTTATTCTGAGGTGGGACTTTTGTAGACAGCATATATATGGGTCTTGTTTCTTATCTATTCAGATACCCTGTGTCTTTTGGTTGGAGCACTTAAACCATTTACACTTAAAGTGATTGTTGATGAATACATACCTATGTATTTATTGCCATTTTATTCATTTAATTATGTTTTTCTGTTTTTTTCTTGTTGTTGCTGTTCTTCTTCATCTTCATCTTCTTCTCCTTCTCCTTCTCAAAGCATACTCTATAACAATTTTTGTAATACTGGGTTGATGGTAGCAAACTCCTTTAGCTTTTTCTTGTCTGGGAAGCTATTTCTCCTTTAATTTTAAGTGATAGTCTTACTGGGTAAGTAGTTTTGGTGGTAAGTCCTTGCTTTTCATCACTTTGAGTATTTCATGTCAATCCCTTTTCTGGCCTGAAATGTTTCCTGAGTTAACAGTCTCATGGAGCTCCCTTGTAGGTAACTAACTGTCTTTCTTTTGCGGCTTTTAAGATTCTCTCTTTGTCTTCAACCTTGGACTTTTTAATTATGGCGAGTCTCAGTGTGGGTCTCTTCGGATCCTTCTTGTTTGGGACTCTCTGTGCACCCCTGACTTGCATTTCTTTTTCCCTCACTAGGTTAGGAAAGTTTTTGTCATTATTTCTTCAGATAGATTTTTCAATTTTTTGCTCTCTCTCTTCTCCTTCCAGCATCTCCATGATGCAAATATTGGTACACTTGAATTTGTCCCAATGCTTTTTGCACTATCCTCATTTTTTGGATATTTTTTTCTTCTTGCTGCTCTGATTAGGTGTTTTTTCTTCCTTATATTCCAAATCATTGATTTGATCCTTGTCTTCATCCGATCTACTGTTTATTTCTTTTAATGTATTCTTCATTTCAGATATTGTATTCTTCATTTCAGGTATTGTATTATTCATTTCTGACTGATCCTTTTTTATTGTTTCTATGTCCTTTATCATGCTGTTGAGCATCCTTATTACCATTTGAACTTTATATCTGATAAATTGCTTGCCTCTTTTTCATATAGCTCTTTTTCTGGAGAGTTCTGTTCTTTCATTTAAAGCCTGTTTCTTTGTCTCCCCATTTTGGCTGCCTGGTTGTGTTTATTTCTATGTATTAAATGGATCTGCTGTGACTTCCAGTCTTTGTTGGGTGACCTAATGTAGTGGGTGTCCTGTGGGGTCCAGTGGTACAGTCTTCTTGATCCCTCGAGCTGTGTGCTCCAAGAATGTCCTTGTGTGGTTTATGTGGGACCTCTTGATTATTATTGGCTCATTCTTGCTTGGGGTGGACCCTCAGGCTGGCTAACTGTGAGGATCAACCCCTACCTCAGCATAAGAGCTGCTATGCAGGTGCTGACAACGTGAAACAGAATTTGCCTCAGCAGAAAAGGTGCTTGTCAATACCTCCCTTTGGATATGTGATTTGTAAAGCTAATTGGATCCTGATCTGATGTTGTCTGAAGCCGGCCACTGGTTGTGTTGGTTCTGGGCTTCTTGGGAGGACTCTAATGCAGCCCAGTGTAAGAGACTGCCTGTGAGTAGCTCTTGGAAACTTGTTTGGAGATACAACCAGTCCACAGTTTGTGGCTGCTTCTGCTGAGCCTGGATAGGCATGGGAAGAACCAAGTTGGACACCAAGGCTGGCTTTTACTAGCAGCAGGCCTAGGTACATATCAGCAAGTTTCCCAAGGTATCCCAAGATATGCCTCCATCTGCCTTTTCCTGCCAGCTGCTTGTTAGGCTCAGTCACTGAAGAGCCTCTGGCTGTACTCCTCAGTAGGGCATAAGCTTGGCAGGGTGGGGTGAGAGGGTGTCCAGAGGTTGGAGCCATTTCTTCCTCCTTAGGCTGATGCTTAGGGAAGGGGAATGCCACACCCAAGAAAGATGGCCCCTTGCAGTATGAGAGAATGACTCAGCACGTGCATCCTGGTGGCTGTTCTTTCAGCTTTCCACCCAGAAACATAAGCCCCAGGCTCTACTCATGCAACTCTAGATCACTCTGCCCTCCCTCCACCAGAGGCCAGGGTGAGTGGCTGTGAATGAAATTTTGTGTGTTACCCCTTTAGGAGGATGCCTGTGTTTCTAGTGGATTTGTCTCTTTTTAAGGGACAGAAATCTCACTGCTTTTCACAATCAGATGTTGCGTGGGCTCCTTTTCCCAGCTCTTGTGCCCTGTGCTGGGGAGCCCAGCTTGAGGTTTAGACCCCAGGCTCTTCAAGGGACCCCCACAACTGAGATATCCTTCTGGAAGTTCAGCTGCTGACCAGGGGAGCAAGGCCAGCCCTTTCTGTGTCTCTGCCCTTCCTATCAGTCTCAATGTGGTTACTTCTGTAAGTCCTTCATAAGGCTTCTCTTCAGCTAGTCTTTAGTTAGTTATCCGGGGTGATTGTTCTATAGTTTAGCTGCAATTCAATTTAGGTCATGGGAGGAGGTGAATGTAGCTTCCACCTAATCTTGGATCTCCTAAGAATGCTAATATCCATCCTCATCTATTTCCAGGCCCCATTTACCTTAGACATTAGAAAAGCACTGTTTCTGCTTCTCTCCTCACCACACCCACAGAAAATACTGGAAGAAAGAGCTCTGAGTGAACAAAAACAGTGGGACCCTCTGGGCAGGCTTCTTCTTGTACATCTCTCTGTGATTTCCTCATCACCCATAGTCCACAGGACAAGGCCACTGAAACAGAGGGTCCTTATTACTTGATTACATTTAGCTTTAAATCCTAGCTCTAAAAGTCACCTCTCTCTCTCTCTCTCTCTCTCTCTCTCTCTCTCATCTCTCTTTTCTCTATTTCTCTCCACCCCTTATAAGATCTAGCTTTTCCCCCAGATAAACAACAACCCCTGAGCAAGGCAGCAAAAGATAATAGCCCAGACCTGACAATGGTCACACAGTTCAAACCTCCGGCAGGCTAAAGATAATATCTTGACCTAAGTTATGTTTCAGTTCCTGAGCCCTAAGGTGGAACAACTCCGTGGTTACTTTTCCATGAGACTGTACAGAGGGATGCCAGAATAGACCTCAGAGCTGTCTTCAAGACCTGTAGAAATGATTCATCACCCTTGCCTCACTTCTGACCAATCAGCTTCCAACATAGACACAACCATCCATTCCAGGGTGTCTTGTGACTTTGCCATATATAATCTCTGACCTACATCATCAGACAGTTGGGTTTTTAGCATTTGCTCCCCGTCTCTGGATTGGCCAATTTAATATTAAACTGTTTTTCTTTCTATACTGCAGTCTCCTGTTCATGTATTTCTTTGGGCCAGTGCCTGCAGGCAGGTGGACTCAGGAAAAACACTGGCATTCCATCAACACCACTTCTCTTTGTATTATTCTAAGTGTTCCCATGAGGGGTCCAAACAAATGAAATCCTAGGATTCTACGTAGCATAACACAGAAGACGCATTTATAGAACAAAGAGGAGGGCTACCAAAGGAAGAAATATTTAGAGAATAACTATAATCACGGTCCAAAACAACAAGTTTCTGATAGTGTTAATGATATACCTCTGCTTCCAAAAGATGTGCCCGGGGTCCCAGGGATTACCCACTCAGCTTTTTGCAAGTCTCCATGGCTGTGACAACTACAAATGTGGCAGGTCCAAACTGAGATGTGCTCTAAGTGGAAAACACACACCTGATTTCAAAGACAGTACCAAATGAGTGCAAAATATATTAATAAGTTTTATATTAATGACATATTTAATGATAATATTTTGGATATTTGGAGTTCAACATGTGGTTTAAATCAATTTTACCCGCTTCTTTTTACTTCTTTAACATGGCTATTAGAACATTAGCCATGACTGTGGCTGCCACATTGCCACTGGACGGACATTGCTGCTCAACAAACGGCCTGCTCTCCTACTTTGCAGAAGCCTTCTCCAGGGGACTTGCCTACTTCCTTGCCTCTGTCCAGAGCAAAAGTTCTCTGATTTTGTCCCCCACCTTCCACAGCCCTCTCACTCCACTCTGCTCTTCAGTCAGAGACAGTCACCTCATCTGCAGCTAACCAAACAGACCGTCGCAATTGGCCTCCTTCAGGTGGGACATGTCCACACACTGGAGGAGTCGCTTGCCCTTTGCAGGCCATCTTCTCCATTCAATAATCTCCAGACCCTATCTCATGAATTCTATCTCTTCCCACCATACCCCGTCTCAATCTTCGATCTTTTCCTTAGATATAATAAGGCAATATCTAGGATGAATATTTATTGCTGAACAGTTAAGAACCCCATCCTTCTGAGACATTCTAGCATCTGACTATACCTACACAGAAGAATCACAGGTTACATGGTACCACCTGCTATTTTATGGTGAGGCTGTGCCTTGCCCGACACCACAGAGCCAAGGGAAAGCAAGACTGACTCCAAGAGCCAGGCATCTCCCTCTAAACCTGCTTAGATTTCCTTCCAATTTACATTTCTTTGGTGGCTATAAAGGAGGCAAATTAACTTTGCATTCTTTCAGTGCCCACAAAAATTAACGCTTTCACTGTGACTTGCCCACAGCATAAAACTTTTCCTGCCTTTTAGGGGATAAAATCCTGGTATGTGATGAGAGACAGGGAGAGAAATAACAAGATCAGAGGAGTTGCCTACACGACATGAAAGAGCTGCCCTCCAGGCGGTCACTCTTACTTAGGCCAAAACGTCTGAAGAGCAGATTAAATGTTTTTAACTTTTCATTCAAATGTTTGGGCCTGGTGTAAAAACAGCTGTAGATTCATGAAAGTGGCATAGTAATGGGAAAAGGCTACAGGATACTAGATTTATACCAAGCGCTGACCGTGCCCCACAGTCTGGGGCAGTTTCTGACTGTAGAAGTGTGAAGAAATAGGCAGCTACACCCAAATGCAGATGGGTCCCGCTAACTGGCCATCTCTTCTCCAAGTGGCCCACAGTTATTTCCTATATACAGCACAGAGCAAACCATCGGCTGAGATTCTGGGAGAGACTTCAGTAAGTCATCCACGGAGAGCACAGCAAATTAGGCAGACCTCGAGAATGGCCAGGGAACGTGCCAGAGGCCACGTCCCATCTTCTACCCCAGGCTAACTGTAACAGACACCAGGACTGCGGCAGTGACATGTGTCTACAGGGCCTCGGCCAGGCCTCCGTTGTCCCTGTGACTGGGGAACTGAAACATGTTGCCTTGCTGTCTGTTTCCAGTCACCAGAGGGTTATAACTTTCCCCAAAAAGTGGTGTAAAAAATAGTCTCTCTTATTAATAGTGCACGAGCAGACATACTCCAGGGACAAGGATTACAACACATAGCAAGAAACAGTTTCATTTTCCAAAGAGTTGAAGAAAGTGAAACTTTTCAGATCTTTTCAAACTTTTATCCCAGGTGGAAGTTGTTTTTTTTTTAATGCTTAAAAGGCCAGAGTTATCTTTGTAAACAAATACCGTGCCTCACTAGGTCAGACCTGTGGGGCATCTGACCTCTCCCGTCACTCTCCATGCCTCTCAGGGCTCTGCCAGTCACCTCTTCTTGTCTCCAATATGTCCCTCAAGACTGAAAAGTTAGCTCACACTTCACATGTCCTATAAAACAAAAGTGACAGATGAATAAGCCATACAGTACAAAAACACAAGCATGCTGAAACAAAATAGTTTCAGTTTAGATTTCTTGGATCATCAAATTTAGGGTAATTTGTCCCTTTCTTCTGTGTAGTCCACCTATTGAGCAATTCAGCTCTAGTGTCACCTTCAAAGAATCTCATTTCTCAAAGCTCTTTAACTTCCTGAATATCTTATCTCCTTATGGTTCTATTGTCCACAAATGTACCTACAGTGACAAAATCATCCCTTCACACCCCTCAGCTCAAGTAAAGGCACTTTGTTCATTGGTTTCTGGCATCCCTGGGATCTCTAGGGGTGGCACTATGGTCCCTTATTAGCTCTGCTGGCCTCTGACTTATGTATCCCAGACCATCATCATCTTCAAAGAGTAATAGACCACAGAATGGGGCCCCCATCAAGTAGTCCCTTTCCTTTTCCTGCTCAGCATCTTGGGGGTGGCTCTTCCTCTTTCTCCCTCAGTCCATGGCCATCCTCAGAACAGCTAGAGGGTAGGTCAGTGGGAAGGGAAGATTCTTGACCCTTCACCAACCACTCCCATTCCTTCCCCTTTCTCTCGGCCTCCAAGCTGTTACAGCACAGCATCCCCTGCTCTCCTCTCCCTTGTCCACAGCAAATATTCTGCAGTTCATGCCAGAAACTTCACTCTATGAATACAATGACTGGGTTTTCCAGAAAGTCCTAATTCAAAATTTTCTGTTTGCCAGTTCCTATTAGCACCTGTACGAATAACTGATTTTCTACTTTTTAAGGTCTAAGTTGATGTTGTGCAGTAGAAGAAGGAGAGAGTAACGAAGTTAAGGTGCTTTATTTTACATTTGACTTCTCATATTGTTAGAGAACCTTGAAAAAGTGGTAGACTTTGACCTAGGAGAAAACACAAGCTGTAACACCAGCACGTGAATGGAGAGGACAGAACATGAATCAGAAGCATCAGAGATGGTGGACCACACAGAGGGAGGCAGCAGGACATTTTTGTTTTGCTCATCAGTACATTTGCTCTTTTCTTCAGCACATTGTAAATGCTAGAATATTCTGGACATGCGAGAAAGGCAAAGTGACTAAGACATTCCCCTTACCCTCCAGAAGTTTAATATGGCAAAGGTAGACACACCTATTCCTTCTCTTATTGTCCTTTGTCAAATAAACTTACAAAACAGTTGCAGGCATGATACGAAGACTTTTTTTCTTCAATCACTTTACACTAAGTTGCTGACCTATAGTCCCATCTGTGCCAGGTCTTTCATTTCTGTATTTCTGATGCTTTGACACTTGGGCCTTTGCTGTCTCAGTGTGTTCTAGCAGGTCATGCCAATATTGATTGAGCTCATTACATTGGTCAATTGATGAAGCTGGCTTCTGCCAGGCATTCCCACTGAAGAGTTAGTTACTCTTCTTCCCTTTATAAATATTTTCTGGGGAAAATTTTTTTATTAATTCATTTTATTTATTTTTTTAAGATTTTTTAAAAAGATTTTATTTATTTATTTTTAGAGAAGGGAAGGGAGGGAAACATCAATGTGTGGTTGCCTCTCGTGTGCCCCCTTCTGGGGACCTGGCCCAGCAACCCAGGCATGTGCCCTGACTGGTAATCGAACCAGCGACCCTTTGGTTCACAGGACAGCACTCAGTCCACTGAGCCACACCATCCAGGGCATAATTCAGTTTATTTAAATTTTTTAAAAGTTCACTTGTTTCTCACATCCCCCACCTCCCCAGCCACCAATATATTGTCTGTATCTCTGAATTTGTCCTATGTATTCACTTACTTATTTTTAAATTCCACAAATAAGAGAGATCATATAGTATTTGTCACTGTCTGTCTAACTTCACTTTGCCTAATGCCCTTGAGGTCCACTCATGTTGTCAAAATGGCAAGATTTCATTCTATTTATGGTTGAATAATATTCTTTACATAAATACTCCAGCGATTTACCCATTCTTTCATCAATGGACTCTTACCGTAAGTCGTTTCCATGTCTTGGCTGTGGTAAACAATACTTCAATAAACATGGGACTACAGATATCTTTTTAAGTTAGTCTTTTTGTTTTCTTCGGATAAATGTCCAAAAGTGGAATTCTTAGATCACATGGTAGTTACTTACTTAATTTTTGGAAGAACCTTCACACTGTTTTCCATAGTGGCTGCACCAATTTCATTCCCACCAACAGTGCACAAGTGTTCCTTTTTCTCCGCATCCTCATCAGCAGTTGCTATTCGTAGTTTTTTTGATAATAGTCATTCTAACAGGTGTGGGATGCTATCTTATTGTGGTTTTGATTTGCATTTCCCTGATGTTAATGATGTTGAACATCATGTACCTGTTGGCAATTTGTATGTCTTCTTTGGAAAAATGTCTGTTCAGATCTTCTGCCCATTTTTTAACCAGATTGTTTGGGGATTTGCTATTTAGTTGTATGATTTCTTTATATATTTTTGGATATTAACCCCTTATCAGATATCCAATTTGCAAATATTTTCTCCCATTCAGTAGGTTGCCTTTTAATTGTTTTGTGTGGTTTCCTTAGCTGTGCAGAAGCTTTTTAGTTTGATGTAGTCCCACTTGTTTATTTTTGCTTTTATTTTTGGTTTCAGATCCTTTATATTTATGTGGAGTCAATTGTACCTTCTCTTCTTTCATTTTTAATTTTATTTACTTGAGCCCTCGTTTTTTTCTTGGTGAGTCTAGCTAAAGTTGTGTCAGTTTTGTGTATCTTTTCAAGAACCAACTCTTAGTTTCATTGATCTTTTCTATTTTTCTTTTTTAGTCTCTTTCATTTATTCCTGCTCTACCCTTTGTTATTTCCTTCCTTCTACTAACTTTAGGTTTCACTTGTTTTTTCCCTCTAGTTTCTAGAGGTGTAAAATCAGTGGTTTCTTTGAGATTTTTCCTGCTTCTTGACACAGACAGTTAGTGCATGATCTTCCCTTTTAGAAATATTTTGCTGCATCTCTTAAATTTTAGTATGTTCCATTTCAGTTTTTCTTTGTCTCAAGGTATATGTTCATTTTTCTTTTGATTTCTTCTTTGACCCATTGGTTTTTCAGTATCATGATGTTTCAGCTTCACATATCTGTGAATTTTCCAGTTTCCTCTGTGTAATTAATTTCTTGTTTCATACCATTTGGTCCAAAAAGATGCTTGATATGAATTCAGTCTTCTTAAATTGATGTGTTTTGTGGCCTAACATATAATCTGTCTTTGAAAACATTCCATGTACACTTGAGAAGAATGTGCATTCTGTTGCTTTTGGATAGAATGTGTTGTAAACATCTAAGCCCATCTTGTCTAATGCATCATTTATTTAAGGTCAATGTTTCACTCTTGGTTTTCTGTTTGGATGACCTGTCTATGAATGTAAGTTGGGTATTAAAGTCCCCTACAAGTATTGTATTACTGTCTATCTCTCCCTTTTAAGTCTGTTAATATTTGCCTTATATATTCAAGTTCTCCTATGTTGGGTGTATAATATTATTGGATTAATCCTTTTTTTAGATTTTACTTATTTATTTTCAGACAGAGAGAAAGGGAAGAAGAAAGAGAGGGAAAGAAACATCAATGTGTGGTTGCCTCTTGGGCCCTCCCTACTGGGGGTCTGCCCCACAACCCAGGCACTTGTCCTGACTGGGAATCGAACCGGCAACCCTTTGGTTTGCAGGCCAGCACTCAATCCACACCAGCCAGGGCTGGATTAACCCTTTTAATATTATGTAACTAACACCCTTCTTTGTCTCTTATTACAGTCTTGTTTCAAAGTCTAGTTTGTCTGATACAAAAAAAAAAAATTGTCCTTGGGAAGAAACTTTGAAACTATGTAAATATCCTGTTACTCATCTAACTTTCAATTTATAAACTGCAAATTTTACTATTCCTATTCATGGATATAGTGGGTAAAAGATTAAGTAATTGGTGTAAGAGCATAAGTTAAAAATTAGAGGAACTGCAACCCATTTCCTTCGGACAAGCCATCCCATATCTTTATTTTGATATGGTAGATTACACTCATCATCATGCTTTTATTTCATATTGCACATGGACTGACATCCAGGCTCCAGGCCCAGCCCTTCATCCTGGAGATACATTTGCAATTCTTCCTGAATCTTAATGGATCAGTCATCCCTTCCTTGCCATCACTGTAAGAAATGCTTTGTGAGGACATACTCGCCCAGGATGTCCAGCGTGCACCTTCCCACATGAATAAAAATGCAGTGTTTCCTCCCCAGGGAATTCTTCTCTTTCCCTCCATCAGCTCCCTGAATCTGAGTTATGTTGCACATTTTACTCCATGTACTCTGGAGGCATTTTTACTGTGACTCTGATTTAGACACAGTAAAAAGAGTTTGAAAGGTCAAAAACAGCAGAGTTCCTTTTTTTCTACCCAAAGCATGCATTCTTTGCATTTTCCTGAAATGTCTTCTTCCTCCTCTATCTCTTCTCCTTCTCCTTTCATATTATCTATTGAGAATTTCCCACAAGCTCAATCCTTTATGTGTAGTGTCTCATTTAACCCTCACGCCAGTCCTACATAGTCTTGCTCTTTCCATTTTAAAAACCAGGAACCAAGTTTAGTGAGTTCAATAAGTTTCCCAATCTTGAGCTCTGGCTGAGGGATAACCAAGTCGCTGTCCCTGCCAGCTGTGACCACTAAGACACTGATCATCGGTTTCCACCCTCCCTTCACCTTACATCTCCCAACCTCCACCATCAAATTCCAACTCCTCAGTGTAAGGCCCAGGACAATGCAGGAATCCCCTAGAGTATCTGTATGTTGTTCTCTTCCCTTCCCCTACTAACAGTGGACCCCAGCTCTCCAATGGTTATTAAATGAAGCCGCAATTCATTTACCTGGGGATTCAAGACTGCAGCTGTCTTCAATCCACCCCATCTTCTCTATTTTCTAAACTTCCTTATCTCCTTGTCACAGCCGAATCGCTTTTCAAAACTTTTCCCCCAGACATTTCTCTCTCTGTCCACACATGCACCCACACACACATAAACACACGTCTGCACTCACACAAATGTATAAATGCACCTACAGCGCACACTATCCCTGCAGAGCCGCATGTGCATAAACACTCAAAAACATCCTTACACACACACTCCCTGAAGCACAAACACACATCCTACACACAGAAGTGTCTTTACACATACACCCTGCACACACACACATCTGTGTACATACAACCCGGTACAAACATATGCCCCTACACAGGTACAAATTCCACTCCTATGCACACACCCATAAATAATCCACGTCCACACATATACCTGCATGCACACATACCCTACACACACATGCACAACCCAGATCTGAACATGGATGAAAAGTGGAAGAATCTAGGGCTCCATTTTATCATTTAATAATCCCAAAGATGGTGCTGAGGGAAATTTTCTTTTTTTGTTAAATATGTACTTTTAAATAATGTGCTTTGGCAATAAATGTATACTGAGAAGAGAAAGATCATGAGGTAATGTAGTCAAGACATTTTATGCAGAGGAGACATTTTAGGCAACAGAAATAAGATAGTGCAAATAATTGCAATTTAAGGAAGAACACATCTTTGTGTCTTCATTTTGTGTCTTTGTTTTACTTCTTAAAGCATTATGGAGTTGAAAGCATGAAATTTTCTTCATCACAATGACAAAGTTCCCACCTTTTTTTATGTGAAGATGCTATTCTTTTCATTATTATTATTCAATTACCCATAATTTTTTGCAACATGTCAATTTTGTATGGCTCACAGGCTAAAGAGGTTTTTTTAGTTGAGCAAGTATATCCTAGCTTTGCAAAAACAATGACAAAACATAGAGATTCCATCAAGAGATATCTGCCTCATACCGTTTATTATCAACCGCTTATGAAGGGAGAACAAGTAGAGTCTTGAGAGTTCAGATATCGGGCTTGACTTGCTGCTGCTCATACAATCCAGGTTACCGTCATGTACATCATCTGCACTAAATTTCTTCCACTTCAAAAAGAATTATGAGAGGATACCTTTATATCAGGACAAATATAACTCATTATCCTCAAATCTATGTGCTTAATATTTATGAGGAGAAAAGTACCGTGTATAATAAAACCATTTCCGATGTGTCAGGCTTTATACTGAGTCATGGGTCTGCCTCACCAGATAATGTAACAGGACATCCTGTAGTCGCTGTGCAGTACTTCCAATGCTTCTAATTTTTTTGTTGTTGCTGGGCGGGGGGGCGTTCTGCATGAGATGCAAAGGCAATCATATTTTAACCAAATGTTAAAACATACTATAATTAGAGTTGTATTGTGTATAAAAAGAGATGGCTGGAGAAGTACTGTATCTAATAACATCCCTGAAAAATAGGTTTCTATTTTAGAGTGCATGTCCCCCTTCTATTGATTGTTATTCATTTGTATTCCCCTCTCCCCTCGTGCTCACTTTTACCAGGTGCTTGGTTTGGGCTATTCTCTTTGCTTTTCCTGGGGTATAAGGAACCTTGCTGAAAGGCTAAAGGATAAACAATTTTGCTTTGGTGACGTGTTGTTGCATGCCAGTTTCCCACATCTACTTCGAAATGATTTTATATTCATTCCCAGTAGAATGGTGGAAGAATCATCAGATCAAGGAAAGAGCAGCATACTGGGCTACCAGTGAAATAGTTGGGGATTCACAAAATTATAACAAAATTTAGTGAACATATCTAAAAAGGATGAGCAATCAAATTAATTTTATTTTGGAGGTTTTACTTAAAGAATTTAATTCACGGGTGCTTTAACTAATAATGATGACAATGACCCTTAGTAAACATTAACAAATCAAGTTATATCTGGCTTTCACAAATGTCCTCAAATTTCTTAAGCATTGTATTTCTTACCAGGAAGTTATACTCCAACTCAAGTCAAAACAGAACTGAAGTTATAACTTGAAGATAAGCATGTAATTGATTGAATTGATCAAATGTTTAATTGTAAATGTTACTATATTTACACAAAGTTAATGCATGATTTAGAAAATTATTCTTTCCTGCCACTTACTGGCTGAGTGATATCGGGCAAGTTACTTTAGCCTCTCCTAGCCTTACTTTCTTCATCTGCAGCTTGTGGACTAACAATACCAGCAGCAAATCATTGTTGAGAGAAGCAAACAAAACAGCCTACAAGTGTCCTGCTTAGCACATAATAAACATGGAGCAAATGTTGGGAAGGGGGGAGTGGAATGCACACAAGTTCTGGAGTCAGAAAACCTGTGTTCCATCCTGGAACCAACAATGTAGTAGTTTCATATCAGACGAGGACTTTCTCTTGTCTGCCCCTCAATTTCCTCATAGGGAGGTGACACAAGTAAGCATATGAAACTCCCTGTACTCTTTCCTGCTCTTGCCTGGCTCTCTGAATCTTCAGCTATGATCTTAAAGTGAAAAATAGCAGCAAAACTTGGTGGATTTTCATTGGAGAAAGAAAATAGTACATCTACCAAATACAGATAACTACCTATGTATGAAGAATAGATAAGAAATCTTACAGATGTCTGTAAGAAGGATGGCGGTATTTCCCAAGATAGATCATAGTTTTCTATATACATGTAGCATGTGTTAAACATAGGTGATGTCTAAGAAGTTTTGTGTGGCAAATGCCGTACATCCTGTGTACAAAGGGTCAGTAACAGTTACAGTTTTCATTTCCATTTTATCATCAACCCCATAGCTAGTTTATTAACCAACTCAATGTCATTCAAATTAGCTAGGAAACTGTCTTTGGATTAGTGCATGCAAAATGTAAAAAATTCATGGAAAACCTGGAAACAAAATCCAGGTTTCAGAAAGCTCACCCCACGTTTGAATTTCTCTACATCTTGAGACCTCCACCATGACTATCTTGGACTTCAAACCTGGGCTGAGCAAATCCAGCCTAAATCCTGTAGCTGCTTCCAACAGAGGCTTGGGGTCTAGGGGGATTCTTTATTCCTGTTTCCAGATTTACTTACACAAATGCCATAACACAGGCCACACATACACATATATACAAGTACTGCCTCTTCAACTTCATTTAAGAGATTATCCTAAAATTGGATTTTTTTCTTCTTTAATTTGTCTTCAGCCTAACTATGTGGTTACTGCAGCTTCATTAATTCTCAATCATTCCTGAGCCCCTTTATTCAGGGCACCTTTCTCTTAGGGTTAAACGAGTAACTGCCAAAGGAACAAGTACAAATTGACAAATGCTCTCTTGTGACTATTTGCGCTCTATGGGGAAGGTTCCTTGTTCAGCCGTGTACTTTAGCAGTATTCTAAACTTCAGGTCCAGATCACAAAACATTCACATGCAAAGGAGCTTAAGAAGGTTTAATGTTGGGTTTAGTCACTGCAAGGTTTTCTTTCTTTCCATTTAACAGAAGCATCTAGTTGGGCTGGTTTATAAAAGTTTGTAATAGTCGGTGACCATTTAAGCTCCTTAATACTAAGAATCTTATCAATTTTTTTGTATGCAGATACTCCTCAAATGATTGTCCTTATTGAAGTGAAAAGCTACTTCTGATTGGCCTAGGCAAAACTGTTGCTGTATGCTGCTCAGCTCATTGTTCCAGGTCACGGGAAATTATTTTCTTAGATAAAATGCACTAACCTGGTAACAAGAGTCCTCAGAGTGAGTATTACTGTCAGAAGCATAGAATCTGAAACCTGGAAGTTACTATAGATGCCACGCAGACCAACCTCTAAACTTAAAAGTGAGGCAACCAAGGTTTCAGAGCTAATAAGTGGTGGGCTGAACTGAGATCTTATCATTCCTTTGTAATATTCTTTCCATCAAAGAAAAGTTATTTTTATTGCCAGCTAACATCCTAGAGAACTTAGTCTTCATTTGCACATAAAAGCATAAAGTTATTTTATTTATAAAATTAATTTTTAATGCACTGAAAAATGAATTCACCTAACAAACATTCATCGAGCATTTTCATGTGCCTGGCACTGCACTGGGTGCAGGAATATGAAGGTGAGTAAGACAGTGTCCTCGACTTGAGGAAGCTCAGGGTCCTCCTACACCTGCCAGTGGAACACTGACTTGAGATACGGCCAAATATCATTTACACTTGAGGCAGAGGGTGGACAGGTGAGGTGACTCATCATTAAACAATGGCACGGAGGCCAATGGGAGGCACCCTGGTTCTGCCTCAGAAGATCTGAGTTGAACCCCAGCTCCCCACTCACTTGTCATGTGACTTTGAGCAAATCTCTTAATTTCTCTTTGTCGCACTTTTCTCATTTGTAGTATGAAGGTCAAAGTATCTAGGTCAGTGTGGTTTTCAGGGCTAAGTGTCATAATATATGTAATATACTTTGAAAAATGCCTAACACTCAATAAATGTTAGTTTTCCATTGTTGAAACACTGGGTGGGACCTTCACATCTACCCTTCTCACCTCTTACAGCATAAGATTGAATGAAATAATGCATTCTATATTTTTTAAAAATATATTTATTTTACCACAATATTATCATTTCCCTCCTGTGTCTTTCCAGCCAAAGCATTCCAAACATCTAAAATCCATCTGTGTGGCCCCAACCACCCTGCAAAAAACACAAAGACCAGAGAAAGTAAGAGGTAGGATATAATTACAATGTAAGAGTATATTTGTTGTTGTTAGGACTGCTGTAATAAACTACCACAAGTTGGTGGCCTAAACAACAGAATTTTTTTTCAGTTTTGAAGGCCAGAAGTGCAAGATCAAAGTGTGGGTAAAGCTCCTTCCTTCTGAGGCTGTGAGGAAGAATGCGTTCCTGACTCTCTCCTAGCTTCTGGCTGTGTCCTAGCCATCTTTGGCATTCCTTGGATCGTAGATGCATCACTCTGATCTCTGACTTCATCTTTATATGGCATCCTCCCTGTGTGCAAGTAAATCTATTTATGTCCAAATTTCCTTTAAAAAAAAAAGGACAGAGTCATATTGAATTGGGGTTGACCCTGAATGACCTCTTAACTGGATCATCCACAAAGATCCTGCTTCCAGATAGGGTCTCATTCACAGATACTGGAAATTGGCACTTCTGTATATTTTGGGAAGACACAATTCAACCCATAACAATGACTAATAGTAGATTTTCCCCAAGGAACAAAGCAAAACGTTGCCTCTCTAGATTTCAGTACTGTAGTCTCATGTGTCATTCTAACTCTTCATTTGGCAGGCTCAGTACCTGCTGCTTATATGCACTGTTTAGTGCTTAGAGTAACAAAAAAAACAAAAGAAGCAGGCCTAGATTTCCTTCAGGAGTTCACCATCCAATGTAGGAGCTCTACTCTATGTAGATAAACAACAATATTAGAATATAGGCATAAAATGACAATCATTAATAAGAACGAGAGGCAACTTTCCATAGGATTTCAAGGGAGTGAGAGATGTAATGTATCCAAAGAAGGCTTTTTTGATGAGGTGCCATTTGAACTGGTCTTTGAAGGGGGGGTAAAAATTGGCCACATGAAGATGCAGGGAAAGGGGGCACGGGAAAACAAAGGCATAAAGTTACCTGTCCGTGTGGCCAAAGACACATAAAAATATCCTTCATATCCTGTATACTCAAAGTATTAGTTAGGCTTCTGTTTCTCCTTCCACCTCTTTCCCTACTTCACACCATCACTACTTTATTGCATAGATTAGGAAAACTGGGTCACTTTACTGCCTTTCCAGAACTTGTGTGAGCTGAATGTGACTCACCTTACAGATAAGCAAACAGAATCAAATTGAGTGTGGTTTACCTTCTAATCTCAGAAGAGCCTGTTCTGATATCCTTGGGTCATGTAAAGGAGCAATTCAGGTTCAAAATCACATTAGTTCAGTCAAAACTCTCCCACTGGGCAGTAAGGCAAATAAACGTACATTTTAAATTCCAACTTTATTAACATGAATTTTTCCTCTTACAGTTGCGAATCCTACCTCCAGTCAGATCTGAGGAATCCCTTAAATAAGAACCAAATTTTAAATTGCATAGGACAGTTGTATTTTTAGGCTAGAGCGTAACAATGACTTATCAAAATAAACAGGACTTCCAAGGGACATACACACATAAACTATTCAGATCAACAGAAAGACCCACCCAGAGTCAGAGAAGATCATGACCCCACCCTGGAATGAACTCTACCTTTAGAGGGTGGTTGAGACTTTACTAGTGAGCTGTAAGAACACTCTGCATTTTCTGGACTTTTCTGGAGGTGGAGGTAAGAATGGAAAATGACTACAGGGAAGCTGTGGAGGTCTCCCCTAACAATTTGGCTGGGCACAAGATATCACTAGCTTGTTGTGTTGACATGCTCTGTGAAGACAGCCGATAGGGTTCCTATTAAAGCACAGCAACACCTCTTCACACACCATCTATAGATTCCTAGGAGACACTTCTCATCTTACAGCAATGGCGGTCATGTATGTGCAAGACATGGTAATAACCGAAGCACGTTATCAGACTGACACCACGGAGAACTGGAGCAATTCAGCTGAGGCCTCCTGCCAAGGCAAACACAGAAATAGCATTTGAGATTAAACTTATTCAAAGGCAGTACAGACTGAGGAACAACATCCAAGATGGCCATCAAACTAAATTTGTACATATGTACATACATACATACATACATACATAAAATGATACAATATTGGTCAATGCAGATAAAGACTGTTACCAGAATATAAAAACCATTATCAACTTTACATAAACATCCTCATCTGGCTATGTCTTCAGCCCCCAGCTGTTACAAAAGTGCTTTTTTGGAATTAGATTCAGCTCCCCCTCTTGCTTCTGACCCACAGAAGGACTCAGTGAATGGAAACATGGGCTGGCTGAGAGAGGAGAGATGGCATCAGCAAGACCAGCGCATCATGAAAGGTTACGATGGGCAACCCTGTCAACGTAGACGGACGTAAAGCTCTGGAAAGGAGGCTGGGTCTGTTTACACGCTGTGCAATAAGCAGTGTAGACATGCAATCTGCATCGCTTTCATGCACACGATTTTAAATATTTTGCTGTTATGTCTGCCACAGTGGCCATGGCGGCAGCACAGGTCAGGAGCCGCAGACGCCTGGCAGCACCGTGTAGCACCCAGAGTCTCCATTATCACCACTGGTCCCACATGCACCTCTCAGCACACTCAGCACCTGGGCCCTTGAGTTAGAACACACACACACACACACACACACACACTTCAGTCCCTTCCTGGGCTACCTGGAGCCTCTGAGACTGGATTCAACACAAAGTCCCCAAGCAAATTTGACCACAGATACTTTTCCCATGTAACAGCCATTAATATTTGATACACGTCCTGAGAAATTATGCTTTGTGATAATTGTGCATATACAATATTTTATGAAAATTAGTAACATTTTTCAGTAGCCCAAAAGGGTTTCTATGGGTTTCCTTTTTGTTTATTAACTCCCTGGTACCTATAATCATTTGTGCTAAAATCACCCCTTTTTGCTGGCAATACAGATTTGATTTTTGTTAACTGTTACCACTTTACCTACATATGCATATGTACGTGCAGCTTTCTTAACCATGGAGGTCCTGGGTGGTGGGTCTGGGCAGTTTGCCGTTGTTAAGATGGCTGGTTTCCAGGCTGGGGGATGACAGAGCCCATGTTAGAGTAGCAGTGGACTGCTGGTGTGTGCAGTAGAGAGAGATGGAGGGAGAATGGATGGAGTGAAGACAGCCCTGTCTCTAAGAAGGGTAAGAACCTCTGTTGAGATCAGACTCTGAGCCCTGAGCTGCAGGAAGCAGGTGAGCCTGGCTGGAGGCCACCCCCCACAGCTCTGGAACCAGAATCCAGTCCACTAGGCCAGCCCTCCTCCCAGACCCTTAGGTTCCCATGGTATCTAATTGCCCCACGCGGCCTTCGCTTTCTGCAAGGTGACAAGGAGAGCTTAAAAGAAAAAGGAGTAGAAAACAAAACAGACCCTGGAAAACCCGCAGCTGAGCGTTCACTGGCCCACACTCATCTGGATCCCCAGCCCTGCTCACTTGAGCAGGAAGCCGGCCCAGTTACGGAGAGTGGTGGATGTCCTCTGCTCACCCTTGGAAGTGATTAGGGCAGCTGTGTCTTCCAGAGGGAATGACGTTATACAGGCTGCTGTCAAGATCAATGCCTTGCAGGAGGCACCCCTGGACTGCGGAGCTGCAGGCCAAGTTTGTGCAGGGCGGAGTGTGGGGTGTGATATACGTTTCTTTTGCAAAACTGCCTGTAGAGTGCACTGACTTATGCCCCCCAAAGGTCACCTCCCTTCACGATGTCAGGCACCAAATGACCACTTGCTTCTCTGCCTCCATCCAAACATTCCTGCCAAAAATGCATAGCCTGAATCTAATTATGAGAGAATATCCCATAAACCTCAACTGAAGGAATCCTACAAAATAACTGGTCCGTATTTAAAAAAAAAAAAGTCAATACTATGAAGAACAAAAAAAGCTGAGTAACTGTTCTAAAAGAAGGGGAGAATAAAGAGACATTAAAATAAATGCAAAGCATGACCAACTTTCTTTTGCTATAAAGTATATACTCGGGACAATTGCCAATACTTGAATTTCATCTGTAGATTGTGTTATATCAATGTCAGTTTCCTGATAAAACAATGTCTCTGTTTTTAGGATGATACACTGAAGTATTTAAGGATAAAGGGGCATCATGTCTGCAGCTTGCTCTCAAACAACTCTACAGATAAATAGAACAGAAATGTGGTTAAATGCTAACAGTTGGAGAATCCGGTTGAAGGATATCTGGTAAATCTTTGTGCTATTTTTGGAACTTTCCTTTAAGTCTGAAATTATGTAAAAATGAAAAGCTAAATACTCGAGGTCCTAGATAAGATCAGCTAGAAAACAGATTGAACACCTGTAGAGTTAGAACTGGGGACAGGGCACATACTAGGGTCCTTGAGACCAGCTACATTTAAGGGGTCAGGCAACCTCACTGATGGTCAGAAGGTGGGGGAGGAGGGGGATTTGGCTTCAGAGCCGTCTTCCTCAGAGGAAAAACAGAAATGAAGTCACAAACAATTCTCCCTCTTAATTTCTGGGCACGCTTCAGTAGACCCCAGAAACTCCCGATCTGACTATATGAGACCATGTTTAAATGCGTAGTTTACCATTTTAGTCCAGTTACCATGTAGCACAATCTTGTGTATCACTGAGTGACAATTGATGTTGCTGTAAATTTAATAAGATTCTAATCCTAATTACGTCATGGTATTATTAGTTTATCATTTGTCTGTTTCAACAATTTCTTGTTCAGGTAGCTTGACTGTTCCATTATAATTTAAAAGAACTGAGAAGGACTCAGCCTAGTTTTAGCTCTGTTTGCTCTCAGGCACACTCTGCTTTTTCTGGGCTAGTCGGGCTGACAAGCCCCAACTTTGTAGAAAGCATTATAAACTAAGGACTTTGGACTATAAACTGAAGCTTGGACTTTGATGTCAGTCAGACACACAGAAGGGGTTCTAATCCAGTGCTTGCCACTTCGGCAAGGTGAATTTGAGTGAGTCACCTACCACTTTGGAGGCCTTCTTAGTATCTATGCAGTGTACAAAATACAACCTGGTTGGCGTGAGGATTGACTGGAGGTTTTGGCATAGCACGTCCTGCCCAGTTGCTGGGTGGTAGTTGTGACGGAAAGAGGAATCAACCTCTTCCCAGAGAAACTCTGGAGAAACCAGCTCTGGCTTCCCTCTGTGAAACGGTGCTCCATCTCTCCAGCAAAGCAAAACCCTCTCCTCTCTGCAATGCTTACATACTTTTCCAAAAGCCGGTGGTTTTTGTATCAATTTGTGCTACTACAAAAAGGCAATTGAATTAATAACGACTTAAAAGTATGAGTGAAAATGCGTTTAGGTAAACCAAGTCGACTGTTTGGAAACTACCACAGGTAAATCGTAGAAGCAAATAATTCTGCTGAATTAGATGTGGGTGAGGCATCTGCAGAAGGTAAGAGACTGTGGGTGAGACAGCGTTCCAGGCCCTGCTCTGCTTCCACCAGGGCATAATGAGAATCCAGAGGTGAGGTTTCATAGGTCTCATTTAGGTAAGGAAGACGACACAGAATGCCTAGCAGGGGACGCGTGGTCAGAGGAAACACCCTGGCACCATACAAGAAATCGGCAGTGAGTGAACATACTTTAGGTGAAGCTCCAGTAAAATGTATAAGGCACATTTACATCATGTTTATGATTTCCCCACTTTGAACAACTTTTTCGAATCATCAGTCCCAAATGTCCCAAATGTGTCAGGTGAGAGGTTTCCTAGTATATTTTATAGGAAGATGGTGGTAGGTAGACACGCATTTGTTTGGCAGACATAACCCATATTCTCCTAGGATGTCTGTTGTTGGTGGTTTTTTAAAGATTTTATTTATTTATTTTTATAGAGAGGAACATCAATGTGTGGTTGCCTCTCATGCACCCCCAACTGGGGATCTGGCTTGCAACCCAGGCATGTGACCTCGCTGGGAATGGAACCCAGTGACCTCTTGGTTTGCAGGCTGGCACTCAATCCACAGAGCCACACCAGCCAGGGCATTGTCTGGGGCTCTTTAACAGTGGTTCCCAATCTTGGCTGCTCATTGAAACGACCTGGGGAGCTTTAAAGCTTCTGATGATCAGGTTTCCCCTTATCCCCCACCCACCCCCAACTTGGATTTGATTATCTGGATAGGGCCTGGGCAGGGGAGTCTCACATGCCAACAGGGTTGAGTGTCACTGCTCTGTATTATTTGCTACTTAGGTCTCAGAAATCAGGTCTGTAATTATATTTGTAAGAGTCAGATAGAGAATCTCAGTCTCTACTCTTCCCCTTCCAGCAAGGCCAACTAGAGGCTTGTGCAGACGATCTGTAAGAGACCCTGAGTTGGGCTGAGGTGTCTGAACCCCTGGAGGGAAGCTCCCCGAAGAACAGAAGGGGCACAAGGGACAGCCCACACTGTAGCAGTGGGGTGGGTTGAAGATCAGATGGCAAGGTGGGTGGCGAAAGTGGGCACTGAGAGTGACCAGTCTCATCTGCGAGGGCCGTGGTCAGACATGTGATGATGAACGTCTGCAGTGAAGGAGAATTTCCTTGAGGTCAGGCATTTCATTTTCCTACCAATGGTCGATGGTATGTTCTTATGCATAGTCGATTCTCATTATGTGCAGTACTTACAGTTTATAAAGTTGCCACAAACAACGTATTAGCTAATACTGAACCATTGTTCTGAGGAGGAACGTAGGGTTAGATTGCTGAGAGCCTCTGGTCACTGTACTTTCATCAATTGATTTATAGATAACCTTGTTTTATGTGTGAAGATGTTTAAATACACCTTATTTAATGTATATCGTTGCCTCACTAACACTGAACTCACAGCCAAGAGCAGTGTAACTCATGCACGAACCAAGCTCCTCTAACGCACTCATTTCCTCCATATGACACATCACAGCCTTCTCGTGCTGGGGACGACACTTCGGCACTACACTTGGTGGCAGCGAAACAGTGGAATCACCAACATAAAGTACAAAAATGCAAAATCATGGCACTAAACTGATCGCACAAAGGCCAGGTGTTTAGTGCTTATATTGCAGAGGAGCTAAAACAAAAAGGCAGAGAATTGCTTTTTTGACCTTAGCTGGGAATGTGAGCGTGAAGAAACTAAAATTTTTATTGCTGTGCTCACATCCACGACTGACTGTAAAAGTGCCGTAAGTATTGATTTGGGGGTTACAAACCCATTTCAGTGAGTAAGTGGGTCTGCAAATACGGAATCTGAAGAAAACGTGCATGGACTATACAATAGTTGATGCCATGTCCACTCCTTGCTCCTGTCATCTTCGGTCCCATCCCTCACCTTCTGCAAAACCAGCTTACCCTGGGGAGGAGTCTTAGTTGATTTGCAGCCTGCCTCTAATCATTCCATTCTGTGCTCAATTCTCAGTAGAAAGTACTGCTGAGACAACTCAATCCATCAATCAATGAACCAATCCATCAATACTAATGAGGTATTTTAAAACACCTAACAGAATTTTTGAGAGGTACAATGAGAAAGAGCAATGCCTTCTAAAAACGGATTTACTATCTACCAGGAGTTGAAAGTTAACATGTGAAACAAAGGAAGACAATGCTAAAACTGACCTAAGTGTAGTTTAAAATTAATGTTGCCCACTGTACGTGCTCTGGAGGAATCAAGTGATGAGCTAGGTCACTTGTGAGCAAGGAGTTAGAAGTGATGGAGCTGGGTGCAAGCCCAGTTCTGCCTGTTGATACTTTTGTTTCCTACTCCAATAGACATTTCACCAAAAAATAAAACACAGGATATTCCAGGTAGATTAATCAACACCAAACATTTTGCATCCCATTCTTTACTGCCACACGTCTTTGGCGAGGATCTCAGGGAGTCATTGGTAATAGCAGATATTTTAATTCATGGCCAATATATTTGAGAGGTCATCATGAAGAAAAGTTCAGGAAATGGGCCCTCAGGTTGTGAATTACTTCATATGTCTGTCCATATGACAGATTTCACTCATACATTCAACACCTTCTAACAGGTAACCCAACCCCTCCTCCTCAGCAGGCAACTGACTACTACATCTAGTGAACATCATAGGTCTGACCCACCCTGCTTCCCCTCGCCCCCCATTTAAGGCAGGAGTTTGCAAACCTCTCTACCCTCTTACCAGTAACAAATGGCTGATGTATGGATTGTGTCACAAGGTGGCTGACCTGGCTGCTGAACTGTGGCTGTAGCCTTCTTAGGTGGGGCCAGCCTCGGCCAGCCTCTTAGGGGCATTCTTTTTTTTTTTTAATAGTATATATTGTTTAATTAAGATTTTATTTATTTATATTTAGAGAGGAGGCAAAGGGAGGGAGAAAGAGGGAGTGAAACATCAATGTATGGTTGCCTCTAGCACACCCCACACTGGGAATAGGGCCTGCAACCCAGCCATGTGCCCTGACTGGGAATCAAACCGGCGATGCTTTGGTTCACAGGCTTGCACTCAATCCACTGAGCTACACCAGCCAGGGCCAGGACATTCTTAATAAAAGGTAATCAATCCGTCTGAGGTAATCAAGTCCTTAGCCCTGAGTCTGGTACCCAAGAGTCCCCATGTAAGTGTTTGCTATTATTAACACAAAGACTACGTTTTTCCGCACAGTGTTGTTTGTTTCCTTGTAAGTTCTACAGTGCACTGCAATCAATGCTGGGATCCCCATGAGCGGAATCTGCCTTACAAGTGGACATCCACGGTGAGTGGGACTAATATTGCATCTTGGATTTGTAAGTGGCACTTACTGATTTGGAACATGACGTTGAAGAGGCAGTCATTCTTTGGCACACCTCCATGTGTCAAACACAGTGTTTACGTGTGGGATACAAAGATGGTAGAAATGAAAGAATGACAGCGACTGTTACTGTGCGTTAGGCACAGCGCGAGCCCTTTACATAAGGCATTTCATCCTCTCCAGTAACCTTGCGCGGTAGGCATCTTTATCTCCATTTTCCTGGGAGGAAATCTTAGTTTTGAGGAACTAATTGCCAGGCCATTTAATTCCACAGCCTCTTTTCCCCCATCAATACCCCGCATATCCCCGTGTACACTCTTTAGGATCTTACTCTGTATTAAGAACTCAATTAGACTCAATTAGAGAGGGCACATCTCACCCTCTCTCTACAGAACTCTAAATGTTGGGGGAACAGAGTGCACCCCCTTTGCTTCCAGGGGCATCCACTTCCTAACACCTTGGGGAGTAATTTGGAAAAGAAGGAAAGGAGACTGGAGAGGTTTCGCTGATGACAAGGACTTCAGAGGGTCTCCTTGGAAGACGCTTCTGTCGTCTCTACAGAATGTTGGGCCCGAGGCGGATCCACCCTCCCAAGCTGCACACTAAGACACCAGGTTTCTTTGCCTTCAAAGCTCTGCGAGACAGTCAAGCCAAAGATCCAAACCTTGGGCAGGGGCCAAACGGTCACTTCCCCGCCCCCCGGGCGCAGTATGCAAATCCGAGCACCAGGAAGTAGCTGGGACCTCTCGGCCAAGCCCAGCGACAGCCAGTTCCTCTCCAGCCGCGCTGGGCCGCCCACCGCTCGCTCCCGGCCGTGGCTCCTCCGGGCGGACGCGCTGCAGCCTCCAGCCCGCGCGGCCAGCGGGGCGGCCGTGCCACCCCGGGCCCCGAACCTGCAGCCCCTCGCCGTGCGTCCTCGGTTCCCGGCCCGCAGCACCTCTCCACGCGGGCCCCGCTGGGCCGCCCCGTCGTGTCCCCCGCTCTGAACTCAAGTCACAGTGGAGCGCCGCCGCCACCGCCACCGCCGATCCGCAACTTTCACCGGGAGCTGGTGCGTCCAAGGCGTGAGCCCAGGGGGTGGGCGGGGGCGCCAGGTGGACCTGCTGGGGGCCGCAGCTGTGCCATTGGCGGGAGTCGGCCCCTAGACGGGAGGTCTGCCCTGGACCGGGCGCCGAGGGCCGGCTCGGACCGCGGGAGCGAGGGACGCGGGCTGCTTCCTGGCGCCCAGCCCGCCGGTGAGAGCACCCAGATGCCTCTAGCCCTTGGGGGGACCGGGCTCGGTGGGGGGGGGGGGTGCTGCGGTGAGGAGGCAGGGGCGGGCACCTCCGCAGGTGTCTTCTCTCGGGAGCCGCGCAGGGGCGTGGTGGGAGGGGCGGGGGCGGGGGCTCTGCCGGGCCCTCCGGCGCGTCTGTCCGGAGGGCCGGATGCAGTCCCGGCTCGGGTCGCTAAGGGAGCTCTGGGGGGAAGCCCTTCTCCTAGCGCAGCAGGCGCGCGGCGGGGATCCTGGCCGGCACCCGGGCGGGGACTCCTCGGGTTGCACCGTCTGGGCTCCCCGCTGGGCCCTGGGTCCCCCAGGAGTGGGGCTCGGCTCAGGCCCTCTCGTAGGCCAGCGGACAGCTGTTCCGTTGGGGAGCCCCCGCAGGAACGTGACGTCGAGGGGCTGCGGCGGAGGCTGTCGCGCACCCTCCTGCAGAGCCGGGCGCCTCTTGGCCCGCAGAGCAACAGTCCGGTGCCTCCGCCTCCGAGAGGAAGCGAGAGTTATTTTAAGAATTCAGGGGTTGTCTTTCCTTCGCCTTGGGGGAAGGGTGTAAGCTTCAGTTACCACTTTCCTGCGTTATCTTGACCGACTGTGTCGGCTTTTGGGTGTTGTGCTTTTGTAATGTGCCTTCTAACAGCGATGTGGTCCCGCAGTCCTACGATCCTGTCTCCAAGTGTGTGTGTTGTCTTGCCCCCAACCCCACCCAACTTCTTTACCGTCTCGGAAACCCGGCTGAATGTGAACTTGGGCCTATGCCTGAAATTCCCTGTTTGGGTGTCCTCATCTTTGGGAGAACATGCCCACCCCCTGAGCCATTTATTGCACGTAAAGCCCCAAACACATCCTAGGCATTTACTTCATGAATGGCGCTTATTTACTGCAAATTATGACCGTATAAAATAAGTCTCCCTGTCTCTTTGCAGTTTGATGATTTCGAATCTGTCCGTTTGAACCACCTGGCCTTACTAGAGAATCTGTTTAATATACCAGAGGTTTGCTGTAGCAAAGCAGGACCCAAGAGTCTGGCCCACCCTACGAGCCAGCCGATAAGGATGTTTGACTTACTTTTCCTTTTTTAAAATTAATTTATCCTCTTCACAGTAATTGAACAGTGCTAATTAAATTTTAAAGAGAACCAGAAATGGTTACAAATGAGATACAGTAGAGAAGGTAGAGTTTTTTCCTGACTGGAAAATAGTTATTATATTTTGGTGAATTAAAGGTCTTAAATTTTCCATCAAAAGTTGCTTGGCGATTTATAAATTTCTATGTAGTGACAATATAAAAAGTGTTTTTACAAAGTACAAGAGCTATGAAGGACATGATTTAGTAAATGTAAGGTACTTACGAATATCAATAATTTTAAAGTGCACTCTTTGATATTATATCTTAATTTTAAAATCTTGTTATAGACCATTCACTGTCAGATACTGCATATTTTGTTTTTGGTATTTTTGTCTCTTGCCCTTAATTTGTTGGCTGCCCCCAGCCAGCTGGCCAGGTGGTCCAGGGTGTTCTGTCTGTACTGGAAACACCGCAGGCAGTGCGGAACAGTGTGGGCGCTGACAGTACAGGCACCCCCTATGCACCCAAAGCCCTTGGTGAGTAAGGTAAGCTGCCTGGGAGAGGGTGGGATTCAGGTAGTCCCCGGTTTTCATTTGGGGATAAGGAAGTCTTGTAGAAATGTAATTTGATCCCAAGAAGCTTTTGGTGGCTGGGCCTCTTTGGACAAAGTGGGGCAACCCTCTTCCTGAGAAAACAGCAGTCAGGGAACCTGAGTTTGTGTCTCTGCCACCATTTACCAGAGCTGTGATTTGGGATAAGTTACTTGAGCCATTAATTCAGCCAGCATTTCCTTTATGACAGTAACCAGAGTTATATTATGGCTCGCCCCCATGTGTATAGTCCTACCAACTACAAGAAAGTTCCGTGACAACAGCTTTATCTGTCTTGTCTGGAACACTAGCGCAGGAACCTCTCACACAGTTGGATTATCTGGAAGAAGGAATGGAAGAACGGCCCTGTGCAAGGCGGAAGGAATAGAGCTGGGGTTCCTAAGGCATTTGAAGCCTACTGGCCCTCTGTCCTGGTTTCTAAAATGGGGACTTGCGGGACTTTTTGGACTGTCAGGTTATACCAGTGCTAGTCCTCTTAAGTGGGAAGCTCTACTCAGCACTGGTGATTCTGCTGTGTCACTGGAGAGGGGGCTTGATTTGCAGAGTAAGGTGTAGCCTGCAACCGTTGTTTGCTCAACTCAAAAACACCCACTTTATCTTACAGAGGCATGGTGTTGCAACGGTATGTGGAGAATTTGTGATATCAGTCGCCCCTTGACCCCCATGGCACTCTTTTAGCAGAAAAGTAGCCCAGCAGTTTTGCAAATTAGTGATTTTCAAAGCGTTTTAGTTCCATTATATTTGTATTCAGAAGTAAATCACCAAAACATCTGACATGTCAGTTGGTTCAAATGAATACATGGAGTTACCATTTCATAATATTACCCCAAAATAAAAACACTAATTTTAAATCTGTATAAAGAAGAAAACAATGTATACACATCGAGAGCATGGCACATCATTACAGCTCACGCACACTGCTGAGATCCTCGGACAGGGGTGGTATTAGTGTTGAAAGGTCACCACAAGCGTTATTAGGAGCATTGATCAATGGCAGGTCAAACCTCTCTTGGGCACTTCTTGGCAATGATAGTGCCAGCGCCTTTTGCCTACCCAGGGCTCTGAAGCCTTCCGGAACTCTGATTTCATTTGAACCTCTCATGGTCCCCCAGGGGAGGCAGAGACAGTTTGGTGGCATGTTCAAGGTCACAGATAAGTGGCACCATTGGGAGGAGTAGGCATATTTTCTGGCTCCAACTTTAGAGCTTCTCTCCATTTTCTGCCTTTGGATCTGTAGTACGTATTCAATTGCTTCAAAACAAAGAAATTAATTTATCATTTAATACACATTTTAAAAATAGAATATCGTGAGTATATTTCTCCCACCACTTGATAATTATGTGAACTAAGTGATTAATTGCTCAGGACAAACGAACAGATGCCCCAACTAGGGTTCTTGAGCTGGACTGGGGAGAGGAGCTTCTATGCCTTGCTGCATTGCTTTCTGCTTGGGGGGAGGGGGGGGCCTCATAATTGCCAAGTTGGCACATGTACTGGCTGCTGTCAGGTCAGCTCCAGTGACTGTCTTGGGGACTATAGCAGGTGCTTACTGGTTAGTACAGAAGTACTTTGCAAAGGAATTCCCTCCAGTTTCTACTCAGTGAGCCTCCTTATGTGGTATCAGTGAGAGCATCATCCAGGGTGAAACTAGAAGGGGATGAGGCCCACAGGATGCATATTAAAACGTGCACCCAATTTGCTGAGCACCTGCTCTGAGCAAGGTGCTGTCCTAAGCCCACGTTCCCACGGTGGATAGACGTTGCCTCCATCTTTTAAGCTTGGTAATGAAGACAAGGGCATGGAAAAGGCATTTGGTTTTGGGGTTTTTTTTTGTTTTCTTCTTTTTTTTCCAGTCAGAAATATCAACTTACAGCCTCCTAGCTTCCTGATACTTAAATTGTGAAAGGTTGAGTTCACTCTATCATCATTTCTAAAATTTATTTTGGGTAAGTTTCCATTTGGTGTAGAAGCTCAAGTGTAGAGAAAATAGTATGGAAATCTGCCAATTGAGGAATTAGAATTTCTGGAACAGGCCAGTTGAAAGACTGGGACCTTCTATTAGGTATCTTTGGCTTAAGTTAGCTGGAAGGGCTCTCCTGTAATTTGGGATGGCAAGTGTATGTAATTACTTGGGATGATATGTAAAAAAGGCTCACCCACGTTGAGAAGTCCAGGGGCCTGTAGTGGCCTTCGTTCTTCACTCTTGGCTTTTTCTCACTCTGAACGTCACATTCCCCACAGTACTGAATAAGCTGTCAGTTTTCCTTCTTTGCCACAAAGCTGTTTCTTGAAAGTTATATTTACAATCAGGATGGAGTTTTCATTTGTATAGAGCTCTTAAGTGTTGATTATTTAAATGTGCTTTATAATCCTCAGTTTATTTCCAATCTCCCTTGTCTGGCTCCCATCTTCAACTCTTCCCCCCACCCCCTCCCATTTTACAAAACCTTCAAACCATGAATTGACATGATAGGAGTGGACCCTTTGAGGGAAGAGATTTTCCATTAGTTTCTGTGCAACTGTTCATTTTGAAAAATGCTGAGATATATAAATGATGTTCCATAAAGCTACACAAATGAGGATGCATGTAGAAAAGCCCTCATTTGAGAGGGTGTTTCTTCATGCTGTAGGCTCTGCTTTTGTGGAGCTGTAGGACCCTGGGAAGGAGGCTTCATTCCTCCAGCTCCAGGGGTCTTTTCCTTTTTACAGTTCATACTTCAGACAAAGTCAAATATTGCTGGGCTGCTGGCACTCCCAACCTTTCTGTGAACATCTAAAATCACTCTCACTACTCTTTTTGAGAAAAAAATTATTTTTTTTCATCGCTATTTATCATCCCTATGCCCCTTCCCGCTCCCTCCTCCCACCCATCACCACAGTTCTTTCTCTTTTCTTTTTTGCTCAGTCCCTCCAACCCCCCAGACCCCACCTCCCACCTCCCAACTCTCACTACTCTTTATTGACTATAGTCCTTGTCCATAGGAAGCTCTTTGCCAATTGGCAGCTCCTCCTCAACTCTCCTTCCTCTCCCTGTTGGTACAGCAAGCAGTTGGGCGCGGCAATGACGTCTTGGGGCCTGCTTTTGGGCGCTGGTGAGAGTCACAGTGAAATTGGAGGGATGGGTCTGGTTTCGTTCTGCCTTCAACTAGCAATGGTGCCTTCTTGGTGTTTGGACCTTTGGGTGCCTCCTCTCTTCCTGTAAATGTTAACCCCCACGGAAGTGAGGAGAATGGAGAAGCTTGTTTCCGAACGATGTGGGGAGAGGGAGGACCACTTCTGCTTTCCACTGGGAAGCTGTGTCACGCAGAGCAGAACTGCAGCGGAGGCCCGAGGGAGGCCCGAGGGAGGAGGCCGCGAGGAAGTGATACTTCCTTCTGCTTCGAGGGCTCCTGTCATTTGCCTGCAGCCCCACCTTCCTTACCACCAACACTTTTCCCTCTAGGGGTCTTTCTGCCACCTCCTGCTCTGCTCATTTTCAGTTTGCCCTTGAGAGAGGGGCAGGGGGCCAGGGGGAGAGAGAAGAATGAATCTAGTCCTCAGTGTAAGGCCTTCTCTGGCAAAGCCCATGGTGGCCACACTTGAGTTTTCACCAACAGAAAGATGTACATTTTGAAATTCTCCATCATGGAAACCATTATGAAACTCTCAAGCAGATGTTTTGAAATCCTTGAATGTTTAGGCAACCTAATAATTTTCTTAATCCTAACTACAATGGTTCGGTGCTGTTTTTAACATCACTTATTCTATAGCTTCTGGTTAAATTTTTGGGAGTGAACAGTGACTTTCAGACTTCTTTGACCACAAGCCAAATCACGAAACATATTTGACCTTGTGCCCAAATGCACATTTTTCTGTGTGCAAAAAAAAAAAAAAAAAAGGGTGGAAGAGCCCCTCCTCCTAGGTGTCAGGGAGTGCGACCAGAGAGGTCCTTCTGAGACAGGCTTGGTGAGATCTGTCCGAATTTAAAACACACAGAGGCAGGCCCAGCAATTCCACAGCTCCAGTGCAAGAGGAAGGTTTATTAAACAAATGCAAATTAAAATACATCTACACAATGGAATAACTTGTAGCTATCTTTGACATCATATTAAATTATGCTTATTAATATGAAAGATATTTTTACAGAGCCAAACACAAACTGATAAGTAATATATGATACCATTTCTGAAATGAAATATTCATATGGGGACACATAATATGTAAGCTACGCATGTCAGTAATTTTTATACTAAAGTTTTAATAGTAATTATTTCTGAGGGATGGATGAATGCTGATTTTTTTCTTATGTACATGTTTTCTTTTTTAAAGCATCACTTATATGACTTTAGAACAGCAGTGTAATGAGCAATGATATGGAGCCAATGTGAATGCAGAGAAAATGTAGGAGCCATCAGAAATCTTTGGGGCAAAAGTGGCCATTAAGACGTTTGTGTGGGTACAGTTGTAAGCAGACCTGCCCCTGGAGGATGTAATGTGCCAGGAGTGTTGTAATAGAGATATTTTCTTAAAGAAGCGCCCGTGTATGGTTATTTAGTTATATTTAGTATTGAGCAGGGCAGATCTTTCTTGAGTTACCCCTGTGAGTCAGGCACAGTGTCAGGCGTTCAGGCACAAATGTGCGGTCGACGATGGGAATCCCGATGGCGACATGTGGTGAGTGAGCCCGGGAAGGATCCGCACTGGAAAGGAACAGATCAAGCTGGCACAGGGACCAGTCAGGGGCCTGAGAAGTCTGTCTGGTGAGGTGGTCAGGAGGTGTGGAGGGTCCTTGTCTGGACCTCCTTGTCTGGAACTAAATGTTGGATGCTGTCATGTAAACAAAGGGGAATCATTGGAGCCTTTTAGTGGGAAGCCGATTTTTTTTTAACATAGTCAGCTTCTTGCGTAGACTTTTTCATCATTCGGTATTTGTGATGTTGACAAATAATGAAGAGACATTGAGCATCGTTTTCTGCTTTTGAATAGGTGGATGATTAACTGCATATTTCACAGAGATTAACTTGGGGCTAGAAAGTAACAATTATTGCTATTTTACATGACATCAGAAGACTTAAGCTTGCAATGACTATTGAGTAGGTACTTGATAAGTGCCCTAAATGGTGATGATCTTACGCAAACATTTTCTACATCTTCTTGATGATGGCAACACCATTGAAGAAATAAGCAATTTGGAGTTGAGGGCTAAGTTTCTGTAAGGTTAGTATTTTCTATTTGATTAAAAGGAGAATGTGTTGTGAAGCAGCAGTTTGGCATTGGAACTGTGCTTTTTCTATATAAGTTCATTAAAAGCATCACCATCCCTGGCTGGTGGCTTTGTTGCTTGGAGTGTCATCCTGTACACCGGAAGTTGAGGGCTCAGTCCCTGGTCAGGACACACACCTGGATGGCGGATTCATTTCCTGGTGGCAGCTGATCGACATTCTCTGTCACATGATGTTTTTTTCTCTCCCTCCCCTCCTTCTGTCTCTAAAATCAATAAAAACTTATTATCAGGGGAGGATTTAAAAGAAAGCATCACCATAATTAGGAGTGGCAATATTTGGTCAAAATGATAAAATTCACCAATTATGAAGGAAATTAACTAACATAATCAGATTTAGCATATTTAATATCTACTGTATTTGATGTCTGTTATTAATATTTGATGCTATTAATAAATCCATTGTTAATTTTATTAGTAAATTAATAAATTATTAGTAAATTAGTAAATAATTGGTGATGATTGCTAATTTTAAATCTGACAGGAGATAGTAAACACGGTGAAAAGAAAATGAGCTTCCAACTTGCACAGGTCTGAGTTCCTATCCAGTGCTTGTGACTTTGGGGAAGTTACTTATTCTCACTATTTCTTTATTTATAAAATGATGATAATAATACTCACTCTTCAGGTTTGTATACGGGCCTAATATATAATCTCATCATACTGTTTTCGGAGCAATAGGCACATAGTAAAAGGGAGCTGTTTTTACTGCTAGACTGTGGGCTTCCCTCTCAGGGTGGAGGAACTCTGTTCATTTCTTCCATCAAGAAATATAGAGTTGACCCTTGAACAACACAGTCTGAACTGCGTGGGTCCACTTGTCCCCTGATTAACTGTTTTTGGTCTGCGGTTAGGAAACCAAGGATAGGGAGGGCCAACTGTGTGCATTGTTCTTTGTGATTTTATATAAGGGACTTGAGCATCTGCCAGGGGCCCTGGAACCAATCCCCTGCAGATACTGAGGGATGACTGTGGTTAAGTTTTGGGGGATTCAAAAGTTATACGCAGATTTTTGACTGCGTGGAAATCCGCACTCCTACCCCTCACACTGTTCGAGGGTCAGTTGGACTAAGGACGATAAAACGTTTATATACTGTAGAAGTCTGGGAAAAGTTCCAAGTCTAGTGGTGCAGTCAATCATAAACAATCCTACCTACCCAGCAGAGTGTTTACTCGAAGCCCAGGGGTTTGCTCAGTTGGACTTCTGATCTGCCTACGAGGTACCAGGAATTTCCAGAGGCTACAAGGCTCAGAAGGAAGTCTCTGCATCCAAAGATGCTGAAAGTGGGGGCATAGGGACATAAACCTGGTTTTCACAGAGAGATCAGTGCTGACCTGGAGTGCAAAGTGCTCTGCCAGCAGAAGGAAGGACTCTGGTCATAGTGAGGGCAAGGTGCTGGAGCGGGGTCTGACGAGGGGCGGGGGAAGGAATTCTCCATTGGAATACAAGGGAAAATACAAAACTGTGAAAGAGTCTGGGGATTCCAGAAAGGTTAGGGTTCCCCTGGCCTGGCTGGGCTAAAGGGATGGACTGCATCTTTAAATAATGAGAGGTTTCCTAATATGAAGAGTGACAGATAAATATAGTAATGGTCGCAATCCCTGGCTTCAAATGAATTTTTAATATCAACTTACGGTGATCAAAGTGATGAAATATACACTGTAAGCGTTGGTTATGTCTCTCAGGACCATATTGACTTTTTGAGTTGTTTCAAATTTAATGGATGCCAAATGTATATAAAAATATTTTACCAAATTAAATTTCATAACCTCTTGATTTGGGGTTTTCAGTTATTTTTAAAGTTTTAAATCAAATAACCACTCATTGAGGATTTATTTGTAATTTTCCTTAAATTCCTTTCCAAGCAGAAAATTTTTCAAGAGTCTGGTAGAAAAAAAATTTCTGTTTTGGTGAATGACTCTCAAATGTTGCATTGTTGCTGTAGTTGTAAGTCTTCAACTAAGGCAGTACTATACAATCCAACTGAACACATGACTTGCCCCTCTGGTGTCCCCTGTCAACTGCTGGGCTCTTGACATCACCTCTCTACCAATATTAGCATCATAGAATCTTATAGAAGGAAGAGATACAGGTGGTGTGTTCTACACATAGCCCTTAGCAGGAAGCCACTTTCTCTTGAACCCTGAGTCTCAAACGTTAGGGTCTGGCCCAGGTGATTCTAATGCAGGAGATGAAATCACATTTTGAGAAGCACTGTGACAGGGATATTCCTGTTGCCCCAAGTGGATCATTTCATTTTTGGATAGCATGAGTATTAGAAAGCGTTTTCTCTCATTCTTCAACATTTTACTTCCATAGTTTCTGCCTGTTGGTTCTGGTTCTGCCCTCTGGCACTGTTTCACATGTTGGCAGCCAGCCATCCCTGGATTGATTTACCACTCACTGTGGCTGTTCTGGGATGTATAGGGCTGCCTGCCCACCCAACACTATTACTCCACCTTTTTTCCTAACAGATTATTTCAGGACCCATTGTCTGCCCTCAAGTTTCAGCAGGGGTCTTCCCCATCCCCATCTATCGGTGGCCCTGACTGGTCAAAAGCTCCTCTTCTTGCCAGTGATTGTTTCATGAATGGGCGGCTGTACTTTGGTTTGGACAGTATTCAGTAAAGCAAAGTCATGTTCCAAAGATCATCCTAAGAAATGATTGGAAAGGAGCGGGGGAGGAAGGAGAGAAGGAAAGTTAGGGATAAATGAAGGATAAAGAAACAAAAAACCCAGCTCTGGCTGGTGTGGCTCAGTGGATTGAGCACCGGCCAGCCAAAGGGTTGCTGGTTCGATTCCCAGCCAGGGAACATGCCTGGGTTGCGGGCCAGGTCCCTGGAAGGGGGGGGTGTGAGAGGCAACCACACATGGATGTTTCTCTCCCTCTCTTTCTCCCACCCTTCCTCTCTTTCTAAAAATAAATAAATAAAATCATTTAAAAACAGGAAAAGAAACCAAAAAACCCTTATGTAAGAGTGAAGAAGTTAGAGGGAGAATACTGTAAGCTGGCTTAATTACTCATATGTAATGTACATGGCGTGTGGCTGTCCACTCTGGTTCTTCTAGTCTCCCAGACTGCTGTGTGGCGATAATGCTGATAATTGGGCTTCTGTGATCATAATTTACTTTTTAAATGGATATTTATTGAGTATTGTGTGTTAGGCATTGTAGTGAGTACTTGGGGAGAAACATAAACATTGTTAAGTGTGAGTTTCCTTCCCTAGAAGAGTTAATTGTACTCTGATTTCTCTGGGCTGCTCATAGAAGGCTGACGAGTAATTTGCTGTGGTTGTGGGTGGGACAATAATCTTCTTGCTCTGGAGATCCCTGGGCACCTGAATCAATGCACAGAAACCATTTCCGGTAAGAAGGAAGGCAGTGTGTGAGGTAGTTAGAGCACAGGAAATGGAGTTAATCTATTCCTGTTCAAATTCCAGGTCTGTCCCATCCTAGCAATGGAATAAGGTGTCTCAGGGTCCTATATGTAAACCTCAAAGGTTGGTTGTGGGGGTGCCAGTATGCAACGGGTTCAGAGCTAGTGACGTGTCCTGCACTTAGCCAGTGGCAGTCATTGTTATTGTTATCATGGAAAGAAAGTTGCTTGAATAGCTACTATTAAAAAACGCAGAACATAACCAGTGTTGGTGAGGATATGGAGAAACTGGAAGCCCTGTGCACTGCTCCTGGGAATGCAGAATGGTGCAGCTGCTATGGAAAACGGTATGGCAGTTCCTAGAAAAAATTAAACATGGAGTTACCATGTGATCTAGCAGTTCCATTCCTGGGAGTATACCCCAAAGAATTGAAAGCAGAGTCTCAAAGAGATATTTGTACACTGCTGTTCATAGCAGTGTTATTTACCTTAGCAAAGGGGTGTAAGCAACTCAGGCGTCTATCAGTGGGTGAATGGATAAATAAAATGTGGTGTTTCCATACAATGAAATAGTATTCAGCCTCAAAAAGGAAGGAAATTCTGACCCATGCTAAAACATGGATGAACCTTCAGAACAATGTTTTAAGAGAAATAAGCCAGTCACAAAACGACAACTACTGTGTGATTCCACTTATATGAGGTACTCAGAGTAGTCACATTCACAGGGACAAAAAATAGGATGGTGGCTGTCAAGGACTGGAGGGAGGGGAAAGTGGAATTGTTGTGGAATGGGTGTAAAGTTTTAGTTTTGCAGGATGAAAAGAGTTCTGGAGGTGGAGGGTAGTGATGGTTGCACAAGACTGTGAATGCGCTCATCGCCACTGAATTTGCACACTTACAAATAGTTTAGATGTAAATTTTATGTGCTTTTTATCACAGTTTTTAAAATGATTTTTTAAAAGTGGCTTGATAAGCAGAAATATGTACAAATAGATGAGGGTGGTCTAGAAGATGTTTCACTGAGTTTGATAAATTTACCTCATTCTGACTGGGGATTTGTCCACCAAGCTGACTGGTGTTCACTTTTTTGAGGGGGAAGGGACAGAGTCTTTATTTAATTCTGAATCATTTAATACAGGGCCATGTGCATTGATGGCTGACAAGATATTGAAATGACTATGGTGCGTGTGTGAGAGAGAGAGAGTATGATAATTGAGAATTTTAAAGGTAGAATTGTGGATTAGGGAATAAGGAGGAGCTTTCTAACAATCAAAGCTGCCCGCTTGAGACCGTTAGGAGTTTGTAAGCACTAAGTGAATCTCTAACAGGACATTTTAGAAACAGTTGAACTAAATGGCTCTAAAAGATGCTTTCTGACTTGATAATTCTGTTATTTCTAGCCATGCACTCACCAATTCTAAATTACAGAATTGGAAAGAATACTTTTATGGCACTAAAGGAGAGTTTTTAAAGAGGTTTCCCAGTACTGGAGTGGTTTTTTTCTTTTAAGTATAACTTACACATGGCAATGCACAGAAAACAGACAAGTCTAGCTCAAAGCGAACCATCATGTAATCACCCTCAGATAAAAAAGCAGAGCGGTGGCCCTGTCCAGTGTGGCTCAGCTGGTTGGAGTATCTTCCATAAACCAAAAAGTTCGAAGGTTTGATTCCTAGTTGGGGCATATGCCTAGGGTACAGGCTCAGTCCCTGGTTGGGGTGTGTATGAGGCAACTGATGGATGTTTTTCTCTCTCTCTTCCTCCCTCCCTTCCCTTCTCTCTGAAAACCAATACGCATGTCCTAGGATGAGGATTAAAAAAAAAAAAAGAGCGGTGCTCAACCCACCATCTCCCTGGGCAATATCCCCCCAAACAATACTTTCTCCTCAAAGGTTTCCACCATCCTGCTTCTAGTTTTAGTTTGGTTTCCAGTGTTTGCTTTTTAAGAATAAAGTGAAAGAGATTGAAAAGCAGCACAAAGCCATTTGGTTTGGCAGATCCACAGGATTTCAAGCTGTGGGTTTGGCTGGCACAGGCATCTATCTCCCTGTGTGTTGAATTACTGCAGTGCAGTCAGAGAGCAGGTCGTTGTCCTGTTTTCCACCCTGGTATTTGGTTGCTCAAATTCTCACAGGTGAGTTTGATTAGAGCCTTATGCAAATACCGTTTTATTCAATGATTAGTTAATAAAATTAGATGGCACTAGCCATATATAGCTTGTTTTTTACCCATCTCTTCATAGCTAAGTATATTTATAAGTGCAAATGTGTAAATGCTTGTATGATAAGAGTGGTTTCCAGTGACCCACATGTAACCCAACGTCCTGCTGTTGAACCCAGAACCGGTCTGTGTGCAGACATTTGAAAGTACTAACTGGTTTTGTGCATTCAGGTTTGATACTCCTCAGGAAAGGAGGGCTCATTTTTGGATGTGAGGGGAAACAGCATCCTTATTACTGGCTGTTTGTTCTGCCACGTCGTTTTGACGTTTATTTTTGTTGGGGGTGAGAGGGAGCCACGGTTTGACCTGTGGAGTTTATTAATCAAGGAAGCAGTGCTTCATTTATTCATCATTCAGAAAACATTTCTTGGATCCTCACTGGTCATGAATATGCATGAACAGGACTTGCAGTCACATTCGTTAGCTCTCAATAGCAGAATTGTTCCATATATACTCGGGAAGTTAAAATATTTGAAAAACTGAAATGAGGAGTAGGAATTTCTATTTCATATGAAATATAAAGAACACACACAGGCAGCAGAGTACCAGGTGCTGTCTTCCTGTGAAAAGGTCACAGTAGTGATTCAGATCAAGGTCAGGAATAACCGGGAGTGACGTGGAGCCTGCAGTTTGACTGCCCGCAGCCTGCAGCCCCAGTTGAGTTTTCCTCTGGCCACAGTTTCTGATGCATTTCTGCATTTTCACCGCTTACCTGTCGGCAGCCACTGGATGCTACAGAAGATTTGAACAAGGAGTGAACCCTGGGAATGAAGAGAGGGGAGGATTAGACCAAGGACACTGACCACAGCAGAGTAATTTTGAAAGATGTGCATTTCTCAGTTGAGAATGAGAAAGAAAAGGTGGGAAACAACACAGCTGGATTCCTTATTTATCCTGCTGAAGAACGTAGGGTGTGCATGAGTAACAGTAGAGTAGCTTGTGAGAGACGTGTGGCTCCAGGCTGAACTTTGGGGTGTCTGTGGAGCAGTGGAATGTCAGAGTTACTAATAAAGAGCCAGGAATGTGGCTCTGAGCCACGCTCTGTCATGCACTAGCCTTGGGGGGGGCGGGGGTGATGGGCACTAGATGAAGTTCCTTCAGCACCAGGCCTCATTTTCCTAATCCATAGGTTGTAATAATAACGAGCTTGTCTCACATCTCATGGGGTTGTTGCAAGGATTCAGTGAGGTAAAATTCCTCAGAGTTCTTGGAGGCACGTAGCTCATGACACACTTCGGACTGTTGTTGTTTTGGATGCAACTGTAGTAGCCCCAGCCTTTGCTTGGTATTGGAGGGTCCCTGCCCACTTTTGCAATGGTGGTACCCCTTGGACAGTTTTGAATGGATTCACTCATACCTCACCCCGGGTCCTAGGTAACACTGAACCTCGGTGTACACATCAGATGCAAATTTATTCTTTTTAGAATGTTGCAAAAGGCAAGGGGAAACATTTTCTTTTATTAGTAGGCAGTCCTTAAGCATGAGATGTAGAGCAGTTTTTTTTTAATAAAAACTAGTTTTGTAGAAAAAGAAACAGTAAATGAGAATCTTGCCTAATATGGTAGAGGTGTGCCCCCAGACTCCCTCACATCCGTGTAAATGCCCCCCCACCCCCCACAGTGAAATCACTCCTATTTGATGAGCTGGATGGAGAACCAGGCACTGACTAGAGAGCTGGCTTTCTGCAGCTCTACGTCCACCGTATCCTCTGATTGACTTTACAGCAATCTTGGCCTATTTACCCTAACAAGGAGATGAGGGGCAAATGTTAGTACAGTAGAGTTTTGATTCATGTGATGCTTATTATGTCATAGAAATGAAAATTCAGATTGTAGATTCAGGAAAGTAAAGTTTTCTCCATTATATCTTAAAAGGTATTCTCCCCTCCCCAATAATAAATTACATGTTGCTTAAAGTCTTATTAAATTAAAAATACCTTGAGATCAGGAAGTAGCTTTTCAGACGCTGAGCAGACCTCTAACTTCACCTGAGGAGATTATTGGGGGCTTGAGTGCACCCTGAGTCCTAAGGACAGTCCAACTGGTCATCCCCTCTGTCTCGCTCTTGTATTTGCCTTCCCCACCTTCGTTTCTCCCCTAGTTTAATGGAAAACCTGCTACTTAATATTTACCTTCAAAATACTTCAAAATTTTCTTAGTATATGGATATGGTACTCTGAAACACCAGAATAACTTTTTAAGATTAGTAAACAATTTTCCCATGTGAAAAGACTAACAAAAATTTAAATGACAGTACATTTGATTTTAAGAAACAACTTTTTTTTGTTCTTTATCAACTTAATATTTTACTATACAATTCTATAATTCTAAATAGATAATGTAGATTTATTTAACCACCATCACAATAAGGATGCAGAAGAATTCTGTCACCATAGAATGGCAACCATAGAGCTGTTCTCTGTCCCTCTCGGTTTGCCTTTTCCGGGATGTAAAGTAAATAAAATCATACTTTATGTGATCTCTTTTAAACTATGGCTTTATTGAGATACAATTCACATACCATATAATTCACTCATTTAAAGTATAAAATCTAATGGTTTTTAGTACCTTCACAGAACTGTGCAACCATCACTACAGTCAATTCGAGAACATTCTCATCCCCCCAAAGAAACCCTGCACCCATGAGCAGTCACTCCCCATCTCTCCCAGCCCCTGCACCCCCTTGCCCTAGGCAGCCACTAGTCTACTTTCTGTCTACAGATTCTAAGCAACTGTTTTTAATGGTATTTTGTGCATGGCTTTTGATGTGTCCCAGACTGAACTGTTTCCAGTTTTGAAGTTGCTTTGCAGATGAGGTGTAGTTTAAAATGCAGTTTCTAGAAAGCTTAATATTGTTGGGGGGTGCTTCTGTCGTTTATCAAGAAGGATACTCAAAGTGGTTCTTTTCTTTTAGATCTTATACTTAAAAAAATAAAATAAAGGTCCTCTTCCTGAGAATCCTCCTAGATGGTAAAGGGCAGAGTCAGTCACACTGGAATGAAAGTTATTTGAGAGAGAATCCTAGAAAGCTGACCTTTAAATTCTGAGGGTAAACCGTGGGCATTTTGTCCTGCAGCATTCTGCTGCCCAGGGTGAGGGCAGTGCCCTCGACTCCCAGGTCTGCTCTGGGAGTGTTCTGTGAGCCCCAGCTCCCCCACCTAGAGATGGACATGATCACAGCTTCGCATGGGCTCTCCCAAGCACCAAGTGAAATGTGATCGTTTGAGCCAGTGCTGCCTAGTAAACCTCTTCTTTGTGAGAGGCAATGTCCTGTAGGGACAATGGACAGAGGACCCGGTCACGTGACCTGGCTCCACATTTGGAGGTATGAATTCCCTCTCTTGGAGATATAATCTTGGGCAAGTCACATCACTTCTCCAAGTCTCCCTGTGGCATCTGTTACATGACAATGAGTAACAGAAGTCTTTTTGAAGTTTAGCTGTGATTATTTATGTAGACATACTTAAAACATAATAACAGCTTAACGAGTGTTCAATATTTGCTGTCCTTTTTGCTAGAGGAATAATCTTTTGGCTATCATAGCCTTTAGGGGGTTTATTCTGTGCAACTATATGGAAATTACTGAAACGATTTAGCAAAGGCTATGGTCGTCTGACGTTAGATGCATTCTTGGACTTGATCTAGCCCTACGTTTTGAAATTCTTGTTAAAGCTTAGAAACAGTGTGTTGCTAAAAGGGAGAGAATGTTTGGGTGAACCCCAGACAAAGGAGCAACCCATACCAGGATGATTAAAGTTTTCTGTGCCTTGCCTTGTCTCTGTAGGGAGCTAAAGAAACTTCCTGGCTCTTAGGGCCTCAAATCCAGACAGTCTTACAGAAGACCAGTTAATGATGAGCCACAGAATCCAATCTGGAATCATTTTTTTTTTAGACTAAAGACTGATGTATGAAGACCAAGAAGAAAAAGGAGCAGGGAATAATTAGTTTTGGCACAGAAGAGAAAGCTAATTTCTTTCTTAATTAGAAGAGTTTACAATGATGCTACCACAGTTATTAACTGGTTTCCCTCATATCAGCCAATATAGCCTTTCACAGAAAATACAGTAAAAATTGCAATCATTTATTGAGTGTGTGTCCTCTGTTAGGTGACCATTTCTGTACAAGGTGTGTTTTTGATAGTTTTGTTATTGATAAAGGAAACCAGAGCTCAGATAGTAAATAATCTGCTCCTTTAGCTACTAAGTAAATGGAATCTGAGCCAGTCTGACTCCCAAGCTGATGTGTTTTATTTAACTTCAAAGGTTATTTTTTTAAAATCATGATTATAATATGTGGAAGGCAAGGTCCTTGATTTTAGTTTACCAACTTGACTTTATACGTTAACTTAAATGTGAACACAGGAAAATACGATTGCTCCTGAGAGACTAATAACAAATGTGATGCAGCAAACATTCCTTGAGCTTACACGTGTGTCATTCATTATTCTAAACACTTGCTAAGTTTTCACTCATTTAATCCTCACAATGACCTTATGAAATTGGTACAATCATCATCCTTGTTTTGCAGGTAAATAAAGGTTAATTAACCTCCCCAGTGCCGTGCCGCTCTGTAAGGTGGAGCTGGAACTTGAACCCAGGAGGTCTGGCTCTCAAGCCCAAGTCTACAGCTATGTGAAACTAATATGCGGTCACTCTGACTGAAGGGACACAAAAGCCCGGGGTGAGAAAACCAGTCATGGTAGCCAAATCGTGGCAGAGCCCCTGATTCTGATCATTCGATGTTATTTTTACTATGATCATAACTTGAAGAGGTGAAGAGGAAAAAATTTCATTGAAATTGCACTGCAAATTTAAACATTCAATCAAGAGTTTAAAGAATGATCATTAAGCCAGTTGAATTTATCTGCATTCACTTCAGCTGGTAACTCAGTTTATATCAGTTATTGTTGTCACCATTTACTGGGAAAGAATAATTTTTCTCTTCTGGCAAACCAAAATAATTAAGTTGTTTTATAGCTAAAACTGAATCATGATAGGGCTAAGCTTTTCCTTCAGTATGCACCTCACATTTCTCTTGTGCTAAACATATACCTAGCTGGTGTCTTCCCATTAAATAGTATCTCTTTGATGTCTTATATTCTCCTGTCTCTTTACCTTCAAATGTGGCTACAAAATCTGGGACTTTGAAAAGTTGTTAAGACTGTAAAGAACAGATTACCAGTGGAGTCACACAGTCAACTTCAGCTGATTCCCCTTCGCTTCTCCTGGTGGCATTCGCGGCCCTGCGTCTAGGTGCCTGAGGTAAACCAGTCTGATCCCCAGGAAGCCGTGTCAGCTCCAGAGCCTTGCTCAGCCCCTGGGCACTCCATGATGGCTGGTCTCCTGAACGGTGTGTAAATGGCTATCCCCATTTCTGAATGATAGCTTTCTAAAAAGAAGTGAAAAGTGCATAAGATTTCAACTTCTCTTTTAAAAAGGACAATGTGTTAGGATCACTTTCCTTTCATTACTGGAGTGTCAGATGACTCTTGAAGCATAACTCCATTTTTTTCTGACCTTGACAAAGTCGCTGTAAATGGAAGTGTTTTGACATTGACTTTAACGTAAAAGGAGCTGTTTAGTCCCATTGTCAATCTTTGTGCTCATTCTTGGGCTTGTAGTCAGGGTGTGCAGGGGAGGCAACCCATTGATGTTTCTCTCTCACATCGATGTCTCTCTCTCTGTTTCTCTTTCTCCCCCTTCCTTTCTCTCTAAAATCAATAGACATATCCTTGGGTGAGGATTAACAAAATAATAAAAATATATAAAAATAAAATATAATAAAAATGTCTCATATGGTATGTCCTTTGGTAACCTCTTTTCAGTATAACACTGATCTTTAAAAAATCGATTCTGGGCCAGCGCCACTGTGTGTGTGAGTTTGCACATTCTCCCGTTTTCCTGCCGCATCCCAAAGATGTGCCAGTGAGGTAATCTATGTGTCTCCATTGGCCCCGTCTGAGTGAGCAAGGGGGTGAGTGGTCCTGCGATGGAAGGACCTCCCGTCCAGGGTGGGACCCACCTTGCACCCTGAGCTGCCAGGGTTGGTTGCAGCCACTGTAACCCCTGACTTGGAATCAGTGGGTTGGAAAATCATATCTTACTTGTTTTTAACTCATTTTTCTTAAATGTATGTATAGCTGACGTTCATCTTAATGTTTAACATTAGAAGTGTTTGGGGTCTTTATTTAGAAATTTGAGGTGTGTTTATGACCAGAAGTAGGCTGTAGGAATTTAACTCTTGTTTTTATCAATTAGCCGAGGGTAAAATTGCTTTCACTATGTGTCATCTCACATAAAGCCGCAGTTTCCAAGACCTATCAACAACATTAAGTGAGGACTTAGTGTGTGTATATATACAGACACACACACATGCACACGCACACACACACATATGATTGGGAAGGTGTCTTCACAGCAGAGCAGATAAGAGAGGAGCTCTTTTTTGATGTATTTATTTAAAGTCTTCAAGAACAAAGCGAGCTAGTGGGGAACAATGAAAGTTGTTAAGGCCTCCGAATGCAAGACTTCCAGAGTGAAGTTGAAGGAGATGAACTCAACCTCAACAAGGGAAAAATAATGAACTGAATTACTTCTAATGTTTTGACCACCCAAGTTTCATGAAATGAACAGGTTGGACATTTTCTGCTTTTCCCAAATGTTACCTTTAAGATCAGGGGATAAATTTTTCCTAGGAAGTTGTTCTTCACTGTGAGTACTTTATTATCTTTGTGTTTATAGAAATTCTAATCTGAATACCTTGATAGGTTCATTGAGACTCTCCCATTTCTTTTCTCTTTATGATTAGTCTGACTATTGTTTATCTGTCCAGAATTTCAAGGGTTTTATCCGTTTTGTGGGTCTTGAGGTTTTAAACATGAGGCAGCACCTGTTTTAATAATCATAAAAATATTTGTTCTCTGAGACATGGTTGCAGACAATAAGGTAGAGTGATTCTTGAAGTAAAGGAAAATGATAGTGTTATGATTGATAAATCTGAGGCATGAGTGAATTATGCTTTTCATAAAATATGCCCCAAAGCTAATACTTTGTAAATGTTACTGTTGTCTTTATGGCTATAATGTAACCAAATTCAGGAATAAATAATGTCCAGCTTTTTCTACCAGGTTGTAGAACAAAATTAAATTTCACAGAAGCAAAAATGTAATATGAAAGTCAACTTTGCTGCACACCAGCAAATGCGTTTGCAGTTACGGGCTCTATTTATTAGTCATAGCTTTTATTTCTTTTTTTATTATTTTTTCCTGAGTACTTTTTTCTGTTTTGAGTTCAGATATACGGGGTTAGGTCAGCAGCGGGTAACTCCAGTCCCCACTCTTGCTTGAGTCAGGGCATGGAGTTGCAGTGCCGGATGGGGTAATTACTGTGGCAAATAACCAGCAGGGAGCCTGAAGTGTTTCCATTGCTGTGATTTACATTTTGATGTGGTGTTCAGTACTTGATAAGCTTCTCAGTTCTACTGGACTTTGACTTTCTTTTTCAAAAGTGAGTGGAGTTGTAATGCAGGGAGTTTCTAGTGGTTCTCAACCCTGGCTGCTCATTAGAGTCAGTAGGGAACATTTAAACTACCCCACACCCATGCTACACCCCAACCAATTAAATGGGAATGGGGGGACCCAGGTACCAGTACTTTTTAGCGCTCTCCCTGAGATTCTGCTTGGGTACCAGAGTTGAGAACCATTTCAGCAGGTCTAGCCAGCGCAGAATCTTTGCGCTAGTGTAAGGAAACCTTCAGAATGAGGATGGCCCTGTTCATATCGATGAATTAGGCTGACATGCCCAAAATAACTACCTAGCTAGAAGGTACTACCTTCTAACTAGCTCAAGGTACCCACCCTAGCTCAAGGTACCCACCCTCCTTGACGAAAGATGACCACATGGGTACCAATTAGGAGGATGTATAGTTTTCTGCAATTAGAGTGCTTGCTCTACTCAAACTCCCCCATGCACTTCAGAAACGTTTGGAGTAGGAGAGGGACATGCCATCTGTTGAGGCAGCCTCACTCACCAAAACAGCATTGTTTTGGCTGTGTTGTGAGCCACATGGGGTGCACAGCTTCTCGCGCTCTGGGACTCCACATTCAAGCCTGGAGTATCTCTCATGTGTAAGCACACCGGGACACACTCCAGCAATACCTAGGGTTGCCCATTTGTCTTGACTTCTGTAGTATGTGACCCTTGGGAGAAGAAGGAGTGTGCAATAGGAAACAATGAAATAGCATAGTTCCATCATAACTGCTCATTCAGTAGGTTATTTGTTTCTTTTTACGTACAACAGGTTGACTGATATGCTCAGGAATAGGGCATCTGTTTCGACAGAGGGCTAGGATGGTGAGGTCTGCTCAGTGAATTCTGGACAAATGACCCCATCTCTGAGCTGCTCTTTCACCATGTATTAGGATCCCATATCAGGATTTGTTGTGAAAGAGTATGTGAGGGTGCTTTTTTTTTTCAAAATAAAATAGGAAAGAAATGAATTGAACCCCCATTCAAACTCCAGCTGACTCAGGAGTGACCCCTCCTACCTATGGGAGAAGGAATAGCCCTGAAGAAACCAGTAACCCTTTCCAAGAGGTATTTTCCTCTTTCTGCATCATTCATGGTGGTTCAGTGAGCCATCACTCTCCATTAAAAAACAACAACTGACAATACTAACATGCTGGTGAGGTTGTGGGGAGACAGCTACTGCAGGGAACCCTGAGCAGTTCCTGATAAAATTTCAGCATCCGTCTACCTCACCACCAAGCAGTTCCACTCCTAGGTATTTATGGAAAGAAAGAAAGGAAGGAAGGAAGGAGGGAAGGAAGAAAAAGAAAGAGAAAGAGGGAGGGGGGAAGGAAAGAAAGAGGGAGTGATGGGGGGAAGGAGGGAAGGAGGGAGAATCTAGCCATGAAAAGATATGTACGATGTTGTATATAGCAGCTTTTTTCATATTATAGTTTTAAAAATCCCTAGAAAAGTCTCAAATATGCATTATCAGAAGAGTAATTTCAGAAATTTGGGTGCTATATTCATCAGATGGGATACTGCACAGATGAAAAAAAGATACTCATACATGCAACAATGGTTGAATCCCAAAACACTATATTAAGTGAAATAACTCAGTAAAAATACAAACCGTATGATTTCATCTGTATGAACTTCAAGAACAGTGATCACAGGGAGGGGGTAACTTAGAAAGGGACTCAAAGGGATTGATGAGGTGACAGGGATATTCTGTAGCTTGTCTTTGAAGGTGGGAATGCAGGTGTAGACATAAGAGGTCTGTCCAGAAAGTATCCAGCCATGTACTATGAAAAATAGAAACATTTATTGGAGATCCAAGATCCAAGAAACATTGTACACAGGACAATGACACCTCAGTCTCCTTCAAAGTAGGGACCTTCAGACATCACACAGTTCTCCCAATCGTCATCAGCTACCCTGTCATATTTTCCTAAACCTCATCAATGGTCTGAAATCTCTTCCCTTTCAAAGGTGATTTTCATTTTGGGAAAAGCCCTAAATCACAGGGCACGAAATATGGGCTGTAGAGGGGCTGAGTCACTTAGGTGATTTGATGTTCCACCAAAAAATTTTGCATGAGATATGATGCATGAGCGGGCACTTGTCATGATGAAGCTGCCAATCACTGGTTGCCCATAGCTGCAGCCTTCTGAATCATCCAAATAGTTTCCACAGAGAAATGTTCAAGCTTAATACAAAATTTGATGCAGATTCATTGCTCCACTCAGTCATTTTGAATGTGATGGCCACACAGTACACATGCTCACTCAACAGCATCTACTGCCCCCACTGACAAGTACAGTGAAGTCATCATTGTTCACACATGCGCATTCCAGTCCACTCTCCTTGGCTGCTAGGTTACATCAATGTTGCACAAACCATTCTCATTATATTATAACAGCTGGAATTTGGAGAGACAGACTTCATATATCAAAACTGACCTCATATAGCATTTAAGAGCTGTGTATTTCACTGTATATTCATTTTTGTGGTGGCTAATCAAAATTTATTTTTCTTGTTTTTTCTAAATTGTGGTAAAATATACATAACATGACCCTTACCATCTTGACCATTTTGGGTGTACTGTGGCATTAAGTATTGTGTTGACCAAAAAGTTTGCTTGTATTTTTTAGTAAAGTGGCCCTAGTAGTACTTAGTTGTCTTTAACTTCACTCAAAACAATTTGTTAGTTGTCTTATCAGCATGTATTTTTAAAAAAATTAACAAAATTATGAATTTTTGTGTAGCCGTTTTAATATTGAGGATGAAAGAAAATAAGCAACATTTTCAGCATATTATACTTTATTTTAAGAGAGGTAAAAATGCCACTAAAATGCAAAAAAAGATTTGTGCAGTGGAATAAGAAGGTGCTGTGACCGAATGAACGTGTCAGAGGTGGTTTGTGAAGTTTTATGCTGGAGATTTCTCACTGGGTGAGAAATCCATGGTCGGGTAGACCCGTTGAAGTTGATAGCGATCAAATTGAGACATTAATTGAGAACAGTCAGTGTTATACCACGCAGGAGATAGCTGACATACTCAAAGTATACAAATCAATAAAGTTATTGGTGAAAAAGAAAAATGTGCCTTTTATTTTATGGGGAAAAAAACTAAATGGACTTTATGGCCAACCCAACACATTCACGCTCTTCTGCACCCATCACTACCATTCATCCCCAGAACACTGCGTATAAATTTTACCTTAATAAGAAAACCAAACTAAACAAGGTTGTATTTAATGTCCAGTGAAGCTGTGACTGAGGTGTTAACCTTGTTACGTACATGAAGTCAACCCTGACATTCAGGGACGTCGGCTTTCCTCCATGGCCCCAAAGCGTGTCAAACACACCTCTGTTGGGGCACCTGTCATGTCTCATCAGTGCGTGCACTGATTTGCCTGGTCCTCCCACTGTGCCCTGACCTCCTGAGGGCAGAGATTGCATCGCTCATCTTGTTTCCTGGGCATCTGTGTAAGGCTTTCATGTGTGCTGAACACCAAGTGGCCCCCGTGTCAGAACTTGGCTTCGTACATTTCCAAGGTTTTCTTGAAGAAAATGTGTCTATATTTTCAGAACTGTATCTGTAAAACAGTTAAAGAAACTATGTGAGAACCCTGAAATAGGAAGCATTTAGCATGACTTCCTAGAACCATTTGCTTCTATTTAACACGTGTACTTTGTCTCTTTTCTTCCTCCTCGCTGGAGTCAGTGTGTGTGTGTTCCCACCGCCCGCACTGTGACTTAGGCACCTCCCTCCCTCCTGTGCCCTGTGGTTTCCTGTCCTGCCTTCAAGTTGTCTATCTAAACAACACCAAAGGGTCTGGATGACCACTGCAAATATTTCATTCTCCTAGCAGCTCCTAAAACTTCACACTTTTCTTCTTCAGAAACCCCACTACTCCAAGTGAGAAGGATGCTGAAACAGCAGGAGGGATTATTACATACAGGTTGCTGTTTATGGATGTGGCCATGTTGCCTTTTAGCAGGCCCACAGACATTCCAAGGGCAGCCCCTTCCTCCTCTCCTAAGCCTGAAAGCCAAAAATAGAGTTATGTGTGATAAGGCCTGCCATTTCCAGACAGCTAAACAATTTGTACATTCTTGTTCAGACATAGTTCTCAATATGTGCTCAGCACTTTATCCTTGGTCTCTCATTTTATGCATTTTCTTAAAATAAGGCTACCAGCTTACATTTTTTAAAAAAGTGTTTTTGCTTACAGCTCAAGAGTCCCTGCTTTCAACTTCCCGTGTGATTTTCATTTTGTTCGGTGGCATTCGGCTCATGGCACCCCTGCTTTTCATACCATTTATATCAGCATCTTGGTCTTTGGCTTTCTGCTGGGTGCTTAAAATCACAAGTTTAAAATACAATGAAATACTCAAGTAACTGCACCAACTCGCCCCCTGTGCTGATTAAGACCCTGCTGCTGCTGACTGAACTTAGCGGGGCAGGCAGCACCGCCGTGCCACAGGTGGAGATGTGAACTTGCTGTTCGATGGGGAAAATTCCGAACTGGGTACAGGAAAGGTTGTTTAAGGGTGTCAACATATTTTTGTAAGAGTTGAACATGTGAAAGTGAAGACGGCTTAGAATTTAAGGACATATTTTACAGATAGGAAACTCATTCATTCATTCATGAGCAAATAGACATTGAGGGGTCGATTAAGTGCCGGGTGTAGTTCTAGGTGCTCTAGAGACAGTGAGCACATGCCTTCCAGTGGGGAAAAAGGACAATGTAGTAATAAATACCTTCAGGTTGGATGAAGGGCCTTGCGGAAAATAAGACTGAGTAATGGGGGTATAGTGTGTGAGTGATGGGGGATGCTGTCCTTTGGTTAGGTTGGTGCGGGGGTGGTGGGACCTCTTAACTGTGATCCGAACAATGTGGAAGCCGAGGACAGGGAGAGGATCTAGGCACAGGGACAGGAAGAACAATGGTCTTGAGGTGGCCGTGAGCTTGGGTGTTTGCGGAGAAGAAAGAAGGCCCCTGTGCTGCAGCCAGAGGGCAAGAGGGGTTGGGGAGTCAGGCAGAGGGCTTGCTCCAACCTTCTCCAACCAAAGGCCCTGAAGGCCTTGGTAAGGAACTTAAATTTTGTTCTGAATTCTGAAGAAAGCTGTGGGAGGGCTTTCATCAATAAATGGAGATTCAGCAGTGTGGGGAACACAGGAGCAGATAGGGTTGTCAGAATCGGCATATAAAAATGGAGGATGCTAGCAGGTTAAATGTAAACTTCAGGTAAGCAATGAATAATTTCTTAGTATAAGTATGTCTCATGCAATATTGGGAACATCCTTATACTAAAAAGTGATGTGCTGTCTATGTGACCCTCCAGTGTCACTGGGTGCCCTGCATTTTGTGTGGCAGTTGGGGCGCCCCTGCAGCAGGCTGTGATGGTGGAGCTCAGGAGGGGTCAGACCGGGGTCGGGTTGTACATGTCAGCTGAAAGACCTTGCTGATGAAGTGGATCTGGGCGTGAGAAAAAGAGGAACCAAAGAACCTGAGGGCACCTCGACTGAAGCGGAGGAGATAGGAGGAGTGGGTCCGGTGCGTTGTGAGGTGGACAAGCCGTATTTAAGGGTATGGTAGACGTGACGTGGAGATGTGGACGCTGGATTCTGAATAGCTAGAAAAATCATGGTGTGTTCACCATCCACTCCCACTCCTTCCAGCCTTCTCCTCCACCAGTCCCCCACCCCCATCTAGTGTTTCTCTGCTCATACGGAAGCCGTTCAGAAGACAGTGTGACTGGGATGAGCTACTTCCTAAACGAACATGTAAACCCCAGCCAGACTGCCATTGAGAGAAGTGGTGGGACAAATAAATGTACTTCCTGGAAATTGAACTAAAGAACTTAGTTCTGTTTCATTGTGTAACAGATTTCTGTATGCCTCTTTTGCCATGTACCTTTAAGGATACATTGACAGGCATAATGAAACACAATAGTTTTTGCAATCAGGTGATTAGGTGGACCGTGGAGGACAGGCAAAATCAACCAGGCTCACAGGTGTTTTAGTCCCGACATTCACAAAGCCCAGTATTACAGCCAGGCCTTACCATGTCTACGCTTAAGTATTTTCTCAAATTTTAGCCCAAATAGGAAATTTTTTCCTTATGAGGAAAAAGCAAGAGTATATAAGCACATAAGCCTTTGTGTAAAAAGTCCATTCATCTTGACTTTATTCTTATATAGTAATGAAATTCTGTAATTAGATCTAAATCTGGTGTTATGAGCATTTAACCATGAGAAGAAGTGATGATGCTACACATAAAAACTTGTAAGTCCCGTTTGTACTGCTGATATAGTTAGTGGGAGGTCAGCCTGCTGACGCCACTTTAATAGATACGTGTTTTGATTACAAAGAGTTTGGATGTAAAATAGCCCCATAGCCAGAGAATGTTTTACAAAAATCAAAACGTGATGCTTTCCAAGATTATTTTTCTTTTTCTCCACCCCTCCTATTAAAAATCTTTCGGTAAAGGATTTTACCAAAAATTCACATTAAGATATAAACAGTTAATAAAGTTTACTGAATTGCTCTCTTTCGAAAGGTACTCACATTTTAGTAGGGGACGGAGTGTTTTCTAAGCCAAATCAGTGTCAGAATCACCTATTTTTTACTACAAATGCTCACGACCCCCATATGCATTTGAATTTGGGTTCTGCCTCCTGCAGGTCCCAATAATCTGTATTTTTAACAAATACCCTGGTCATTCTTGTGAACTAGCAAAACAGGAAAACACTGGCTTGAGTGAAAGGATTAAAGGTGTAATTGTTGAATTCTAATTAGATTGAAAGTGTGAGCGAGGTGCTGTTTGAGAGGCTGGAGGAAAAATCATTGCACGTAAATTATTTTATTAGTTAAATAATTCAGGGAAGTTTGTTGAGTGTCTTCCAATGGGCATGGCAGTGCCCTGGGCACTGGCGCCCGGAGTGAACTGAGTACAAGCAGTGCTGTGCCTGAGGGGCTTGGACGGGCGTGTGCAGTTCTGCCTGGAGCTTCAGGACAATTTTTCACACAGGGCATGGTGTTTGAAATGGAGTATTTGAAACAAAAAGGAGGCTGTTTAATGGATGGGGTATTCCAGGAAGGAAGCACTTGGAGGTGTTATGAAAGGTCTGAGGTATTGGGTTTCTATGGGGGTGGTCTGTAGGATGGGTTGGAATGAGGTGAGCTACTTATACTTCCAGGAAAGTAGGTTATTGTGAAGGGAGTTGCTTGCCATACTCTATCCTGTGAGGAATGAGGAAGCAAGAAGGGAGAGAGAAATGTAGTTGTTTTTGGAAAGATAACTAGAACAGCAACATGCAGGGTGGAGAGCAGGTGGTGGTGGTGTGGGGGGTGTTTGCATGTGGGTGCACGTGTGTGTGGGTGGGTGAGTGTGTTTGTGAGAGAGAGGGAGAGGGAGAGGGAGAGGGAGAATGGTAATGGAAAGGCAAGAGAGAAGCCAGCCAGGTCGGAGAGATTTCAGTACAGCTTCGGTGAGGGATAAGTGTCCCTAAGTAAGTCCCTGGGATGAAGAGGATTGCGATTATTCAAGCCCAAATTCTGAGAGGAATTGGGGGGAACTGAATGTCCCCTCATTCCCCTCAACCTGCTGCTCCCTAAAAACATGTTATGTATTTAACATGAAGTATGCTGAGACAATCCAATACTTTAGGGTGCAAATGCTCCCTTAAAGTGAGAGTGGAGAAGAAAGAATGTCCTCTTTTGCTGGTGTGAGAAGTGTTCTGTTCCTCTGGAGCTTGGGTGTGATTGTGTGGGTGGATAAGGCCCATTAGCTGCCATGACCCCCCTGGTGAGACCACAGCCCTTCAGGCCGAGTCCGTGAACTAAGGGACCAGCCCAAGCTCTGGGACCTTCCTCAGAGGCCTGTATTCTGGTGGGAATCCAGACAACAGCCACCACGGTGGTTTTGTGTTTTGCGCCTGCTTCCCACCACCAGCCTCACTCTCTCCTTCCAGACGAGAGGAAATACTATACAGCACAAAATTCAGTAGATTTACCTACTTGCTAAAATAAGAAAGATCAGGGAAGTTGCCGTTCTTTTAACTCCCCACACCTCTTCATTTTGTTTGTCACAGTGGAGCCAAGTTTCAAGTGCAGAAAAGGTGAACAATGCTAATGGATTGGTTTCAAGTGGGATTCAGGGCCACCTAAATTGGAAACTGGTCTAAGGTTTCATCTGCTTTGATTTAGGATAATTTAATAATATTCAATTAGACTGGAACAGTACAAATGGGTTTGTTAATAAGATGAAAAAGTTACATTTTGTAATGCTTATCATCTTAAGCATGGGTTGATGACCGAGGCCACGCTGTCTTAAAGCCTTATCTGCTGTCTGTTCTTCCGTTTGAAAGTGTGTCTTCTGATTGCAGTCTCTCTCCAGCGTGCTCTGTTGCAGCTGCCCAGTCTCCCTGGCAGGCTAGAGCTGTGGGCTGCCTGCCTCCCACATTGCAACTCTGACTCTGCCTGATCTTCTGTGAACTTACGTACTACACTTGTGGATATTCTCAGGCCTCTGATATCCAGGTTTAATTATGTGAACTATAGTTTGTTTAAGTATATTTTTATTAAATTCAAATCCTTTGAAAAGCGATATATCTGTAAAAACAGAAGAAAACACTGAAGTGCTTGAGGTTCTGGACTGAGATCCTAAAGACTGGGATTCGGTTTTGTCACTTTGTCCTGTCCACGTTGCTAAACCTTGGGCATCACTGTCTGGTCTGTGAAATAAGGAGGTTGGGCTAGTTACTCAGTGGTTCTGGAATTTTCACAGGCATAAGAATCCCTGGAGAGTTTTCCAAAACCCAGAATTGCTGTGTCCACTTGCAGAGAGTCTTGATTCCACAGGTTGGTGTGGGGCCTGAGAATTTGCATTTCTAACCCATTCCCAGAAGATGTTGAGGTTGCTGGTCTAGATGACCCCTTAAGTCTTCTCCAGCCCCCAAATTTGGATTCTATGTTCTTCTGTAAAGCATCAAGAGGGGACTTGCAACATTTTCCACACAGATGTTTATGTCTGCCCCGTGCAGCCCTCAACTTCCACAGGTGTGTTCTGTAATTACTCCTTGCCACAATCTCCTTCCAGTCTCACCCCTGAGGTCCTGTTCCTCTGATCCAAGAGCTCACCCCACCCACTAAGAAACCCTCTGTCAGCATGGGAAGGCCAGGTCACACACCACTCACAGTGTGGAGCCATTCCAGAGCAGGCGACAGTGGACAGTGGTCCTCACTTTCACTGAGCAGGCTATAGTGTGGACTCTTGTCTCCCTGTCCCCCTTAGTAGCCCTGAACAGCAAACGGTGCTTACCCAAGAGCATGCATCCAACTCTGGCTCCATTGTTTACTGCCTCTGTCACCTTGGAGAAGTCACTTTACCTCTCTAAGCCTCAACTTTCTTCTCTGTTAAATGGGGATGATAATAGTATCTGAAGGACTATTGTAAGGATTAAATGAAACAGTCCCTGTAAAGTGCTTGACACAGAACCAGGTACACAGTCAGTGCTAAACAGATGTTAGTTAGTATCAGTTACTATCAGGGCAGTGTTTGAATTGGAAAGCAAGGTCAGCATGGATTAGAGATGATGATGCTTCTTACTCATGTCCATTTAAACTTACTTTAATAATCATTAAATTTTCCCTACTTAAAAAGAATGTGAAGTAGCACTGTCAAAAACCAACAAAAAATACTTAAAAATAAAACATGATATCTAAAGTAAAGTAATGGATATTCAATAAGCATGTACTTAGTTACTAAGACATGCATATTGTTATATTTTAATACCTCTGAAATCACAGTTACTGCTATCTTAATAGTTTGAAGCATAGCCATTCTTTTTCTTTTTTTTAACATCGCATAAAATAATGATATAAAAATTGGTGTATCTCAGGTTCAGGAAAATACAGAACTTTGAGTAAGTCAATTCGGTAATTCTACTTTATGGTAAATTATTTCTTGTGATAGTCCCATTCGTTAACTAAGGCTTCAGAAAAAAAATTTATTAAGTCAATCATTGGCTAAAGAAGTACTGGTTTTAAAAAAAAACACCTATTTTGTTTCTTGAGGAGGGAAACAGAATATCGGAAAGAAATATTGGATGTGTTCAACATTAATGTGCTTTTAATGTCAGTAAATTGGAATTGATGAGGTTATTTTCCATTGTACACAGATAATCAGTCCTATTTTCTCACTTAAAAATAGTGCTTCTAAGGCTAAACCTTCTACTTCTGGACTTTGTCAGAATCCTTTGTGTCGCTTCGAAAGATTTAGGTCTGATTTCCAAACACGATGCCACTCTGGAAGGGTGTGTGCAAAATGTAGACCGCAGAGCGATGGAGACACATATTTACATCTGCAGGCAGCCGGTTGCAGACTGTCACACTGGAGCAATTGTTCTAGATGGGTATCCTGTCTTTGATGGTGATTCCTGAGCGCCAGATGTTAAGGAAGATATAAATCCCTTGTCATGTACTGAGTGTCACAGTGCCCCCACCCCTGAGAGAAGAACACGGACTGACCTCCAGCTGGCTCTATTCTAGAAACGTGGGAGAGCTAACACTGCTCTTTAGACTGTGCAGAATAAGTGCTGCCTTAGGCTGTGTGTGTGTGTGTGTGTGTGTTTTGCATCAGATGGAAAAATTAAAAATCAGGTTTCTGTTTATTTGGAGTATGACCAAAGTCAGGGAGAGTCATGATTTTTGAAGCTATTCTTTAAAACTTTTTATATAATGAGACCCTAATAATATTTTGTCAAACTTGAAGTTGAGGGGATGAGGAAGGGGCAGCTGGTGCTAACAAGCTAGTGGTATGAACTCAAGAAAGAAGGAACAGAAAAGAGTTTCCTACTTATGTGCATCCTGGGTAATTCTCCTCCATTAACACGAAGACATGATGTACTCAGCTCCTTGAGCACAGGGTCATGTCTTACAGGTATAGAAAGACACCGCCAGTCTGTGCTATATGTTCAAGTGAAAAAGAACACAGATTCACAGATGTGTAGAATTTGAGCTGGAAGACATGGATAGTTTGTTTGACCCATTTGGTTTACAAGTGACCAGAAGTCGTAGGCCCCCAAAAAGCTAAGGAATGTGTTTGGGGTATTCAGTGGTAGAAGCTGAGATATATTCCTCCAAATTTCCTGATTTGAATACAGTTCCATGTTTGTCAAGTATGACTATATAAATAAGACTGACTAAAACGAAATAACCTGTTGTATTAGTAGAAGCCCTTTGGTTTCCATGGAAACCTCTTTTGGCTAGCTTAAGCACATTATTGAAAGGAAGCTGAGGTATTGCACAAAATTGCCCAGAATTGAATGAAGAGCTGAGTGAGCAAAACGGCAGTGGGAAGGAACCCGGGTGGTCTGGGAACAGAAGCAGCTCCCAGATCTGCCACCGGTGCCAGCTCAGCTCAGCCCACTCGCCGGCCTGTCTCTGATCCAGACGTGTGTATACACGGCTGTTTCCTTCACCTCCCTCCCCTGTTACCCTGCTTCACTGCTTTTACCACCACCTCAAAGCCTTATGGGTACTTGTTTACCTGTGGAGATTTAAAAACACTGATGCCGGGCCTAACGCTGAGAGATTCTGACGTACCTGGTTTATGGTAGAACCATGGTACACGTGTCTTTCTTAAAAGCCCCCAGGTTGTTCTGGCATACAGCCAAGGCTAAGAATCATGGGTATCAATTGCTAGAACAAATACAGAATGTACATCTATAACCAGTGCAGCTGAAAATGTTTAGAAGAATTAAGAATGACAAATCTAGAAAGGATTATTAAGGAATAATAAGGCACTTGTATGTACATAGCCACACGTAAGTGATATTACAAGAGCCTTCCCAGACCGAGTGCTTGCTCTGTGCCATGGGTGTATTATTTCAGCTAATTGTCACAGTGCGGTAGATAGCAATATCCTCAGTTTCCAAATGAATCAACTGAGGCTGAGGGATGAAATGACTTCCAAGGTCAACCAGTAGCTTGGGATTCAAACTCAGCCCATGCCCGCAGCTCTCTGACAAGTACCACCAGTGGGCTGAGCATGCCAAGATTCTGAGTGACACTCTCACAGGTTCCCTTGTGGGGCTATGCAGGGACTGTGGTGAGGATTCTCCACATGTCTGGAGGTTAAAACCAGGGGAGGTGACTTTAATGGTAACAGATGACGTTAGTAAGACGTCGTTGGCTGACAGAAATGACTGTTGAGTGTTGGGATATGCTACCATGGAAGAACAGATTTAGCAAAAATGATAGGCGAGAAAGAGGATCTCAGTTTTTGCAAGAACAGCAAAATATTTAAGGCTAGTTAATGGAAAGAAGAATGTAACTGTGTGAGATTCTGAACCTAAAAGTAGTTTAGGCCCTGGCTAGTGTAACTCAGTGGATCGAGCGCGGGCTGTGAACCAAAGGGTCACTAGTTCGATTCCCAGTCAGGGCACATGCCTGGGTTGCAGGCCAGGTCCCCAGTGAGGGCCACAAGAGAGGCAACCACACATTGATCTTTCCTTCCCTCTTTCCCCCTCCCTTTCCCTCTCTCTCAAAATAAATAAATAAAATCTTTAAAAAAAATAGAAGTGGTTTAGTTAAGAAAGTAGAACATTAGAGGAGGGGAAAATGATATTTTGATTTTTGTCTTTTTAGGAAATTAAGACATAATTTAGTGTTTGCACTTGTAGAGTTTTTGTCAGAAGAATGGGAAACATAAATTTGAACGATTTTGTACGAATAATGGAACAGAATAAGCTCAGCTCCACCGAGGAGACCAGAAAGCCTCCCTGCTGTCAGGGTGATTTGGAAATGAATTGCTTTTAACACAGGGGGATGGCTGGCCGGCCTCCGCAGATTCTTGAAAAAAAAGAATCTTGTAATCCTTTTGGGTTTAACCATTAGGCAAATTTAGCTTCCTGGTTTCAGAAAGAGAAAACACACCCACAAAAAGAAAAACCAGGCCTGTGGGAACAAGTAACTTCCTCCTCCTGGGGCTGCTTGAAAACCCTAATCTGCCGGCGCTGAGCTCCTTTCCTGTCAGCGTGGGGCTGGCTGGGGAGGCGTCCGAGGGGCAAAGGGGGACTGGGGAGCGCGAACGGGCCAGTTTGGACAAGGAACTGAGTACTCCTTGGCTGAGCTGTGAGGCTCGGGCCGTGGCTCTGAAGGCAAAGCTGCTGGTTAGAGGCAGCTTTACCATTGTTTGTGCACCTGGGAAAAGGAAGGACCTGGGTGACCGTGTCGTGTCCTGACTCTTTGCTCCTTTGTCTCCTTAGTCCTTCAATCTAAAATGCCGTGAGGCTGAAGAATAGAACTCTTCATTTTTTACTCGCTTGGCAACACCGTCAGAGAAAAAAGTGAAAGCCAATTGAAAAAAGAAATACCTGCAAATACAGAACTGATTTTCCTGTCAAATATGAAAGGTTTAGCAGATTAATTGAGGGGGGCCCAGTGTGAGTTGGGGAAAGGTCTGAAATCTGGACCACTTAGCTTTCAGTAAAGCAACAAGAATTGAGGGGAAGATAGGGGAACTCATCAGAAATTACCTGTGGCGCTTTAGTTATTAATAGAATCCATACTCATAACGACTCTTAGCAATTTTTATTTAACACTTTTATTTGAGCAAAAGGTCACACGAGCTTTTCTTCACTTAAGTACGATAATGTCACTATAACTCTCCTTGTTTTGGGGGACAGAGAGGGAAAACAGGAAGTAACATTGTTCACTTGTTGTGAGTGAAATGTTTGACACCTGCTGTTTCATTTAATCCGCACAATAACCCTTAAAGGAGGAGTATTATCTACATTTAACAGATGAGTGAAATGAAGTTTAATTAATTAACTTGCTGATGTTTAAATGGTCATTAATAAATAGAGAAACCAGATTACACTCAAATTTCCTCATCCTGAAGCCCTTCGCTACTTCATTTCGGGAAAATTATTTTTATAAAGTAGAGGTTTTTAGCGCAGATTCTTTGAAGGATCACAGATTCTCAATTAGTGGGGACATTTGGGTTGTTGTCATGGTCTAGATATGTCTGAAAGTAAAACAATTTGGGGAAATGATATTTACTGATCATCTATTACAAACCAAGTAGATTGTGGCTAATAAAACAATGGGTCCTAAACAGAACTGCTTCTGGCTGCATAGTCCATGGAATTTCCAAGTTCAACTTTAATTCAACAAATGGTGTTTCATTGCTGACTTGGTAACTCAGTGGTGGTTCTATGTATGTTTTTGTGTGGAAGCAGAGTGGTCTGCAAAGAGGTGGAATAGAGGGTGTCTGCCCTCCATCAATTTTCAGTCTATTGAGGAGAGAGCCATACACACATTACCAGGCAGACCATCTAAGAATTACACAATGAGCCCTGGCTGGTGTGGCTCAGTGGATTAAGCACCAGCCTGTGAATCAAAGGATCACTGGTTCAAGTCCCAGTTAGGGCACATATCTAGGTTTCGGACCAGGTCCCCAGTAGGGGGCATGTGAGAGGCAACCATACGTTGATGTTTTTCTCCCTCCCTTCCTCTCTCTCTAAAAATAAATAAAATCTTTTTTTTTTAAAGAATTACATAATGACATAACACAGTGAAAACTGTGAGTGGTGCCCTGGGGCTTGTGGCTAAGTTCCAAATTGATTGCAGAGAGAAGCCAGAGGGAGAGAAGGCTGTAGGCTCTGGGGGACCAGGCAAGTTCGGGTGTGAGTTAGACTAGGGATTTGGAGTAGAGATAGGGAGGATTTGCCTTAGTGGGTAAGAGCCAGACGTGAAGGCAGGATGATGCTGCCATGTCAATAAATACAAGTATCTGTCCGTGACAGGAGTCATCCGTTTGGAGGAACGTAGGTGAGATGGTGAGGTAGATTGGGGGCAGGCTATGACAAGGGGCTGTGAGTGGCAAGTTGAATATTTTAGATTTTATTCTATCGGCATCAGTAGTGGTATTATTGGCAGCAGTATTAGAGGTGATGGTATAATAATATCTAACGTTTATTGAGCACTTATTCTATTGGATTCTTTTTATTCAACAAATGAATACTTCTTGAACATTTGTAAGTGCCCAACGTGTTCTCTGTGCCAGCATACAACAGTGGACAGAACTGGCAAAAATCTCTGCTCTCGTGGGGGTTCACAGGGGAGGAGACGCAGGTAGATGATAAAATAGATCTTGTAATGTATCGTAATCTACATTCTTGTAATAATGCTCTGGAGAAAGGTACAGAGAGAAGTGAGCAGGGAGGGAGTGAATGAAGGGACATCACAGTTCTCCGGCTTGGTTCTTGGGAGAGGTATGTATTACCTCATTTAATCAAGTAAATAATAGGAGGCAGTCTTTGAAGAATTTTGAATATGAATGTAATGTGTCACGAGGAAAATATAATTCACAAAGTTAAGCAAAGAGTAGGGGAAATACTGAAGCCATAGGGATGAGCTAGGAGGCAATCACAACAATTCAGAATAATTACATGTAAAGTGCATCTTTTAGTAATTAATAGCACGTAGGGTTTAGTATAAAGAAAGAAGACTTACGTAGTGGGAAAACCCATCAAAAATACACTGTGTATCTGGTGCATGCCTCTTCCTAAGCCTGGGAACCAAGAATTATCAAACTGGCAGGGTGTGATGGGGAGCTGATTCTAAAGAATGAAACGTGATGTAGGGGTCACAAAGATGACAGAGGTTTTTGAGCCTGGGTTGACTAGGATGGTGAGAAAAATGAGAAATTTTCACTAAGAAAAATAGAAATTCAACAGAATATCTGGCATGCTGCTTAAGTGATTTCAATTTTTCTGAAACAAATTGGCGGCATCATCTGTAGTATCAATACTTATCCAGAACCAGTGGTTTCTCCTTCCAGCAGTGTAGGCAAAGTGAAATGTAGAGGTAGTGGGTTCCCGGGGCCAGCCAACCTCGTCTTTCCTCCCCGGGTGCACCTGTCCAGTGACCCCACATCTGCTTCTGCTATCTTCCTGCCTCACTGCGCAAGCTGACAGCACGCCTGCCCTGTCCCAACCTGCCCTGTCCGCAACTATTGAAAACCTGGTTTCATACAGGTTGCTGAAAGGAATACAACGTGATTTAATATTAAAATCTTGAGATAGTAGTTGTCATGATGTCTGATAGGCGTCATTGTGTTTCCCTTGAAATGTGGAAATGTTCCAGGTACCTCTGAATTTGCCCTGGTGCCATGGGGTGCCTTGGCACCCACATTGTGAACCACGATACAGGCTTGTTCTGCACCGTCTCCTTCTTCTTCTCCTCAGTCTTATGGCACCTCTTGGCCATTTTAAGAAAGTAACTTGGGACCTAGCTATGGCCTTCAGTTTCCCCCTTTTTTTGCTTTTAATCTCCTGGAGTAAGTTTAAAGTGACTGTCTCCAGGCCATTTCTCCTATCTTACACTCCCTTGATTTAAATCACTGCTTTGTCTTCAATCTTAGTCCAAAGAACGATTTCCAGTTCTCATTGTATCTCATGTATTTTGTGCTTAAAATCTTGGCCCTGTGATCTCTGGTCTTTCAGGTTAGAATCACTGCCTGGCTTTTAACTATCATACTTTTTACCACAAGCTCATGTGGGTGCCAGGCTGGAAAAGAGGGGCTTTCTATGCCTCCGTCTACCTTGAATACATTTAAACTCTTCTCCCACGCATGGGGATGAGGAAACTGCAGCAGGCTCTAACACCAAGGCGTCTCAGCAGGACAAAACCAGCTATGTGCTGCTGCCTGTCTCCCAGTTAATGGGAGCATCGACAAGGTCACTCCAGGTGGGGTGACTGGTATAAGTGGCTCATTGTGTTTGGTTTTTAATTTTACAATTATATAATTTTTTAAAAAATTGATTTTAGAGGAGGGAGAGGAAGGGGGTGGGGAGAGAGAGAGACATGAACTTGCCATTCCATCCATCTGTTGCTTGATTCCTGTGTGTGCCTGCCAGGGATCAAACCCAAACCCTTGGCATGTTGGGACAGTGCTCCAACCAACCAAGCTACCCAGCCAGGACACAACTATATTTTTGTAAAAGTAAAACATTGTAGCTTGTTGCAGGTATTTGGGAATAGAAAAGAGAAAAATAAAAACTGACTCCCATACAAGTGCTTTATTTTAATTTTTATTTAATTTGATTTTAATATTCCTTTCCAAACTTTTTCTATAAATGTAATAATAATGTATATAAAGCCTTTTATCCTGCTTTTTAAAATGTCACATTGTAAACATTTTTATTTAGTTACATAGTTCTTTTAGCCAACCTGAAAATACTAATTCTTACTACTTTTAAGGTGATACTTGCACATAATTTTAAAACCAACTAAAAAGCTTTAACATAAAGCAGGAGATGCCTGCCCCACCTCCCTGGCTGCTCAGACAGTTTTACTCACCAGGCCCACCCTTTCTTTCCAATAACCCTCACCCGAGGAGCTGCACACCAGCGCACGCACATGGTCCGATACAGAACGCCCCCTCTTTAATACAGACTCTTTTATTACAAAATCATAAGCACGTTATTCTGTAACATAACAATATTACACTCAAGCATGCCATAGGACATGTCAGGTGAAATGTTCAAATTAAGACTATAAATTATTACACCCATATTATTACCCTACCATCCACTCTCAAGCAGGCGTTACTTCAGCTGAACCCTGTGTGTGTGTATGTGTGAGTTTTAGTGAGAGAGGAAGGGAGAGAGAGAGATAGACACTGATGTGAGAAACATTAATCTGTTACCTCCTGTACATGCCCAGGGATCGAACCCACAACCTCAGTATGTGCCCTGACTGGGACCTGCAACCTTCTGGTGTACAGGATGATGCTCCAACCAACTGAGCCATCTGGCCAGAGCCCAACCACTCTCTTATCCTCAATTTCAACAGCGCTACAGTGGTCCCTTGAATGCTAGCATATAGTTTATGTGCCTGCTACCGTATTATTTTTTATTTAATTGATTTATGGAACTTTTCATTCTGCGGGATTACTAAGTGGTGGTAAAATCCTGTTCACTATGCAGATATCTATGTATAACCTCAGGGCTACATTATCAAATGTACTTTGCCTTACTATTTTTATAAATCTAATTTAATTGTACCTTGCATTTATTGTAAATGGCTACAAGCATATCCTTAGGAATAATGATTTTATTATTAAACATTAATAGATTGCTCTGCTCTTACCAGTCATAATCCTAAAATTGTGTAAGTTTGGAGATTGAGCTAAGAAGATTTAATGAAATTCTACTGTGTTTTATGTCATAATTTTTAAGGTAGAGCAGGCAACAGCTCACCCTTGATAACCGTAAAGAATATTGGGTGTTAAGAAGGCATACACTGTGTGGGTGTGTGCCACCTTTCTTAACAGAAATAGTATTTTAAGGCAATAGGCTTTTCAAAATTGAGGATCTGTTTTAGTAAAAGGCAAAAGATTTGTCCAATCTGAAGAGAAACTATTCCTTCTGCTTCCCAAAGTATATCTATTTTCTGAAATACTGACTTAAAACTATGTGGACCAGTGCCTTTCCTGTCACAGTATACTTTTAAAAGAATTAATAGACTTTATTTTTTTTAGAGCAGTGTTAGATTTACAGAAAAGTTGAGTGGAAAGTACAGAGAGTTTCCCATATGGCATTCACCACCCCCACCCCAGTTTCCCCTAATTATTACATCTTGCGTTATTAGTGGGTACATCTGTTACAATTGGTGAGCCAATATTCATACGTTATTATTAACTAAAGCTCAAAGATTTCACTAGGGTTCACTCTTTGTGTTGTATATCCTTTAAGTTTTGGCACAAGCATAGTGATATATCCATCATTACAGTATCCTACAGAATAGCTCACTTCCCTAAAAATCCCCTGTGCTCCAACTATTCATCCCTGCCTCCTTCCCTCCTCTTGAATTCCTGGCAACCACAGATCTCTTTACAGCTGTGACAACCACAGCTGTCTCCGTAGTTTTGCTTTTTCCAGAATGCCATGTAGTTGAAGCCATACTGTATATACCCTTTTCAAGTGGGCTTTTTTTACTTGCCAATGTGCATTTAAGTTTCCTTCATGTCTTTTTTGGTAGTTTGATAACTCACTTCTTTTTAGTGCTGAATAGTATTCCATTGTCTGGATGTACCACAGTTTCTTTATCCATTCACCTGCTGAAAAACATTTTGGTTGCTTCCAAGATTTAGGAATTGTGAATATAGCTGCTAGAAATATACATATACAAATTTTTGTATGAGCTGAAGTTTTTAATTCATTTGGGTCAATATCAAGGAGTACGATTACTAAATGTGTTAAGAGTGTGTTTATTTTTGTAAGAGATTGCCAAGCTGTCTTCCAAAGTGGCTGTACCATTTTGCACCCCCCCCCCTCCGCAGTGAAGGAGAGTTTCGGTTGCTTCACATCCTCACCAGCCTGTGGTGGTGTCAGTGGTTTGGATTTTTGTCATTCTAGTGGGCATAGGGAGGTATATCTTGTTGTTTTAATTTGCAATTCCCTGATGACACATGATGTGGAGTATTTTTTCATATGCTCATTTCTCATCTGTACACCTTCTGGTCAGGTGTCCGTTCAGGTCTTTTGCTCATTTTAAATTAGGTTATTTGTTATTGATTTTTCAGAGTTCTTTGTTTATATTAGATGCCAGTTCTTTATTTGTGTTTTGCAAAAATTCTCTCCCAGTTTGTGGTTTGTCTTTTCATTTTCTTAACAGTGTCTTTCACAGAGCGAACATTTTTAATTTTAATGAAATCCAACTTACCAATTTTTCTTTCATGAGCCATCCTTTTGGTGTGTATCTAAAAAGCCGTCTAAATTTCTTCTATGTTATGTTCTAGAAGTTTTATAGTTTTGAGTTTTACGTTTAGTTCTGTTATCCATTTTGAGTTACTTTTCATTAAAAATATGAGATATGGATCTAGCTTAATTTGGGGGGATGTCCAGTTCTTCCAGCACCGTTTGTTGAAAAGACTCTTCTTTCTCCATTTCATTGCCTATGCTTCTTTGTCAAAACTCAGTTGACTATACTTTGGTGGGTCTGCATCGGGGCTGTCTCTTTTGTTCACAATGTACTTTTTTTTTAATTAATTAATTTATTTTTATTCAGTTACAATTGTCTGCATTTTCTCCTCATTGAGTAGTTGTTGCTGATGTTACCCTCACTAAAAATAAAACCTATCAGTAACTAATCTTGGTTTGACTTCTTTAGTCTTGGTTTCCTACTAAGGGGGGATAAGTAGAAGAGATCATTCTTACTATTTTTTTCTAGCTTTCTCTCATGAGACTAGTTTATATCTAAGCATAGAGTCAGGGCCATGATATTTTTACAAAAAGTTCCTGGGTGTATTCCAACAGACACCAGGTCTGCATGTGTACTGGGAGAGTGGCGTACATCTGTTGGATAAAATCTCTGCTTTTGCCCCTTAAATTTCATAATGGGATATTAAACCTATCCTTCACTGATGGCTAACAAAGCATATTGTTTGGCCCCAATTTGTAGTGGAAAATATCAATGCTTAAGGTCATTACCATAATTAAAATATCAGGTTTTCTGTCATGCAACTTTCAACAGGGGACACGTCACAATGTCTGGAAACATTTTTGGTTGTCACAACTGGAGATGAGGAGAAGGAGAGGGGTGTTATTACATCTGGTGGGCAGAGGCCAAGGATGCTGCTAGCTGCCCCACCATGCATGGGACAGCACCACACAATGATAATTTTTTGGCTCAAGGTGTTATAGTGCTGAGATTGAGAACCCCTGTTGTCAAGAAGCGGATTTATTTCTATCAGTGGTCAGGTTTCCTCTTTGCTTAGCCTCTAGGTGACCTAGACTTTTGTAGATTTGCACTCCATCTCTGACAACTGGGCAGAAACTTACAGTCTGATATAGCAGTCCACTTCTTTTAGCTGTCTTGGCTTAGTTTCACTTTTTCCTGATTTCAAATAATTTCTCTTATGTTCTGTGCATTTATGCAAAGGTGACTTAACTCTGAAAGTGAGGTATCAATACGTAATTATATACATTTCTCAAAATAGGTGCTAGATCGTTGATCACAAAAATGTGAGGCTTAAGGTTGGTTGTGCATACATAATTAGACTCGACTATTAATTTCCTCCCTGGTCCTTTAAGTGACACATTAGCCTATGACACATAAGTTTCCGTGAGCTCATCTTGTTTTCATAGTGTTCCCTTTTATTGTTAAGAGAAACAGAACCCAAAAAACCCCCACTGTTTCTGCAACACCCGGTTGTCTTCCTCTGTGTGAAATTGCTCAACTAAGAGTTATGCAAATAGGCTCAGCCATGTGGGAGAGACACTTGATCCAGGGGAGTATCACCCATATCTGTGGTGGGTTTGCTTTCAGTTGGCAACTGTCATAAAGAAGTGCAGGGCCCTTTCTCGCTTCACTCCAGCCATTACCAGCTGTTTTCTGCCCTAGCCTTGTTGTAGTATGGACTCTTTGCACAGCCCGTTTCTTCTACCCGCTTCATCGACCTCAAACTTCCTTCCCTTAGACCTTCCAACTCTACTAGGACACAAAAAGAAGGGGGCTTGTAGGTATCAGACGTGCTCTTGTGTTCACTTGGGGGCTTGAGAGGTTGTCACCTCCTGAGACCAGGCAGAGCCCTTGCTGCCCCTCTAGAACACAATCCATCTCTTAAATGTCAAACATTATTCCTTGTGTCTAGTATTAAAAATCTCTGTGATTTGTCAACTTCCATTTCATGTCCTTTTAAATTCTTAGCAATGACTGTGGCTCTACCTTCACCTTCTCCAAGTTCTGTTCTTTACTCGCACAAATTATCAGAGTTTGAAGGAACTTAGACCATACATTTAGATTTTTTTGTTTTGTTTTAAAAATTTTTTAATTATTTCCATTTTTGTACAAGTTTATATATATATACATATGCATTTATATACTTAATAGAAATACATTGTACAGTACTTGTATATACCGCATTTTGCCATGTATAATGCACACCCACGTTTTTGGCCCAAACTTTTAGGGAAAAATCTTTCATTTTAATTTTTTAATTCAATTACTTATTTATTTATATTTAGAAATGAAACTGGTTGTTTTCCAGGGTATTATTTTGCATACAGATATAGTTATTGCTTTCTAGAGTTACACTTTTAACATATAAACATAATTAAAATAATTAAAAACATTTATGTAGATACGGAATTAGTACTACCCACATGTGATGTGTGTCCTTATTTTCCCCAAAACATCTGGGCAAAGAGATGCACATTATACATGGCAAAATAGGGTATATATAATTTATACGAAATGAAAAATGTCTTAAAATTTTATAGTAAGAGTAACTGAACACATGACCTAAAGTCCTTCAAACTCTGATACATAAATATATGATAGAAAAATTAAAAAATTTGGAACGGCAAAACCAGAAATCCCAGAAATCCCATCATCTATAGATGAACATTATGATATTTTAGGTTATTTCTCCCGAGACTTTTATTCTACACATTTATATTTTCCCCTGTGCTATATGTTCTGTTTTTTTATAACTTTATTCCATTTAAATATATTATAAATGCCTTTTTATGTCAATAAATATATATAAATAATATTTTAATAACTACATAGTATTCTTTATATTGAGGTATCATGTTATAGGTGAATTTGCCAATTGTCCGAAGGCCCATTTAATAAATTTATCAAATTACCCAATGTACCAGAAGACTTGTTTCTTTTAACCACTTGAATATTACTTCTATTTTTTAAAAAATATTATGTATTTTTTAATGTTCTCCTGCTAATTATTCCAATGGCCTATCAGCATTGAGAGTTCTACAATTAAAAAAGTAAAATTTTAATTTAAGTTTAAATTTAGAAGAATAAGAAATTGGAAGTGACCAAACATTCCCAATGCATATGACATGCTAAAACTCTGGACTGTAAGAAAAAATTCGGAAGTGCTAATTTAATAACAGTTTGCAGAATCATTTGACACAAAAGGATAGAATCATCCGAGGTGTTGAAGGGAAGTGGGAACATGTGGAGGAATTTCTAGAAAGAAGCAGAAGTCTTGAGCCTCAAATGTAACAACAGCATGTCACCAAGGTTGAAGAATTTTTAGAAATTCTTTTAAAACACTAAAAATATAAGGATGGGTAAATTAAGAAATGAACTAGAAAACATCAGAAACAGCCGTACCTCACATTACATTTAAACTACTAATTGCTGTTTTTATATTATATCATATATATTTTAATTTGAAATGCTAAAAGATAAACACTCATGTTTTCAAAATAAATTTAATATCATTATTACACATAAAAATGGTGATAATTCCTTATTAAAAAATAAGTGATCAAATTTCTCCAACTATCTCCTAATTATTTTTAATAATTAAGCTACTGAATTACTATTTACCAAGGTTATTCTAGTCTTAAGAAGACTCAACAATTCTTAGTTTTTTAAAAATAGAACATTCCTTTAAAAGCATCATAGAAATCTTCAAAAGCTTTTAAAACAATTGCATTTGATAAGAATTGTTATATCCATACACTATTAAAACCACTCTAATTCAAACCGTTGTAAACTTTCCCACTTAATATGAGATTATATAAACCTCACAGTTAAAATATACAAATTTTGGTAAATTAATCACCTTGTACAATAAATTGAAAATCCTTAGAGAACTGGCTTTGAGTGAAATGAATTTTGAAAGCTGGTCTACATTTGTTTAACCAGTGACCTATTATTTGGCAAATAAATATATTTCTTTTTTAAGATTTTATTTATTTATTATTTTTAGAGAGAGGGGAAGGGAGGGAGAAAGAAAGGGAGACAAACAATGTGTGGTTTCCTCTCACATGCACCCTGCTGGAGACCTGGCCTGCAACCCAGGCATGTGCCCTGGCTGGGAATTGAACCTGCGCCCCTTTGGTTCACAGGCCAGCACTCAATCCACTGAGCCATAGCAGTCAGGCAAATAAGTATATTTCTGATTGGCTGTTATTACAAACAGCCCCACAATAAATACTTCTTTTTTTTTTTTTTTTTTAAGACAGAGGGGAAAGGAGAGAGATAGGGAGAGAAACAGCAATGGGTGGCTGCCTCTCATGCATCCCCTACTGGGGACCTGGCCTGCAACTCAGGCATGTGCCCTGACTGGGAGTCGACCCTGTGACCCTTTGTTTTGCAGGCATGCACTCAGCCACTGAACCACACCAGCTAGGACAATAAATACAGTCTTATACAGAGCTTTGTGTTACTGCCAGAAGTGGTAATGTTGGGTTAAGAAGTACATCCATTTTAAAGGACTTTAATGTGTATTGTCATGTTAGATTGTATGATTTATACTCTTGTGCCAAGCCCAACAATTTCATTTTATGGTGAGGAAATTAGAGTTTGGAAAAGAGAGTGGTTTTGTCCTTAATTATAGGAGTGTCGAGCTGGAACCATCAGCCAGGCTTCCTGATGCCTAACTTGCTGCACCTCTCATTACATGCTCTTCCAAGCAACAGCCAGATGTTTGAAACCCTCATATACCTCTTTAACTGTCTTATGCTGCTTTTCTGGACTCATTCTAATAAATGCAGGGGTTAAAACTATGCATGTTTATTAAGGTTTCTATAAATGCAGTTAATTTGCCATCTCTGTGCACCATTATTTCAGAGTATCTCAGTATCAAGTTATCTTTCCATTTTTACACTACTCATTCACATTATAGTTAATTATATAACCTTTGGTTCTTCTTGTGGCTTTGCTTATGTTATATTCTGTAATAAAGAAATGCTTTCAAACCAGATAAAGACATCAGTAAACATTAGGTAAATCAAGATGTATCCAATTTTGATTGCACAGGCATAAAGAAAAGTTAATTAAAAAGAAAACAACTATGCTGCCCTACATCTTTCCTTTTGGGTAGGCAGCATTTTCAAAATTAATTTTTTATTGATATAATTTACATGCCCTAAATTCACCCTTTTGAAGTGTACAATTCAGTGGTTCGTAGCATATTCCCAAGGCTGGAAAACCATCACCACTGTTTAGTTACAGAACCCACTGCATCTTGCATGGAGCAGGCTTGCAGAATTTACATGCTGCTATTCAGCTGTGGAAATAAAGGGAGGGAGAGAGGAAGGAAGAGAAAGAGAGAGAAAGTCATCACTTTCTCTAAAATATTCTCTCTTCAGCTCTTTGAATAGCATAGGTGGGAAAACAGCCTTATATTTTCCAGTTGGGTTCGAACATAAAGAGCCTCTTTTTCACTGTGACTCCATTTCCTTAAGATAAGTCCTGCATGTTCCTTCTTCTGCACCTTTCCAAGATGGTAGCTAGGTAGATTGAGGGTTTCTTTTGTGCCTTTTGGAGGAAGAAGGCACAGATTCTCTCCATTTTCTTGGTGTGCCTGCTGAGATGTGACTGTGCATTGCCAATTTCTGGGAATATCATACTGATGCCGACCCCGAGCAAATGGACCACATCAGGACTCTCAGAAATCTGGATCCCCTTTAAACCTTCCTACTTTTGAAGCTCGGGTCACTTGTTTGGGATCATTACCACCCATGTCGCAGTCCTTGGGGCATCCTTTCTCTTTCTCTTATCTTCTCAAGCTCCATAAATCAAAAGAGTACTTTTGGCAATAAAGCTAACTCCACAGAGAGGCAGCAAGACCTTGGTGAGTAAATAATGCCACTTTGAAGCTGGTGGACCAAGTTCATGGAAGACCTTTGATGACCTAGCACACGTTTATCCCTGAGCTTTGTTTTCCTCCTCTGTGCCAGGCACAAAGTAGGCAATTACATGCTCCTCCCTGTCCTCTCCTCACTGCCTTTGTCTCTCACCCTCAAATTCTTCTGGTTACTCCTCATTGACCACTGGTATTGCAAGATCAGGTATGAGGACAGTAACAGGAGGAAGACTTCAGAATGACCAATGAATTGCCTTTGGGTGAAAAATTCATTTGTTGCTGGGAAAACTCAACTCAAATTAAAGCATTCAGTTTGGAAAGTTGTGGTGAAGTAAAAAAAAGTTTTTAGTTTCTTTTTGATGACTCTTGTAATAAAGGCAGAAAATGCATAAGTCATAATAAAAACAAAACATGGTATCAACAGAGGGTTTCTTTTGTAGCACTTTGTAAAGGCAAGAAATTTAGGTTCTGAAGGGTTTTATTCTCGTAATTTTGTTCTTCAATTTTAAGATCCAGGATTCTGTGACATAGTTGTTAAAAAAAAGTGGGTTCAGACTTCATAGGTGGAAGTGGCATCTAATTTCCTATTTGTTTTATTTCTTTAAGCTCTGATACTATGAGAAATTAGTGATTTTAAAACCTTTATATAGCAGACAAGGAGGTGAATTTGTATACCATTCAAGTTGAAATAAAAGATATATGATGGAATACCTTTTAAGCTTATAAAACCTACGATGAAAGAGAAAATATTAACCAAAATGAATGTTATACCCAAACTCAGGAACCTCTTTCATTGTGCAGTTTTCACCTCTTTAATTACAGAGTGTTTCATGTATTTACATTCAGATCATCATGCAATACAAAAATGTACAGCAGAGGGTCATGGCATACAAGGGACCTTACCCAAAAGAAGGGAGGGGCTAGAGGGAGAAGATGTTCATTTAGATGCTACAGGCGGCCCGAGTGCCGGCCTGAGGCCAAGCTGAGAGACCTGCTTCTATTTCCTCTTTGTGGTGAGACAGGGGTGTCCTGGCGAATCTCATCATGGGACTGTTTCTCTTCCCATGTTGGGGGAACACTGGCATGTGGACCTCATTTGCGTGTTCAACAAACATGTCTGTAGCCCTTGCTGTGTGTTGTTTTAAGTATACTTCTAAGCACTTTATAAATATTAACTAATATAACTCTTTAATCCTCATAACAGCGTAATGAGCTAGATAGTCATTTTCTTTTTGCAGACAGAATCGAGGCACAGAGAGGTTAGGCAGCTTGCCTAAGATCACACAGTTAATAATAACTGATGGATCTGAAATTTGAGTTTAGCAGTCCAACTCCACAGTCTTTACTCCAAAATATTTTACAAATTGTACTGTCTTCCTTACAAATTTTTAAGAGAAACTTGTATATAGGATTTTATACCTTACAAGTAGACTTTAGAGCCTAACCAACATGGTGATGGGTATTGTTTCAGATTTTTTTCTGTGCACATTAAGAGTAAAGTATATATTGTATGTACTATATGTGCATGTATATATATATATATATATGTACTCATATATCTGTGTATATTGATTTTATAAATTGATACATAAAATGTTTTTAACCAATAATAATTGATGGTCAAGGGTGTCTGAATTATACAAATGTCTCTCCGTAACCTTCCCCACTCTCATACTACGTCGGTTTGACCTACTTTAATAAACTCTCCCCTATCGGTGAACATCTAGACCGTGCCTGTCCACAACATGAACAACGCTGGTGTGCACATGCTCGTGCTCTTGCACAAGTGTATCTAAGGAACAAGTCCTCTAAAAGTTCTCACCTTATAAACATGCAAACAGACTAAAACCTGATAACTATGTGGAGTGGTAGATGTGTTAACTGATGACTTTTTGTGATACTCAGTTCTGGGGGAGAGGAAGAACCTTTCCTCTACCCTTCACACTTTTTTCTGCTGGTCTAATAATTAAATCTATATGGCACAGATTAACAAGAGCATATAATCAGATTTAATTACATATGTATGTATGGGAATCCCACAAACATGAGAGGTTCAGGGACAGAAAGCAAAAATGAGGTGTGTATGGCTTTCTGGGCTAAGGATGTGAGGTAAGGCATCCTGGGGCTTCAGAGGGGAGAAAGGCCATTGTAGGACTATGGGAACAGTGGATATATGTTCAGTAATTAGTGGTTTGCCCTGCTGTATAAATTTATCAAAAACGTTATCTCTGATAATCTCTTATTATGGGCAGGACCGCCCCTAATTTAAAGTCTTCTGCATAGTTAATGGGGGACAGAAGTTTCCTTAAGCCTGCAGTACCTCAGTCGGCTTTAGCTCAAAATAATGCATGTACCACGGAGGCACATCTTGGGGTGACTCATTCTGAACCCCTGCAGTTCACAATGTATATGATATTAAGTCATCACATTCTGTACCTTAAACTTACACAATGTTATATATGTCAATTTTATCCCAATAAAGCTGGAGAGAAAAAGTCCCCAGAAGTGGAATTCCAAGTAGACAAGTTTTTTCTTTGTTGAGGAGGGGGGTGCGGCATTATTAGATCTAACCAGAGATGGTAGGATGAGAGGCAAGGAGTCATAATTAGTCTTTTACCCCAGCATCTGTTTTGAGGCTATTGTTTTCTTTTTTAAATTTTTCATATTCTAAGGTCTTTAAATGAGGCTGAGCCAACCCTAATGGGTATTTGTTCCAGTTAAAGAAATTTTTGGGAAAAGTCGCCTCCCAGCTTCGGGATGTGACTGTGGGTGTCCGCCTGTGAGCCAAGGTTGCCCAGCTCTCTGTGTCTCTTCAGACCTCCTATCGAGTTGAGCTTTTGTGATGAACATCCCAGAGTCATATTCGCATGTCAGACCTTCAGCTTTTATTATTATTAAGCCAAAGTTACCAAGTATAAAATGTGCCTTTGTTTACTGGTTTTAAAAAAATGAAGGCATTGCCAACTTCATCATCCACAGCACTTTATGGGAAGTCCTTCGTAGGAAACCTTAGAAGTCGTCTGTGGGGCCTCACTTTCCCGTCTGCTTCCTCCCCCCTGGTGAAGCGCTGTGGAAGCCTGCAGACTCACGCTGCCCTCAGGCCCTTCCTGCCAGGAAACTGGCCCCAGCGGATCTGGTATCCACCATGCTGCCATAGTTGCATTCTCCCCTCTTCCTTGGCTTGGGTGTTCTGTTTTCATTTCATTAAATTCATTAATGTCTTTTTTGCCAAAGCATTTCAGTTCATTTAGAGAAAGAAGAGGCTATAATCTCCTGATTTAGCTTCATTAATAAGTAGATAAAACACCAGTTTCAAAAGAGCCATCATACAAGGGAAAAAAAGTAGAGAATACACTTTAGGCTTCAACTTTTGGCTGAAGCTATGGGTGAATCCCAGCGCCACCCTTCACTAGCTCTGTGACTTTGGGCCAGCCCTTTTGTCTCTTATTTAGAACTCAGTTTACTTCTCTGTAAAGTGGGGTTAATAATACCTGGCTGATATGGTTTCTTTGAGAATTAAATGACATGCTCGGAAAATTATAAATACTTAATTAAAAAACACTAAGGTGTAGCTCATATTACTTGCAAACAAGTAATTACTGCCTCTGTTTCTGTTGGGGCCGCACTGTATTTTGTACTTTTCTGTTACCTGCCACAGCATAAGGAGTTGCAAGACCTGGTGGGCAGTCCCCAGAGGCCCCCCAGCTGGAACAACTGCAATGCTCCCTGTGTAGTAGAATTGTAATTGTTTTCTTCTACAAAAGGTGCATTTGGTTCTCAGTTGTCTGCGGTGATGGGGGGAGGAGAAAACGTGAACTAAGCATAAGTAAATGGTAATCTGTGGCCTATCACCACCCCATCTCCTGTCCACTGCTTTTTGTGTTCATTCTTCTTCTTCCTTTCCCAGGCCACTGCCCTGGGAATCCCATCATCTCTTGGTCCTAACCACCCCGCCTCCCAGACGCCTTTGTCATGGAGGTCCCCACTCCAGGTCTTCCACCTCCTTCTTTCTCCATAGTTCGCTCTCTGAAGTAGAGGTCTTCTGATGTCCTTTCCCCAGTTGAAAACCTTCTATGGCTGTAAATAAAGTCCACGCGGCTTGGCGTGACATATAAATAATATCCCGCAAGGTACATTTCCAGTCTCCTTGCCTGCCTTCACATGCACTCACATACCTGCCACCAGCATGTCTAGCATTTTGAAAAAGTTTTCTGCATAAAGTTGTTAATAATCGCCCCCTCCAACTTTTTATTTTGAAAATTTGAAATCTACAGACAAACAATGAAAGCATATCCTCATCTAAATCCACTAATTCTTTATTATTTTTGCCACATTTGACCCCTCCTCTTCCTTTCCCCCCTTCTTTTCTTCAGTGTGACCCACATGTTGGTAGTTGCAGGCATCCTGAGCCTTCATGCACACACAGCTGGCGTGCGTCTCCTAAGAGGTGGACGGTCTCAGTATAACCACAATGCTGCTGTCACGCACGTAAACACACAAATCTCTAATAATCACATTAAAGCATGTTCAGATGTCCCCAATTGTCCCAGCATGTGTCATCCCCTCTGCCCCTCCCCATCCAGGATTTATTCAGGGTTTACATATGGTCTTTTTAGTCTCTCATAATGTTGAATAGTTTCCCCCCACTCTCCCCCTGTATGTTTTGAAGTATCCAGGCTAGTTGCCTTTAGCACACATTAAGGATTTTTCATTTTGCTCCTCTAATGGTTAGAGTCTAACCTATATTTCCTATGAACTAGAAGTTAGTTCTAGAGGTCTCTATCTCTCTGTCTCTTTTAAAACAACTGGCAGGGGTTTGGAGGGGGGTAGGGTTCACCTCCTTTCCGTTCCCTTGCCTACCTTTAGCAAGAGAGGTCCAGATGGACGCACAGGAAGAAGCCCCGAGTGCAGGACCCAGGGCTGCCAGATCCATTCATTGAATAACTATCCAGAGCACCTGCTCTGCCCAGCCCTGTGCTGGGTGCTGGGTGCTGGGAATCCTGCAGCGAAGAAACCAGCTGGGACCAGCCCCATCAGCTTCCATTCCTTTGGGGAGCTAACCAGAAATAAACCAATAGGTAATGGGATATAGGTTGTAATAAGAAAGATAAGAGTGTAAATCATGAGGTGTGAGTGGGGCGGTAGTATTTTCAATCAGGCAGTTAGTGAGGACGTGTCTGGGGGTGAGGGGTAACATTTGTGTAGAGATCTGGGGAAAAAGAGAACTCGAGAAGGAGCGGGCAAGGGAGGTGGGGCCCCTGGGGGAAGCCATGGGGCAGCCCCTCTTGGTGGGGCTCCTGTGTCCCTGTTGCCCAGCCCATCTGCCAGGGATCCTCCTGCTGCAGTCCACGGTGTGCCTAAGGATCCACACTGGAAGGCCTTTCTCATTATGCACCATATTCCTTCCACATATTGACACTGCACCCCTTTCATGGCTGTTGACTTAAATACTGCTTTTATTTGGGCAGAGGAAGGGAGATGAGATTGGAGAAAAAATAACTCACCTGATTATTTACAGATCAACTCTAAAACCCATCTTGCTTATTTCTAAATCAACTTTAAAACCCATCTTCATTTCAAAAACTTTCACATATGAAAAATATGTGCTGTTTTCAATCAAAGTAGTACTTGCTTCCCCTTTATTTTGGGAACCACAGCTCACTAGTTTCAGAAAAAGGCGTGACTGTCGTTCAGAGGCTTCCACCTCACTAATGAAGTGATAAACAAGATGCAGGTCCCAGTGGAAGCCCGCAGGACCAAATGCACAGATGAGCGGCAGTGATAGTGCAAGGGGGTGACAGTTTAGAGTGGTGCTCTTGAGATTTTTTTTAAAAGAGTTCCTCCCCCAGGAGGTATTCCCGAACTCACACCTCTCCGCCTTCCCCAAACTCTAATTTACCTCTCCCTTCCCTTGGCATGATCCCCAGCAATTACACAGTCCACGTGGGAGACCCTGCCCCCGCTGAGCCCCCAGAGGATATCCTGGAACATGTCCAGGGAATCTGATCTGTTGGGTCTAGGTGAATCTAGTGTTCCTTTGGGTTTGGACACCACTGCCCTATAGGGCATTCAAACGAAGCTCATAATAGATTTTGTTTTATTTTCAACATACAGATTTGATGATGAGGCTGTACTGTAAGGGGAGATTCATGTCTGATTTCAATTTTGAAAACCACCTTTTTTTTTTGTCCCCAGAGTGCCTTGTGTGGTGCTCTACACATCCTAATAGCAACTGAATAAACAAATAAAAGACTTGAGTACTCAGAAGCATGCTTATGCCACTCTGCACTGGTCAAGCACAAGTCCCTTCCGGCCACGGTCTCTTCCTCTGGAGTCCTATGCAGTCTTGGCTCGTTGATGCCCTCGTTCCTGCCTGGAGCTCTGCCATCTCTCTTGGCTTCCACACTCACATATTTCACTGGGAAGCCCACTGATCGTTTGGATGTTTCTACAGGCATCGTTTCTCCCATACCTGTCTCCTCTTTTATTTCCAGTCTTGGTGGAGGCCCCCCCCCATTTTCCCAAGCCGCATTCAGTTGGGGTCAGGTTCTATGCATTCTAGTTCCTACTGAGGCTTGCCTTTGAAGCCCTGAGCCCCCTCACTTCACCTTGCACCCTGTCATTCATCTAGGAAGGTGGGGAGGAAAACAAACTCCTCAGCTCTGCACCCAACACGTGCCTCCCTCTCCTCTCCAGCCCAACTCCTGGCCTTCCCTACCTGCCCCTTGGCGAGTGGTTTCACAATACAGAACACATGCCCTGAAGGCATGAGATTGAACTAGTTCCCTGTGAAGGGGACAAGTTAGCTCAGGGTCAACACTTTGCATATGAAGTTCCTTCTTCCTGGAATCCCTTTACTCACTTTGCCACCTGGCTGACATCACTTCCGTTGTGACTCACAGAGCATTTCCTTCAGGATGCCTCCCGTGACCACCGCCTTTTCCTCTTTTGCAAGTTACATGTCCTTTCCTAGGTCTGGTGCATCCTCTGTCATTGACTCACCGCTGTACTGTAAACTTAATAGACACTTTTGCCACAGAATATGAGCATCTTCAGAGCATGGATTATGTCTTGCTGATATAAAATGGATGCACAATAAGAGCTGTTGAACAAATGAGTGAAAAAATGGATAGACAAACTGGTTTGTGACCAATATCCACACTTGAGTTTGTTAAACTGTGATAAAGAATAACATCATATTCTTTATATTGTTCATTAATGGAGAGATTTGGGTGGCTTGAAGCCAGTTCTAGAACGGTAAAACGATGTCATTGCTTTGTATTCCAACAGGAAATATGGGATGTATAAAATCAAAAAGGAAAGACAATCTGAATGACGATGGAATAGATTTGAAGACGCAACCAGTACGTAATACTGACCGAACTATTTATGTGAGAGATCCAACGTCCAATAAACAGCAAAGGCCAGTAAGTAGATAGTCTCAGGGAGAATTCCCGCAGCAGGATCAAAGCATAGCTGCATAATTTAAACACCAAATCTGTGACATGTGCATGAAAAAACATTACAGCAATAACTTGGGCCTCAATTTTTGATATGCTTTGTAACTTAATCCTTTAAAGAGCCTGTAAACATTGGAGAGATAACCAGGTCACTTGCTGTACAACAAAGCAGCCTTTGGTCACCCTATGTGTAGAGAGAATCATCTTTCATCACTGGTCCAAATACTCACTTTTTACATATAAAGATATACATTTCTATCTGAGTTTCTGTGACGTAGGATAGTTGCGAGATTAAGTGCCATGGCCTGGAAATGCTGCCTTCAAGTCAGAAGCCAAAGTAGGTGCTACTATGTCCTTTACCCCATCTTGTAATTCTTCAATTAATTGATAAGAACACAAATCCTGAAGTTGTCATGTCTTCGTATAATTAAAAGATTTTTTTTAAAAAAAATCAAAGCTAATTCTGCCCGTTAACCTTGGACAAATATCCATACCAGCAATATTGTGTGAGTGATGTGCTATTTGATGAATTTGGGAATGCTGGGCAAAGGAAGATCTAATGCCACATTTTATGGAAAAGAAGAACAAAGCTTTGGATAATTGCAACCTTAAATGCACTTTATCTCAGATTTTATATCCTTTCTATCGATTCTCTCCCTATGTATGGCAATATACATAACACATGTATAACACCCCATAGCCTGGTTTTATGGAATTCCTCAGCATTTAAGCCGAAAGCAGCTTATTCCAAGTTAGCCCAAATGCCTTTGTTAAGTGTTTTCATAGTGTCTCTCATCTGACATGTTTTTAAATGCCTTCACATTCTAGAAGTGCATTATTCTTATCAAGCCTTTCAGCCAGCCCTCTTCCCCTCTATTCCCCAGTATCCTACAGGTACGATGTATGTCGAAGTCACATGTCATGCTTGAAATTGCTAAATCACTATTGACCTTCTTAGAAAAATAAACAGATGGACAAAATAGAACCAGAGGCATGGATACGTCTAACAGACTGATAGATCTCAGAGGGGAGGGTGCTGGAGAGGACTGGATAAAAGAAGTTGAAGAGATGAGCCAAAGAACACGAATGCAGAGCCTGTGGACACAGATAGTAGTGTGGGGGCAGCCAGAGAGGAGGGGCATGGGGCTGGTTGAGGTGGGCATGGGGGGGTGATGGGGGACATCTGTAATAGCGCCAACAATAAACAAAAGAAGTGGAGATGAAGAGTGAGTATACTGTACATAATGTTTCTGGAGAGATATATTAACACTGTAATTTTATATAGAAACTTAAAATGTATAAGATTATTAATAGCTTTAATAATTTAGCGATAAATACATATAGAGAGGCGGTTAAAAGTAGGTTTACAGTTGTGACTACGTGAAACAGTTTATTCTTGTATTATTATTTATTCTTGTGTTATATATTTTTCCATGTGATCAACTGTAAACCTACTTTTGCCCACCCCCAAATTTAAGAACATTTCATCAATAAGTATAGATGTAGAACTACATATTCTATAAATATGATTACTAGGAAATAAAATGATATAAAGAGGTGGAGTCACAAATGTTTTTCCTTTTTTATTAGAGACTTCCAAGTTCTCATAAAAAGGATCTATCATTTTCTGATATTGTATATACCGGATTTTACATGCTGTAAAACCCAAGTGGTTTTTTTTTTCTTTAATGATAAATGAAGATATTTTCAGAACAGCGAAGAAAAATGGTGTATAAGTTTGCACTGTTTTTCTTATATACCATTTTTCTCTTATTTAAAAGTAAAGGAGGTTAAAAATTAAGTTAGAAGCAGAAGTGGTAAACATGTTCGACATCTTTCAATTCCCATAATTTAGTGTGTGCCTTGTGTGGTCACAGACACCCTTGTTTCATGCGCCAGGTAGCTGGGCCTTATTCTTCGGCTGTAGATGACATTCAGCTCCGGCCCAGTGTGGCCAAAATGCACACCCTGAACTGATCGCAGAGCTCTGATGACAGGGTGAGGCAATTCAGCAGCGCACTAAGGAAAAGACTCTTTAAAGAAAAAGAAGGGTGGTAGATGAGTTACATACATGTGTTTTGGTCTTATAAAAAAAGTGTATTAAAACATTTGCAAATTAAGGACTCTTTGATATTTGAAAATCAGCTTGCTGCTTTCAAAATCATTTAATTACTTTCATCTTCTAATTATTTCCTCTAAGGCACTTAAAATTGATCATACATACTAATTTATGATCATACATGCCAATTTAAATGATTAAAAAATGAGTATAGAAACTATTGAAATAAGTATTGAAGGATAATATGGACCCATGATTTTCTGATAACAGAAAATCACTCCACCATAATTGGAGATTTTTATGGGCTAACTTTCATCAGAAATTTAAATTTCAGTACAAATTGTTTTGATCCCATTTCACTGAATCAGAGAGAAAGGTGACATGATTCGTGGGTGCAGGTCTCTGACAGTAGCCTCCTCAAAAGGGTCTAAGGGGCCTCGAACAATCTCCTCATGGTCACTGAGAGAGGGGAGTTTGATTTAAAAGGTCACTGAAATGGCCTTTAGTGCTACCAGACTTTTCCTGATAATTCACCTCCAACTAAAATAACAGGGAAGGCCACCTGTCCCCACGATGGCATCAGGGGCGGCCACAGGAAGCCTGGATTGGTTAGGACTTATTCTTAGGACTTGGCTGAGCCCTGACTACAAGTTTGGGAAACATGGAGATCACAGTCCCAGGGCTTGGATGGCTATTCTGCAAGGTCCCCAGGGCCCCAGGCCACTTCCACCTTTGCTCTGCCGTCACTGGTGCCTGGTTTCCCTGCTGCTGAGGCTCCAGCCAGGCCCCGCACAACCATTTTGTTTGTAGATACACTGCCTCCCTCCATCTGCACAGAATGCTAGAGAATTTGGAAGCATAGTCATTTAGCTTGGCAGATTGCCTTCCAAATAATATTAGGGTTCTGTCACCGAACAAGAGGGAGAATGGTGATTGGGTAAGCATCTAGCGGCCCTGCCCAGAGCCCTCTTCATTTCCTGCCACCACAGGCAAATGACTGTTTTTAGAAGGAAGAGCTGTGTAGATTGGGACAGAGCTCTGCAGAATTTTTTCTCTGTATTTCTCTTCTTTCCAGCTTAATAAGTTAGCAAATCTAATCCTCATTTGCTACTGTTAGAAAAACAATACAACAAACAATATGAATGTGACTAAGAAAAGCCAAACATAAAAAAAATTTTCTCACCAATATTCTCTCCTAGGTTACAGAATCTCAGCTTTTACCAGGACAGAGGTTTCAGACTAAAGGTATGTTTTCATAGCAACATGTTGGTTTCTTTTTTCTTTACTGTTAGAAACTCTTTAAAGTCATTTTCCTGGATATTTTTTTATTGTGGAAAAATACACATACCATAAAATTGATCATTTTAACTCTTTAAGTGTACAAGACAGTGGCGTTGAGTGCATTGACAAGGTTGCAGAACGATATCACCGCCATCCATCTCCAGAATGCTCTCATCTTCCCACGCTGAAACTGTGCCCCTTAAACACTAACTCCACCCCTCTGCCTCCCCACCCCTGGCACCCACCATTCTCCTTTCTGTCCCTGTGTGTTTGGTACTCCAGAAATCTCATATAAGTGGAATCATAGAGCATTTGTCCTTTTGTGACTGGCTTGTTTCACTTAGCATGGTGTCCTCAAGGCTCATTCATGTTGTAGCTGGTGTCAGGATCTTCTTTTACAAGGCTGAATATTATTCTATTGTATGTATAGATCACGTTTTTTTGTTTTTGTTTTTTTACCCATTCATCTGTCACTGGACACTTGATTGTTTCCTCCTTTTAGCTATTATGATAATGCTGCGAGGGACATGGGTGTATCATTTCTTAAATACAGAGTTGTGATGAATTACAGTTGTAGGTGTGTATTTGAGACAAAAAACACTACACACAGTGCATGCAGCATGTTATTCACTGTAGACCGTGTAGACCCTGAGGCCCCCTAGGAAGGAGATACACGCCATCATCCCAACTGCCCAATGAGGATTTGTCAAAACGTTTCTGCTGATGGATTTTTAAAGGTCTTCATTTGTGTTCTTTTTAGATCCAGAGGAGCAAGGAGACATTGTGGTAGCCTTGTACCCCTATGATGGCATCCACCCAGACGACTTGTCTTTCAGGAAAGGAGAGAAGATGAAAGTCTTGGAGGAGTAAGTGTACTCAGGCACGCTGTGTCTGCTGCCCCTGTACCCAGACCACCGAGTCCTACACACTATCCCCTCGTCTTGCTTCTAATAGCACAGCAAGAGCCAGGCCCCCTCTTTGGGTATGAGGCCTCCCAGGTTCTGACTGCGGTCGGGCTGGGAGTGGAAGAGCAGGGCCGGAGGAATTTTCCTCCAAAGTTTGCCCGTGAGCACTCCCCAGAGGTTTCCCTTTGAAGAGGGAGACTGGTCTCTTTCTTATCCATCTGTGCCACCTTAAGAAGTTTGGGTGTCTGTGGAATGTGCATGTTATTATAATGTCATTTTTATTTAGTTATATTACTCAATTTCATTCTGGATTTATGGGTCCATCTTGGATAAATGATTTGTAAGGGCACTGTGCTGAAGCAGCAGTCATCTCGAAAAAGCTCTACTCAGCATGTGGCACTTCTGTGAAGACACTTGGACATCATCATTTGCTTAATCCCATCTGTGCTGACTCACAGGCCTGTGACCCTACTCAGACCATTACTGTCTAGGCTTCAGAACAATACCGAGAATAAGGAACTCCAAGTATCTTAATTCTAACTGCTTTTTTCTTGTCGCCCTGGCCTGCCAACCTGGGTTAGAGGAGGGAGACCCTTTATTAACTACAAAGTGTTAAGTGGTTATGGGCTATTAATGCTTACTGGTTAAGCATGAACTTGGGCCTAATCCTGGCCCTGCCATTTACTGCTGTGTGACCTTCACAAGTCACTTTACCTCTATACATTAGTTTCTTCCCTTATAAAATGGGAACAGCAATGCCTCTGTCATGGGTTGACGTGAGGATTGTGTGTCGTGTCCATATGGGTAAGTGTGGTGTAGGCAGACAGCAGGTACAGGTTAGTGTCAGCGGCAGTCCGCCGTGTCTCGCTGACAAGGATCTGTATGCGTGTGGGAATTTGAAGGAAACAGAATTGAGGCTCATAGGGACCCATCCTTTCACTGCCCCATCCTCTTCCCTGGCTCCATGCTGAGAGCAAGAGCAGGTGATGAGGCCTGCCTGCTCGAAATTTTTATATGGTTTTCTATTCCTCTTTTCTGTGGTATCCACCTTTGGAAACTAGATGTTTGGACAAAGGAGTTTGTGACATAGGAGCTATGGTTCACTATTCCCTTGACTCCCGTTGCTATAAGGACTCTAAAGCACTTCTTGGATATTCCAGGTGAAATTATAAGTGTTTTCCTTCTGCAGGACAGGAACCACTTTCACCAACTCCTATTTGTGCGGTGCTGAGCGCAGTGACCCACACTTGAGTTGGGCGGTTGTTGTTTTTTTTTGCTCCAGACTCTAAACATAGTTTTATTTCAGCAAGAGGAGTGAATTTTCTTGCTGGATTTTGAGGTTCTAGGAATCTTCCTCACCCACCCTCACCCCCCAAAACAAACACGTGGAGACAATTGCTGTTGTGGTTCTCAAGTAGTTGGACACATTTTTGATGTGTGTTTCTATTCTAGGCACGGAGAATGGTGGAAAGCCAAATCCCTTTCAACAAAGAGAGAAGGCTTCATCCCCAGCAACTACGTAGCCAAAGTCAACACCTTGGAAACAGAAGAGTGAGTCTTTACGTGTTGTCATCTTTGGTGGTTTTGTTTGCTGTATTGGGTTTCTTGTTTATTCTTTATCTTTTTATTTCCGTGGGGTATAACATCCATGAACTGTTAAAATGTCTTCTCAGGTGGTTTTTCAAGGATATAACCAGGAAAGATGCAGAAAGGCAGCTTCTGGCACCAGGGAACAGCCCTGGGGCTTTCCTTATCAGAGAAAGCGAAACATTAAAAGGTAAGGGGTGGCATAAGGCTTCTTATAAAACGCTATTTAGAAAATCGTTGTTAGAAACTATTCTATAATTCTTTTTTAAAAAGAATATATTATGTTCTGGTAGTGAAATTTTATAGTTTGATAACAAATAACAAACTCAAATTATTAGTTTTGCTACTCAAAGTAACAGGAAACAGGCATAATTATGGCCATTTCTCACCATACCTTATGTTTGCTGAGTCTTTTACATTATTGTTTAGAGTAAATCTTGAAATTTTAAGAGCAAATAAATCAAAGCAACTTTCAATTCAGTGAAGTGATTTCAAAAACTATCATGAAGAAGCAAAATGGCATGTTGGTAAACTTCAGAGCCAACAAAATCTAGCTTTATTTGTTGCATAGACTTTTTATAGGACTTTTCAAATTATGTACTATATACATACTTAATTTATATTTTCATATTTTATGGCAAAAGGGATCTACAGTATTGTATAATGCAGATCTTATTTATACAATATGGATATAATCTAGACTTGTACTTTTTCCCTTGCAGGAAGCTACTCTCTTTCTGTCAGAGATTATGACCCTATGCACGGTGATATTATTAAGCACTACAAAATTAGAAGTCTGGACAATGGGGGTTATTACATCTCTCCAAGAATCACTTTTCCTTGTATTAGTGACATGATTAAGCATTACCAAAGTAAGTAAAGACTGAAGGTCAGGCAAGACAAATATGTTTATTATGGTAAATATATGGTGTCAAACACTTTTTTATATTGAAATTTTTTATGTATTACATTTCTTTTGGATGAACTTGGATTCTATAATTGATTATAAATTCATCTATAATTAAACATTCAAAGTTAGATTTGATCCTTGTGAATAATCATTCTAGTCCTTTCCCCCCTAATCCCTGATGTTTAACAATTGATATTTCAGAATTATAAAGAGAAAAATGAATACTATTTTATGTAATGCATATTTTTACAACACATCTTTAACTATCCAGAAGAAGAATTCAGACTTGGCAGATGTGTGCATGCGTAACAGTAATTCATACTCTTGGTAAAAGAACTCAAATAACAGCAACGCCAAAATATTGAGCAGTGGCAGGTCCTTGGTCCTCTGTCACCAATGCCACTCTCCAGCACTGTTAAGCCGAACCCCTGACCAGCCTTTAGGTTCATTCCCTGTGTGACGGAAGTTGGTTGTAGCGGGCAGCTGTTGTTACGGCTTATTTCTACAACCTGCTCAAGAGGAACACACATTATAGCCTTGCTCACGTCCCAAAAGATGGAGAGAGCAAGGCATCCCCGATTTTGTGGAATCCGCCCTCCCTCTCTGTTATCCCACCACTTGCTTCTCTGGCCTGTGTGGTGAGTGCTTGCCGTGTTCTGGGGTGGGGGCGACAGGACCAAGCCCCTACCCTTTGGCCATGTCGCACCACTTGGGCAATACAGCAATTTGAAATTGTATCTTATTAAGTGTGACAATATATCAGCCTTTGTTTATCTGTGTGTTATGTTTTTATTGTTTTAAGAGATTAACAGTACTAATGAATAAGTTCAAGTATGTTTTAAATTGTCTTTCATTTAAGAATTTCAAAAGTCATGATTATAAAAAAGATACCCCATAAGCATTTTAGGTCCATAACTATGGCAAGTTGGAAACTATAAGACTAATAGTCTAAACTTCCCTATAGATACTGCTAAAATACAAAGTATGATTGTTTTTTAACATTTATTTTCTCTTTCAAATTAGAGCAGCCAGATGGCTTGTGCAGAAGATTGGAGAAGGCTTGTATTAGTCCCAAACCACAAAAGCCGTGGGATAAAGATGCCTGGGAGATCCCACGAGAGTCCATTAAGTTGGTGAAGAGGCTCGGTGCTGGGCAGTTCGGGGAAGTCTGGATGGGTGAGTGTGTGGTCCTGGGGCCAGAGATCACTCTGGAGGCAATGGCAGGAGAAATAAGGGCTCGAGCTGATTTCTATCGTTTTTCTCAGCCAAACACTAAACTGTGTCAGCACCATCACTTCATTTGTTTTTCTCTGTTCACCTGGCACCCAAAACTGGTCTGCAACAGTATTTGATTGGACTCTTTCTCTTCCTTATGACTTAGTCATTCTCTTTCAGGATGAACGTTTATCAGGAAGAGGGCAGTGGGTATTTACCCTGATTTTTCCGTCTACTCCTTCATGGTTCATCACCAGAGTCTCTGGACACACACATTTTTACTACTGGAAATTTGCTTCTATCTCAGGGGAAGGTACACTTGGTTTAGGACCATCCTTGTTAGTGGGCTTAAGGAAGCCTCACATATATTGCAATTTCTCACCAAGAAGGTTTTTAAAGATGGCCAAAGCACCATCATTAATGAGTCATTCCTCACAGTTGGGCACAGCCTTCTCAGGCTGGCAAAATCATAGTAGTGGCTTTTTACAGGGGATTTTTTGGCCCATCTGCCTTTTCTAAAGTTTTTACAGTGCTTGTGAATTTCTTTTGTGATAAAAATAGCCCCCTCTCCCCCCGTCTTTTTAAAGCATCATGCTTTCTTCATGGTTCCAATTGAAAATGCAGTTACTTCTGGAAAAGATAACGTGTGAGGTCTTACGAGCCTTACAGCATCACTCTTTCTGTCCCAGCTCCATGGGTGTGAAAGCAAACATGGTTTCTAAAGAGAAGGCGTGGGCAACCTTTAAAAACTGCCCAGCCCCACCCTTACTGATGTGGCTTAGTTGGTTGGGCATCGTCCTCCGCAAGGCAAAGTGTTGCTGGTTCGATTCTGGGTCAGGGCACATGTCTGGGTTGTGGGCCAGGTCCCTGGTGGGGCACGTGCAAGAGGCGGCTGATCGATGTTTCTCTCCCTTTCTCTTTCTCGTCCCTTCTCTCTAAAAATAAATAAAATACATTTTTTAAAAAACTGTCTAGCCCCTGATGAGCTAAAACTAGATGCATCCCGTCTGCTGCAGCCACGTGGGCATTTCACTTCCCCATCCTGGGGTCTCTGAGGAAGAGGTTTTTCCTCTGAAGTCTTGGCCCCTCGGACCCCAGCTTTGCCCACTTTCTCCTGTTGGCACTGCTTTAGTCAAGGTGCTTTTCAATATGGCAGATAAGGACCTAGCGTGTGGTTAATTCTTACTGCACTGTAAGTATTTGTGAACGTGTTTACAGAATTCACGTAAATGAGAACTATGCACCTCACATTCATTAGGTTGGCATACTTCAGAACCAGTGGCAGGCACTCTATTTCCATCCCAATCAGCAGCTTCGTGGGTGCGAATGCTCACTGTAGGTGTGGTCTCTTCCCAGTCACACTCTGTTGCCGAAGCCATAATACTATCCTCCTCCTTCCCCATCTGCTCTGTTCTTTTTCGTTGAGGTAGAATTCATGTAACTAAAATCAATTATGTTAAAGTGAACAATTCAGAGACATTTTCTACCTTCGCATTGTTGTGCAACCATCACCTCGATCGAGCTCCAAAATGTTTTCATCACCCCCAAAGGAAACACAGCAGCCCCTGAGAGTCATTCCCCGTTTCTCCGTCCCACCAGCTCCTGCAACCACCGTTTTACTTTCTGTCTCTACGAATTTGACTGCTCTGAGCAGCTCAATAAGTAGAATCACATAGTATTTATCCTTTTATGACTGGTTTATTTCACTTTGTATTATGTCCTCAAGGCTCGTCCATGTTGTACCATGGCTCAGAATTTCATTCCGATGTAAGGCTGAATAATATTCCATTGTATGGCTGTACCGCAGTTTATCTATTTACCTGTCGGTGGACATTGGGGATGATCCTACCTTTGGCCGTTAGGAAGAATGCTGCGGTGAACATTCATGCACACCCTATTGTGTCGACAAATGTCTTCGTTTCTCCTGGGTGCCTACATTCTGCAGGAATGTATATGGAAATGGAAATTGCTCAATGGAAATTCCACATTTAACTTTTTGAGGAACCATCAAGCTGTTATCTGCTCATTTTTTTTAATGCCACCTTCTCTTTTTTCCCTAGGTATTTGTGTTTATTAATTTTTTTTCAAATTCACAGCATAAGATGAGGAATAGCGTAACAAATATTGTATGCCCTTCACCTAGATTCACTGGTTAATATTTTGATACATTTGCTTTATCTTTTTATACATATACACATACATATTTTATTGTTGTTGAATCGCTTGAGAGTAAGTTGCAGACGTGTTGATGCTTGTCCCCTAAATACTTCAGCATGTGTCTCCTAAGAGCAGGGCCATTACCTTACACTACACAGTGACCACACTCAGGGCATTCAACATTGAATCCTTCCGTTGTCTAATACAGAGTCTGTATCCGAATTTCCCTGATTGTTCCAGTAATGTCCTTGTAGCTAAGATCATGTATTTGCATTTACTTGATGTGTCTTTTGTCTCCTTTAATCCGGAACACCCAGCCCCTTAGCTTGTTTTTGTATTTCATGTCACTGACATTTTGTGGAACATGGGTCACTTGTTTTGTGGAATGTCCCTTGTTTGGATTTTTCTTGATGTTTTCCTGTGATTTGCATGAGTAGTTCTAAGTGATGCTGTGTCCCTGGTGCATCTGGCAGGAGACACAGAATATTAGTCGGTCCTATTATGGCTGATTTCGAGGGGGGGATTATTTTTTGATTTTTATTGAATTTATTGGGGTGACATTGGTTAATAAAATTATGTAGGTCTCAGGTGTACATCACCATTTATCCCCCCTATACCCTCCTCTACCTCCCCTCTTCCATCTTTCCCTCTGGCAATCACCATATTGCTGTTTGTGTCTGTGAGCCTTTGCTCTCTCTTTCTCTTTTTTTTTTTTTTTTTGTTTAATCCCTTAATCCCCTTAATTTAAAGGATGTCCACCAGATTTCTCCATGGTAAATGTTACTTTCTCATTCCCTCTTGTAATTAATTAATAAGGCTCTGGGGAGATTAAGCTTATGTAAATATTCTGCACTCCAAAAGAACTTCCCCGAAATAGTTTCAGCATTATCTTCTCATTTTGAATTCTCTTCCCTCTGGGAAGCCATGACTTCCCTAAAAAGCTGCACGTGCCCCTGGCCTCCTCCCACACTCCCCAGACCGCATCTCTTCCAACCCCACTGGCCCCTCTGGTAACCAGGGACACTGCCTTCTCTCCCCAGCCTCCACTTTTCAGCCTTGTCTCTTTATTGGCCTTGTCTCTTACATGTTCACGATTACATTTAATTGTCTTCCAGGCCTCTGAGTCCATCAGAGTGTGCTTTCCTCTCTGTATTTGCCTTTGAGTGGGGAGGAGATGACAAGATGGGGAGAGGGAAGAAGACAGGAAAGAAAAGAATGTCCCAGCTGTATGGTGTCCACAGGCCCATTTCTAGGAATATGTTCATCAGTTATCACATGTACTCATAACAATAACACTGTCAGATATAAATTATTGTCATCATTGGGTAAATGAGGACCCTGAGACTGACAGGCAACTTGCCCAAGTCATTCAAGGCAGTGCATAAGCCAGCCAGCTGCTCCGGCATCCCAGAGACCTGGACTCACTTGTTTGCTAAGCTATCTACAAGTGAATTTGACCTCCCTAGCCTCAGTTTCCTCATCAGTGAAATGGGCAAACAACTCCCTCATCTCTCCTTGAAAGGAAGAGTGAGATTATATAGCTGAAGGGTTTCCTATGGAGTCTGGCTCTGTGCACTCTATTTTTATTATTATTTTTATTTTGCCTTGTCCGACTATAGCCTTTGGAAGCTATATGTCAGTGGATTTTCTCCAATTTTAATTATTAATTCAAACTATAAATAATCCAGCTAGACCTTCCCATGGATATTTGTTAGCACAAGAACTGCGTATTTGTCATGAAGGGAAAAGTGGGAGGAGTTTAACTGGGGTATACTCGTCCACCCTACAATAACAGCCCTGCATATGAAGTGATGGTTTGGAGTTTTGCTTCAGCCTCCTCGTGTTCAGCTATGAAGCCATGATAAAGACATTGAATTAAATGCTATTTGCTCCCAAGAGATAAGAGATAGGATCTGCTGATCTTGGAGTTATCACTTCGAGAGGAAGAGATTATGATAGTCCTGTATTTTCTTAAACTTTTCTTGATGGGTTCCTAGCAAGTAACCTCTTTATCAGCTGCGTGCTGGTGGGGCTCACAGTGCCATTTTCCAGCCCATCATGTCCATTCTAAAGACAGTGACAAGAGTGTGAGCTGGCAGTAAGTCAAGTGCAAGGTAGCAGTGGGGGGCATATGCCGGAATAGACTGGATCACAGCACGGTGCTGGTTCTGTCATGAGTAGCTCAAGACCGAGCTGAAATTGTCGCCTTGAGCTCAAGCACATTGGCTCTTTCTGGGATTGAGAAATCCTCTTTGCTTCAAATTGTAGATACACAAAACCCCCTTGCTCATTTCTCACCTTTTCCTGTTCATGGGCTTCCATGGGGCCACATGCTAAATAGTCACACTGGTTGTATAGGACTTTTCTTTAGTATGTACCTAGTTGGTGCCTGGGAGAAACTGAGGTTTACAGAAGAGGAGAATGGGGCATTGGAAAATATGTTGTTGTTTTCTCCAGAGTGGTACTTTTTATTTAAACTATTTGAAAGTGGGTAAATACCTTGTGAAAATGTATTATTTGAATAGATTTGTTAATAGTGTTTTCTTGTGGTAAATACACATAATTCAGTGCACAGTTCACTTCTGTCATGGACATTCACATTGTAAAACCAACTTCCAGGACCCTTTTTCACCTTGAAAAACTAAGACTCTGTATTTAAAAACAAAAAAACAAAAAAACAACTCTTCTTCCCAGCCCTTATCAACTACTATTCTACTTTCTGTCTCTATAAGCGTGACTATTCTAGGTCACATAAGTGGACTCATACACTGGTTGTCTTTTTGTGTGTGAGACTGGCTTATTTTATTTAGCGTAATATCTTCCATTTTCATCCATGTTGTAGCATGTGTCAGAATTTCTATCCTTTTTAGGGCTGAGTAATATTCCATTGAGTGTATACAACCTATTTTATCTTTTCATCCATCAGTGGACACTTGGGTTGCTTCACTTTTTGGCAGTTGTGAATAATACTGCTATGAACATGAGTGCACAAATATCTATTTATATTTGAGAGCCTGCTTTTAATTCTTTTGGATATATGAGGTCTGTCCAAAAAGTCTAGCCATTGTTAAAGAGAAGGGCTTGTGCAGCATCAGTGTACTCTGGCAGCCTAGGAGAGTGGACTGGAATGCACATGTGTGAACAATGACAACTTCACTGTACTAGTCAGTGGGGGTGGTAGACGCCATTGAGTGAACATGTGTACTGTGTGGCCATGGCATTCAAACTGAGTGAGTAGAGCAATGAATCTGCATCAAATTTTGCGTTAAGCTGGAATATTCCTCCGGGGAAACTATTCACACTATTCAAAAGGCTGCAGCTTTGGGCAACTGGTGATTGGCATCTTCATTATGACAACATGACTGTTCATGCATGACATCTCCTGCAGACTTTTGTGGTGAAACATCAAATCACCCGGGTAACACATTCCCCTTACAGCCCAGACTTGGTGCCCTGCAACTTCTGGCTTTTCCCAATTTAAAATCACCTTTGAAAGGCAAGAGATTTCAGATCATTGATGACATTCAGGAAAATACGATGGGGCAGCTGATGGCGACTGGGAGAACTGTGTGAGGTCCCAAGGTGCCTACTTTGATGGGACCGAGGCATCATTGTCTTATATACAATGTTTCTTATATCTTCTTCAATAAATGTCTTTATTTTTCATATTACATGGCTGGCTACCTTCTGGACAGACCTCTCATATACACAGAAGTGGGATTCCTAGATCATTTGCCGATTCTGTTTAAATTTTTTTTAGGAACCTCCGTACTGTTTTCCTCAGTGGCTACACCAGTTTACCAACAGTGCACAAGGGTTTCAGTTTCTCCACATCATCGCTATCACTTGGTGTTTTCTGCTGTTTTGTTTTGTTTTGTTTTCTTTTGTTTTTGTTTCTGTTTTGTAGTGGCCAACCTAATGGGTTTGAGGTAGTGTCTCTTGTGGTTTGATTTGCATTTACTAATGATTAGTGATGTTGAACATCTTTTCGTATGTTTGTTATCCTTTTGTATGCTTCTTGGGAGAAATGTCTAGTCAAGCCCTTTGCCAATTTTTAATTGGGTTATTTGTTTGATTTGCTAATAATGTTTTAAAAGAGAGTGGCAGCAGAGGCTCATCTGAAACAGGGTTATAAAAGAACCTAGCTTGTAGGAACAGTGTAGGATCGAATGAGGTGATACAGGTGAGCACTGAGTCCAGTCAATTTCATTCAAAGAACACTTGTTATCATTTCATATTTAATTTTATTATAAAGAGAGTATGGTGTCATTAGAGCAAAGACTATGAAAGAGAGGGAAGAAATTACCCAGGATTTTCCCACTTAACTTAAGTTGTTTCTTGGTTTTTTAAATTCAGCTTTTATTTTGAGGTAATTATAGATTCATTTGCAATTGTAAGAAGTAACAAATAAAAATGTGTCCACAAAAACACTTTTATGCAAATGTTCATAGCAGCATTATTCATAATAGTTGAAGAGTGTAAATAACCCAAATGTGCATCAATTGGTGAACCAATAAACAAAATGTGGTGTAACCATGCAATGGAATATTATTGGGCAATAAAAATAAATAAAATATTGACACATGCTACAAAGTGGGTGAACGAGGAAAACACTGTGTTAAATGAAAGAAGTCAGACACAAAGGACCACACATGTTATGATTCCATTTGTATGAGATGTCGGAATAGGCAGGTCTATAGAGACAAAGAAGATGAGTGGTTGCCTCAGGTGGGAGATGGGAGCATAGGGGGGGTTACTGTTAATGGGTACCGGTTTCCTTAGGAAGGTGGGGAAAGGTTTTCAGTAATTGATTGTGGTGTCCATTGCACAACTTTTACCTACTTTCTCCCAATAGTAGCATTTTGCAAAATTGTAGTACAGTATCACTGCCAGGATATTGATGTCGTTAGTTGTTACCCTTTTGATTGTGCTTTGCTCCTTCTAGTCTTGTATTAAAGAAAGAAAAGAAAGGGGGGGAGGGGGGGAGGAAGGACGGAAAGAAGGAAGAGAGGGAAGGAGGAAGAGGGGAGGGAGGAAAAGAAAGAGAGAAAGAAGACAACAGGAAAAAATAGAAAATTTTGATCTGGGGTCTTCTGTAGATATGGGCCTGTGAATTTGGCTGCCGGTCAGGGATCTCCTCCTTAGCTATTGAAAGAACATTAATATGTTGAATGCATTTAGCAGAGGAACGCTGGAGCTAAGACCAAAAGAATAGTGATTGGTGATGTTCTGCTGTAAATCAGAGGTTAAAAGATGCCCCCTCTCGCCTGTGCACTTGCGAGTCTCATGATGTCCAAAGGCTGGTGCAGTAGCAAGGTCTGTGCAAATTAGAGCTGCCGGAATTTACTTTGTATTTCTCAAGGGATAGCAGCTTAGTTTTTCTCATTCACAGAAAAAGAACAAATTAAATTTTTTATCACCATTAACCAAGTAAGTTGATATTTTTGCAAAGCAAGAAGAATAGTTCATAAACTACCAGTCCCACATTATGGACTGAATATTTTTGGTCTGAAATACATTGAACGAATATTAGGAAGTGACCTGTTCTGCCGGGTTCGAGGGAGGAGGGGTTGGGGATAAAAGAACGAGGAGTTTCTCCCTCAAGCTGTTTCCGCTTGCTGGTGTGATCCTCTTGACATCTGGCCTGGTGACATTTTTCTTAGTGGGTTGTTGGATTCTGAGGGAACTGACTGAGCAGTGAAGCTGCAGGCAATGTTTCCTGTTACCTCTTAGTCTATGAAAAGTCTTTGGAAAGTAAAGTTGTTTTGGTCTGAAAGTAGACTTGTTTTGAATTGAATTTTGCTTGATACATTTTCATGTGAGCCAACTGCAAGGAAACTAATCACCAGCCAACTTCCCAAGTCAACTACGGACATCGTTTTAAGAACCGCCCTCCTGAATTTCCTTTAGCACGTCAGTCACACTTGCACCACGTGAGCTTTCTTCGATCGTCACACCAGCGTTCTTTAACTGCGGCGAAGAGGCACTCCCTAAGACAATCTTTATTGCTTTCCAAAGCCTTTTCTGAAATCACTTTTCATCTTTAATGCCAACCCAAAACTGCACGAGTAGGTGAATTGAACCTGCACATTGAATAAAAATCACGCTGAAAACCCGCCGTACTGTCTAAATGTCACAGCTCTAACGTTAAGTGGCAGCGCCGACGTGCTTGGGCTGTTTGACACAGCTGTTTTATTCACTGTTCGAGTCAAAGTCCTCATCAGCATTTTAAGTATCTTTAGCAGCTGCAGTATTTCCTGATAACCTTCCCTCCTACCCGTGGAAAGCATTTTTTCTTTATTCTTTACCCATAATTTTGTGTTGTGTAAAATCTGAGTGAGTTCCATTGCTTTCATGATGACTGAAGGAGAGGAATTTTGTTTCTTTCACTTTTATTGTTGTGTGATTGAACAAGCAGGCAGGAAAGTGCACACAGTGCAACTTTTTAGTATCACAAATAATTACAAAATGAAACCCTGTGTGCTGACCACTGAGATCCCACAGGGGAAACTTGCTGGCATCCAGAAGTCCCCGCTTAGCCTTTCTAGTCACAGCCGCGCCTGCGCCCCAGAGGCAGCTGCTCTCCCGACCTTTGTGACAGTGACTGGCTTTTCTTTAGAGTTCTGCCACGTCAGTCACTGCATCCCCAAACAACCGAGGTTAGTTTCGCCTGTTTTTGAACTTTATGTAAATGAATTATACCGAATGTGCTCTTTTATTATATCTTGCCTCTTTTATTTAACATCATGTTTGTGAGATTCATTCATGTTTTGGGGTGTAGCTACAATTCATTCATCCTCATTACTATATAGTATTGTTTTGAATTTATATTCAAGATGTACAGCTGTTTGTCCCTTGAGCTCACTACTTACTGATGGAATGGAGTTGTTCTCAGGTTTTGGCTACTATGAGCAATGCTGCTGTGAACATTTCCGGGCTGCTGCATGAGGGCATGAGTTTCTTTGGGGTGACCTGGAGTGGATTTCCTGGTTCCCCGGAGTCTGCGTCTTCCAGTCTGTTAAGTACCGCCAACTGAGTTTCCCAGGTACTTGTCCCAGTTTAGACTCTCACCAGCAAAGTACCAGAGCCTCCCGTGGACCACCTGGATGTGGCAGGAGGGGGTGGGGCTTGCTCCAGATAATTGCACTTGGAGGCTGCTCTGCCAACATTCTTCAGGGGCCCCTGGGGAATATTGTCAAAGACAGAAGTTTTATAGCTGAATTTCAGTGATGCTCAAAAGGAGCACAGAAAAGGGCCTAGGGGAGCTGCCCCAGTTTCTCTCGTGCTCACCAGCACTCCAGATTGTTGCCCAGTTGTATGGTGCTTTCTCCCTACGGCTTTATTTGCATTTTGGTGATTACTGATAAGATTGAGTTCCTTTCACATGTTTTTTAGTCATTTGGGTTTTTTTCTTTTTGAAATGCTCATCCAAGCCTTTGCCTATCTTTTCATTTTTCTTTCTGATTTGTAGGAATTATTTATATATTCTGGACACTAGTCCTTTCCAGTCCTTTGTCAGTTACATGGATCAAAGAGAGTGTATTTTCTTGCTATGCTTTACCACAGATATATTCATATATGAGGACCTATTTATAAACTTTTCAACAAATCTATAATGGAATATTCTTGGTTTAAAGGTAATATTAAAGGACTTTCATTGGTGAAATTTACTTTAAATTTACTCTTAAGAGCCATAGGAAAGGTCATGTTGTTACCAGAAAGAGGACCAGCCCAGAGCAGGTCTACCTAGGGCCAGCTCTTGGCTTCCTGCAGGGACGATTTCACAACAGAGTCCAGGTGATTTTGACAGTGTGTGTAGTAAAGTTGGGGGCAGTGAGACAAGGAACTAGGATAGTTCCTAGGATAGAAACAGCAACAGGAGACAAGGCAGGGCTTCTTTGGCTCTCCAGAAATGTTCTAGGAAAGAAATGAGCCAGGTTGGGGCTGCTTTGGCTCACTGAAAAGTCAGAGTAAAGGGGCCTTGGAGACAGGTTCAGGGGCTTAGCCTGCTCCCCTGGGTGCAAGTCTCATGGAGACCCTTAGAGTTTAGAAAATGCACGCCTATGAGGGAAGAGGAGGAGGGAGGGAAAGGCACAGACGTGCTGGGTCCTTTGTTTTGAGGGTTTTTACAAACTGGGATTTAGGGGAGGTCTTGGGGGTGATATCAAAATGTACATCAACTTTTCCAGGTGTGCCCTTTTAGGGTCATGGTCTCCACTGATTGGTCAGTGCCAGGACAGAAGGTCATTAGTCATTGCAGCTGGTCCTGGCTTCACCCACCCACTTGGTTATGCTGCTTTTGCAGGCCTGGAGCCAAAATGCATCTGAGGCCTAGATGTTATCAGTACAGAGATGCCTACTGTGCTGGCTGTAAATTGCTCATCCAATTTGTTCTATCTTTCTCAGTTTCCCCACTATACTTGCCAAGGAATTTTCCTAGCTACTTACTGCCCTGCCTCATGTGTTTGCAATTATGCATTTAAGTGGAAAATCAATTTATATATTCATGACTTCTTTGTTTTGTGTAGGTTGTAGCTTTTGAAAATAACCTAGGACAGTATTTTGTGAGCTTTCTATTACAGTCTCATTTGTGTGTTCTTATATTTATTTTATTTTATAAACTGCATTCTTTATTTTTCTGTAGAGCATTACATACTCATAGTAAGTATAAGTCAAAGTGGAAAATAAAAGGAAGAGTTTTAAGAGAGAAATCAGTGTTAAGGACCAGAAGAAAAATTATTTAACTAGGATTGACAGCTATAAAGTAATACTTTTTCTTGCCAATTTGAAGGTGTGGAAATAGAAACATAATTTCTTTTCTTAAAAAAAGTAATTTCTTTTGTAAAAATATAAAGCGGGGGGACACACATAGTAAGTCTCCCTTATCCAGATGGGATTCATTCCAAGACCCTTAGTGGATGCCGGAAACCTAAGATAATACCAAACCCTGTGTATACTATGTTTTTTCCTATACGTCACATCTTTTCAATCAAAGGAAGAGCTTTGCATCGCATCTTTGGCATATCTGAATTGCTAGCATCACTACTCCTGTGTTTTGGGGCTACTAAGTAAAATAAGGGTTATTTGAACATAAGCACTGCCATACTGGACCAGTCTATCTGATAACCAAGATGGTTGGTTAGTAGGTGACTAACAGGCAGGAAGCATCTACAGTGTGGATACACTGAACAAGGGAATTGAGGGGGGTGGTGCAAGACTTCATCAGGCCACTAGAACAACGTGCACTTTAAGGGTCATGAATTGTTTACTTCTGGAATTTTCCATTTAACATTTTTGGTCCATGGTTGACTGTGGGTAACCAAAACTGCAGAAGGCAAAGCATGGGAGAGGGGGAACTACTGTATTCATTTACACATTTAATCAAAATATAAAAAACAAAAGAAAGTAAAAGCCACCCCAAATGTAACCACTGATTATCATTGTTGATGTTTCACTGAGCGTGACTCCTGTCATCTCTCTTTGCTGTACATATACAGATAATTACGTGACCTCAAAAAGGGGACTAGACACTATACCTCACGAACTTAGAGTTGTACTTGTGTAGGGCAGGTACTCTAAAACTAACACACCAGGGAGTGGTAACCTACAGGGAGATTCCTGCTGGTAACCAGCTGCCACTGCCTCCTCACCATTCTGCCGGTGGTTGTGGTTTTTGTTTGCATTTCCAAGAGAAATGTGGAAACAGAAAAGCCTTTCCCAGAGGAAAATCATGCTCAGAATTAAGCACATCCTTGAGACAGGTTCCAGAAAAGTGATACTGGAGACACTGAAATTAAGAACAATCTGACAGTAACCAGAGGAAAGGTGGGAGGGGCTAACAGGGGAAAAGGGTGAAAGGTTTTCAGGAACAACTATAAAGGATACATGGACAAAACCAAGGGGGGGTTGGAAGCAGGGGAGGGAGGTGGGGATGGCTGGAATGGGGGGAGTGGGAGGCATAAATGCAGACAACTGTAGTTGAACAATAAAATATTTTTTTAAAAAAAGAGAGAAAAGTAATACCTTGGGGGAACTATATTAAGGAGCCAGTATTTCCAGAAGTGTGTTCCATGGGGTGTGAAAAGGTACACACCGAAGAAGAAGTGTGTTCTGTGTTCAAGAAAGTGTGGGAAATGCTGAGGTTAGCCAGTCAGACAGGTTTCTTCACTGAAGGCCTCACAATGCGTGTACCGCGTCTCCGGGGTGGGGGGAGGGCCGTGGCAGGCCGTGCTTCCTAGACATTCTGCGCAGAGCCCTTTGTTCTCGGAGAATCCCCAAGTCCAGTTCTCTCCGAAAACTTTGGGAAATGCTTGACTGTAATATAGTCTACTTTCAAGTTAGGTATATAAATAAATTTTTAGTGCAAAGCTTTTTTTCTGAGTAAGACATACCCGGCATAGAATATTGGTTAAATAGTTAAAAGTAGGGTAAACAAAATTAAAACCACCCATGATTGCACCATTGGAGTGGCCAGTATTTGGTGTATTTTATCCTAGACCATTTTCTGTGCACATGCGTGCATGTGTGTGTACATGCATGTGTATAAAAATAGCTTTGGTGTGGTTTTTTAAAAATCTTGGATAAAGAACATTTTATTAATTAGAGGAAAATCGTAGTCCCCATGATGGAGTTCACTTAGAATTTTTAAAAACCATTGCTTCATAAAAACTTTTAGACTGTGAAATAATTTTAGATAATTTTGTAGAGATGTTACAGATTAATTCCCATGTACCCTTCACTCAGCCTGCACTAATGTTAACACGATATACAGTAACATGTAAGTTTTCTCTCTCTGTAACTAAGTTTTCTTCTAATTCTGCATGAAGACTTTGGATTTTCAGTTTGATAAAGCACGCCCTCCCTTCTGTCTTCCTAGGTTACTATCACAACACCACCAAAGTGGCTGTAAAAACCCTGAAACCAGGCACCATGTCTGTGCAGGCCTTCCTGGAGGAGGCAAACCTCATGAAAACCCTTCAGCACGACAAGCTGGTGAGGCTGTACGCCGTGGTCACCAGAGAGGAGCCCATCTACATCATCACGGAGTACATGGCCAAAGGTGAGGCGCCCCGCGGCCCAGGGCTGTCAAAGGACTTAACCCTCAGAAAGGAAACTGTCTAAATGTTCAGAGGATACGCAAATAATTTTAATTGTAAAACAGCATGTGCACCAACGAAAGAAGTCAGAAAATATGGGAAAACAGCATTTTCATAAACCATACCCTCATTAGCAATCCATGTTACAAAGTTAATAGATGACATTAATAGATAGTCTTCCTATTTTCCCTGCCTTCAGCTCCATATTTAGATGAGCCCCAAGAACAGTAACCAATACCTCCTAGGCCTCTAATAAATATTTATCAGATAAATAAATACATATATTAAATAAGAGTATTTTTATTATTATATGTTTAAAATATGAGTTCTCACAATCCTAAAAATATTTTGCTTTCCTCTTTAGCTTTATCTAAATGTTCAGGGTGTCACTTTAAAATGTGAACATTTTAAAAACTTGTTGAAATTGAATTCCTATGTAATCATAGAAAATGAAAAAGGTTCAAGAAACCATCTTTCCCCTCGTGGCTCTCACTGTCAGATAAAAGGGTTTGAATCACCATCTTCCTTCCTCCAATTCAGTAGAGACACTAATGAATTGCCAAATGATTTTTCAAAAATCAGCAGAAATGAAGGAAGAAAAGAAGCATAAGCAATAATCCAGAATTAACCATCCTCTCGTGCATAACGATTACAGTGTGTTATTAGAGCTGACTAGGTTAGAAAGTTGAATATTATATTTTCTTCATATATGTTAATACTTCCAAATATTAGTGACTCAGAGCCCTTCCCAAAAAGGACATTCTTAAAAAAGAAAAAAAGTCCCGGTGGCTCAACTTGCTACAGCGCAGAAACCGGTCTCAGGATTACACACTTTGCAAGAGTTCAGTAAATACTAGTTAAATTAACTAAGTTACAGTGTTATTAGTCATAAATGCAAATATGAGTTTCTCCTGATAATAATGCCTAACCTTTGTCGAGCACCTACTACGTAGCGCTTCTCTCAGTGCCTTCCCTGGGTGATCTCACTCAATCCTTTCAGCAGCCTGAGGGCTAAGTAACTTAGCACTGTTTTGTGTTGTGGATGAGGTAGCAGAACACTTACTGAGCACTCAGTACCTGCCAGGTGTCACGGCACACGCTTCAGTCTGTCCTCACAAGGACTCTGCGGTAGCTACTAGTTCACGCGCACTTTACAGGGACTTCGACCAGGAGAGTAGCTTGCCCGCAGGTTGGCACTTTAAGTTCTAAGGGGAAAGGCAGGTCTTGCTTTAGAGATGAAGCCATAGGAAGCAGGAGAGTGTTTCTGTGGGCACATGGCCTTTTAGGTAGGTCTAACTTTTTTCCAAGCACAGTTTGTTCATCAAATACTCACTGTGCACCTTTGGCATGTGCCAAGTTCTGTGCTTTTGCTGGACACAGGCAGGAGCCAGCCTGGCTGGGTAGCTGCAAAGGGCAAGCCTGTTGCGAGGGTTCACTGTTTCTGTCTCAGAGAAGCTCTGATCGTCGGAGGGCTGCAGTGAATGTATCTTGGTGGCAGGTACAGAGTGCTGAAATGCCTTGCTCTCAGACACCATCACCCTTTCTTACCTGGAGCATATGTACATTTCAAATCAGGTCAAAAGTAACAGATTAGATGGGACTGGGTTCAATAAAGCTCAGGAAAAGGCACTGTAATGGCATGAAATTGAAAAGCCAGTCATTTTGTAGGGCTCCCCCCAAAGACAATGATCATTTGATTTTATTTGGTTTTGCTTTCTTTCGTGTTTGAACTACACTAATTCGTTCTTCCTCTATCAACAGGCAGTTTGCTGGATTTCCTGAAGAGTGATGAAGGGGGCAAAGTGCTGCTTCCAAAGCTAATTGACTTTTCTGCTCAGGTGCAGTATGAAAAAGCCAGTCTGTCTGTAAATTTGCAAAGATCAATCCTGGTTCAGATTCAAGAGGAAAGTGTTGCTCCGGGACAGGGCACTGCTGTTGACTGTTTCTCAGAAGTGGTTGTGTGTACACTCCCTTGGAGGCAGCCTGGGTGTTGTACACAGAATGTGTGTTCATGTGTTCTTTTGACTTTGCATGGCATCTTCCGTAATACAAATCAGTCTCCTTGTATTTATTTCTGCACAAGTGGTAGAAACAGTACAGCTGAATTGGTCACTTTGTGCTGCCTTTAGGGGAAACAATTCCATGCAGTGTAAGCACAGAACCTTCTAAATGATGCATATGTGTTATTTAAACTGCTAATCTGATGTACTGATACTTTTCTGTCCTCAATGTTCCTGAAAACAGAGGAACAATATTCCTTTTCTACTCTATCGACTTTCAATTCTCATTGGACATGCCTTTAGGATCCTGAGATATATTCATTTATAATATTTCTAGAGCTAGCCGAAAGGTTGCAAATTTGTTTATACTGGAATCACATGTTTCCTGAAGTGTACTTAAGAGCATAGAGAAGTTACCCAGAAACCCAGCAATGTTCTTGGTAATAACAAGGAAATGTACATTTGAATGATGCCAGCTACTGACTTTTAATAGTTTCATTGTGCTCATCAGTCATGTTCAGTAATTTGCCTGTTTCTCAGTATTGGCCACCAGAAGGCCAAGTACCATAAAACCCCGAGTATCACAGAGATTTCTAGAAGTTGTAGGAAAGGGCAGTCTTTATGATCTTTGTTTTTCTTATTCCCATTTTTTCTCTCAGACCCTGTTTTAGTTGGGAAATTGATGTAGGCTTCTTGGGAGATGAGATCAAAGGAAAGAATGAGTACATCTGAGTAAGGTAGAATTAACATATACTCTGCAATAGAGTGTTGTGGGCAGAGCTGGAGTTCCACATCGGAAGACTGGAGTTTGTGTCATGGCTGTGCCACTCAGTGGCCATGCCACTTAGAGAAAGTGCTTTCCCTCTTTGGGTTAGTTTATTCATCTATTAAATGGGAATGGGAATGCTTCCTTTAGGGAGATGTTGCCGAGGGTCTAATCAAACGAGCTGGACATCAGCACTTCAGAGCCTGTTGGTGGAAGCTGAGGACACCTTGGGGCTGAGAGTTCCCCTCATTCCGGTGAAGATGTATGATGAAGTCATTCTGCTCAGTCAGCCCTTATCTCATCACCCAGAACTTGAGGAGTTTAGTAGATTCCTTATCTGAATAGGAGATTCAAATGTCATCTGGAGCTCCAGTATCTAATATGAAAAGAAGCAAAATTGCTGTGTTGGAACTGGAGGAAGGGAAGGGTCCAGCAGCCCTGACTTCTTAACCTCCTCTCACTCTAAGCTGGCCCTCAGAGGCTGTAGGGGATCGAGGGTCCCAGGACCACAGTTTGAAAACCGTTGTTCTGCAGTAAGAGGAAAGATGACTTGGATGGTACAGCTCTAGATCCTATGTAGATACAGAGAAAGCAGAAATCTGATTAACTTGTCACCCTTGACACAGTGGAAGCCCTCTGCCTGGGATGGTGACTTGGGCGTCCCCTATTGGATGATGGAGTTGAGGAGTGTAGTAAAGTTTGTCAGACCTGCTCTTCAGGAAGGGAAAGGGGCTGACAGGAGTGTAGAAAAGTGGGACATGTGGCCCGGAGGCCTGAGTGGTCATAGACGGTCCAGTGTGCTCAGGGGTCTGATCTGTGCCTACAGTTCTGTAGGGTAGTAGAAGTCATACAATTTGGGGTGTGTACTATACCAGAGAAGGACTTTATGTTGTCACATGGGTATTTTGTATTTGATTCTGCACAGCTTATCTCAAAACATCTTGACATAATCAAGTTTTAAGTCAAGGCCTCTGTATCTGTTCTTTAACTTTGTAAATGACTACTGATACTACGAAGGGCAACTTTTTCTAACTTAGAAAAGAACTGGGGTGAGGGGGAGTTGATTTCTAAGACTTTGTAGCTTGCAAGGTAAATTTTCACAGAGACAGGGATTGACCATGACTTTCAAGTTGTAGGTTTCAGAAGGGGCTGGGAGCAGTCAAGGCCACTACCGCTGGTCTCCGTCTGAGTCAGTGTACAGAGTCCAGCTCATGCCGGATGAGCTCCTGTTTTTATCTGCCTCGGGGTTTCCCAGTGGTGACGACTGGTTAGAATTGGTGGAACATCTAGTTTAGATGCATGGAGAGTTAGGTGTCAGTAGGAGAGTCAGCAGTCAGCAGCACCCAGGAAGTTCCTAAGCAGAGGGGTTCAGCACTAAATGCATTTTCTTTACAACAAAATACCATCTCCTTTTGATTTCATCTTTATTCATGGTGCAAACCTCACCCAGCCCTCCTCTCAAGGTGGAGCTCATGGGGACCACCTGATGCCTCACCCTTAATTATCACCTGCTTCATTAGCTTACTTTTCTTCTTGTGGTAACGATAACTCAGGGGGGCCTGGAAAGCACATACCTCACACCTCTGCTTTCTGTTAACCACACTCAGTGACCAGTCCCGCTATGATACGTATCGTCACTTCCCTCTATGACTGGTACTACACAACGCCCCTGCTCCCTCTCATGTACCTTTCTGAAAGGATTTCTCCATACAGAGACAGTCATCGCTGAATTGTTTCTCCTTCTCTCCATCGTGTGCCACTAGTTAACACTGTCACTTTTCCATAGTGAATAACACATAGTAAATATTAATAAAGCTGACCCAAGGTGATAAAAGAATACCTGGTACCCAGATACTAGATAATATAGGCTTTCCTATACTTTTTCTCCCTTAGCTGTTTAGAGTGGAAATGAAGCAGAAGTATTATATAAATCCACTTGGTATTTGAGCTCTAAACTATTCATAGGCTATATAATATGTTTATACTGTGTTCCATTAGCATTGTTAATCGCATCAGTTGCATCAGAGAGTTGGGCAATTGAGTGTTCACAAAGGATACAGTTCAATTCGTCATTTTTTCACAGTGGAAGATGGAGAATAGAAACAAGCCAGTTTACATAATCCCAGCGCCAGCGCTAGAAGAATAAGGGAACGGACGGGGTAAAGGGCAGCATTGGGACTTTTGCCAGTCTCTCATCTGGCGTCTTCTTCCCTCTCCCCATGACCTACTTCCCCATGCTCTACTTTCCCCTCACTGTTCTCCCTGAATGGCAATTGAAACAGGAAGTGGGGTGAGTGCACACGGTAGCATCACCATCACTTCCTGTCTCAGGCTGAGTTCTAAAAGGCACTTAAGGGCCCAACTGTAATCCCAACCCATCAGCCCACTCACCTTTCCAACTAAAGCAGCTTTACCCATTGCTTTTCTTCTTGTATTAAATGAAGCATTTTGAGCTTTTTGTGCTGAAGTAGGAAAGTTATCCATTTGCAAAGGAAGTTTGATACTTTCAGAGCAGACATACTTTGTACGTAATTCCCTTGGAGCTTTTGCCTGATATGAGAAGAAATAAACTTGGAAAGAGAAGGTGTTGAACTCAGGAATGTCCTTCAGCAGAAACTGAAACAAAATTGTAAACTTGTAAAACTGAGAGAAAAATGAAGAGAGAAATTCACAGTTGCAGTATGGAGGTCAGATAAATCATCTTGTAATTCAGGCCAAGTGAATCAAAGCATTTCTTGCTCTTTGGTGGCAACATCCCTGAAGGACAAAATTTACCAAAAATTAATGGACAGTTATATATGAGTAAAACTGCAGTAAAAACTGAAAAACCAAGGTTGTCACAATCATGGCAAAAGGCAACATTTCTTTAACTCCTTCTAGTTGATAAAATGCTTCTACTTCCAATGTCTAATTTGAATCCCATCACCTTGAAAACACTTGTATTGTTATTTAATACATTTTACAAAGGAGGTCGTGACCTGGGACTTGTCCAAGGTTATAGAGCTGGTAGGTGGAATTGCTGGACTTGACCCTGAGTCTTCTGACTTTAGGTAACAGGTTCCTTCTTCTGCACCCCACGGTCATTCCATGGTCAGAGTTGCTCCTGTGGTCATTTTGTGTCTGACACTACGCTGATGTGTAGTTTTCTCCCTTTATGAATTTTGCTTATCAGAATTAGCAGTATCTTCAGGTTTATTCCCAAGAAAAAGTCTCTATTGCCAAGACATACCACATAGCGATTATGCTCAAGATATAGTTTGTCACCGAGTATTAAATGTTAAGCCACATGTAAGTTGGAAATTGATAAAACGAGAAGGAAGGTGGGGAAACCTCAGTCCGCCTCCATGTAATTCTCAACCTTTGGGAGTAGGAAGGCCTTTGGTGTCAGAGCTTTTTGAGTACTTCCTCATTATAGTTCTACTAACTGAGAAAACAATGTAAAAATTAGAAATTCCTTGTCATGTAATTCTAGGTTGGGGCCCACCAGTCTGCATGTGGTAAATCGAGTCCGAAATGTCGGGAAGGGTGGGAATTCTGAGGAAGTTTCTTGAGCGTTTGGCAATACCATCAGACGTGTGTCTCCTCACTTTGTCTCTTTGTAAAGAAGCTAAAAGATAAATTACGTTTTCATTTGCAGCTCGAGGCTATCCTCCACTCCACCCCCCAATAATAAGGCAACAACTTTATTTTCAAAACTCTTATTAATATTAATCCTTGATTGACAGTGTCATCGCATTTAATTTACTTAAACTGGGGGAAGAATGACATTGAGAGACTCAATCAGATTCAGTGGCCAGTGGAAGCCTCCGGTGACAGACTTGGTTTGCGTTTCATCCAGGAAAACCAGGCCAGACCCCCGCCCCACTTCATGGTTAATCTTGCCGCTTTAAGTGGGGGTTCTCGCGCCTGACTCTATATTGCGGCCCCGCGTTCCCAATGCTTTCAAGCATGAGAGCTGCCTCCGGGGACATGGCCAGCACCGAAGAGATAATTAATTCCATAAAATCATCTGAGCCAGACACTACCCTGGCTGAAGGGGCCACACGGCCATCAGAATATGATGCCCCCCAGTGTGCATCGTTAAAGAGCCATAGCTGGGGAGCCATTCTCAATGTGAAATGTAGACGTGGTGATTCTCTCTTCCTACAGAGTGAGAAATATCCCTGTCATTTTGCATGGAGCATCTGGTGATGTTAATAGTGGAGAAAGCATTGAGCTGAGAACAGCTGCTTCTGCCTGGGGAAAAGCAGTTCGTGGGCCCCGTGTCCTCGTCTGAGAAACAAGGGGACAGGTTAGGTCTCCAACAGCCTCGACTCTAAGGTGACAAGGAAACTCCCCTTCTACGCAGAATATCTTTGTGGATCATCTCCCAAAAGTTGTAATTAATGATTTTGAGTGCATTCAGACATTGAAATAAGATTTTGACATTCTTCTAAATAAGGGAATATAAAATGTATCACATGAATGTAGTATCCAGGTGTCAGGCTGGAAGAGCTTTATATTTTTCAAGTAATAAGTTTTATGTCTGAGGCTTTAACTTTGGTCATGAAAACTTACAAAACGGATAGATGAAACTAGAGTTACTGTCAGAACTGCAATACTAGATCACAAGCAGTTTCCATGTAAAAAAAGTTGAAAAAAAAGGGAAACTGTCATTTAAAAATAGTATAAAACAGGAACTCAGTTTTTTTGGGGGGGGTCGGTACTGGTGGGAGTGTTTAGCATATTTAAGCAGAGGAACCATGACTGATTGTTTAAAATAGCAAATAAGAAAGAAGTTATTCTTGTTTCAATATTGGTTGGAAAGCTCTCTGGCACCATTAAGAAGCTTTAAGCTAATATAAAGGGGAGGTGGTGACACTTTAGGTCTGTGCTACTGCTGCCTCTTACCTGGATAGTATTTTGTCCAGGGGTGGCCCCTTCTGGTCAGCACTTCTGCAAGTCACTCAGTAATTCCCTCCTGAGGTAGTTATCATGGAATCCTTAAAGGCTAGAATTGCACCGAAGTCCTGTGGGATCGGGCAGAGATCTTGGCCAGCCCTCACAATTTAAAAATGGAAATGAAAGCACTTTAACAGGAGCACCAGAGTATAAACTCCAGTGTCTTTCTCTTAAGTGCCTGACTTGCTTGCTCTGTGTTCCTCTCACCCTCTTGGCATGTTCCCTGTTTTTCACCCACAAATATGTACTAAGCACAGCCAGGCATGTGCCAGGGATGGGATGAGCAAGACACGGGGCTGCCTCAAGGAGCATGTGGTCAGTATGGGAGGTCAATAAGTAAAAAGCAAGGGCTGTCTGGGACAGATGTTGCAGGCTTTTTTTCAGAGCATGTGGAGCAAGATGGAACCTAGCAGGGTAGGATAGCAGCAAGAGGGTGGGCTTCCTGGAGGAGGTGACCTTAAGAATCAGGGTTAACCCTGCAAACCTGGGAAGTAGTTGGATGTAGGAAGAAGTCTTTGAAGGAACTTGGTGCATAAGGACACAGAAGAGCGGTCCAAGGGGGGTGCAAATGGGGGTGCATAGAAAGAATAGGAATGGAAACACAAAGAGGTAGACGTGGACATTAAGGAAACTGGAAGTATTGTAAACTTAAGCTGTGTAGCACGAGGAGTTCACTGTTTTGTATAACAGACAAAAATGTAATTGAAAAAAGCAAAAAGTGGTTATACTCAGCAAATAGTCTTATAGGACTTATAGGTTTACTCTTTGAGTTTTGTTTCACCTTTGAGCAGTCAGGGGGTGCTGTTTGCATTTACTGTGACAGTTGTTTGCACCCCGCACTGCACCCACACACACACCGAGGCTGTCGGAGAACCACAGGGCTCTCTGCTTTTCCGCTCCTACGATTTCTGTTTTGTTGCTGGTTTTTTCCTTGTTTTGTTTTCAAAACTTGAGACTAGAAAAGGTGGGATGGAAAAGGAACAAGAGGGCCTGTGTTCCGGTCCAGAGTTCATCTTTATAGGATACACCCTGAAACAGACAGGATTCACTCTCAAATTTTTTTATTTAAAGTTAGATTTCTCAGTACCCAGGCCAGTCCTTGTGCCTCCCACAGCTACCACCCAATCCCAAAGCTCAAGAGCACACCGTGGTCTGCCAGACTGAAATCTGAGGGAGTTCACACTGAGTCTGGAGAGAATTAAACCTCTCAACCAAGTAGTTTCCCAGTGTTGCCCATGAAGAAGGTGTGTGGCTGAAGCCATGAATGGCAGCAGGTAGCTGGATGGGACTTTGCTCCTTTTTCCTGAGAATAATAGGGAACGGTTGAACAGCTAAGCAAGAATGTGATCTGATGAGGTCTGTGCCGCAAAGATTGCCCTGGCCCCGGTGTCCATACATGACAAGAAGGGAGGACAGTGAGTCCAAGGGCCCTGGGGGGAGAGGATAAGGCCAAGGGAAGTTAGCGCTCCCTATGGCAAGTGTGTAGAAACGGAAAGTGAGGAAAGACGCTCACTAGGGTGTTTGGATTGAGTAAGGGAGTGATTGGCATCACGAGCACCGGGTTGGGAGGGGGATGTTGAGGGATGGAATCAATTTTATTGTGCTGGGTTTGATGTGTCGTGAACACCCAGGTCAAGATGTTTCAGGTGGTCAGATGTTTTAATATAGGGGTCTGGACTTGCAAGAGGGACGTGAGCTGAAGAGAACTGTGGGAGGATGGCTCTGTGGACAGTCACTTTAGTGGGGGTTTGATGAGGTACCAGATCTGTGTGAAGGGGTCAGAGGACAGCCCAGGGCAGAACCCTGGGAACAGGCAGAGAGAGACAAGAGCAAAAGCCAGGCTGGCGCACTGGGGCATGGTCCTGGGAGATGGTGCTTAAAGGAAGAGGCAGGATCTGTTCAGACAGAGAAACTGCCATTGGATTTTGCAACAAGGAGGGCGTCAGCGAACTCGGCTGACCCTGACCCGTTCACACTGTAGTGGTTTAGGTGGTAGCCAAACTCAGCCTCGTTCCCTAACCCTGTTCCTGGTCTCCTCCTCGGCTCCAAATTCCTGAATCTTTTTCTTTGTCCCCACAGCTGCTTTCTAAGCCTGGTGGCTCATCTCTATCCTCTTCCTCTTCCTTCTTTCTCCTTCCTGTCCTCTCTCTCAGTCATTCCCAGCCACTTCCAGCCACACTCTTGAAACAACTTGTTCCTGTCATTACTTAAATGGAATGTATAGTCATTTTTAAAAGCAGGTTCATAATGACTTTTTCTATGAAGGAAAAAGATAAAATAGAATGACTTAAAGAGTGACTTCTAAATATCTTTTTTATAATATGGCTTTGCGGTCTTCTGTAGAAAAGTTTGTATCCCCTATACTTGGGACACGTACTTTAATACATTTATGTTGCATTGCTCATGGGGTTTCATAAAATACAGTATAACTGTTTTAAATTCAGTCACCAAAGTAGCCCCGTCCTCAGCTTAATAGCAGTTTGTTGTCTTCAGCCTATCTGAGGGCAGTTGGGTGCCTGGAATGCATTTTCCCAGGTGTCGTAACAGTAAGTTCACGGCCCCTACCCGCAGAGCGGAGCCCTGAGTCAGAGTTCCCAGCTGGGAAATTGCCTTTCTGGCCTCCCTGGTACCTAGTCTGAGGCACTTCATCTCTGCCTCCACAGCCACCCTCAGGTGGTGCCCAAGGAACCAAGCAACCCAGGGGCCTCAGAGACTGCAGGGTCAGTAGAGGGCCCCAAGGAGTTCCACAGGTGGGCCACAGGTGCCACCACTTGGCCTCACCCCTTCCTCACACCCAGACCCCTTCCTGGGAGGTGCTGGCACCAACCTCCAGCTCCCCAGAGCCCCTGCCACATGTGGCTGCAAGAACCGTGTGTGCAGGGGCAACTCTCTGTTCCAGAGGCCCGGGTCCCCAGTCCGTGGGCCCACAGGCTCTTCCCAGCCAGGCCTCCCTGGACAGTCACTTCCCCCAGCACTCCCTCTGCAGGGGCACCCTTGGTTCTCTCATGTTTTCACCCTCTGCCCCACAGCTTGTAAGCAATCATTGCTTTCCTTCTTCCAAAATAAATCTGCCTCCCACCCATCATCTCCCGCCTGGACAACTGCAGTCTGGTGTTGCTGAACTGGGCAAGTAGAAATTCAGGGCACCCAGTTTTATTCGAATTTTGGATATACCACTACTAATTTTTTAGTAAAAGTGTTCTCTTTGTATTTCACCTAGCAAGCAACGCTGCTCTTACCTCTCTCCCTCCTATTTGGCTTCCTTGTTCTACGCTCCACAGAGTTGAAAGAGCCAACTAGATACATTTATTTTTGCATTTTTTTATTATGGTCAAATACACGTAGCATAGGATTTACCATTTTTCACTTGCAGATCAGCAGCAGTAAGTATTGGACGTTCATATTGTTAGGCAACCATCACCACCAGAACTTTTTCAGCTTCCCAAATTGAAAGACCCCAACCATCGAACACTAGCTCCCCATACCCTTCTCCCCCAGCCCCTGGCAACCACCACTCTGTTCTCTGAGTCTGTGAGTGGACTTGCTGGAGGTCCCTTACAAATTGGATTGTTTTGCATCGCAGCTGAGCACCTTCAGCAGATTCCATCACACTTGTAACAACCCCTGATGCCAGTGGACACAACTCCCCAGCATCCTGCCTTCAGATCTGGAGCCCATGGCGCTCTTTCCTATCTTAGTGCCTCTCCCCAGCCCACTCCTGGCAAGTAACCCCCTGCTCCAGTCCTTGCCCCACCTCCTGCCCAAGGATGTCTTCCCTGACCATCCCCCCTAAAATAATTCTATGCACACCCCACTCACTCTGTGCTTCTCTGTGATGACCTTCTATTTCTTTCATTGTACTTATTGCTGTTTGAATGTTTTGGTGACACCTTTGGACCATCAGCACTTAACACAGTGCCTTGTATATAGTAGGTACTCAGTAAATGTTTGTTGAATGACTATTGACCAAAGTGGGACCTGCCTATATTCTTTAAAACACCAAATTCTTTGTTCTCTGCTTCATACAGCTCTGAATGAGTAACTGAAAAAACATGTGTTTTTAACGTCTTCTGAGTCACTATTCAGATGTATTTAACCATGAGTATTTTCCTGATATATTTCTTCTTCCCCTTCCTCTATGTTTATTCTTCTACACAAAACTTACCCTATTGTTTGAAGAAGTGAGAAAAAAAGAAAGAAGTAGAATTGACTCTCTCTTTTATATTACATGCCCAATCCTTCAGCAAATCTGGTTGATTCTACTTTGAAAATAGATTCACATTCCTAAGTCCTCCACTATCGCTCTGAACTGAAATGAGTTCTCCCTCTCACGATGAATTCACTTGCCTTGTGCCTCAGCTCCTGCTTCCTCCAGAGCCCACTTGTGACATAGCACAGAGTGCTGCTTTTTAAATATAAACCAGATCAACACCCTCTCCCCATCTCAGCCCTGCAGATGCCCTTGTCCTCTCTCAATACAACCAGAAAGCCCCATAATGGCCATCCACCTGCACTGTTAGCCTCATCATACTTGTCTTTCAAAGTTTCGTCTTTTCATAAAGTTTTTATTCTTTTATTTGTATAAAAATCTGTGTTGCAGGGTTTCATAAGATCCACCTTGGCTTGTTCAAAGTCCAGATTTGTGAGTCTCTCTCCTGGATATCAGTAGTTAAGGAATGGGGCCCAGGCTGCAGGTGTCCTGAGAACTTGGATGAGTCTGGGAAGCACTGCCATTGAGAATGTGCTGAACTGAGTGAGTGACCATCTTCCCAGGTCATACATCTTCAAAAGGAGTGCTGCCTGCCGTTCCTCATCCTAAAGCTGCGGTGGCTCGGGAGCTACTGCGCTTTCCACTGCTGCACACGGGTGAAGGCCAGTAATCATTCCCCAAATCATTAGGCAAGGACGAATCCTACCTGGTGAGCGAAAGGCGTAACAGTGCTTGTTTCTCGATTCAGCCATTTCCAGCACCGCCCACCCCCTCTGCCTCCATATCCTTAGGGAAAGGAAAACGCACGAGCAGCCACAGACAGCAACCTTCACAGGCTCCATTCACAAATATGGGTGATTTTGAAAACTCATTTCAAAACGGGTTGAAATATAAATAATATTACAGCAAGTCAGTTTCAGGTATATTTGGAATTTATCTGATCTCATTACAGGCTTTCTTTCAAGTTTGTCCCAGGACAAGCAAGTCAGGAATTATTTTCAGAGCTAGAGATCAGGTGTCATGAGAGAATCCTTTCCACCTAATGAAATACAGTGCATATGCCTGATACACATTTTCTTCCCATCTTAGCTTTCTGGTGTATATATCTGTTTGTTGATGTGTGGTTTTCTGTCTGGCCCATTAGAAAGGAAACGTCACAGGGCAGGACTATGTTTGCTTGCCTGCTGTACCTAACAGAGCTGGGTGCCTAGCCGGCAGGTAAACTGTAAATGGATGGACGAATGAACGACAGTCTTCGTAGGCTAATGGAAGACCCTGCCTCAGAAGTACATCGACTTTCTGTCTTTTAAAGTGTGAGTGTCCTCCAAGTGTAGCATCCTAGTGAAACTATAAATGACCAGAACCCTAACTTACACCCCCAGCTGTTTTCTTTTAACTTATTGTGGCATACATATGTATTGGTATGATTCTATAAATATGAATATATACTTATATGTTACAATATAATAATCCTAGAAGTCTTTCAAAGTTTGAAGCTCTGTGCAAAAAACAAGTATTCATACTCTGGGAAAATGTGAATTTGTGTCAGATTTTACTTTTTTAAATAGTGTTTCTATTTTTCCTTACTAGAAATCAGTGGGTGTTTATTATAGAATTATTGAAAAATAGCACTCATGTCTATGATTCCAAAGGCAACTTTTACATTTTTCTGTTCTTATACTACATTTGTTTTATTTTATTTTTCTAATGATTTTCCATATTTTTTCTTTTTTTAATCATATTTTATTGTTGTTCAATTACAATTGTCTCAACTTTCCCCCCTTTGCTCTCTTCCTGCAATCCCATCCCCCACTCCCATAGTCAATTCCCACACTGTTGTCCATGTCCGTGGGTCATTCATACATGTTCTTCATCTAGTCCCTTCCCCTTCTTTCACCATTATCCCCCTTCCTCTCCCCTATGGTCACTTTCAGTTTGTTCCATGTTTCCATGCCTCTGGTTCTATTTTATTCATTAGTTTATTCTATTAATTAGATTCTTCTTATAGGTGAGATCATATGGTATTTATTTTTTACTGACTTGCTTATTTCATGTAGCATAATTTTCTCCAGTCCCATCCATGCTGTCACAAAAGATATAGTTCCTTCTTTCTTTCTGCTGCACAATATTCCATTGTGTAAATGTGCCACAGTTTTTTGATCCACTCATTGACTAATGGGCACTCAGGTTGTTTCCAGCACTTGGGTATTGTACATAGCACTGCTATGAACATAGGGGTGCGTAAGTTCTATTGCACTGGTGATTCAGGATGCTGGGGGTATGTCACCACCAGTGAAATCGCTGGGTCAAAAGGCAGTTCCATTTTTAGATTTTTGAGGAAATCCTATAGTGTTTTCCACAGTGACTACACCAGTCTGCATTCCTACCAACAGTGCATTAGGGTTCCCTTTTCTCTACTTCCTTGCCAGCACTTGTTGCTTGTTGATTTATTGGTGATAGCCATTCTGACAGGTATGATATCTCATTGTGGTTTTAATTTGTATCTCTCTGATGGCTAGTGATGTTGAGCATCTTTTCATATGTATATGGACCACTTGGAAAAGTGTCTATTCAGGCCCTTTGCCCATTTTTAATTGGATTGTTTATCTTCCTGATGTTGAGCATATGAGTTCTTTATATATTTTAGAGATCAAACCCTTATCCAATATATCACTGACAAATATGTTCTCCTATATGGTCAGTTCCCTTTTTGTTTTGGTGATGATTTCTTTAGCCATGGGAAGCTTTTTAGTTTGATGCAGTCTCATTTGTTTATTTTTTTCCTTTTTTCCCTTGCCCTAGTTGATACATTGGCAAAAATGTTGCTATGTGGGATATCTAAAATTTTACTGCCTATATTTTCCTCCAGGACTTTTATGGTGCCATGACTTAACATTTAACTCTTTTAATGCATTTTGAGTTTATCCTAGTGTACGGTGTGAGTTGATGATCTAGTTTCATTTCTTGGTATGTACCAGTCCAATTCTCCCAACACCATTTTTTATAGTAACCAATCTATCTTTACTCCATTGTATGCTCATGCCCCCTTTGTCAAATAGTAATTGACAATAGAGACTTGGGTTTAATTTTGGGTTCTCTATTCTGTTCCATTGATCTATATGTCTATTCTGATACCAGTACCAGACTGATATAATTACAGTGGCCTTGTTGTATAGTTTGTTATTGGGTATTGTGATCCCTCCTACTTTGTTCTTCTTTCTCAAGATTGCTGAGGCTATTTGTGGTCTTTTTTGGTTCCATATAATTTTGAAATATTTGTTCTAGATTTGTGAAATATGCCATTAGTATTTTAATAGGGATTACATTCAATTTATAGATTGCTTTGGGTGGTATGGATATTTTAACGATGTTAATTCTTCCACTCCATGAACACAGTATATGCTACCATTTATTTGTATCTTCCTTAATTACTCTCTTCAGTGTTCCATAGTTTTCAGAGTACAGGTCTCTTACCTCCTTGGTTAAATTTATTCCTAGGTATTTTATTGTTCTTGTTTCAATAGTATATAGGATTTTCTTCCTAGTTTATGATATTTCATTGTTAGTGTAGAAAAATATCATCGATTTCTGAATATTGACTTTGTATCCACTATTTTGCCAAATTCACTTATTAGGTCAAGTAGTGTTTTGGTGGAGACTATAGGGTTTTCTATGTACACTCTCATGTTGTCTACAAATAATGATAGTTTTACTTCCTCCTTTCCAATTCGGATGCCTTTTATTTCTTTTTCTTGTCTGATTGCTGTGGCTAGAACTTCCAATACTATGTTGAATAAAAGTGGGTGAAAGCAGACAATCTTGTTTTGTTCCTGATCTTAAAGGGACAGCTTTTAGTTTTTGCCTATTGAGTGTGATATGTGCTATAAGTTTCTTGTATATGGCTTTTATTATGTTGAGGTATTCTCCCTGGATTCCCACTTTGTTGAGTGTTTTTATCGTAAATGGGTGCTGGATTTTTTGGCATCTATTGATATGATCATGTGATTTTTGTCCTTCATTTTGTTTATGTGGTGTATTATACTTATTGATTTGTGAATATTGTACCATCCTTGCATCCCTGGGATGAATCCCACTTGATCATGGTATATGATCTTTTTAATGTATTTCTGAATCCAGATTTCCAAGATTTTGTTGTGGATTTTAGCATCTCTGTTCATGAGAGACGTTGGCCTGTAGTTTTCTTTCTTTTTTGTGTCATTACCTGGTTTTGGAATTAGGATGATACTGGCCTCATAAAAAGAGTTTGGAAGTCTTCCCTCTTCTTTAAACTTGTGGAATAATTTGAGAAGGATAGGAGTTAATTCTTCCTTAAATATTTGGTGAAATTCACCTGTGAAGCCATCCAGTCCAGGGCTTTTATGTGCCGGGAGTTTTTGATTACTGTTTCAATTTCACTAGTTATTGGTCTATTCAGGATTTCTTCTTCTTCTTGATTCAGTTTTGGAAGATTATATGTTTCTAAGCCATTTAGAAACTTGTCCATTTAGCCCAGGTTTCCAATTTCTTGGCACATAGTTGTTCATAGTAATTTCTTACAATCCTTTGTATTTCTATGGTATCGGTTGTAATTTCTCTTTCATTTCCGATTTTATTTATTTGGGTCCTCACTCCCTTTTTTTCTTGATGAGTCTGGTTAAAGATTTGTCAATTTCATTGATCCTTTCAAAGGACCAGCTATTGTATTTATCGATCATTTGAATTGTTGTTTTAGTCTCTGTGTTATTTAATTCTGCTCTGATCTTGATTATTTCTTTCTTTCTACTCGCTCTGGGTTTCGTTTGTTGTTGTTCCTCTAGTTCTTTTAGATGTACGGTAAGGTTGTTTATTTCAGATTTTTGTCTTCTTTAGATAGTCCTGTATCGCTATGAACTTCCCTCTCAGTATTGCCTTCACTGTGTCCTATGTTTTAGGTTGTTGTGCATTCATTTACATTGTTTCCAGATACTTTTTGATTTCTTCTTGGATCTCATTGTTGACCCATTCATTATTTAATAACATGTTATTTAGTGTCCATGTATTTGAATGTTCTTGAGTTTTTTCTTTGAGGTTGGTTTCTAGTTACAATCCAAAGTGATCTGAGCACACGCTTGATAGGATTTCAGTTTTTATGAATTTATCGAGGCTTGTTTTGTGTCCTATCACATGGTCATCTTTGAATATTCCATGTGCATTTGAAAATAATGTATATTTCACTTCTTTGGAGTGGAAAGTTCTGTATATATCAATTAAGTCCATTTGATCTAGGGTGTCATTCAGTGCCACCATATTCTTGTTGATTCTTTGGAAGATCTATCTTTCATTGACAGTGAGGTGTTAAAATCCCCTACGATGACTGTGTTGTTGTTGATAACTTTCTTGAGATCCCCCAAGATTTTCTTTATTTAGGTGCTCCTATGTTGGGTACATATATGTTTATAAGGGTTATATCCCCCTGTTGGACTATTCCCTTAAGTATTATGTAGTGACATTCTTTGTACCTTTTTATTTTTGAAGTCTGTTTTGTTTGATACAAGTTTTGCTTTTGTTTTGAAGTCTATTTTGTCTGATATAAGTACTTCTACCCCAGCTTTCTGTTCATGTCCATTTGTTTTGAATATTTTTCTCCATCCCTTCACTTTCAAATTCTGTAGATCTTTTGTTCTGAGGTGGGTCTCTTGTAGACAGCATATATGCAGGTCATGTTTTCTTATCCATCAGCTACCCTATGACTTTTGATTGGAGCATGTAATCCATTTATGCTTAAGGTTATTATTTACAGGTACTTATTCTTTGCCATTTTTTCCTGTGCCTGTGTTTCTCTCTTGAGCATGCTCTCTCTCTCTCTTCCCCCTCCCTCTCTCTCCCTTCTCCTTTTTATAAAACTTTCTTTAGCATCTCTTGCAGTGCTAGCTTGGTGGAGATACACTCTTTTAGTTTTCATTTGTCTAGGAAGCTTATATTTTGCCTTCCACTTTAAACAAGAGCCTTGCTGGATATGGTAGTCTTGGTTGTAAGTCCTCACTTGTCATTACCTGGAATATTTTATGCCATTCTGTTCTGGCTTGGAGTGTTTCTGTTGAGAAATCAGCTGATAGCCTTATTGTAGACCCCTTGTATGTTACTAACGGTTTCTCCCTTGCTGCCTTTAAGATTCTCTCTCTGTCTTTAAAATTTGCCATTTTAATTATAATGTGTCTTGTAGTAGGCCTCTTTGGATTCATCTTGATTGGGACCCTCTGTGCTTCCTGAACTTGTGTCACTTTTTCTCTCACTATGAAAGGCAAATTTTCTGTTACTAATTTTTCAAACAGGTTTTCTATCCCTTGCTGCTTTTCTTCTTCTGATATTTCTGTAATGTGAATGTTGTTATGTTTCATGTTGTCCTGAAGCTCGCTTAAATTATCCTCATTCTTTTTTAATCTTTTTGCATTTTGTTGCTCTGACTGGGTATTTCTTTCTCCCTTCTAGCTCACTGATCTGGTCCTATGCTTCATCTAGCCTGCTTTTATTTCCTTCTAGTGTATTTTTCATTTCAGATTTTGTATTCTTCATTTCTTCCTGATTCTTGTTCATAGTTTCTATGTTCTTTTTCATGCTGCTATAGTTCCCAGTAAGTTCACTATAACTCCCATGAAGTTCCTTGTAGTACTCACTGAGTTCCTTGAGAATCCTTATAACCATTATTTTGAATTCTATGTATGATAGATTGCTTGCCTCAATTTCATGTAGCTCTTTCTCTGAGGATTTTTTCCTTTTGATTGGGGATTATTTCCTTTTCCTTGTCTCCCCATTTTAGGTGACTCTTTTTTTGTTTGTTTGTTTCTGCATCTCAGGTAGCTCAGCTTTGCCTGCCTGTCTTCATGGGGTGGACTTCTATAGCAGGAGTTCTTTGGGACTTAATGGTGCAGTCTCTTTGATCTCTGGATCTGTATGCTCTACGGGTGCTCTTTATTCAGTTTATGTGGGCTCTCATGTTGTACTTGGGCTTTGATTACTGATGGTGCATTCGTTGGTGTGTTCTCCCCTCCAGCTGGCTGACTGGGAGTCACAACCTCAGCCCCGTCTTGTGTGCTACTGTACAGGCGCTGGTTAACAAACAATACTACCCAGAACACCAAACCCACGCCAGCAAAAATACCCCCATCACATCAACCATATCCACAGCAATTCAGCAAAGATTAATAAAGATGGAGAGAGATTAACAATGTTATGATAGGAAAAAAAGGAATATGAGGTGACTAAAGGAGAAAGATGATTTTGAGCTGGAAAAAGGAGGAGAAAATAAAATTTAAAATGTGCATAATACAGGGAAGGGTGATGGCAAAATGGAATAAGAAAAGGGGACTTCCGGCCAAGATGGAGGTGTAGGTAGACTCACTGTGCCTCATCGCACAACCAAAAGAAGGATAACAACAATTTAAAAACAAAGAACAACCAGAACTGACAGAAAATCGAACTGTATGGAAGTCTGACAACCAAGGAGATAAAGAAGAAACATTCATCCAGACCGGTAGGAGGTGTGGAGATGGACAGCTGGGTGGAGAGGACTCACAGCAAGGTGGAGGCTGGCGGACCCAGCGAGGTGGTGGATTGTGGAGCGGGGTGGGCAAAGCTGCAACTGGCCAGCGAGGTAGCAGCTGGTGGGCCAGGTGACAGACCATGCAACCCAGAGTTCCAGTGTAGGGAAATAAAGCCTGAAATCACTGATTGAAAACATCTGTGGGGGTTGAGGGGGCAGTGGGAGAAACTCGCAGCGTCACAGGAGAGGGTTGGAGAGACCCACAGGGTCCCAGAACATACACAAACCCAGCCACTCAGGAAGCAGCACCACAGGGGCCCAGTTTGATTGTGGGTAGCGGAGGGAGTGACTGAAAACCAGCAGAGAGTGCAGCAAGTGCCATTGCTCCCTCTCAGACCCTCCCCCACATACAGCATCACAATGCAGCCACCAGTGTTACCCTGCCCTGGTGAACACCTAAGGCTCCACCCCTTTATGTAACAGCCATGCCATGACAAAATAAAAAATGGCCCAAATTAAAGAACAGATCAAAGTTCCAGAAAAAATACAACTAAGCAATGAAGAGATAGCCAACCTATCAGATGCACAGTTCAAAACACTGGTAATCAGGATGCTCACAGAATTGGTTGAATTTGGTCGCAAATTATATGAAAAAAATGAAGGCTATGCTAAGAAAAACAAAGGAAAATGTACAAGGAACCAATAGTGATGGGAAGGAAACTGGGACTCAAATCAACGGTATGGACCAGAAGGAAGAAAGAAATATCCAACCAGAAAAGAATGAAGAAGCAAGAATTCAAAAAAATGAGGAGAGGCTTAGGAACCTTAGGACATCTTTCAACGTTCCAACATCCAAATTATAGGGGTACCAGAAGGAGAAGAGGAAGAACAAAAAATTGAAAACTTATTTGAACAAATAATGAAGGAGAACTTCCCTAATCTGGCAAAGGAAATAGACTTCCAGGAAGTCCAGGAAGCTCAGAGAGTCCCAAAGAAGCTGGACCCAAGGAGGAACACACCAAGACACATCATAATTACATTAGCCAAGATGAAACAGAAGAAGAGAATCTTAGAAGCAGCAAGAGAAACGGACACAGCTACCTACAAAGGACTTCCCATAAGACTGTCAGCTGATTTCTCCAAAGAGACCTTACAGGCAAGAAGGGACTGGAAAGAAGTATTCCAAGTCATGAAAGGCAAGGACCTACATCCAAGATTACTGTGTCCAGCAAAGCTATCATTTAGAACGTAAGGGCAGATAAAGTGCTTCTCAGATAAGGTCAAGTTCAAGGCGTTCGTCATCACTGAGCCCTTATTATATCAAATGTTAAAGGGACTTACCTAAGAAAAAGAAGATCAAAAATATGAACAATAAAAATGACAGCAAACTCACAGTTATTAACTGTGTAATAGCAAACTAAGAAAAGAAAAGCAAACTAAGCAAACAACTAGAACAGGAACAGAACCACAGAAATGGAGATCACAGGGAAGGTTATCAACAGGGGAGTGGGAGGGGGAGAGAGGGAGGAAAGGTACAGAGAATAAGTAGTATAAATGGTAGGTGGGAAATAGACAGGGGGAGGGTAAGAATAGTATAGGAAATGTAGAAACCAAAGAATATATATGTATGACCCATGGACATGAACTATAGGGGGGGAATGTGGGAGGGAGGGGGTGTGCAGGATGGAGCGGAGTGAAGGGAGGGAAATGGTACAATTGTAATAGCATAATCAATAAAATATATTTAAAAGAAAGAAAGAAAAGGGAAGAAGGCGATGAGGTTTGAAATAAAATTTAAAAAGTAGTGAACCAAAGGGAACAAAATTGCAGAAAAACCAATATAGGATCAATAACAACAACGACTGAGCAAAGATTAATAAAGATAGAAAGAGAATAAGAATATTATTTGAAAGAGAATATGAGGTGTCTACAGTAAAGAAAAATGATTGTGAGAGGATACATGGAGGAGAAATAGTAAGAGTAAGGACTAGAATCCAGGCTAAGAAAGGGGAAAAAATACAATTCCAAGCTCAAATAAGCATGGGCAGGAGGAAATGCAAAATGCAGTAAGCCAGGGGGAGTGTAACTTATGAAATTCTAAATTGAAAAAATAGTGAACAAATAGGAATACAGTTGAAGAAGAATAGCAATAATCATAATATCCATGCCAAACAAGCCACGATTTAGAAAGGTGGAAAGAAAATTAGAATAATGTAAGAAGGGGGAAAAGAATGTCAGCTGACTAAAGGAAGGAAGAATAATTTTGAGAGGGTAGAGGGAGGAGAAATAGTAAGAGTAAGGAATAGGAACAAGGCATAGTATGGGGGAAAATAAAATTTACAATGAAAATTAGAAAGGGAAAGAAGGAGGCAAAATGGAGTAAGACAAAGGAATAGTACAATGTGAGATTTGAAATAAAAATAAAATAAGCCCTGGCTGGTGTGGCTCAATGGATTGAGCTCTGGCCTGTGAATTGAAAGGTTGCCAGTTCAGTTCCCTGTCAGGGCACATGCCTGGGCTGTGGGCCAGGTCCCCAGTTGGGAACAAGTGAGAGGCAGCCGATTCTCTGTTTCTCTCCCTCTCTCCTTCCCTTCCCTTCTCTCTAAAAAATAAATAAAATCTTTAAAATAATATAAAAATCTAAATGAAAAAATAAAAGACAAAGGATACTGAATTAGTTCAAATACAATTGAAGCAAAGGAATATTAAAAGGCTGTGTGAAAAAAGTAAAAATAATGCAAATTCTGAAGAAAAGAGAGATGGAATTTGTCTCAGCAGAATTTGGTGTTTGCCTTCTGTCTTCTCTTTCTGGATCTTCCTCTGGCTTTTTATCAGCTCAAGGTCCTGGGGTGGGTCATCCAACTTCTGGCAGCACTGCATGTACTGCCTTCACCTACCTCTAGAGGAGGCTTCTGTTGCTATCAGGAGGGTGGGACTCCTGGGTCTCCCCTAGGAGGCACTGTTCAGTCTTCTGGGAAAATTGTGGGTGTGTTCCCCCTGCCTCTGCACCACCCATCTTCGTCTGCCCCAGCTTATTTCCAATAATGTATAGTTTCTGATGAACTAGCTGTCCATTTCTAGGGAGGAACCAATCTGTGTAAGAGGGTAAGCTCTTTCCTGCTTGGTGCTGATGGCAGGTCTGTGTGTGAGCAGAGGCCGGGTGGGGCCCTGATTCCCCCTTGCTGCACCAATTTCTGACCTCCCTGTTTTGCTGGCCTCAGTGGAATAGGGCCCTAGGAACCGTGTATTTTGTCTTCCTGAGAGAACCTCAAAATTGGCCCTTTAGGCGTTTCTCTTCTGTCTTTCTTTAGCGGATGTGCACCCTGCCAGGGGTTCTTGAGCCTGTCCTACCTCTTTTTCAGAGCTTCCCCTTTGGTGGTGCTTGTGATCCTGCAGGCGGTGGGGGCTGGGTGCATCCTTCCCTTCCCAAGCTAGGGAAGGGGGTGCTGTCCAGCTGTAAATAATCTCAGGTGCTCCACTCCCACCCGTCCAGGACCAAGCCCACTGCCCTCGCAGCAGACACAGTCCCGAGCTCTCCATTCTGCACAGCCTCTGGCCTGCCAACTGCGCCAGGCTGGGGCTGAGAAATCCCCTCACTCTGCACTTTTCTGACCTCTCTGCCCAGCTGCACTCACTGGGAGCAAACCACGCCCATAATCCTTTCCCCTTGCTAGCAGGCCAGCTGTGCACAGGGTCCCTGCCCAGCATGCCTCAGCTTCCCTTTTAAAAAGTCTTCTGGGCACTCCCACTGCAGCACTGAGTCATTTTCTGGCTTTCCTCACATACCACCTCTCTGAAAAGCCAAAAGTCTCTCACAGTAATGTCTGAAGGCAGCCTGCCTCCTCTGCCCAACCAGGTGCAGATAGTCTCTCTCTCTCTCTGACACTCCTGGTTGGCATTTGCCACTGAGTGTGCTGCTCTGTGTGTATGTGTAGCCAGAATCTCCCCAACTTTCTGTATCCAAGTCACTCCCAGCCTGGGTCTGGGGGCTGTCTGCCCTGGTAGGGAAGGGAGCCACAAACCTGTGACCTCTGACCAAGCTCTCCCAGCTACAGGCACCACGCAGAGAGTATTTTCCCTTCAACCTATAAAATCTCCTTATCACCCATTGTGAAGTGTCTTGGACTCCTTGGTTTCCAAACTTCACATCAGCTAGGATTCCGTTGAAGGTTCAGGTTATTTTTCAGAAGGTCAGCCAAGTATCCGAGTTGGGGACAAGAGTAAGTGGACTCAGCTTTCGCCTACTTGACCTCCATCTTCTCTCTCTCTCTCTAATGTTATTCTAAAGCATTAGCATTGATAGTGGATATTTTTAAGAAGTCACACTATATTATAGCTTAAAAACTAAAAACCTTATACTGTGACTCCTTGGTCCCAATTTGAACAATTCTAATGGATCCTTCCAGACATCAGCATAGATTATGGCCTCCCCCCATCACAGATTTACAATATATATCAAGTTTCAACTTTATAGCTTAATATATCTTCATTATGTTTTCATATCAGTACAGAATGATCCTTCTCATTCTTTATTTTTTATTTTTAATCAATTTTTTATTTTCAATTATAGTTGATGTACATTAATTTATTAGTTTCAGGTATAACCCCACTGGTTAGACATTGTATAACTTACTAAGTGATCATCCCAATAAATCTCATACCCACCTGACACCATACATAATTACTAGAGTATGATTGACTGTATCCCTGTGCTGTACTCTACATCCCCACGACTACTTTGTAACAACCAATTTGGATTTCTTAATCCCTTCACTTTTTTTGCCTATCCCTTCAGTCCCCCTCCCATTTGGCAACCATCAAAATGTTCTCTATCTACGGTTCTGTTTATGTTCTGCTTGTTCATTTATTTTTTCTTTATGTTCAATTGTTGGTAAATATGTATTGCCATTTTATTTTTCATATTTTTGGTCTTGTACTTATTCTTAAAGAAGACAGTTTAACATTTTGTATTATACTGGTTTGTTGATGACCTCCTTCAGTATTTTCTTGTCTGGGAAGTTCTTTATCTGTCCTTCAATTCTAAATGAGATCTTTGCTGGGTATAATAATCTTAAATGTAGGTCCTTGCTTTTCATCACTTTGAATATTTCTTGCCACTTTCTTCTGGCCTGCAAAGATTCTGTAGAGAACTCAGCTGACAGTCTTATGGGAGCTCCCTTGTAGGTAACTAACTGCTTTTCTCTTGGCTACTTTTAAGATTCTCTCTTGGTCTTTAACCTTTGACACTTTAATTATGATGTGTCTTGGATGGACCTTTTGGGTTCATCTTGTTTGCACTCTCTGTGCTTTGTAGACTTCAATGTCTATTTCCTTCACCAAATTAGAGAAGTTTTCTGTTACTACTTTTTTTCAAATAAGTTTTCAATTCCTTGCTTTCTCTCTTCTCCTTCCAGCACCCCCTGCACCATTATGTGAATGTTGATATGCTTAAAGTTGTCCCAGAGGCTGCTTAAACTATCCTCAGTTTTTCTTGGATTCTTTTTTCCGTTTGCTGTTCTGATTGAAGGTTTTTCGATTCCTTATGTTCCAAATCATTGATTTGATTGTCAACTTTATCCACTCTCCTGTTGTTTCCCTGTGAATTGTTCTTTATTTCAATTAGTGTATCCTTTGTTTCCAACTGGATCTTTTTTATGCTGTTGAGGTCCTCACTGAGTTCCTTAAGCATCCTTATAATCAGTGTTCTGAGCTCTGCATCTGATAGATAGCTTATCTCCATTTCATTTAACTCTTTTTCTGGAGTTTTGATCTGTTCTTTCATTTGGGTCATGTTTCTTTGTCTCCTCATTTTGGCAGCCTCCCTGTGTTGGTTCCTATGTATATCTAGAGATGCTTGGTAGTGTGGCCTAATGTAGTAGGTGTCTTGTAGGGTTCAGTGGCACAGCCTCCCTTATCACCTAAGCTGAGTACTCGAGGTGCAGCCCCATGTGGGCTGTACACCTTCTGAAACTGCAAAAGTTAGCATTCATGCCCCTGTCACTACCCCAACCAGTAAGTAGAGACAGTATGAATCTTTATGGGTGCTTTATTCAGATTCTGGTGATCTGAGAAGGTGTCGGGTTATGTACCCTCAAAATATGGCTTAACATCTCATCTCAAGCTGACCTTTTTTATAGAGAGAAGGAAAGGGTATGTAAGGGGCTTTGAAAAAAGTTAATCAGATAACAGTTGCAGTCTGGTGGCAATTTTTCTAGTATTTCTTTATCTGCTGATCAATAATTCTTTATCTGAGTCATGGACTTCCCTCCCTGGAACACAGTGGCTGAGATACCATCTCCATCACTTGCACACCCCTTGGAGCACAAAGGTTGAATTGCTTGTTGACCTCCTAGAGTCATGTATGTCATGCAATCCAGTTCCTGGAGTAACAGCTTTCCACATGCATTAATCAATTAAGCCTATCAGCTATGCCTGAAGCTAAAATCTTTAACTTTTGAGTTTCCCTATTGCTTCCTCTTGTAGTTGAGCCTTGATTGCTGTTGACACATCAATGGGAGGACTTTACCCAGGTCGTTCAGGTGCAAGGACTGGCTGTGACCACTGACCACTGACCTCCAAGCACCTTGAAGGATCAACTCTGCAGCAACCCACTCCACAGAGCAGGACTACTTTCAGCAGAGCTCTGGTGCCCACTGAGTCTGCCCCGTGTTTCACTTGTGGAGGTAGTTGGGTGGTGGTACTTCGATGTGGCTTGAAGCTGTCACTGGGTGGGCTGGCTCTGGGGCCACCTAGGAGGTACAAGCTAAGGTCAGCCACCTCCTGTGTCCTGCGTGGGGCCACCTGGTATAAGCTACAAAGTGATCTGCAGATGGCTGCTGCTTGTGTTTAGAGGTGCCCAGGCAAGGCCAAGTTGTGAACTAAGGCCTGCCACTGTTCGTGTTGGACCTGGGGACACTTAGCACGAAGAGAGGTATGGGGCTCACTGAGGTCAGGTGCTGCTTGTTTGAGAAAATTTAGGAAAATATGAAGCATGAGCCAAGACAAGCTATTCGTATGGAAAAGCCATTGGAAGCATATTGAGTAGATGCAAAAGTTGGGTGGTGAGTGGCTTCATGAAATCACCAGGGTGGGACAAACAGTGTGAGCCAGGTTGATAGAGTCTCAGATATGGTGCCAGCATGCTGGCTCTGTGGAGGAGGGCTCAGCAAAGGAACAATGGCCTCTGCCAGCACTTCAGTCTGGGAGACTGCTGCCCCTCCAGCTCTCACCCTGATGCCAGATAATTCAGTTCCTCCTCTTATGTCTCTATTGCATCTCAAGCTTTTGCCTCACTGCTGGAGCTTAGAGGAAGTAAGTCCAAGTAAATCCATGTGTGGGCCATTTAAGAGGAACTGCCTGGGACTCCAGAAGTTTCCATTTTCCTCAGTCTCAATCCTTGATGGTTTTTATAGCCAGAAGTTATGAGAACTTCTGTTTCTGGCACTGGAAGTCTGGGCAGGGGGGCCTTGTGTGAGGTTGGAATCCCATGCTCCTCAGTGGGGGTCCTCTGAAAATGAGAAATCCCTCCTGATTCTTATCCACCGCATGTGGGTGTGGGACCAGTCTGTTCCATGTCTCCACCTCACCTACCAGTTTCAATGTGCTTTCTTCTTTAATCCCCTAGTTGTAGGATTTCCATTCAGTTTCTGGAAGTTCTGAATCATGGTGGTTCTGTAGTTTAGTTGTAATTTTGGTGTGGTTGTAGGAGGAGGTGAGTACCATGTTTTCCTTCTCATTCTATTAAAGCTGCTTACTATTCTCTTATATAAATTACTGTGATTTATTTAACTATTCCTATATTGAAATGATGTTGCTTTTGGGTTTTTTGTTTGTTTTGTTTCTACTGTAGCAAACAGTGTTTGGTGACATATATTTATATACTTGTGGCAAGTATTTTTGAAGGATAAATTCAAGGTTGTAGATCTACTTTACCAAAAGTATGTATACAGTTTATATTTTGAGTTATTTCTAAAACTAAGAGTACCTTTTGCTTCCCCTTGCCCAAACTGGGTCTTATTAATACTCTAATCCAGGCTGATAGGTCAAATTGAGTATTTTATTGCTGTTAACTTGTGTTTTTTCAATAGAGATGAGATCATACATCTTTTCCTATATTTATTCATTGTTTGCAGTTTATTTTTCTGGGAACTCTTTCTTTAAACCCTTTGCCCATTTTTTTCCTATTAGCTCATCCCATCCATCCTTTGTAATTATTCTTTTCATTATGCACTAGGTTTGCACTGTATGTGCTGTTTCACACGTATCAAGCTGACTATTACAGTTTTTCATTTTATTAAAAACTCTCCATGAACATGTATGTACCTATTGCACTATGATACTCTATTCCTATGACTGTATCATGATTTCCTTAACATTCCCTGGTTGGTAAACATTTGGAGAGCCTCCAGTTTTTCACTAATATAAATAAAAATACAAAACACATCTGTGGGTGAACCTTTACTTATTTCACCTAATTTTCTTACTGCAGATCCACCCCTGTCACCCTGCCCCAGTCGCCATATAACGAGATCAAACAAGATCAGAGTGCGAATGGCATTCACAGCTTGTTTTCACGGAACAAAATTTGGCAATTGCATAGAGTGAATTATTTCTCAATTTGAGGTGTTTGGGGTGTATTGGGTCAGTTCACATTCCACCTCAGAAGCACTCACACCTCTTGCCCTCCCATGAAAACATGGAAATAAGAGCCATTGGCTTTTCTCTTATTTCCTCCATCAGTGGGATAAGTTGAGAATTTTTTGATTTCTCCTTTTCCTTTCAAAGTGATGAGTGTGGCTCATTAGCCACAGATCAAGGTGTAGGTCATCTAGATCATAGAAATATCGGTGAAACTGATGTAGAAGAAGGGACAGTAAGGAAAGGAGATTCTAATCCCACAATGTCATTTATTTACTGCCCCATCCTGGGTTTACAGAAGTGGAAAGTCTCTTTCATGAATGGGAAGAAAGTGGACCATTGACAGACCATCCCTTTTCACCCTTAGGCAGTGGGTACCAGGGAGCCTAGTCCCCACGAGTGGAAGCAGAGTATGGAACTCCGCTTCTCCCAGGGTTGATGGCAGCCACCCGGCAAAAGGAAGACAGCATGCCTGGGCTGTGGGCAGCTTCCCACCAATTGTCTTTGGCTCTAAAAGATCAGTTCTACTCTTTACTATTTCACCATTATTGAATCAAATCAGGATTTTGGTCTTATTGTTCATAGTAGTGTGATTAACATTAATAATAGCAATAATATCTGTCTTGCACTGAGCACTCTTGTATTCTTCTTTCCGATCTAATCAGGATATTACCAGGTTGATACTGTCATCATCTCCATTTTTCCGAGTGGAAAACTTGAGACTTGGAAAAGAAACTTGCCACCATTTTATATATTAAGCCCATGTTGACTCATTCTAAAGTCTCTCTGATTTATAGTCACAATTGTCCAACTATCTTCTGAAGCATCGTTGGTAATCTATCTACTTCCTGCTAATCCCTAATTGTGTATTCACACCATGGCCAGGTTTATTTGAGGTTGGATGGATGAGCAGCCTGCCAGGGAAGAAGTGATATGGGAAGTGACCACTGCTCAGTTTGGCCTGGCCCTGCTCAGGTATATATCAGCACTCCCATCCAGTGCGGCCCCACCAGCCGGTGGTGTAGGAGATGAGCATCACACAGGTGGGAGAGATGAGTGCCAGCCACTCTTCCTGGAGCGAGGAGCTTTTGCTGGGTTCTGCTCCTGCTTTCCTACAGTTGGAAGCTTCCAGGGAAATTGTATTTTTTAATTGTGATAAAGTATATATAACATAAAATTTACCATTTCAACCATTTTTCAGTACACAGTTCAGTGGCATTCAGAACATTCATGTTTTTATGCAATCGTCACCACCATCCATCTCCAGAACTCTTCATCTTGCAAACTGAAACTCTGTACCCATTAATCAACTAACTCCCCAAGCTCCCTCCCACCACCCCTTAGCAACCACTATTCTACTTTCTGTCTCTATGAATTTAACTCTCTAAGTACCTCATATGAGTGGGATTATACAGTATTTGTCTTTTTTGTGACTTGCTTATTTTATGTAGTATATACCCTCAACATGTGCATGTTGCAGCATGTGCCAAAATTTCATTTCTTTTTATGGGTAAATAATATTCCATTGCATGTATATAGCACATTTTGTTTATCTAACCATCCATCGATGATTAGGTTGTTTCCACCTTTTAGCTCTTATGAATAATGTTTCTATGAACAGGTGTGTACAAATGTCTGTTAGATATTATATAAGGACTTGCTTTCACTTCTTTTGGGTTTATATTGAGAAGTGGAACTGATGGGCCATATGGTAAATCTATGCTTAATTTTTTAAGGAATACCCTGTTTTCCATAGCAGCTACAACACTTCACATCCCCACCAGCAGCGCACAGTGTTTCTACAATGTGTCTCCACATCCTCACCAACACTCGTTAGTTTCTGGTTTTTGTTTGTTTGTTTTTATAATAGCCATAAATAATGGGTGTGAGGTGGTCCAATAAGTCTTGTGAGAGAAAGTCTATGGGAATTGGTTGACAAATTGTTCTTCCTTTTCTGCTAAAGAAGGTGAATCTGCTTTGTGGAAACTTCCTGACTGAAATATGACTATTCAGTGAAGCTGTCTCTGTGGAAACCATGTCCCCATGAGGCACTGTGGGGTTCTTGCATGCTGCTGGATTAAATTGTGACCAGTCACAGAAACCTCACCAGCCCTAAGCGCGCATACGCCAAATCCTGCCCTCATCTTTGAGCTATGAAGTCATGACACACTGCAGGTTCTTTTCCCTGCCATCGACTTGCGAACACACCACTGTTTGCTTCTCTGTTTAAAGGAAGAAGCCAGTATGGATGAATGATTAAAGGCAAAAGTGGTGGGACCAGCCAGACTTGGATTCAAGTCCAAGTCTGTCTAGGAAAAATGTTAACTTTTCCAAAACTCAGCTTTCTCATCTTTACTATTGGGTTGGCCCAAAAGTCCATTTAGGTTTGTTTGTTTGTCTGTCTTTTTGTCTGTTTGTTCATAAAATAAAAGACACATTTTTTAATTTTCACCAATAACTTTATTGATTTGGATATTTTCAGTATTTTGGTTATCTCCTGCTATTGGCTTCTGCTGGGTAGAGGCCAGGGGTGCTGCTAATATCTTTCAGTGCATAAGACAGCCCCACAGTGAAGAATTATTTGGCCAAACTGTCAGTAGTATCAAGGAACTTCACAAACCACTTCTCACATGTTCAGTCAGTCACAGCACCTTCTCCATACACTATGCAAATCTTTTTTTGCATTTCAGTTGCACTTTTACCTTTCTTGAAATAATGAAACATCATACGCTGAAAATGTTGCATATTTTCTTCCATCTTCAATATTAAAACGGCTGCGCAAAAATTCACCAGTTTTGGTAAGTTTTTTTATGCATGCTGATATGACAGCTGTCATAATACAATCTAACAAAATTGTTCTGGATGAAGTTAAAGACAGCCAAGCGCTACTAGAACCATCTTACAGAAAAAAACTGAACAAACTCTTTGGCCAACACAATCTTAATACTGGCTCCTTCATAGGCTTGTTTTAAGCATTATAAATGCCTAGCGAGGTGCCTGGGCAGAGCAAGCAGCCAGTACATGATAGCTCTCGTCATTACCATTATCGTCAAAGTAGTAGACTTCATTATTTCTTAGCTGTTTTGCTTGGAAAAGAGGAATAGCGAAGAATATTATAATAACCTAAGAAAGCTAAAACAAAATTTCTTAAGAAATGTGGACCCCAAACATAGCTTGGAATGAGCTCTCCCATTCCTTCCTCCAGCCAAATGATGGATGGAAGAGTGTAGGGAGGATGTGTGAATATCAACGAGAAGTAATAGACAGGAAAGTGCTTCTATAAAAACTGTCAGGCTATAAAACAAATATTTGGAGTACAGAGGAGATGTGTTCTTTCTTCAACTTTCTTTTAAAACTCCCTGTTTTCTTCACATTCTGTTTTTCTATTGTCACTCAATGGCCTTTTGGGTCAGTTTGGGACTGAGCCCGGGGCTTCCCTCTGATGAAGGACCCTTCAGAGAGACTTTAGGTTTCACCCAATTGCTACTCATTTATTCAGTTCCAACTTATTAATATCACTATTATTATTCTTTCATAGGCTTCCCAGAGCTTTTAAAAGTAATTAATTATTTGAATTCTGCTTTTCCCAAGTATAAGAAGGAAACACACATCTAGAGAAGGAGACAAATAATGCCTCAAAGGATAGGTAGATAAACAAGAAACACATTTTTATTCTTTCCTGCCTTTTGGCGGGTTTCTCATTTAATTTCTCTCACTGCTTGTCTAGATGACAAATGTTTTCCAGCCAGCCAATTCTAGACAGGTTGAGTTTTCAGTTCCAGTTTTTCATTTAGGCTGGAATTTCCTGGGGCAGATTTCAGCTGTGCTTGAGAGATCACATTGAGTCCCCTCTGTTAGGTTCCTTTCATTCCTTTAGTCCCTCCATCATCTGACTCAAGTGTGGGTTTCTTCTCATGAAAATAAAAAGTAACTCACTAAGCAAGATAGCCTGTCCCTTGCCAGTGTCTCAGGAAAGCGTTAGCCATTAGGATGAACACAAGAACACTTAAAGCAACATTGGCAGAGCAAGGCATCCACACATACATTTTCTTATGTGTCCCAGGCATTCACTCAAGTTCCTCAGTGAAACCAGCCCTCAGTGTGCTGAGCACACTTTCCCAAGCGCCTGTGCCTGAGGCGGAAGGCTACTGGTGGCTCAGAGCCTGAGTGTCTGGATGGAAGGGAGCCTGCTGGAAGCTGCGGGTCCTACATGGGGTTGACAGGCTTGGGGTTGGGCTTCTGAGAAGAACGGGAGCTGATGGGTGACCTCTGCGGTCTTCACTAGCAACACAAGTCATTTACAGGGGGTATTATTGGAACTCTGCCTGGACATTTAAAACATAATGAGGACTTTTTTCTCTAGAGTTGTATTGCATATAAAATAAGTCTATCTTGTATATATCCAAGGGCCATAATTAGGTATTTCCTGCCCCAGGCATAACTGTACTGCAAGCCACTCCCCGCCCCAGTTTGTGGCTGGTAACACTTCTCAATAAAAGTGTAGAAGTGAAGCTATAGTTCATTGACAGGGAGGGACCTCTGCTGCCTTCCTCCGAGCAGTCCAGGCGGAGGCGAGTGAAGACAAGTCTGCTGTCTTCCTGACATTTACCACTCATTTCGGGAATAGGAACGTAGACTTTCTATTTATACATTGATATTGGGCAGAGAATTTAAATGACATTTTCAATTCAAATGCTTCTGAAAACTTTGGTCTGACTTAACATTTTCGACCTCGTGCCCCCCCCCAAATTATTTGCAAAGTAAATGGGACTCTAGATTTTGTGTTCTGTGCACACCCTGCCCCTGTCATGTGTGTGTGTGTGTGTGTGTGAGAGAGAGAGAGAGAGAGAGAGAGAGGGAAAGTGATGAGCAGAGGCAGCAGATGGAGTAATGCTTTACAAAATGTTGGAGTTCTGAAAACTTTCCACAGATTTGTATGTACTGTGTATATGTAAAATCATGCGTATTCTGAAAAAGAGACACACACTGGTGACAATACCATGTACTGTGTGTCCATAGTGACCCTCTGAGATTCTGATGAGGGACTGAAATCCATTCCCGATCAGCTTACCCACCAGCTAAGGTAGCTGGGTCACCCCTTCCCCTGGAGGAAGTGGTGCCTTTTTCTAGTTGGCTGTGAGCCCTAGAGGGTACGTCTGAGGGGAGGGTTGACACTTCCCTCTTCACACCAGCAGTGGGAGAGGCAGGCCTACCCGTGTGGGGTCAGACATTCGGTAATACCGTACTTCCCTGTGGTTGCACGTATGTTCCTAACCCCATCAGCCATCCAACGTGCACAGCTAATGGCAGACACCTGGAGGACAGCTCCGTTTCTTCTCACAGCACCTTTGAAAGACCTCTCTGGAAGACTTGCATGGTGTGAGACTGGGAGTCTGTTTATTATCTCTGATGAGATTAGAGAGCCCTTTAACTCAGGAAAGATCATTTTTCATAACTTCTCTGTGCCTGGAGCTTTCTTTGGGTACTAGATACCTGGAACTTCACCAAACCCTTCTGGGTCACTGGCTCAGGCTGGGATCCCAGTGGCCCAGTCCCTTACCTAGTGGTGCCTCTCTGTCCTCCCAGGTCAGCAACATACATACACACGGAGGAAGGTCAAAGGGGGAAAATGTCATCATATATTTCCACCGAAGGTACAAAAAGAGGAACTAAGAAATACATGCTCGCCGTGCTGTTTGCGCTGAAAAGCCCAAGAAATGCAAAGCATATCTGACCTAAATCAGTTCACTTTATACCAGGAGTATGAAAACATAGCTCCCATTATCTCCTTGTATGATTATTCTCATTTTAGGTGCCTTTTACTTCAAATTTCCGGTAGCTTCACACACAGACTCTCTAATGCAAAGTTAAAGACACGAGCACCTGAAGATGAGACATTTTTAGTTCCTTCTTTAGCGTCGGCATGTGATTTAGAAAGAAAGTTGAGGTTTCCTCATGTCCGAACGTCACCAGGCCTGGCATCGTGACATGGCCCAAGATGAAGAAAATCCCTCAGATGATTTAAACCCTGAAGGTTAAATCAGTTTCCCAAGCCCTCTAAGTACTGGCCCAACCCCAAGGCCATGGCAGGGTGTCCAACCTGTGGTCCGCGGGCCGCATGCAGCCCAGGATGGCTGTGAATGAAGCCCAACACAAAATCGTGAATTTACTTAAAACATTATGGGATTTTGTGTGTGTGTGTGATTATGTGTTGTAATGTATTTGATGTGTGGCCCAAGACAACTCCTTCTTCCAGTGTGGCCCAGAGACACCCAAAGGTTGGACACCCCTGAGAGGGAGAGGCACCAAGGTCCCCCTGCTCCCAAGCTGTGAGGCCAGAGGAGTCACTCTCACTAAGTTACAGGAAAGACAGAAGCACAAGACACATACTCTGAGCTGCTGTTGGACTTGGACTTTGGCCAAAATGTTAAGGCGTTCCTGCCACCTCTGTCATCTGGCCCTGTACCTTGCCCAGTGCTCACATGTCACCTGCATCCTCTGGCCTCAGCTCTCACTGTGGCTGAGCACGTTTTGCCCCGTCTCTTAAACTGAGTTGCACTGGGACTTCTTTTCCAGGGCGTTCTGAGAACAGCAGTCCTCAGGTAAGGTGGTTTATATGAACGTGTTGAGATCGAGGTTTTGTTTCAGTCTCTCTAGAACTTTAAATCCTAAATAGCCAAAGTTTTAAAGCATATGATCTAGTGTAGTGCTTCTCAAACTCTGATGTGCGTACAGACCACTCGGAGACCTTGTTAAAAGTCAGATTCTGATGGAATAAGTCAGGGTTAGAGTTCAAAATGCTGTCCCTCCACAAGCTCCCAGATGGTGTCAAGGCCGCACCTGGTCTGAGGACCACACTTAGTGTTGCAATGGCCCAGAGCAGGTATCCGTGTGGGCTGCACGTGAGAATCATCTGAGGAGGCCCCTCTCCTATAGGTTCGGGTTTATTGGTTTAGAGTGAGGCCATGGTATTGTTTAAAAGCTCCCCAGGTAGGCAGCCAGAGTTAGTACCGGCATAAGGGTTAAAACTTTTTTTTTTACATGTATAAAGGGAAAGTTAAAATCACTTTCAAACCATTGAACTAACCTATGGTGTGACTCTGGGAAAGCAATTTCCGTTTAGCACCTTAGATTCCCAAAGGGAATGGCAGTTACTGCTTTTTTGAGAACACATAGGGCCCTTTGGATGAAACAGTATCTTAGCCTGGTTGTTTTCATTCTGACAAGAGTGTTAACCTTATCCAGGCCAAGCATATCTCATCATCCATCCCATTTCTCTCTTTTTGAGGCAAAACTGGCTTTAAATGTTCTTAGTTTGATTTAGCATCGTTTAGACCACACATTCAAAATGTGGGCAAGGTTGTCTCCCAGGGAGTGCGAAATCGTCCCTGGGAGCTGAGGAAATCTGGAAGGATATTACAGTAGTCTGTGGCTCTCCAAAGCTCCAACCTACTTGACAAAATCTTATTTCTTTGTATTTAGTCTCTCCTATTAAGAATAAATTAACGTGAATTAAAATTTAAATGTTTCTCCTTCGGGGTGACAACTTTAAAAGGCTGAGACACACTGTTCTAGAGAGAAAACACGACCACGCTTGCAGGTGCCTCCTGAGATGGATATCCTGACCTCTGCCTGGAGGGAGTTTTCTGTGGGGCAGAATTTGGGCTTAACAATGAATCCTGGGAGGAACCTTCAAAAGAATTTTTCTCTCTTCTCAGTAAAAGAGTATTGTCTTGATTAAAAAATTAGAGTTCCTGGAGCATCTAGTTAGCCATCCAGTAATGAGCTCCTTGCTGAGGTGACATTCCAGAATGTGGTGTTGAGAGTGTGGACATCAAGGTCAGACACAGCTGCTGTCCCTCTGGCTCTCTCCTTCACCCTGTGGCTTTCAGCAGGTTCCAAGTCTTGTTTGCATCTGTACAATGAAAATAAAACTTAACCTGGTAGATTTGATATTCAGATCAAACATGCATTGTATGTAAAAACAATTAATACAGTGGCTGGTACTTACTAAGTACTCAATTTGTAGTGGGAGACATAGTGGTTATTAATGCCTATTTATTTCTTTGCCTATAAATCACCTTCCTACCTATCATTATCCTCATAGTAAAATATCTGTGGGCACAAAACAGTATCCCGAAGCGCAGATTCTTTCCTCACCAGACCTGAGCAACTCCACATAACTACCTCATGACTCAGCCTCTCTGAGCCATGGAACAGTAAGAGGTAGGAGGCGAGCACTCCCCTCTCCGGGGTCCTTATGGACACTGAGCCTTGGCGTGAGGCCTCTGTGGGACAGCTCTGTCTGCAGTGCTGACAATTGTCAGACTAAGTGGCCTGGGGGAGGATGAAGGTATTCTGAGGGGGAAAAGTTGGTCTTGGATTCCATTAGCCAGAGTGGTCTCTGATTTCTTCCTGCTATTACCAAATAGAGCCAGATACACTTTAGCCAAAATAAATACAACCAAAAAAAAAAAAAAGATTAAGGTTTAAAAAATCAAAAGAAACCAAGAAAGAATAGTACAGCTACACCAGGGAAAGAATAATTTTTATATAAGAAGAGCTGTAGTCTTTTATAGCCTCAAAAGCAAGTCATATCTGGAAGGTTTTATTTTGTTCCCACAACTGTTATTTGTTCAATTTGGTGAATGCTAGTGTTTTGAATCTTGGCCTTGTTGAATACTGTTATTATTGTTTGGAATATGAGCTCCTTAAAGCACTCTGACGTGGAAAAGAAAGCCAAAATAAACTGGGCTTGTTGCAAGTCCGCTGTTGTTTCAGAAAACGTTTTAAAATGCATTCGGATTTGTGTAAATGCAGAGCTGGGGTAGGTATGATTGAAACCTTACCCACAAGTTCCCAGATTGCATTTCTTAACAAGCTGATCATTCAAACCCATCACCAAGAACGAGAGAGATGTGGGACTCTGGTGCCATGTCTTAGAGGCTCTTTCAGGGCCACTAGCATGCATCTGCGTGGGTCAGTCAGCATCCTTAGGGGAGTGTGTTCAGCACGGGTTCCTGACTGCTACCGTCAACTGCGATCTCAGGCTGAAGTTGGGACTGCAGCCAATTTGGCTCATTCGGGTTCCTGGCCCAGGTTGTATACAATTATTGAAATGTTACCTAAGTGTCCAAGAACGGGAATGTGCATACCCTCCACCTTCCCTGAGGTGGCTGCATTCCTGCCATGATCATAGACAGGTAAACAGGTGAGGAGCAGGGAGCGCTGGGGCCACACACATCAAATGAGAAGGCAAGTCAGGCCAGGCCTTTTAAAGGAAGTGACCTCTCAGCTGAGCCCTACAGAGTGAATTGTCCAGGCAAAAGGGGCAGGGTGCAAATGTGCCAAGCAGAGGCAGGTGTGGAGGCCAGGGTACAGGAGAGGACATGGTCACTGTGAGGAGGTGGGAGGGCTCAGCAGGGGCCCGGCTGCACAGCTGAGTCCAGGAGTTTGGACCTGGTTGGACTTGGACAATGGATTCAAGTATTCCCTTTGAGGGATGCAGGAGCCCACACCGTTATGGAAGTGGGGGCTGCCCAAGCTGTGCAGGCTGTGTCTAGCCTGGTCTCCTCCACTTTACGCACTGCTCAAGTGCTGCCCACATTGTTCTTGGTTATAGAACTGAACGTTACTACATTGTCATTTCTACTAAAGGAAAAGTTTAGACCTCTTTTGTTCTTTCTGACTTGTGATTTTCTCTGTTCAGTACAGTATTCCTTGGTGCTGGTCAGACTTGAACTTCTGGGCTGACAGGATTTTGAGACTAACCTAGTACATACCAATTATTATGCAAGTGATCTTATGGCCACAAAAAATATACTCTGCCAAATTCCTGCAGCTGTGTGCCAACAACATGGTATTCTGGTAGCATTAAAAACCCAGCTCACTTTCCAAAGAACTTTCTTTGCTTGAGAAGGTAGGTGTTCGGTGAGAAGGTTGATGGTTCTAATAGATAGCAGTGAGAACAGAAAAATCAGAGGGCGTGGCTTCTGTCCTGGAGGTGTTTACTGTTTGGAAAGCATGACAACTATAAGCACATTAAACAACATTAGAACAACAACACTATGATCAGTAGGTGCAAATGGCTTTTGTGCAAACTGACCGCTGTGGGCAGGCGTAGAGTGAAGAGAAATTACAGAATCCAGGAAGAATTAAGAGAAGGCCCTCTGAGCAGAAGGTGAGCTAAGGGATTGGCCGAGAGTAGAGAAAGGTATATTAGCAGGAGGTCAAGGAGAAACGTACCCAGCCATTAGGAGCTAAACCTTTGCTAAGCAACATGGCCTGGCTGAACCCAGGGTTTGAATTGAGTCATAAGGGGGGATGTTGTTGCAGATGAGTGGGGATGGTCAAGTCCTCCAAGCTGGGCCACCTGGAATTCAGGGTAGAATTTAGCAGAATACATTCATTCCTGTGACATAATCCTGATCACAGTTTCCCTGTAACTGCTCACCAGACACAGCTACTTCCCTCCCACCTTCCCTCCCTCCCTTCCTTCCCTTTCTCCCTACCTTTGTCTCTTCCTTCCCTTCTTTTAGATACTTAATATTCTGGTACTGTTTTCCTTAAAATCCTGACCTTCTAGTAAGTAATGAATAGTAGTTTCACCTCCCCTATTTTATTGTTTGGTTTAGATCTTGAATTCTTTCCTGCCATCATGCTTTGCTGCCAGAGTGAATCTTTCTGCTCATCCTGGAGGGGCTGTGCAGGGAGAACTGGGAGAACCGGTTCCATGGGCTGTTGATTAACCGGACTGGGAGGATGCTGCCAACCGAGGACGTCCTGTTCTTGATACCCTGATAACTTATTTGTATGAGCATGTTACTTTCTCAGCTCTCTTTTCTCATTTGGAAAACTGGGATAATGACATCTGTATACCTACCTGCAAGAATTTAGTAGGGCCTTAAAAAGATTCTCCACACATGAGAAAATGTTGAAATGTAGCTATTTAAAAGATCATGTCGTGTCGTGATTACTATCGTTTCAGATTTGGGGGCAGTTGGTTTAGAAAGGATTCAAAATGGCGATTGTCATTTACCCACTGTTTTTAAAACTTGGATGATCAGAATAACATACATGAAAGGATTTCAGGAACTCACCAGTTTTTTTTTTGTTTCCCTTGATGGCCCTCTCGAATAGCCTACCCTACGCTGAAAACTACAATCTTCTATTTTCAGATCGCAGAGGGAATGGCGTACATCGAGAGGAAGAACTACATTCACCGAGACCTGCGAGCAGCTAACGTCCTGGTCTCTGAGTCTCTCATGTGCAAAATCGCCGATTTTGGCCTTGCTCGAATAATTGAAGATAACGAGTACACAGCAAGGGAAGGTATGTTCCCCTGGTGACCAGTAAGTGTTTTGTTATGGTTTAATTTTATTTTTGTCTTTTATTTTAACAAAGCAATGACAATAGTCATTTTTAAAAAAGAACTCATTTGGTAAAATATTCTAAATGTTCCATAGTTGCTGTTTGTGGTTCTACTCTAATATTGTGCAAAAAATTGCTCTCTTGATTAACTCCACATGGTATTTTTACAACATTTACAAATGCTATCATTCGCATTTTAAGTAAGCAAAGCAAAACACAGAGAGTTTGGTAAAATCAAGATTCTTTGTTTATATTATATGTTAAAGCTTTTCACCCAAATATTTTAAGTATACATTTTTTACTATATAGAGAAAATATTTGTAACAGTAATTTCATATTCTGTTTTCTGGTTTTTTAATTACAAAATAAAAGATAGAAACTATTACACATGTAGAAGTGAACATAATGCTACAAAAATACACTCCTTTACTTTCCCACATTTCGTATTATAAATATGAATCAAAAATGCACAGAGAGGCCCTGGCTGAGTAGCTCGGTCAGTCCTGATATACCAAGGTTTTGGTTTGATCCCCAGTCAGGGCACATATAAGAAACAACCAATAAATGCATATATAAGAGGAACAATGAATCGATGTGTCTCTCTCTCTCTCTCTTTCTCTCTCTCTCCCTACCCCCTCTACCTCTCTCCCTGTCTCCCTCCTTCTCTCTCTAATCAATACATAACATTTAAAAAAAAAATACACAGAAAGGCATAAATCTGGTTCCTGGCTCGTTACTCCACGTTGAGCCACATCTGGTCTGCACTGGCCTTTCCCGTTCCTGACTCGTGTATGACCCTTACGATCTGCGGATTCTGAAGGTCTCCCTCACGAAAGATGAGTGAATATTTTTGCAGTGCTTTAAAGAGCCAAGCATTTTCTTGACATTCCTAAGAATTATTAAACAAGGATTATGTTCCTTTTAACTACATCTGTGTTATTTCTGGAAGGGGCCCACAGGATTTACAGAGGTGACAAACACATTGAAACATCACCTTGATTTGTGTAGCATTTCTTGCCTCCATCATATTTAAGGTGGTTCTCCTCCTGCCTCAATCCTGCGTTCTCTCAGATGGGTTATCACTTATCCTTGACCTTAATTACCCTCAACAAAAAGGTAGGTGTAGGAGAACACTTTGAGGAAAAGCAGTTACAAAAATAATAGCAAAAATGTAGTGAGCATTTGCAGCGTGGCGGGCACTATTCTACGTGCTTTTCATATATTATCTCGTTTATCTTTAACCCTGTGCACGGATGATAATGGTGATGATTCCTACCTTGTTGGTGAGGAAACAGAAGTTCAGCAGCTTCCGAGGTCCCACAGTAAGTGGTAGAACCAGGATTCAAACCCAGTAGATCTAGCTTCAGAGTACATGAGCTGGAATATATTCCCCTGGTTTTGTTGAACTTGACAAGCCTAGAGAATCACAAAAATAACTGTTCTCGTAAATGAGACAGGTGGCTTAGTGCAGAGAGCTCAGGTTCTAGAAGTAATCAGTAAGGCAGTGTACCTTCCATTGGTATTCACACTGTGCCAAGCATACAGGTAAAACCTCTTATCCCTGACAACAACCTGGGGAGGTTTCATTCTCTCCTCATTCTACAGATGGAGGTGCCCAGGAGGCACAAAAACAGTAAGTGATTTGCCAGGGGTCACACCAAGCAGGAATCAGCAGAACCTGAGTCAAACTGTAGCTCCAGCCCCTCCTGCCTTCCTCCACTGCCGCCCAAGGGGCAGGGAGTTTCATGCTGGAATGTGCTACAGTGAGTGCACTGCACACAGTAGCTGCTCTGTGAAGCTTTCTTCTGTCCTTTTTGTTCTTATTCTGATTTCTGATTTGGGCTGACACCACAGAAAATTCTAAAGCAAAGACATAATAAAGGCAAATATGTTTAAAAATTTTTTTGAGTTGTTGGTGGAAACCCCTTGCCTTTCCAGGGTGTAGGAGCGACAGTCTGTGCCTGAGTCCCTACTTTCCTCAAGGGGACCCTGGAGTTCCTCGGGCCAGGTGTGCCTCTCCTGTGACCTGAAGGCTGGGTGTCCCTTAGCCTCCCCAGCCCCTAATGAGAAACCTAGTATCACAGCTCTCTCACTGTAGGCAGACCGTCAGCCTACCCAATTCCTAAAGTGTAGTACCGTCTGGGTGGCTCCTCGGGTGAAAGTAGGGAACGTTCCAGTGTGCAGTACCATCTGAAGTTCCTTGTGGGGGGGGGGGGGCTTATCAAGAGATATTCCATATAAACACAGTATGGGTTAATTAGAGAAAATGGGAACACTAAAGATAAATACAGGGTGGGGCAGAAGTAGGTTTACAGTTCATATGGAAAATAATGCAAGAATTAAGAAATAATAATACAAGAATAACTGTTCTGCATACTCACAACTGGAAACCTACTTTTGCCCCACCCTGTACATCAGGGGTGTCAAACTTATTTTCACCGGGGGCCACATCAGCCTCGCAGTTGCCTTCAAAGGGCTGAATGTAATTTTAGGACTGTATAAATGTAACTACTCCTTAACAGTTAAGCAAGAGCTCGGCGCTGCCGCTGGGTAGAAACAAGGTGCCGGCCGGGATAAAACAAGCTGGAGGGCCGGTTTCGGCCTGCGGGCCTCGTGTTTGCTGCCCGTGCTCTACGTGCTTAGGCCCTGGTGTTGAGAAACAAGTGGACAAGCTAAGAATAAATGCCTTACGGCCCGCATCACGCACATTTACATTTAAGGTGGGCTGGTCAGGGTCTCTCTGGAAGGTGACATGAGAAACTTGACTTCTTAACTGGGAAATGCCCAAAAGGGAAACACAGGGAGGCAGGCAAACATTTTAAGTATAACTATAACATTTTGTATCATTTCTGCTTTGTACTGCATATTACCTATTCAAAATAAATAATCATAATTTTCTCAAAGGAGGATCGCAGGGCCATGACATTTCTATGTCAACTCAGAGGCTCAAGTACGACTCCCGTGTCTCCTCCCCAGGTGCTAAATTCCCCATCAAGTGGACAGCTCCGGAAGCAATCAACTTCGGATGTTTCACCATCAAGTCTGATGTGTGGTCCTTTGGAATTCTCCTGTATGAAATTGTCACCTATGGGAAAATTCCCTACCCAGGTACCCTTTATTTACCTATTTCCATTCAAGTGGTGCATGTGAGAAAAAAGCCAAAGGCGTGAGGCATTTAAAAAAACATAATAAGCTCATTTCTAAAAGCTAAGAATAACCTTTTTGTGCTAGAATTTGATTTTGACTGTCTTTAGTGGAAAGTGTTGTAAAATATTCTTAGCCACTTCTCCGCCCTCTCATTTGATTGAGAGCATATTCTTTTTCTCCACTAATTCATTCCGCCACTTACTTCATGCCTACACTGTGCCTGGCACCATCGTGGGTGTGTGAATATGAGGATGGATTAGAGGATTAGACACAGGTGCTCCTGCTAAGCCGCACACCTGATGGAGAGCATGGCCATAGAAATGGGGATTTACAATGCTTTTTGTTCATTCTGCAACAGAGGTTTGTATAGAGTGTTTTGGAGCCCCTGCCTCATGAAGAAGAAACCACCTCTTTATCTGTGAAAAGTGAAAAGTCCTTTAGAGCTTTGACTGGATGTGAAGACAACATTCAGTGTTTCCAGCTTCCTGACACCTGAGGCCCTGGAGCCAGCTTCTGCCCGTCCTCCCTGGTCCAGGATCTGGGGTGGAAAGTGCAAGAGGGATTTCTCCCAAACCCTTCCATTCTTTTAACACTTGGCTTTTAACACAGTTGATTGATAAGGCAAATTTAAGATTAAATTCTTAATGTTTAAGTCATTCCCTCATTGGAAAAAAAAAACAAAAAACGGAGGGCCTCAGAGGCCACAGAAGAGCTTCACATTTTATTTCACATGAGATGGAAGCCATGGAAGGCTTTGGATGAAGCGGTGACGCAGCCTTCCTGCTTTTGTCACCCTCACTATTGTTTAGGGATGAGCCACAGAAATCGGGAGTGGGCCCCAGCTGGGAGGGAGAGCATGTAGGTGGTGCCTGCACAGTGGAGCTGACTCTCCCTCGAGATCTCCTTCGTGCCAACATTTAATATTCTGACTGCCACTCTGCTCTAGACACTGAAGTGAATGAACAACACTACTTTAAAGTAGGGAAAATATTTCTTGATCAACCCTGATGTCTGACATTATATCTCTATATCAATAATTTATATCTATATGTATCTATAGAGAAAGATTCTATGTTCAAATACCTGATACCTGGTCAAATGACATATCAAGTCATAAAATGATGTTGTGTGACACATTCCACGGTGACATGCAGACGAGGCCCTGAGGCTCGGAGGAGACTCTTGCCCAGGACTGTCACTAGCACCTGGTGGAGCAGCCTCTAACCCCAGGCCTGTGTGCCTCCCAAGACCTCACACTCTTGCCTACTGTGCTCCATGCCCGGATTTGAAAATATTTGCGGTGAAAAATCATTAAAAATATAAAAGAATCAGTAGAAAAATGGTGAGACTCACACACACACAACACAACAGGACCAACCAGAAAGCATTGGCTGGTCTCTTCCCTGGTTAGCTCATGCTTTGTAAAGACTGGAGTGTAATGCCTTCAAGAGTTCTGGACCGAAGATGTTGCCAATCACAGGGCTTGTATGTTATCAGAGCCTCTACCATTAGGAAATGTGAACAGATCAAACAATCCAATTAACGTAAAACTCAGAGGATTCGACTCGCAGATAGCAAAAAATTGGTGAACATCGCCAGAACATGCCATTTCCATCACTGTTAAAAACTGCTTGAGAATATTTTCTTTACCGGGAAAAGGGCTGGATATAGTAACTTTTTAAAAATGGTTTAAAAGATATGTTTGACTTTGAAAATAAAAAGGGGCTAAAATAAAGGAGGGGAGAAAAAGAAGTAAGAAAGCTACATATAAACATAGTTTTAGAGGAAAACAAAAACTAAACAGGATGTAATACATCAAAATGTTATTATCTTTGGACAATGAGACAATAGGTTATAATAATTTTCTTCATAAATTTTTGAAGTTTCCAATATTTTACAATTATGTTTTTATTACATATTTTAATACTTGTCTAAGTAATATATGCACATGAAAAATCAGTTAGTGCAAAACACTCCTGGCCTTACGCTTGCAGATGCGCCTCATAGGCATCTACTGATTCTTACTGTTCATAGTTCTAAATATTGCAGTATTATTTCTTAAGGAAAATTTTTCCCTAATTTTACTTATTAAATATGAATATGATCACTTGGTTCTAAGTTCAAAAGATACAAAGAGGCTTATAGTGAAAGGTGTGTTTTATCCCTATTCCCCAGCCATCATAGAACAGCATTTTGAGAATATGAGAGAGAATAAAACAATTTTGTCAATAAGGCTACTGATTAAACTTCTAGTAGTCAAATACTAAATGTGTAGGAGTGAGTATAGTGTAGGTGTGTCATTTCCTATTTGCATCCTACTCATTGAGGTAGAGAGTTTGAGCAGGCACAGCTAAGACCATGAATTTCTGTGCACGTTGGAATATAGTCCAGGAAAAAGATTTTTTTATAACATATTTTTTAGAAAAAGCCTTTGTACCAAGGGGGCAGCAGCATAAAATGGAGTAAAATAGCCTCTTCAACAAATGGCATTGGGAGATCTGGACAGCTACATGCAAAAAAATGAAACTCGATCACCAACTTACATCATACACAAAAATAAATTCAAGGTGGATAAAAGACTTAAATAAAAGTTGTGACACCATGGAAGTCCTAGAGGAAAACATAGGCATGAAATTCTCAGATATTCCATGCAGCAATATTTTTACTGATATGTCCCCTAGAGTAAGGGACATAAAAGAAAGAATAAACAAATGAAACTACATCAAACTAAAAAGCTTCTGCATGGCTAAAGAAAGCAGCATTAAATGAAAAGAGAACCAACTGTATGGGAAAGCATATTTGTCAATGATACCTCAGACAAGGGTTTGATCTCCAAAATATATAAAGAACTCACACAACTCCACTCCAGGAAGACAAACCCAATTTAAAAAATGGGCAAAAGACCTGAACAGACACTTCTCCAAGGGGAACATACAGAGGGCCCAGAGACATATGAAAAGATGCTCAGCATCACTAGCCATCAGAGAGATGCAAATTAAAACCATAATGAGATACTACTTCATGCTGCTCAGAATGGCCAACATAAACAAATCAACAAACAACAAGTGTTGGAGCGGATGTGGAGAAAAGGGAACCCTAATGAACTATTGGTGGGAATGCAGACTGGTGCAGCCACTGTGGAAAACAGTATGGAATTTCCTCTGAAAACTAAAAATGGAACTGCCTTGTGACCTGGCAATTCCACTGCGGGGATTTTATCCCAAGAATCCTGAAACACCGATTCATAAGAACCTATGCACCCCAATCAATGTTCATAGCAGCACAATTTACAATAGCCAAGTGTTGGAAGCAACCTAAGTTCCCATGAGTAAATGGGTGGATCTAAAAACTATATTTACACAATGGAATACTACACAGCAGAGAGAAAGAAGGAGCTCCTACTCTTTGTGACAGCATGGATGGAACTGGAGAACATTATGCTAAGTGAAATAAGCCAGGCAGTGAAAGATGAATATCTCCAAATGAGACCATATGATCTCACCTTTAACTGGAACCTAATCAACAAAACAAACAAGCAAGCAAAATATAACCAGAGACCTTGAAATTAAGAACAGTCTGACAGTAACCAGAGGGTAGGTGGGAGGGGATAATAGGGGGAAAGGGGGAAAGGGTTTTCAGGAACTCCTATAAAGGACTCATGGACAAAACCAAGGAGGGGTGGAATCAGGGGAGGGAGGTGGGGATGGCTGGGGTGGGTAGTGGGGACTGGTGGGGGGTAAATGCAGACCACAGTACTTGAACAACAATAAAACAATTAAATTTTTTAAAAAGCATCAATTTCTCACATAAATTGAGAGTTTGAAATTTAAAAAAAAGACTTCGTACCTATTAATTATATTTTGGGCAAATCTCAAAAATCCTTTGTGTCCAATTACTGTCAGTTCAAAAAAATTTTGTGCTTTGAAGTTTTAGCCCCCACAAACTCCAAGCCACGAGGAATTGTTTACTTCAAGCATTTTCTGGCTCTCCGTGATGAGTGAGCGCTGAATGAGCAAGGTTGTTTATCTCAGTTGCTGCTGTACATGGTTTTAGAGTTTGTCCTCATGAAAATTTGAGGCGTTGATGTTATTATTCTGTTTCTAATTCCTGCTTAGAAGATGGAATGCATTCCCAAATAGGACTTTTTCTTGAAAGACTCATGACCTAAATAAAATTAAGTAGCTAAGTAAGTACAATTATCAAATTTGCTTATGTTATGAATGCTACAACTCAAAACCCTTTGACCTAGAACTTTAAACAAATTCTTCCTCTGAATCCACCTTCTGAAGTGGTTGGGCCGAAGGCTGACGGCCTCTGACCACAGCCTCTGTCTAGGATCTCATTTCCGCTGTGGAAGAACCCAGGATCTCCCGTTATCCCTGACATGTCTGTACTTTGGTGTGGTGCTTTGTCATTTTTGCGTGATGCTGGGTCCTTGTTTTGTCCTTTCAATTTGGAAACTTATACAGAAATTACGGGAAATTTCCATAGATTGCACCCTCCTTTCCACTTTTTCTTCTATTTCGGAATCACTTGCTAGGAAGATGGTAGACCTCCTGGAGTGATTCTCGGAGTCTCATGTCTGCTCTTCCTGTCCCTGTCACTGTGTCCTTCCCTGCCTTCTCCCCTTCCTTTGGTGAGATATCTCATGAGAACAAGGGTCTCTGGACGGCCGGGCTTACTTGTCAGCACCCTCACAGGCTTCAGGACTGTTTCCTGAGCTCCTGCAGAAGACAGTCTTCCAGGCCCTGCCTGCGGGTACAACCAGGACGTGCACATCGCGGAGGCTTACTGGGGAGGGGGCAGTTGTGTCTTTTTTTTTTTTTTTTGGTATTTATTTATTATGGTAAAATATACATAGAATCAAATTTACCATTTTAACCATTTTTAAGTGTACAGTCCAGTGGCATTAAATTAAGTACATTCACCATGTTGTGCAGCCATCACCACCATTTCCAGGACTATTTCATCTTCCCAAACTGCAACTGTATCCATTAAACACTAACTCTCCATTTCCCCAACCCCTCAGTCCCCGGCAACCTGCATTTCACTCTGCCTCTATGAATATGACTACTTCGGGTACCTCCTGTTCAGTGGAACCAAACTGTACTAGTCCTCCTGTGCCTGGCTGATTTCACTCAGCATAATGTCCTCCGGGTTCATCCAAGTTGTGAGGTGTCAAATGTGTCTCACTTTTTCATGTTCCACATTTCTCCTCACTCCGGGTCTTCCATCCGACACTTTTACCCCCACCTCCACCGGGCTTGGCGTGCCTTCAGTTTCTCCAGCGTTACCCTGGCAAACCTGAAACCTGCCAGGTGGGCTTTATAGGTACCGTCCTGTCTGCGCCCACCCACCTCACCTCTGCATGTGTGGTAACGATGTGGAGCCCCCCCAGGAGCAACTGGTGTGAGGACACATCTTGCCCGTCCCTTTCTTGCAGGTGCGGTAATTTCACTTTCCTCCTCTTGGCTCAGACTCCTTCTGCCTCTGGTTGACAGGTGTCTCCCAGCTTCATCAAGGACAGACTTGACGTTTCTGTTCCTTGTTGTGTTTTTGGAGGGAATGAATTAAAGAGGGGGAAAAAAAGAAGACGGGCAAAGATCTTCACTCTCTTAAAAGCAAAACTATAATAATATCTACATTTGAATTTTCTGAAAAAATGAGAAGGGATCTTTGTGGTTGGGGTTTTGTGTTGCTTTGCTTTTATAGAGAGAGAGGAGATTTGAAAATGACAGTTTTCCAAAGTATCATGTCTTTCCTGGCTGTTTCTTACCAGCTATGTGCAGCTTCTCAGTGTCCCTGGTGAATCAGGGCCAGGAAACTCATCCTGCTGCAAATGCTCACCCCGGTCACAGCGTGCTCAGAAAACACTAACTTGCCCTTTTGGAAGTATTATTGGGTGGGAGTCTGGGGTCCCATGGTAGCTGGTACTTCCTTCCTCTCACACTCATTGAGGGCCCTTTTGTCTTTAAGATTGTCATAGTTCCCGGAGCTGCTGGGCTCTCATCTCCTGTCACAAATACCCTGTTCCTTTCTAATCTCTGCTATGCTTCATTTTTCTCCTTCCTGCGCTCCTTCACCAACCTTTAGTCTTTACTAACTCCTACCCACTCCAGCTGTTACTTCCTGCTCCCGCTCACCCACCTCCCTGTCCTGGGGGCATCTTCCCCACCCGGGAAGTGTGTGCCATTTGAGGATAAGTCTCTGTCTTCATCATTCTTGTATCTCTCAGAGCTTAGTGCTAGCTAATACCCATAGTAAGTACTCAATAAATGATTGTTGAAAGCATGAAGGATAGACTATGAAAATGCTTGCATTTTAAGATCACCAGCCAATAGGTGTTTGCTGTTTTTGACCTAACAACAGACAAATTACCAAGTATCAGCTTTAATCTTAGACTTTAATCTAAGACTTTTTTGATAGCCTTATTTTGTTTATTGGTTTATTTTTACATTAAAAGATAGACTCCAGATTTTCTTCCTTTTGTTCTTCTTATCAAATTAAATTCCCTAGGCAGAATGGAACATTCCTGGCCTTTTTCCGTATCAAGACAGTTCTTCATTATTAGGAGCACATACGAGAACAAGGAAGAAAAGTCTGCATTGGGGTTAAGGGGCCCTAGAAAGGTTTGTCTTCCATGGGCACATTCTGACCTTTTATGCCATTGGAGGTTCTCCAGGAAGGAAGTGAAAGATATTCCTAACCAAGTTCACAGGCCCAGCTGCCTTGTCTATCATCCTGCAAATGAGGCCCCCACCAGGATCCCAGACCCACACCCAACCCCCATGCGGAAGTAAACACAGAGATTTCTTCTGAAAGTTATTTAAGTGAACTTGGCTAGTTTCAAGAGTCAGGCAATGCCAAAGCCACAAATTTTATGGAGACCCCAACCCCAAATAAAGAAAGCGATGCAAATGAGCCCCATGGCTCCAAGCAATGAGAATCAAATGAAGTCTTCTAGTTAGAACATCCGAGTTACACAAATATTTGAAGATGGTATTTCAGAAATTGACATGAGAAAAAGTAATTCACCATCTAAACAAGAGACCTTTCTTTATTTTTTTCTTTTTTTTAAAGAAGATTAGAAGGCAATTATTTTATTGTTGTTCAATTACAGTTGTCTGCATTTTCTCCCCACCCCTCTACCCCATCCCAGCCAAACCCACCTCCCTCCCTTGCTTCCACCCTCCCCATGTGTCCTTTATAGTAGTTCCTGAAAACCCTTCTCCCCACTGTCCCTTCTCCCATCCCCCCTGGCTATTGTTAGATTGTTCTTAACTTCAATGTCTCTGGTTATAGTTTGTTTGCTTTTTTCTTCTGTTGATTATGTTCCAGTTAAAGATGAGATCATATGGTATTTGTCCCTTACCACCTGGCTTATTTCACTTAGCATGATGCCCTCCAGTTCCATCCATGCTGTTGCAAAGGGTATAAGCTCCTTCTTTCTCTCTGCTGTGTAGAATTCCATTGTGTAAATGTACCATAGTTTTTTGATCCACTTATTTGCTGCTGGGCACTTAGGTTGCTTCCAGTACTTGGCTATTGTAAATTGTGTCAAAAGATCTTAACAATTAGAAAGTTTGCTTGGATCTTTCCATTTTAAAACCAAGGGTGCTTTCCACACAGAAACAATCATGTCTTCTTTCAGAGGTTTAAATCCAGGCAGGGCCTTTCAGTCACTGTGTCCTTAGATGAAAGGTTAGTTAAGCGCAGAGTTCAGATGTCACTGATCATGACCCATGTTAAGAAATATACAGAAACCTACTCCATATATAAAACAAAATTTTCATAAGCCACATTAACTTTTACATGTATAGTGCCTTCTGATCTTTTTTATTGTTAATTTTTTTAAATACTGGTAGTTCCCTAAAAAATGAATTTGTTGATCCTAAATGAGTAGTGACCCATAAATTGAAAAACACTGCTTAGAGAGTAAACTCAAAAGAAGGTTCTTTTCCAAAGCTGGTAAATGACATTTTTCCTAAGCTTCTAGCTATCTTTTAAGAGTCTAGTGGTAAAATCTATGGCTAAGGGAAGAAGGTAGCTATGGAAAGGCAATTGTTTTCGATGGAGTTCCACATGTGCCAGATAGTGTACATATTCTTTTTTTTACTTTTCTATTTATTGGTTTGAGGTCGGGGGGTGGGGGAGAGAAGCATTGATTTGTTGCTCCACTCATTTTGTATTTATTGGTTGACTCTTGTATGTGCCCTGACTGGGGATTGAACCTGTAACCTTGGCATATCAGGGCAATGCTCTAACCAACTCAGCTACCAGCCAGGGCAGACAGTGTACATATTTTGCATGAAAATATTCTGGATGGCATACAGCTCCTCTCTGGAGAAGTTCCTGTCTCTGCAGAATAAGGTATGCACAAAATAAGTAAAACACAGATGTGAGTAGGTACTGCTAAAACTGGTACATTAGCTCATTTCTCTTCCCCATTTTAATAATGGAGGAAAATGTTGTTAAAATGATCTTTTTTTTTCTTAAAACTATTTCAGTAACAAAGATCGGAAGTTCAGCGTCTGAATTACTGTGAGACATTTGACCACATTAAAGCCATTCTCCACGGTCAGTCCCCTCACAGAGCTCTGTAGGAACAACAGCACCTCGCTCCCTCACGGGGTATCGAGGATACACACATTCCAGAGTCAGTGTGAGCTTTGACTCGCCTGTGCTGAGGACAGGTAGTTTAGTAATTGGGACATAATCAGTTGGCTTAGTTGATTCAAGGAACCTAACTTCTTTAAGTAAATTTACAACGAAGAGCTGATTTGTTAAAATATTAGTATAAGATCATATATGTGCATATGATTTTGATGATGTATTATAGATAGAAGGTGAAAAAATACTATAAAAGAAATTGAGATTGAGGGTTGGGGCTGGGCTTCAGTAGGCCATTCACAAGGTCAGCCATCCAACATCCTTTCGTCGTGAAAGAACTTGCCTTGTCTTCTGCTTACCCCACATTTGCCTGTCTCCCTTGGCAGACTGAATGCTGCCTTGATCCCTTTTGTACTAAAATGTCTATTATGTAGTTGCTTGTAGAAATGTTCTCAGCCTTCATATCCATTTCTTAGGGTGTCCGTAACAAAATGCCACAGACTGAGTGGCTCAAACGACAGAAATGGTTTGCTCACAGGTTTGGAGGCCAGAGGTCTGAGATCAAGGTGTTGGCAGGGCTGGCTTCCCCTGAGGCTTCTCCCTGGCTCGGAGATGGACATCTCACTGTGTACTCACACGGCCTTTCCTCTGTGCACACAGGTCCTGGGTTGCCATGTGTCCTGCTCTCTTCTAGTAAGAACACCAGTGGGGTTGGGTTAGGCCCACCCTAAAGGCCTCATTTTCATTTGATGAGCTCTTTAAAGGCCTTGTCTCTAAATACAGCCACATTCTGAGGTACTAGGGGCTAGGACCTCAATATATTAATTTTCCGGGGCCATGATTCAGCCCATAGCAGCCTCTAGAGCAGGGGTGTCAAACTCATTTTCACCAGGGACCACATCAGCCTCGCAGTTGCCTTCAAAGGGCTGAATGTAATTTCAACTCCTTAACAGTTAAGGAGTAGTTACGTTTATACAGTCCTAAAATTACATTTGGCCCTTTGAAGGCAACTATGAGGCTGATGTGGACCCCAGTGAAAATGAGTTTGACACCCCTGTTTAGAGGTTGCTTTAGTAATGGATGCGGGATGTGGGTAGCAAGACCAGTGCAATGCTTACCCCTCAGCCAGGTTGCTAAGTATGGCATTTTCTTCTTTTGTGCTTTAGGGAGAACTAATGCCGATGTGATGACCGCACTGTCTCAGGGCTACAGGATGCCTCGCATGGAGAACTGCCCGGAGGAGCTCTATGAAATCATGAAGATGTGCTGGAAAGAAAAGGCAGAAGAGAGGCCAACGTTTGATTACCTGCAGAGCGTCCTGGATGATTTCTACACTGCCACAGAAGGCCAGTATCAGCAGCAGCCTTAGAGCGCAGCAAGATCGGTAGCCCTTCACAGGGACAGCTGCCTCATTAAAGAAGAAACAATAACAACGACTGGTTGCACTAGTTTTCATGTGTTAAGATCATCTACCATCCCTGCTTCCTGAAATGAGGCTAAATTACTCAGGAAGAAACACTCTCTACATGGAAGAGTATCTTCTCACCAGAGGATGCCCACAACTCTGCCCCTTGGCCTTCTTCCAGCTGGCCGTCTTGCTTGGCTATACCAACATCTGAATACAGCCTGCTGAGGAAAAAACACCTGTTCTATCCAAAATACGCCCACTCTGGCCTCTTGTTTACAATTGGATGTGTGACTCAAAGGTTCAGAGGCCATTTCAATAAATCTCAAATAGTAGACCTAAGCTCATTTATAAAAGTAAAATAACCAGATACTTATCATGGTCCTTCTTCGTATTTTCTCTATGCTTTGGCTTATTTGTTTAAAAATTACTAATCTAACCTGTTAGATTTTGCAGGTGAAGTCAGAAGCTTGAAAATGTCTTTCACAGATTTCAGTGATTGTCCCTCCACCTGAAATCTGTTAAATGTTTCCATCTGTGGAGACTGCCCAGCACCCCCAGAGAGGAAGCGGCTACGCTTTTCTGGTTTCTTTCCTGTAGGCATGTCATTTGTGAGCCATGCAGAGCTGCTGTGTTACGTGACGTGGACCTCACCGACTGCCGGGCCTTGCCCAGACCTCCCGGGAAAGGGAGAAGAGCCTCAGAAACTGCTCTACCTTCAGAATGACTATTTTTAAACGGTCTGGCTTTTCAACTCCACAATGTCCTATATACAGACTTTTGTTGACAATGTAGTTGGAAGAACAATAGGATTCTAATCTCTGCAGAACCTTATAAAACATAAAAATTTTCTTTATTGCTTCAAATGATTTAAACATTGTTTTAATCATCAAATATTAATTTTAGTTGTACTCAAAGTAAAAATGCCATATTTGGGGGCTATTTTATGATTCAGCAGTCTTTTCTAAATGGTGTGAGAAATGTGTGAGTCTATTTATACAGGATGGAAAGGAAGATAAGCGACTGAGGAGGCTCTGATTAGCCACTGTAACAAGAGATGCAAGTGGTTTTGTTTACTAAATTTTTCTTACTACTGTAAGCTCTAAATGGAAAAATGCTTTACCACATGTTTCACTTATGCTATCATGTATATACCTAATATTTCTATTTTTTGATTTTATTTTAATACACCTGGCCCAATAACATTTCAGACTTTTTACTTGTGTTTAACATTTCAACTAGTGTCAACATAAAACTGAGTACCAGTTGCGGGGGGCGGGGTGGATGAAAGGTGATTCCATATGGTCACATGGAGGTTCTGCCTCCATCCTTGGAGCATTTCCAGACTGGAGAACTGAGTTGATGGCCTAGACGCCTGAACACCCCTTTATGGGGCCAAATAGGATTTGTTTTCAAGCAGACTGAGCAGGCACATTACAATCCCGATGTGTGTTGGATAGGCATTGGGTGCCTAGGGGAAGGGATAAAATATTCTACTCTTGCCTGAAGTTTGTCTTCTTTTCCTGTGTGATCTTTTACTGTCCCTTCTAAAATATTCTAAAAGTCTTGATTCACAAGTACCACGCTTGCAAAGATAGATTATCGTCACGTAATGTCTGCACAGCTAGTCACTTGATTGACAGTGGTAAGTTTTCTATGTTCCTCCACTTGTTCACGTTTTCTTTCTGACTCATACATATGACACAACATACTATGTGCAGAGAAGGTGTAAAGAATTCCTGAAACAAAAAGAAGTCTCTAGAAGATTACTAAATATATCTTCATTTGGTTTTTCTTTTCTCAATTCTATTTCCTTTTACCATTTTACATTCAACTTTCCCTCCCAGTCAAGCATATGGTCTCCAGCCGCCCGGGCCACGTCCCTCACTTTCAGCATGTGCTCCAGCCACGTAGCACTCAGTGGACAATACCCCCAGTCCCCTCCTTTGGCAGTGGGATTCCACCCTCCTCGTGGCTGACGGGTGAAATGAGGGGCTGAGTAGTTTTTGTATAATCTTAGGGTCTCCAGTGGTACTCAGCATGGTCCACATCATCACAACTCGGGCCATTGTTGAGAACTGAAAGAGAGAATGCCAGCTCCCCGACTTCCTGGCTCTGCTGCTCTGCAGGGAGGGACATATGTTGCTATATGTGAAAAGCTTCCTCAGTGACTATAGTGTGTTCTCAGGGTTGAGAGCCACTCCTCTGCTTTGCTCCTTTTGCAAAGTTATCTTCTCAAAAGAAGACCAGCCTTCTCTTTCCTCAGTGGGTTGGTTTTCCAAGGGAGGAATAGAAGAGAAAGAGGGAGAAAATATTTTGCCTTTTTCTTTTCTTACAAACATGAGTCTCACTGAACATAAAGTAAAATTTAGAGGCTTAATACTGGTGTTTTTATTAGAAAAGGACCCCTAGTGCCAACATAGCCCCTCCAAGCAGGCCTCCCCAGATTCTGCCAGAATCCCACTAGAGAAGCACACAATCCAATCCTTTTAGGGGAGGTTCTGCACCCCAGAAGCTTTGACCCCTGTCCCAAAAGTGCATAAGAGGTCAATAGAAGGAGGGACCATGTTTATTTACTTACACAGCAGGGTAGGTCAAGGGCACTGAGATGTAAGTATAAACTCATTTCCAGTTTTGTCTGTGGTGATGGCTTTTTATCTTTCTTTTCACTCAAACAAACCACATCTGGGACAGTAGCTGCTAATAGCACTAGTTCTGGAACACCAGCAACTGAATTAAAAGAAATGTTCATCCTGTAGCTCATCTCCCCAGCCCTTATGATTTAACTGCCAAGTCCCACTACCAATTTATTTCTTAAATTCACACCAGCCATCTCTTCCCTTAGTAACATCATTTTCTACTTTTGCCTAGTGGAATAGAAACTTCAGTTCTCTGTCTCCTACATTGTGACTACCTGGAGTTTTCAGATTAAGTGAAGATGAGCCTTACTATTCTTCCTGATGGAAATGGTGATTAGAAATACACAGATACACACCCATCACTTCCTCAGTGCTCCCTTTTGTGCTTTGGCCCTTCTTAAAGTTACCTCTAACTCACATGTCAGCCCTTGAAGGTACGGCAGGTCCTACCTCTTTCACAGCTGAAAAATCGGGCGCATTTAAGACCACAGAAGGAATAGATTTGTTTCACATTATTTCCTTGTAAAACAAAGCAAACAAAATACCTTTGAAGTGGAATCTCCCTGACTGCGTTGGGTATTCTAAGTAGGCAAAAGAATTATAAAATGCTCCACTGGAGTCCACAAACATGTGAGGGGAAATTTCTTCTAAGTAATTGTATTTTTAGAAGAAAAAAAGTCATGCAAGAATTCATCTCACCACACTTGAAAAAAAAACAATTTATACAGAATACACATTTGAATAAAATGTTTTGATAACATTTATGCTCCATTCCCTAATATGAAGATGAATGAAACAGTTTTAGCCCAGAAAGTTCTCATGTGAAAGCTCTATTGGGGGAAAGCTTTCCAACTTAATTTTTCGTGCTCTTAGGAATCTAAACACTTCAGGTAGAAGGATCAAAAATGTTTTGAAATTCCCAAGGCACTCATTTGTAATCTTGGGTACATCCCTTAAATGTGGAAATAATCGGGGCAGTCTTGGCAACCATCTGTAGGTCCTTGAAAAGTTACCAGAAATAACCTGGATTGACCAATGTGCAATGGTAACATGGAACTTCTATTATCAAGGTGGCTTTATTTCCACCACTGAAAGCAGATGCATGCCACACAGCAAGAAAACAATCTGTGAACTTTTTTTATTGCACATATTCTAGGCTTGGATCAAAATCCCTTTTATTACACTTAGGCCAGGCTTGGACTAGTCTTGCTACCCTTGGGATCAGATGAGTTTTTGATTTCACTTTTGTGTGCATGTGTGTGTGTTTAACTTAGAAGGTTAATATAAAGGATATACTGAATATGTGGTGGTAAAACCTCAGTGAACCCTGGAGAAAAAGAACTTTAGTCAAATTAAAAATTCCTGCAGAAAAATGCTGGGACTCGTACTAAGTGAGATAAACACAGTCTAAATAGCTTCAGATCAGATTTTGCCACCAAATGAGTTCGAAAATGGTTTTTAGAGGTGTTTGGACTTTGGAATTGTGTATGAGGGGAGGGACCTGTACCCAGAGAGCTTGAAGAATGTGCAAGACCTTTTAGTGTCAGTGGTGAATCTGATTCAAATGGACGATAGTAAGAGTATGGTACTCAAACCCCATTTTATGAAGACATGTTCCAAGAGGCAAAATAATTATATGTCTTTAAAACAATGTAATCAGTCATTAATATAATCTCTGATCACATGCACCTCAGGGAGGTCTGATACAAGCTGGGGAAAATAGTAGTGATTTCAGTTGACTACAAGAGGTGCCAGTTCTGCAGTAGCTGAGGTGTGCAGAAATTGTCTACGTTCAGAGCTCAGAAAAGGCCACACACACACACACACAAAGATGTTCTTCCATGTGGGAGCATTGCATTCAATGCCGAATGCTTGATGGCAGATTCTCAAACCTTAACTACCCTGGGAAAGTCACTTTGATGTGGGCAGTGGCGTGTGCATGAGAGAATCGGGAGCGTGCCGTGTCAGAGAGGAAGTCTTCGGGCCATTCGTGGGAGACACAGCACAGATGTTCTGATGGGAAAGATAAATGAAGTCATTTTAAAACATTTGCTCTGTCAAAGAACTATATTTTGAATTCTTCTTTGTAAGGCATATTTTTTCAAAGTAGGTCATCACTCCCAATCTCTTTTTTGTTAATGTACTTAACCTTAAACAAGGTGATCCGTGGGTTAATAGTAGTCATTCAATACAGTGCTTCATTGAATGTCTCCCTGAACACAGGAACTGTGGTCTGGACGTGTGAGCGACATGGGCATTTAGTCTCAAATTGCCTGCTTTCAGGGACAAGTACAGTGATTATACAGGTAAAGCAAGGAAAGTGTTATAAGGAAAAAAATAGGTACAGAGTGTGAAGATCATTCTGAGGGCAGATCACAGAGCTAACGATAAGAACAGTCTTCATCAATAAGCCACACTAGGGACTGGCTTTGGAAGAGGAAAGGGCGCTGGCAGTGAAAAGGAGACTGCAGGGAGGAGGTTCAGAGAAAGGACACAGCGCAGCAGGAGTCACAGGCAGAGAAGCTCAGAAGCAGAGAAGCACTGGAGGACAGCCTCCCAGACTGTTGGAATTAGGGCTGCGCTTCTCAAACTTGAGTGTATGCCAGAATCACATGGGAGGCTTCTTAAAACAGAACGCTGCCCCCCAACACCCCCAGAACGTCTGGTTCTGGGGGTGAAGGTCTGTGGAGGGACCAGGGAATGGGGGCTGACCTTCCTGGCCCTAGACCACCTTTTGAGACCCATCAGACCTTCAGGAGCTCTGCAGTAGGGAAACCCAGTGAAGCAGGAGCAGGCCAGCCCCTAAAGAAAACGTGAATCCTGGTGAGAAGTGTGGACTTCACCAGACATATGCTAGTGGCAACAAACATGTGACAGAGTCTCACCCAAGGGAGCACAGCACAGAGCACCCCCACCCCTCATGGTCAGGGGAGCCCCTATGCCTGGCTTCCAGCTCGGGCCCTGCTTACTGTGCTTCTCTACAAACTGAGGGTGAGAACAGCACTTGCCTCACAGGGTTGTTATAAGGAATAAATGCAGTAATATTTCATTATAAGCCACATACATAATTAACTCAGTGTGTTTATGAAATAAAGACAAAAATCAAGGTGTTTGCCACCCTGACCAGGTGGCTCAGTCGGTGGGAGCATCATTCTCTACACCAAAAATGTTGAAGGTTTGATTCCCAGTCAGGGCACATATCTAGGTTGCAGGTTTGAGCCCCTGTCGGGGTGCATATAGGAGCAACAGATGGATGTTTCTGTCTCACGTTGGTGTTTCTCTCTCTCTCTCTCTCTCTCTCTCTCTCTCTCTCAAGTCAATTAAAAAATATACATCCTCAAGGGAGGATTTAAAAAAAAAAGATCTTTGTTGATCAAGATGTTAAACCAGCCCTGGCTGGTGTGGCTCAGTGGATTGAGTGTGGGCCTGCAAAACAAAGGGTCACTGGTTTGATTCCCAGTCAGGGCTCATACCTGGGTTTCGGGCCAGGTCCCTGGTAGGGGCACATGAGAAACCACACATTGATGTTTCCCTCTCCCTCTTTCTTCCTTCCTTCCCTTCTCTTCAAAAGTAAATAAGTAAAATGTTTTTTTAAAAAGAGACATTTAAAAGATGTTAAATTAAATGCAATATCAGAAAAGCACATTATGAAATCCAATCAGCAAGCAGAGTGAGACATGGACAGATAGGAAACCCAACAGGAGGCCATGACGGCCACTGCAGAGGGAAGAGAAGCCCCAAACCACACCTGCGCCTGCTGTGGGAGACACTGCAGCTGCAGACACACAGAGGGTCTTGCCTGACAGCCGGAGACTGGGTTTCTCTAGGTTTGGGCTGCGGTACCGAAATCTGCTTGTGTGTTTGTTTTTTAAACAACCTGCCCTATCAGTGGTTTTTGACTTAGGCCCTCAGATGATAATCCTGAGAAACTCAACTAGGGAATCAGACTTTGGAGTTGGCAGTTATGGGTTGAATTATGTCCTCCCAAAATGGTATGCTGAAGTCCTAATCCCAATATCTCAGAACGTGATCTTCTTTGTAAACAAGATTGTTGTTGCAGATAAAGTTAAACTAAGGCAACATCGTGGGCATGCCCCAAATCCAGTATAACTGGTGCCCTTGTAAAAGGAATAGCATGAAAGGAGATAGGACATACATAGAGGGAAGACTATGTGAGGAGACCCAGAGAGAAGTCGGCCATCTCCAAGCCACAGAGGGAGGCCTGGAGCATCATTCCCTCACAGCCGCCAGAAGCAACCAACCCTACCAACACCTTGATCTTGGGCTTCAAGCCTCTGGAACTGTGAAACAATAAATTTCTGTTGTTTGAACCACCCACACTTTAGTACTTTGTTACAGCATCCATAGCCAATTAATGCAGCAAACTGGTGAAATTGTAAGAGTGGCTGATAAAAGAGAAAATTGTGGAAAACAAGTTATAGGGATTACCTGCCATCAGGAAGAAGAGAGCTAGGCCAGCAAAAATGACAAAGGAGGGTTGCTGAGGCAGAAAAATGGTGTGTCGTGGAAGAGGATGAGTCTGGGTAGCAGTGTTTTAAACATAGATTTCGTTATTTCTCCCATACAGTGGGGCCAACAGATGAGGCCACTGCCACTGAAAAGACAGTTTGTTACAGTCTGTATGGACAGAGCACTCCACACCAGGCAGGGCCACACGGGGAAGCGCTGTGGCCTGTTAGACACAGAGGGAAACCGGAAAAACGTGGCTGCGAACCTCTACTGCGGCTTCTGCAGGGGAGGCAAAGCTGTGTGAGCAGACTTAAGAATAGCCAGTGTGATTAACGTCAGCAGGGTCTGGGGTGTGGGGTGACCCTTGTCTGGTACCTGGCCCCGGGGGGTGGTTGGGGTGTGGGAACAGTGGCCCCGAGTGTGAGAGCACATGGGGGGGTGGCGCTCTAGAAGGCTGATTTGCACATGAACATATGAAAGGTGCGCTTGCAGGGGAGTCATTTATGATCTCCACAACTGGCCGACCCTGGGAGGGACTGTCCCTCCAGAGTCAGCAAGGCCCCCGATGTTCATAAAGGCGCAGTGTCGAGGTAACAAGATGTGGAAGAGGATAAAAATAGGGCAGAGCAGGGAAGGGTTTTGCCACAACCTCTCCACAAGGGCAAAACCCCACTGGTGTCTCATCCCCAGCACCCCAAAGGTGGGGTGGGGGAGAGAGGATCGCAAATAGTTAGAGACTGGTGTCTTAAACAACAGAATTTTATTTCTCATAAATGTGGAGGCTAGAAGTTTTGATGGGGAGCTCAAGAGTTAGAAAATTTAAGTTTCAGATAATAGCTCATAAGCTTAGTAATCAATGCATGTAAAAAGCTATTGTTCCAGAAACTGAAGGTATGACCCACCTTTTGTGCCTCACCAGGCCTGCAAGCAATTAGAGATGGTATCTGAGCCTCGTACTCCAGGGTGGGACACCCACTGCCCAGGGCACACAGGAAAGAATGCTGCAGCTTTTATCTGATTAACTTTTTCCCTGAATTCCACACCCCTTACCTACACTTTTCTTCTCCTTATAAAAAGAGTCGGTCTTAAATGGAATTTAAGAGGGTCTGTGAGGGTATATAACCTGCCGTCTTCTCAGATCACCGGCCATCTGAATAAAGCACCTGTAAAGATTCAAACCCTGTCCTGGTAGGTGACAGGCAGCACCAACGGGAGCTCTTCCGGTTTCAGTCTGAGATCAAGGTGCTGGCAGAGTTGGATCCTTCTGAGGCTTCTCTCCTTGGTTTGCAGATGGCCGTCTTCTCCCCATGTCTCTGCGAGGTTTTCCCTCACTCTCATCTGTGTCCACATTTCCTCTTCTTTTAAGGACACCAGTCATATCAGATTAGAACCCACTCCTATGATCTCATTTTAACTTAATTACCTTTGTAAAGACCCTAATGCACATTCTGAGTTACTGGGGGTTAGGGCTTCAGTGTGTGAATTTGTGGGGGATGCAATTCAGCCATAATACTTTCTCAGAAAATAGAGATTTTGAACAAAAGATGAAGCCAGAAGACATCAAACTGCACCACCTGTGTAGAACACAGAAACGATGTCCCTGTTCTCCTGTATCAAACATCAAAGCCAGCCCACCTCAGCCCCTTCCGCAGCTGCATCCGACCTCCTGGGTCTGGCCCTGGCTGGGCCCTGCTCCTGCCGGCCCAGCGGAAGGCCGTGCAACCACTCAGAGCCCTCGTCTGCTCCAGACCTACTTTGTTGGGTGGCCAATGCCATTGAGTATCAACTGAGAAAATGATTTAAAAGTGCATCCCAGCCTACAAAGGACTATGTTGGTCACAATAAGTAGGAAAGGCTGTCACTCAAATCATTGCCTCCACACAGATTGTGTGGTGAAGCCAAGTTTACTGAGATGGGAATACAGTGCATAGAGGTGTGTGCAAGGCATGGCCTCCAACAGGCTGCTGGTGGGGGCTTAAAATAAGGACCAAAAGCCAGAGAAGAGAAAAGAAGAAGAGACTAGAGGGAAAGGGAGGGGACTGGAGGGAAAGAACATCAGAAGTCAGGAACAGCATTCTCCCCATACTCAGCAGGCACCCTGAGCAAGCACCTCACTGACCTGCCCCAGCAGGCTGCCATCCTCTTCCTAAGGCAACTGGCAGGGGCCAGGGGAAGAACTGAACCTCGACGGAGCTCTGCCACCCTGGCAATAGCAGAGTGATCTGTGATCCTTACAGTGGAAAAACATGATGAGCGTATGTGTTTTCAGGCACACGCAGATACACATCCATCGGGAGTCATTATCACCGGTAGCGATCATCCTCCAATACAGCACTATTCCAGGGGATCTGTAAGTATGCTGAGCTTTCTCATTTTTTAACATAAGATTATTTCAGGTGACAGAACACTCTCCCAATGCAAACATCACCCCACCCTGCACACACATCCCACAGTGATTTATGGTATCATTTAGCTTTCTGAATAGCAGCTTCTCATCTGTCAACAGCTTTCAAAAAATAAACAAACCCAAACTATATTCCAAATAGCTGTTCAGACTGTGGTAGGAACTAAAGAAAAAGGGCATGAAATACTTAAAAATCAGATTAAAGCTTTCCTTCCAAGACTTAAATAGATTATGTATTTTTATCCTTATTAATCAATAATGTAACAAAGAATTGCTTTAAGGGATAAACTTACACCTAAACTTCTGGGATGAGATCTGTGGATTAAAAAGTTAGGGCCCTCTCTCTAGGAGATGCCAAACCCAAAGCAGAGGAAGAAGTAAAAACCCCTCAGGCTCCTCACCAAGGATTTGGAACTGATGGTTCCCTCCCCCAGACACACTTCCCCAAACCAACATTCAACAATGAGTATGAGCTTTAACATCTGAAGGTAAAGCCCCACATGAAACTTCCATGTTATTTTTCTAAGTAATGTAAAATTAGACTCTCTCTCCTTTGAGAGAAAAATTATTTTTAAAATTTTTTTAAATGACAGAAAGAAGTATCTTTTCATTTTTTAAATGTGTCTCCTATCAAATGCGGGAGTCTAACTTTAGGTGTTTTCAGACATGTGCGTGAACTTTTTAATGAACATTTTGGATAGAATGGTAGTGTAATTAAGCAGAGATCTTGGGAAGAAAACATAATTCTCACTGTTCTGCTCATGTATAAGAGCCCGGAACATGGATTCTCCTCCTCCTGTCCTTCCTTGAACTAAATTGAATAAAACTGGCCGCATAACTTGCCCACACCTCAGCATAGCAGGGAGAAGATGTGCTAAGAGAGGGTAGCCTCCAGGCTCCGGGTTAGAAATCATTTCTATGAAAAACTTTATTTCTCATTAATCAGCTCACTTTGGTTAGATTCTCAACCAGGGACACCTGGTTTATTTGCTTGGTCTGGACAATCTTTCCCTTTCTTTCCATGGGTTGGCCTGTTACAATTTGCCCAGTTTTGTAAGATCTCATTATGACTCAAAACCTTTCAAAATATTGATGCTACCTCTGGCTGGTGTGGCTCAATGGATTGAGCACAGGCCTGCAAGCCAGCAGGTCACTGGTTCGATTCCCAGTCACAGCACTCGCTTGGGTTGCAGGCCAGGTTCCCAGTTGGGGGTGCAGGAAAGGCAACCGTACATTGATGCTTCTCTCCCTCTTCCTCTCTCCTTTTCCCTCTCTCTAAAAATACATAAATAAAATCTTTAAAAAATATATTGATCCTATTATCAGACCTAATCAGCTTCTAGAAATATTAAATATGTGAAATAATGTAAAATTCTTAAATAATTTGTAGGCTCTGCTCTTTCCCTGCCGCTGTGGAGCTGCGCAGAGGTGGAGGCTTGAGTGCATTCAAGATTCGGCTCCACCCTTAACCCACTGCCAGGGCCGAGGAAGGCATTGCTACTGGAGGTGTAACGGACGTAAACACAGCTTTACAAGAGGTGCTGCAGACCGCCCTCATTCCGGCTGTCCTAGTGCGGAATTCGCGAAGCTGCCAAAGCCTTAGACAAGCACCAAGCCCACCTCTGTGTGCTCGCATCCAACTGCGATGAGCCCATGTATGTCAAGTTGGTGGAGGCCCTTTGTGCTGAACACCAAATCAACCTAATCAAGGTTGACGACAATAAGAAATTAAGGGAATGGGTAGGCCTCTGTAAGATCGACAGAGAGGGGAAGCCCCGCAAAGTGGTTGGGTGCAGTTGCGTGGTGGTTAAGGACTATGGCAAAGAGTCTCAGGCAAAGGATGGTATTGAGGAGAACTTCAAGTGCAAGAAAGGAACAAATAAACTTGGCTTTCGTTTCTCAATAATAATAATAATAATAATTTGTAGGCTCCAATGTACTCATTTCATCATTATTTATAATCCAAAAATATTGGAACTCTCTAAATAGCTAAGTTATACAGTCACTATGTATTAAAGACCTGACATGTGTCCAGAATTCTGCAATGCACTGAAGATATTTATGAGTCAATTTTAGTCGGTTATAAAGGAAAGGATAATTGAACTATGTAGAACATTTTAAGTGATATATATGTAATAAAGTGGGAAAATGTTCATGATGTATTGTTAAACAGAAACAATCAGAATATAAAGTTATTTACAAAGTAATTAGAACTGCTTTTTTAAATGTCAAAACATATGACATAAATAAAAATAAAGAAAGAAAAAAGAAAACAGTGGAACACACTCAAATTTTAACAAAAATTGAATTGGCCTTTTTTTCTTTCTGCTTTCACCTACCTTTCAATTTTATTACTACATATTACTTTAATAATGGAAAAGAATAATGCTTGCAGAATAATGGAGTTAAGTTCTATTTGTAGACTGAACAAAATCAATTATAAAGTGAACAAGTTTCTTAAAAAAAACACCACACTGATGGGGCTATGTCAGAGTAATACAGGAGCCAACTGAGAGTGTTCCCAAAGGCCAAAGCTGGAACAATTTGAGTAACAAAATAAGTAAAATAAAATTGGATTGTAACCCAGATTATGAAATACATATTTGTGAATCCACACTGGTATAAATAGTTTAATTCATAAATAAGTGGAGGCAAAGGGAACATTTTCCCATGCAGAGGAGTTCCAAATAATTTATGTAGATACTTTGCCTTCAAAGAGGTGAAGCACAACACCCCACTCCTGAAGTGTTCACTGTGCACAGTGGCTTTCTCCTGAAGAGGACAGCGGGGAAAAAGCGGAGAAAACTGACAAGCGCTACCTCAGCCAGGTGATCAAGTCAACATCTACAGTGATCCGTCCTATCGCTAGTGGATACCCTTGACGATGAAATGGCACTTTACCTCTTTGGTCTTCCTCCCCAAAAGCCATAACCCCAGTCTACTCATTACAAAAATATCTATATACTTTCCAATGGCGGGGCATCTTCCAATATACCAACCAGTAACCCTCAAAACCATCAAGTTCATCAAAAGCAAAGACAGTCTGAGAAACTGCTGCAGCCGAGAGCAACCTGAGAAGACATATGGCTAAATGTAAAGCGATAATCTGGATGGGATCCTGGACAAGCAAAAGGACATTAGGTAAAAACTACGCAAGTGTGGACTTTAATTAATAATGACATCAATATCAATTCATTAGTTGTGATAAATGTACCACACTATTGTGGGGTGTTAATAACGGGGGCAACTGGATGCAAGGCAAATGGGAACCTGCTGTACTCTCCTTGAAATTTTTATGTAAATCTAAAACTCTTCTAAAAATAAAGTTTACTGACAGCAACAAAAAGGTAAACAAGTCTGTTCTCGGTGCCACGTCCTGCACATTTACCCAACGTCTCAGTTACATTATTTAAGAAGTCCATGTTTGTTTTTATTTTAAATCCTTGTTAATAAAGTGAAAAATTCATTAAGAGCAAAAAGTAAACGTAATATTTTTATCTGACTTCTGGAAAAGACAAAATAGCAAACCAACCCTTCGCAAAAGGCAAAAAAAAAAAAAAGACGCTTGATAGTGAATTCGAGTCAAATCCCTCGGCGAACAGCGCCATCTGGTGTTCTCTCACATAAATGAACCAATGGTGGTTTTGATTCCTTGTTTTACTATCCTTTTACCCTTAAATTCTATTTCAAAACTGAAAAAAAAAAAAAAGAAACGGAAACATATCTTCCCCAACCTCAAGAAAGTACTCATAATCTCAAATGACTCAAGCAATCAAGTGGAAATAACTTGGTTTCATTCACAACTTCAGCCTAGAATCTGTGTTTATAAAATACGTTCTTTCTGTTTATTCAGTCCAAAGCTAATGTGCATGAAAGGTATTTTATCAGAAACACACACTTATTGGGTTGGCAAAAAAAATTCATTTTGTTTTTTTCTGTAAGATGGCTCTAGTAGCGCTTAGTTGTCTTTAACTTCATTCTAAACAATTTTGTTAGATTGTATTGTGACAGCTGTGATATCAGCATGCATTAAAATGAAAACTTATCAAAACGATGAATTTTTGTGTGGCCACTTTAATATTGAAGATGGAAGGAAATAAGCAACATTTTGGGCATATTATGCTTTATTATTTCAAGAAGGGTTCAAAAACACCACTGAAACACACGCACACAAAGATTTCTGCAGTGTATGGAGCAGGTGCCATGACTGATCAAATATGTCAAAAGTGGTTTGTGAAGTTTCGTGCTGGAGATTTTTCACTGGGCGATGCTCCACGTGAAGACCGGTTGAAGTTGATAGCGATCAAATCAAGATATTGAGAACAATCAGCATTATACCACGTGGGAAATAGCCAACATAATCAAAATAGCCACATCGATAAAGTTATTGGTGAAAATAAAAAATGTGTCTTTCATTTTATGGAAAAAACCACACAAACTTTTTGGTCAACCCAATACAAAAAAAAGTGTAATAACATATTCACTTGTTTAAAGTTATAAAAAAAAACCCTTATAAAACAGCAGATTTCAATTCCAAGTGTCAGTTCCAGAAACTGTGAAGCTATAAGTTAATACTGAGTTATTTAATTTTAACCCAACACATAGAAATTTCCCTTGCTTAATAAGTTTATACTTATTTTAACATCATATTGTTATTTAAAAACTTATACCTTTATTAAGAACAGTAAAGGAGGAAAGTATTAGCTCAATGAAGGTCTACCATGGCTCCAGTGAAAAAAATCAAATGATTAGTCAATATGTTTATTGTTTTTGAACCAGCATGACTTTTCAAAATATGCCGCAAAACTAAAGAAACACAGCCGAAATAACCGGAGCTTCCAATTGCAAATAACCAAAGTAGCAGTTTGCCTACAATACCAATGTCAAAAAGTTACTCTTCCTCCCAAATTTCTGCTGTAATTGGCATGTAGAATAGGTGGGGGGAACCCTACTTCAGTTATTATATTAGCCCCCCCTTTTCTGTGGTTTTGCTTTTTGGTTTCAGTTATCCACAGTCAACTGCAGTCTGAAAATATATGAAAAATTCCAGAAACAAACAATTCATAAATTTTAAGTTGCTCACAGTTCTAAGCAGCATGTTGAAATCTCAAGTCATCTTGCTCCGTCCAACCCTGGATGTGACTCAGCCCTCTGTCCAGTGTCTCCACTCTGCAAATGCTCCCTGTCCGACAGCCACTCAGCACAGCTATGGGATTGCCTGCCTGGGCATGGCAGTGCCTGTGTTCAAATCTTCCTTATTTTACTTAATAATGGCCCCAAAGTGCAAGAGTAGTGATGCCGGCACTTCAGCTCTGCAAAAGAGAAGATGCAAACTTCTTCTTTTAAGTAGAATGGCGAAAGTTCTCAACTTAAAAAAGAAAAAACTGTATGCTGAGGTTGCTGAGATCTACCGTCAGAGTGAATTTCCTATTGGTGAAATCGTGAAGAAAGAAATCCATGCTACTTCTGCTGTCACATCTCAAACTGCAAAGGTTATGTCCGTGGTGTGTGTGAAGTGCTTAGTTAAAATGGAGAACGCATTAAGTTTGTGGACAGGAGACGTGAACAGAAAACGTGTTCTGACTGACTGCACTGTGTTGGGCCAGAAACCATTGAGCCTCTAACAAAGAATTCAGCAAAGTGTCCCCTACACGAAGTGATACGAATCAATCCGTTTAGTGCACGTGAGGGATGGTTACACAGATTCAAGACTACATTTGGACTGAAAAATATAAAAACCACTGGGGAGAGGGGAAGAGAGGACTCCCACATAACCATTTTCTATATACCATATTGTTATATGTGTTCTATTTCATTATCAATTATTGTTGTTAATCTCTTATGGTGCCTAATTTATAAATTACACTTTATCATAGGTGTGTATGTACAGGAAAAACATAGCACCTATGGGGTTCATACTATCCCCGGGTTCAGGCATCTACGGGGCATCTCAGAATGTATCCACCACACTGTAATTTGAATGGCCCTTTGCCCTATTCTGACCACAAAAACGCATTAAGACAGGTCCTTGAAAGCAATTATTTCTATCATGCCTTGGGTAAGAGGCGTGCCTTGTATTAAGAAGTCATCTTCCAGGTTAGATAGATTTTTGTTTTTCAGATTTCACTGAGATTTGGTGGGTAGAGAAGTTAAAGGCTCTGATAACATTTTTTCCAGGTTATAATTTATCTTAGTTCTTGTGTGTCATTTTTTTTTCACATAAAAATTTTTCTTAGGTTTGAGGTTTAACAGTTTTCCTGAAATCCAGCAACTTATGGTCCAAGGTAAATGATGATTATGTGAGGTATGATGTATCCGCTGACAATTTGCCCCATTGTATTAGTTGATGTCTTTGCCCCCCAAATATTAAAACTGTCTAGGTACTAAAAAATAAAACAAAGCAAAACACCGGTGACGGCACACCACAGAAAAATGTTCTGAAATGTAAAATACATACCAATGTTGTAGGATGTTTTTTCCGAAACGCTTAGCCTAAGAAAACTATGTGGTAATACGCCACAGTACAGGAATTTGGACATTGATTCTGACAGATAAGCACGGTGATGACCGGGAACTGTCTCCCCTTCTTACCTGGAAGCATGTACCTCCCTCCCCACTCTCAATGCAGCTCCTGCTGTGGGAAGCTCTCCCCCGGACTCCGGACTGCAAAGTGATGCAAGCCAGGTGCGTCTGCACAGTCCAGCAGTCCCAGGTCAGCCACGGTTTGTTGTTCTTCAGGCCTCTTCCCATCAATGGCGACACTTACATGACAAAACAAACGAAGCTGGCTTTCTCTTGGTGCAGAAAGAGAAAGCTAAGTACTTTTCCTGGTGGAAGAAATGAACTTAAAGCAAAGCTGTCTACGGAAGTGATGACCCTGAAGCAGACGGTAAGAGTTTGGGGTGGAGTCAACAGTCTGATTTGACAATGGCTTTGGTCTGCACTGGGAATCTAAATGGAAACAAGAAGCAACAATTCACACACTTCTGACTGTGAAGCTCTCCGCAGGGTAAGGAACGGGGCCACGACTGCAGTTGACACGCACAAGAAACAGGTGACCACAGCAGAGCGGTTGGGCAGACCTGAGAAGTCCTGGGGACAAGGGTCTTTCTCCTGCCAACTTATGCTGGTGCACGATTATTTTAAGTCCTTCCAGAATGTTTGCCTCTCGCATAACTTATCAGAACCACCATCACCCTTCTCTGGGTTCCTTGCCTCCTCAGGGGAAGCAGGCCAAGGAAGGCACTAGGAGCAAATGTTCAACCGAGACAACAACTGGCTGCGTCAGAAGACGCTGCAGGGCACCCCAGACCTTAGAAGAAAAGTAGGGCCAGAATTTAACGATGATCCAGGACAGGCAGACTTGTATTTTATGGCTATACAGGTTTTGTGGTCCTGAGGATTTAACCTTTTTTTTCTCAAATTCTAGAACATTATGAAGAAAAGATTGGACCCTGGCTGGTGTGGCTCAGTGGATTGAGTGCCGGGCTGTGAACTAAAAGGTCACTGGTTCGATTTCCAGTCAGGGCACATGCCTGGGTTGTGGGCCGGTCCCTGGATGGGGGCAAGTGAGAGGCAACTGGTGGATTCTCTCACACACCAATGTTTCTCTCCCTCTGTTTCTCCCTCCCCTCTCTCCCTAAAATTAAATAAAATATTTTTTTTTAAAAAGAAAAGGTTGGAGCTACTGTCACCAGTCTAATAAAAGCTGGCAATATGGCGCATTTCTTTCTCAGTCCGTATCATACATGTTCTGTACTATGGTAGTTTTCACAAATTTAAGGGTGTCCAGCCATCTTAAGATCTCTCGGCATCAAGGGGCTTGGTATTTTGAGAGAATGGGAATCGGGCCTCCAAGGTGTGCAAAGAGGCAGCTGTACCTGGGACAAAGCCCAATGGGGAGGAGCTGCCTCCACCACCAGCCCCTAAAAAAGGGGGAAAACCAAACCACAGGCGGGACTCCAAGAGAAGAGGGAGGGAGTCTTAGTGGTGTTGGGAAGAAATGGCCTTTGGCTGTGCTGGAACGAGGAATGGTGGATTCTTGGGTGAGGAAGATAAACTTCATCTCCTAAACAGCAGAGGAGTGCCGGCCAAGAGCCAGGAGAGAGTGCCTGTAAGGATGTGGCGTGGAGCTGGCCAGGAGAGAGTGCCTGTAAGGATGTGGCGTGGAGCTGGCCAGGAGAGAGTGCCTGTAAGGACGAGGCGTGGAGCTGGCCCACAGGCATGCTGGGCAGGGGGCTCACGGGCAGTGACCTGTAGGCTCTGTGGGACTCTCCACTGCCACTCGTGGAGAGCAGAAGTGACAGCTGTTGTTACTGGATTTCATCAGTTAAACCAAACCTACAGACTGAGGGTGCCGCCGTCCCCCTACAAGGCTATAATCAGGAGTGAATGAGCTCCTATGCGTGAAGATGTTTGACACAGTATCTGACACAGAACAGCCACTCAAAAAAACCTTTATTTTCCTGTCTCAGAAAATGACATCGAGGATACTTACAAGTAAATGCTGGTCATTCGGTAAGCATATTGCAGTCCTGGATGGTTTGACTCAGTGGACAGACCGCAAGCCTGTGAACCGAAAGGCTGGCAGTTCAATTCCCAGTCAGGGCACATGCTTGGGTTGCAGAACCAGTCCCCAGCTGGGGGCGTGCAAGAGGCAACCAATGGGTTTCTCTCACACATTGAGGTTTCTCTCACACATCAAAATTTCTCTCCCTTTCTCCCTCCCTTCCCTTCTCCCTTTCCCTCTCTCTAAAAAATAAATAAAATCTTTAAAAAAAAAACCATTCAACAGGCATATTCCAGGTGGGGTTCCCACCAAATGAAATATGATTTCCCCTCTCCCACCAGGCAAACAAGAGCCCTCGGGCCATGACATAGGGGACACTTTCTCCTCCCCTGCACCTTGGACCACCTGGCACCCAGGCCAGCTGCCTGAACTCTCCTTCCCTCTTTTGCGGAGCATCCCAAGGAGGCTTTCTTCTCAATGGCAGCCACCACTGGCCTCTCCTTTGGGCTTTTTATTCTCTAAAACGGCCTCTAGTGTCCAAATCCTGAGTCAATGAATAGAAACCCCTGTGGGCTGCTGCTCTCTCTCCGCATTCTCCTGAGTGGGAGGTTTCAGCGGAGACACCTCCTCCTCACTTTCCATACCAAAGGGATGGTGGATTTAGCGGAATTTTCTTTGATGGTTATAAGTTGATTTAAAAATAAATGAAAACTATAGACAATAAAAGCATTTCCTTGTTTGTTAAGTGAAGTAGGCTTTCCATGTTAATACAAGTCCTCAGCACGTTGGTGTTTGTTGCATAGTAACGCAGGAACTCTCCATTGGCTTTACAAAATTTTATACATAACTGTAATTATAAAGGTATCCCCTAGGGTTGAGTAGATTTAAAACAACATAATGACTTTCAGTGCCATCGGGAGGTGAGATGAGGTCACAGATTTATAATTGAATGAGGTCCGGAGTATAGGCCACTGCAGGTGCGAACACATTCCCCACCAACCACCCAGGCAGATTAATGACCAAGGGGCTATTTTATTAAATTTTCATGTAAAAAGAAAAAAATCTCCCTCAGGAATCTCTTCAAAGTTGCAGTTAAATTATGCAATAATTTAAATTTGCAGTAATAAATTTCATACCAATCCTGAGTCCCTGGGATTAATAAAGCCATACAAAGATATATTGTGCTGTAAGTAAGCTCTGGGACCTTCTGAAGAACTGAAGAGGCATTCTCAAGACACAGGCAGGGTGGGTGGAGAGGGCAAAGAGGATCCTGAGGGCTGGGCTATTGTCACCATTCCCTGCAAGGGGCCAGGCAGTGCCAGGGTAGGGTGCCATGTTCCCTATTCCCAGGAAAACAGCGAAGAGAAGGAACGCTGTAGCACCTGGGTTCCACCATGGGGAAATGGAATCTGGGGGGGTTGGTACAATTCCCCTTGGTTCTCAAGCAGGCCCAGGTAGGAGGAGAAAAGAGCTGAACATGATCCCAGATTTATTTCATTATTACAATTTACTGCTCTCACACTCCACAACACCCGTGGCGCTTCAAGGGAAGAGTGAGAAAATAAGTAAAGCACTCAGTCCCCCTCAGTGGGGCTGGTTCTCCCCCATCAATGTCCAGGACATCCTGACCACGGATCTCCATGAAGGACAGCCTGGGTAGATGCGGGTGGAAAGAAATACAGGGAGCTGATTCAGGTGGCACCCTTGACTCACCGACCTGTTTTAAGTGACAGTGTTTTACACTGCGTATTTATACAGCAGCTAATTATTGAGGTGTAATTTCAAATGTACAATTCGATGAGTTTTGGCATGTCGATCCTGTCACCTAGCCACCACCGCAATCAAATGTAGTACATTGTCATCATCCTGAAATGCTCCCTCCTGGCCCTCTGCACCTCTGCACGCACTCCTGCCCCCAGGCAACCGCTGATCTACCCTCTGCCATCATAGTAAAACTCTCAGGTAAATGAAATAATATGGCACAAAGATTTTTTGCTTTGTTTTTAGAGGAGAGTTCCTGTTGCCCTCAGTAGTCATCAGGGTCCCAGCAACTCCACCTGTATGGCTGCAAAAGCTCTCCAGTCCTGCTGACAGCTGACTATCTTGCCAGGTCAGTATTGGACCTTTACTGTGCACCAGAGAGAAGACAGGGGTGGGGTGTCTTGCATATTCGTTAGAAAGGAGCAGCTAGAAGATTTTCCAGGAGTATCAGAGTATAACTTGGACAACTCTTCACTCTGCCTTTCAAGATCTTCCTTCCCAGCCAGGTACAAGGAAAGAAAGAGAGTGGTGCAGGCGCAGGAAACTCCGTCGGGACACAGATGTCTCTCGATGGCGGGAAGAGGAGCTGAAAACCATGATAAAGTTTTAGATTAGCATGGGTGTGTGGTGGGGATTGGAATAAAATCCCAGAACACAAGTTGGGTTCACATGTTTGATTTTCCCCTAATCCCATATCAATTTAAATTCTCTTCAAAAACTACTTTTTAAAAGACATCCTGGATGAAGAGAGTGGGAGGAAATTCTTCCCCTGAGATTAAATCTGTGAGGGGCCTTTGGGAGCTGAAGAAAAGGGTAATGTCATCTGGAGGAGAGCACTTTGGCAGACAGTCCAGAAGTCAGGCTCAACCAATGACAGGCCCCAAAGTCAGAGCCCCTGGCTGGTCCTCAAAAAAGAGTAAATCGCCCCTGGGCTGAGACGGACGCAACCTGGGGGTGAGGAACTACATGAAGGCCCAGAGAGAAGGAAAAAGAAGGGCCTTCCATAAAATAAGATTGCTCAAATTCTTCCAGGTGTACCTTCTTCCAAGGGGGTGTCAGAAAGGAAGGATTTTGTGTTTGTCTTTGTTTTAATATCCCCTAGGGAAGGGGATAGAAATCAGTATTTCTTGTCTAGGCTATGTCAGGTACTGTGTTAAGTGCTTAATGTCCATGTTCTCATTTTAAAAAAACCAAATTATAAACATTCCCCTGTTTTAGAGAAAGGAGGAGCAGGCATGGAAATGAAAAGGGGGCTTTTTATAAAAGTAGAAGAGCTTACTTTTCTTAGAGAGAACGGAAAATCTTAGTTTATCAGGCATGCTCGGATGCACTACTGTGTGTTGGCCAAATCAGTTCAATAGCATTCACCAATGAATGAGAGAATGTTTACATCCGACTTGTGGAAGGTTGAACGTTTTTCTGGGTAATTATAGAAAAAAAAGGGTGTCCAAGATTAGCCTAACCAGTCACTTCCAGAATCACAAAAGACAGAGTCATGGGAAGCCAACTAAGACAAGAGATGCCTGAAAAAGTTAAAGGCATGTGTACATGAGGGGGAAAGGAGTAGGAAGTCAAGACATTTGTTAACACTAATTTTAAAAGGGAAGTGTAATTAATTGCAAAGGTTAGTGTCCACGTACATAGACTAAACAATGTCATTTCCTATAGCTCACTGTGTAAAATGTTTAGCCTCTTCGGTCTCACCTTAATAGAAAAATGATGGTTGTGGGGAGGACTGGGGCACCCCTAAGGTCTAAGACATAAAACTTTCCTTTATGTTTGGCTTCCACATAAAGAGAATATTTCTTCTTCGGCACCTTCTGAACCTGGTTCCGATCCCTGACTGATGTCAGTGTTTCAGTGCATCCCAGAAAAAAGAGCACTGAACTCTATTGTGGATCTCCATCTGAATCATCGCTCACATACACGGTGAAGCTATTTCAATGTGCAAGTAAATACATTCCCCATCAAGCCCCCAATACGTTTAGTGCCCACGTGGCACCCTACACTTATGACAATATTACTGACTACGTTCCCTATGCTGTACTTTACCTCCTTGTGACTATTTTGTGACAACCGATTTGTACTTCTTAATCCCTTCTCCACTTTTGCCCAGTCCCCCAGGCCCCCCCCCTCTGGCAACTGTCAGTCTGATCTCTACCTCTCTGCGTCTTAAACAGTTATCTTCTAGATCAGTTAAAAATAAGACAAAGAAAAGAATTGATTGACCTTCATTTATTCCTTTTCCGATGCCTTTCTTTATGTAGATCTGAGTTTCTGACCCATATCATTTTCCTTCTGCCTGAAGACTTTCTTCTAATCTTCCAGGATATGGTCTGTTGGCAATGAACTTCCTCAATTTTTGTTTGTCTGAAAAAGTCTGTATTTCTCCTTAATTTCTGAAGGATCGTTTTGCTGGATGCAGTTTTTCTTTCAGCCCTACAAAGATTTTACTCCACTCTCTTCTTCCTTGTATGCTTTCCAAGGACATGGTTGCTGTAATTCTTATCCTTTATCCCTGGTCCTCTATAGCATGCGTGGCAAACCCAAGGCCCGTGGGCCAAATCTGGCCATTCACCTTGCTTCTACCCAGCGGCAGCACCAAGCTCCTTGCCCCTAGTTAAGGAGTAGTTACACTTATACAGTCCTAAAATTACATTTGGCCCTTTGAAGGCAACCGCGAGGCTGATGTGGACCCCCATGAAAATGAGCTTGACACCCCTGCTCTATAGGCAAGTTGTTCCCCCGCCACACCCTGCCTTTGGATTCTTTCAGCTTTCTTGTCTTTGCTTTTCTACAGTTTGAACCAGGCCTAGCTGTAGATTTTAGGTACTTAACTTACATGGTGTTCTCTAAGATTCTTGGATTCATAGTTTAGTGTCTGTCAATAATTTTGAAAAATTACCAGATATTACTGCAAACATTTCTTCTCCATTCTCTCTATATTTTCTTCCTGGAATTCCAATCATGTATGTTACAACTTTTATAATTGCTCCATAGTTCTTAGATGTTCTGTTCTTTCTCCTCTTTAAATTTTAATATGAGAAATTTCTATTGACCTATCAGCAAGCTCACAGATTATTTCCTCTGCTGTGTCTAGTTCCCCGATGAGCCCATCAAAGACATTCTTTGTTACTGTGCTGTTGACTTCTAGCAGTTCCTTTTGATTCCTTTTTAGTTTCCATCTCTTTGTTTACATTATCCATATTCACGAATACTATCTACTTTTTCCATGAGACCCTCCCATTTTCAGCATAGGTATTCTAATTCCCTTTCTGATAATTTCATTATCAGTGTCAGGTGACTCTAGTTCTGATGGTTGCTTTGTCTCCAATGTCTGCGTTGTTCTTGCCTTTGGCACACTTGGAAATTTTTTTATTTGAAATCTGAATGTTTTATCAGGTAATAAAAACTGAGGTAATAAGGTCGTTTTTGTAAGGATTTGTGTTACTCTGGCTTAGAGTTGCACTGTATTTACTGTTTGTTGCAGCGATAAGTATCACAGGCTTCAAATTCTGGCACTGAAACACTAGATTTGTCTTTTCCTCCTCCCTTGATTTTGAGGCTTCTCTGAATGGCTGTGTCTTGGAGCTCTCTCAGCTCTAATCCATTATTACTACATTTATTATCAGTGTTAATGTAATACTAGGTCATGGGGAAGAGGGAATTCTGCAATTTTCTAATCAAGTCTCAGTATTTTAGTTGTCTCATCTCAGGACATGGGTCAGCAGTGTTTCTGTCCCAGACCCCGGCTGTGTAGCTCAGCTGGTGAGAATGTCGTCCTGATAAGCCGAGGTTGCAGGTTGCATCCCGGGTCAGGGCACACACAACAATCAACCAAAGAATGCACACATAAGTGGAACAACAAACTGATGTTTCTCTCTCTCTCTCTCTCTCTCAAATATATGTGTACAGTGTTTCTGTCTCTTCTCTCCTGGTATAGCTTTCCCTCTTTATTGCTCCCACTCCTTTCCTGGCTTCAGCATCTCAAAATTTTTCCTCAAGGTCCCCTTCCCTGTTGAGTGTAAGTTTACTTCCTTAATTTTACTTAGGCGAGACTGCGAGGCTGAAGTTGGCTGAAGTGCAGCAGAGTTCTCTTCCTCAGACGGGGCGATGGTTCAGAATTGCCTCCTCAGTCCTTTTCCTTGGACCTCAGGCCTTTGTTAAGAGTCTCGGAGTGCTTCACAGGCTGTTCTTTCTCTTCCCCTGACAATTCACTCAGGGAGTTTTTGGAATCCTTCTGAGAACCTGGTGGGGTCCCCTGAGGAAAATCCGGGCCCTACACCATCAGTATGGGCCCTACACCCTGACTGCAGCCCCCAGTTTTTCACTCTAATGCTAGCGTGCAAGCAGTCTCCACCAATTTGTCAAAATTACTATTTTTTAATGTTTATATTTTTTAAAAAATTGATTTGAGAGAGAGAGGAAGGGAGACAGAGACAGAGAGAAACATCACTTTGTTGTTCGACTATTCATGCGCTCATTGATAGCTCCTTGTGTTGCCCTGACCGGGGATCGAACCCACACTCTCCGTGTATTGGGATGACACTAACTGACTGAGCTAGCTGGCCAAGGCCAATTTGTCAAAGTCATTGTTTCAGTATTCCAAAGAGCTTGACATTTAGCAGCTTCTGCTCCAGGTACCTTTCTGGTTGTGACCAATTCTCTAGATTTGGGGTGGGGGGTGGGGGCTGTTTGTCCTGTGACCTCAGTTCTCTGGTAGGTACAAGAAAAGTTTTTGATTTTCAGTTCTTCCAGCTTTTTCTTGTCAAGGAATAATAACTTCCAAGCTCTTGACATGTCAGAGCAGAAACCTCTATGACATCAGCAACTTGGATCACTGTTGCTTCTTAATAATGTTTCAGCTAGGAAATGAAAAGGAAAGAGGAATATCTACTTTCCGGCCGCAACTGATTTTCATAGGCCCATCTGAGGAGATAAAACATTTGAGAGCCAGATGAAGAGTATCTTTGAAGTGACATTAGGAATTAAGCAAAGCAGAAAGAAATCTACTAACAGTAGGGTGACCTAATTATTTAGCATCTAAACTAGGGCATATTTGAGAGTAAAAGGAAGAGATTTCATTATTTACATGCGGGAAACAGATACAAACCAGGACTCTCGCAGGCAAATTGGAATGCATGGGCAGCAGCTACTAATTGTCACAGTCATATCATTAAATGCAATAAAAGCTAGATTAAAGTAACTCTTTTTTTTCCTCTTCACTCTGATTTTTAAAAATTCCCTCTATAGTTTTGTACATCTCCTTGGATTTTTCAATACTGTGTACATGTATTTAAAAATAAAAAAGTTATTATATAATATTCACTAGAACTCCTTTCCAACAAAAAACTTGTTTTATTGTTACTAAACTCTGTGCTCTAACCATTTTAAAATAAAAAATCCTCATACTTCTCCAAAGCTATGTATGTCGATATTCTGCGATCTCTAGTCAGAATTAAAACAAAAGGAAGCCCTCTTGTAATTATGGAGTAGAACATCATTTCTACTAATTATGTTTTATAGCCATAGGGGGAAGTTAGCATCACATCCATTTAGGATCATGGAAAAACTATTTCCCTTCAATGTAATCACGGAATTTAGGAATTTCAAAGCTGAAAGGGAGTTCTGAGATCATTCAGTCTAAACCTTTACACAGCAGGTATCTAAATCCCAGAAGTCAGATAACTTGCTCAAGGACAAATAGGAGAGAACAGGAACTGGAACCTACATATTCCCGCACCAAGTCCAGTCTCCTTTTCAAGTCCACATTGTGCAGATGTTTATATAGATAACATGCATAATATATTATCTTATATATGTATATGTATATTATATATGCATATACGTGTATTTGTGTTATATGTAATGTTATACATACAAATCACAATTTGAATGCTACTATTCAAATTGTGATTTATATGTATATAAATTGTCAACAAATATTTTGACTTTCATTCAGCCGAAATGTATTTATCAGAATCTTTGTTGCACATCTTCCCCTTCGTTCATGGATTTCATGGGCCATCACTTGGTAATAATCCTATGTAAAAAATGTACAGTAAAAATACTTAACATGAGATCTCTGCTGATGCCATCAGAGGCTCCAACATGGGGAGGACCCACTTGCCACTAAGGTAGCTGTATCCTCAAAGGAATACACTCCTCACTCCTAATTGTTATCTGGTTTAGAAGATAAGACTTCCCTTTGTTCCTAAAGTCTTACACAGATTTTTCTTCTGCTTTTTATAGCAGCTTCCCTTTCCACTGTGATTCAGGTGTTTGTGCAAGGCTATGCAGTTGACGAACTTAGCAACAAATTCTGTGCTATATTTACAAATAGTTTTCCTCTGGCACTGGCTCCTTGGAGTTGAGTCAAATTCATGGAGTTCTCTTTTCCCCCTTAGAAGTACATGTTAGTAGTTGATGAAAATAAATTACTGGAAGGGCCACCCCTCCCTGAATCCTAGTTGAGACCCTGCTTCTGAGAAATGTGCATGTTTGCCTAGCTGGAGACTAAGATGGAGTGGGGGCAGTGGTTAGGGACTGGTGCTCGGGGGGAGAATGAAAAGACAAGCCCCCAACTGGGGATCTGGCCCCCAACCCAGGCATGTGCCGTAACCAGGAATGAACCAGAAACACTTTGATTTGCAGGACGACACCCAAACTACTGAGCCACGCTGGCAGGGCTTTATATCCATTTCATCCAGCAATCTACCAAGTACCTCCATGAGAATGTCACACGGCCACTTCAACTGTGTCAAAGCATCCCTCTAAACCCCCTTTACGTTCTCTATAAATGTCCTGTCAGCTATCCAATGTTCAAACAGTGCATCACTCTTCCTTTACCCTTCTTCCTCCTGTTCAAACTATTTGCAAATACAGGGAGGGACAAAAGTAGGTTTACAGTTGTTCTTATGGAAAATAATACAATAATAAATAATACAAGAATAAATTGCTTTGAGTACTTACAATTGCAAACCCACTTTTGCCCCACCCTGCATAGTAGATTCTACCTTCTGACATCTTGTAGCAATAAAACGTTTTCTATCCTGATTCCTACAATAATCACATATGTACAAGACCTAGTAGAGACCTATGTGGATTCCTCCCCACTCCACTACTTCTTGGTCTGGTACCTTCTACCTCAGGCTAGGATAACTGGGCTTCTGCCTTATTCTTTACAAAAAGTAGTGCTTCTACAGGGCATTATATAGGGGCTTTACATAGGAAGACATCCTGAGGGCTTTCCTGAAGGAAGAAAGTGGCTACAGCACCATCTCTTTAAGGGAATTTAAGGGCCTCTTACGGAGCAATGGCCAGAGAGAACATGATGGTCTTCCAGCATTGTATTAACAGTTGAGGTTCAAAGAGATCCTCCATCCTATAAAGTCCTAGTAAGTGGTACATACTCTATCTAATAAAGCAGGGGTAAGGATAGCACATCTTGGAAGAGTTCCAAGGATAAAAAGCTTTACAAAGTAAAAGGATTAAACTTTAGTTGCCTGTAGAACTTTTCTTCAGAATGCAACATTACCTAATTGAGGTGTTTCTGAAACTTAAATCACAAAGGATGAGAAACATTTGATTCTCCTTAGCAGCTGCCCCAACTCAGCAAACACTTGTGTCCTGTCTCTCAGAAGGCGCCTGCCTCTCTGTAGATTTTAGGCTAGTTGGCCACCTTAAGACCTCAGCTCCCTGAGGAGCTGAAGAAAAATCGTAACTTGAGGTTTGTTCAGCTTGTTATTGTCGTAAGGGAGTGACTTTCTTGTTCTGTACACCCTAAGCAGAAACTATTAAGTCTTTATTAAGTTAAGTTTAAATGGGAAAAATGGCATGATCTGATTGATTTAAGATCATTTTAGCACCCATGAAAATAGATGAGCTCAGCACGAGGCAAAAGTGAAAGCAGGGAGACCAGCCTAAGTAGGAAGCAAAGGTGGACCATATGATCCAGCAATCCCACTTCTGGAAACTTATCCCAAAGAACTGAAAATAGGCTTTTGGCTCTTGAAGAGATTATTTGCAGACCTATGTTCATAGTAGCACTATTCACAATTGCCAAGAAGACCGACCCTAAATGTCTATTAATAGATATATTTTTAAGTTGTATTTTCTAGAGGAAGCGGAGAGAGGGAGAACCATCAATGTGTGGTTGCCTCTTGTGCACACCCTACTGGGGACCTGGTCTGCAACCCAGGAAAGTGCCCTGAGTGGGAATCGAACCAGTGACCCTTTGGTTTGCAGGCCAGTGCTCAATCCACTGAGCCACACCAGCCAGGGCCCATTAATAAATGAGTTTGTTTTGCACAATGAAGTTTCTGGAGATCTGCTTCACAACAATGTGCACACTACTGAATGACACACTTAAAAAGATGTTAAATTTTATGTTAAGGATTTTTTTTTAAGTTATGGTGGCATGGATCTGTAGTTGCTGTTCATTATAGTGGTAACTGTAAATGAATTAAACTTCCCAATCAAGACACAGATTGAACTGATAAACAAAAAAACAAGATCCAATTATATGATGCTTACAAGACATGCACTTGTATCTAAGGACACAAAGTCTGAAAAAGGTAAGTCACTCTACACTTAAGGACAGGGATACTTTGAGAAATGGGTCGTTAGGTTTTGTCTTAGTACAAACATGAAAGTGAACTTACACTGTACCTACTACACACCTAACCTGTAGAATACAGCCTGCTGCTCCTAGGCTACAAGCCTGTACAGCACGTTACCACACTGAATATTGTAGGCAATTGTGATACAACGGTTAGCTATCTGTATCAAAATATAGAAAAGAACAGCAAATATAGAGGGTAAGATTTACAAATGGTACATCCATAAATGGAGCTTACAGTATTCCAAGTTGCTCTGGGTTGAGTCTGTAGTGAGTGGGGAGTGGATGTGAAGGCCTAGGGTTACTTTACACTACACTCTTCATAAACACTGTACACCTGGAGTCCCAGACACAAAGGAAAAGTTTTATACACCTTTAAGATACTTAAGTTATCATCTTGCATGAGAACTGAGGCTCAGGGAAGTTTGGTTTGTTTTTTTTTTTAATTTTATGTATTTATTTTAGGAGGGGAAGGGAAGGGAAGGAGGAAGAGAACCATCAGTGTCGCTGCCTCTAATGTAGCCCCTGCTGGGGACCTGGCCCGCAACCCAGGCACGTGCACCGATTGGGAACCGAACCGGTGACCCTGCTGTTCACAGCCCTGTGCTCAATCCACTGAGCTACACCAGCCAGGGTGGAAGTTAAGTATCAAGCCCACAAATGCAAGTAACTAAGTTTGGTGCAGATTTGACTGACTGCATGGCCAGGAACAACTACTTCTAAACGCTCTTGCCTGTTCACATCCGCTCAGCCTGCACATTCACACTTAGGAATGTCAAGTGAAGAAATCTGATCCAGCAATGTACAGCCACGGTAGTTTGTTTCCTTATGCTTAGCTCATTTCTAAAACAGCAGTACTGAGTCCAAAAGGAATGAGTTTAAGGATTGAGGCCTCCTGTTCCAACCTTCCTGTTCCTCCCTAATCCAGACAAGCTGGCACAACACTCAGAATCACTGCCATCATTACAACTCTGTTGAACCTATCTTTAGTTCATTACTAAAGATATCCAAAGTTCCTGTGGGGCTTTGATTTCCAAATATGTATTTCTAATATTCAAGAAATTTAAATAGCTGTTCCCAAAGTTTTAAGTGCTGTATTACAGGGTAAGAATTGCCTTGAAATACAACCCCAACTACAAGCAGAAAAATTCCCAATCACTGATGCAGTCACTTCAGCAATTACCAGTTAAAACTCAGGAACTGCATGAAAGCCATAAAGCCATTCTTTCAGTATTTTACTACAGCATTTGCACAATAATCTGTTCTTTAGTGATAACTGGCTTTAATGTTTTCACAGAATTTATTTGGTTTTTCCACATTTTCAAGGAAACTGACCAAATTCCCAAGACTTCTATGTTGCCATCAACTTTGTTCATTAAAACAAGCCTGTAGGTACTTGTCTTGGGCCCACACTTTACCAGGCGCTTGGCTTTGAAATCTTTATCCTCAAAATTGGGCTAGACATGTAAGTAGTCCCACTACCGTATTTTTGATTTAGTAATTCCTTCACCTCGTCTGGAATTAAACCAAAAAAACCCCAACTTCCTTATGAAGTAATGATCACTGCAGGCCTCAGGAATCTAATGTGTAATTCTTGAACTGTTGTTTACAGCCCTGTTTACTGAACCATACCAATGAAATCTTTAGTTATTACTGTTTCCCAAGCAAATTAAAGTATTTGGTATAATGCTATTACAATTGGCTACCCTCAAAATTTATTATATAATTCAATTTTGCATTTAAAAAGTCTTTAGGCTCTGGCCACATGGCTTAGTTGGATGGAGCCCCCCCCCCCCCAATACACCCACAGGTTGCAGGTTTGATTCCTGGTCAGGGCACATACTGAGGTTGGGGTTCATCCCCAGCCAGGACGTGTATGGGTGCAACCACTGATGTGTCTTTCTCCCTTCTTCTCTAGAAAAGGCACAGATTTCAAACCAATTCAGAGTAGCAAACGTGAGAGAGCATTTTCTCAAGAGAGTATTTGTAAAAATGTTTATACACATAGTCAGGTATATTTCTGGAAATTTTCTCTAATAAATAATGAATATAGAAAATAAAACATATTTAGAAAGATATCCTATTATAAACGCTAAGAACAAAATTTCAAATACTTTAACAGAACACCAAGATATCGATTCTCATCCTACAAACCCATTTAAATCTCTGCTATGCTACTGTCAAGCTCTAGGACATTGGCCAAGGTAAGTATCAAAGACAGTTTCTGTATCTACACAATGAGAACAGAATTCAAGAAATAAAGCATGGAAGTACAGAGTGTAATAGTTGAACAACGTTACCTATTATTATGCCAATAGGGGATTAACTTTAATTATATCCTTTTCAGTACCAAATTTAACATAAACAAAATTCAATTGGCCATGATTCCAAGTGTAAACTGGTTTAGCTGACTCTAGGAAAAATAATGAAAAATGAAACCATCTAATTTTGATATTCTACTTGGAAAGTAAAATAAATTCATACAACTCTATAATCCTAAACTCTGCCAGTATCACAAATAAAAGTCAACAAAATTTAACAACTGATAGTCAATTTATTAAAAAGATTGATTTAGGCATCTGCAATGGTGACTTCAACCTCAACTCCTGGCTCAATACTGATGGAAGTAATCTGCTTAACAATCTCAGAAGGGCTGTGCAAGTCAATGAGTCGCTTGTGGATCCTCATCTGAAATCGGTCCCAAGTCTTAGAACCCTCCCCGCAGGGAGTCTTTCTTGTAGTGATTCTCAGAGTCTGCAACAAAAGACAAAGGAAACCAAGCATTTATGGTTTTATGCTCATCTCTAGGACATCTGGAAAACTTATTCTTAAGCACTCCATCTGAAAATTTCCCAGGGCATCATTCCGCTTCACATAAGTCTGCAGACAGTAACGATTTGTAACAGTAAGTCCATTTTCATTCCGCCGCCCCTGCAGGTTTGTGGCTGTAGACCACCACACCACGCCAAAGAGCAGCAGCAAAAAGGCTTCAACCTTTAACTCTTAAAACTTGCTTACTTAATATGGACCAATGTCTACCAGCAATTTTTATTTGGGTTTGCATTGTTAGCACCAGCACATAAAACTTATGGCAGCCAAACCCCTTGCAAAAAGTAAACGTTCAGACTTACACAACCCTAAGCAGCTCCCACTTCCTGCCGCGATGATTTATTTACCTTGGTAGGCATCCGAACTGGTCCCTTCACTTTGAGATTCTTTTCCTTTGCGCCTCTGATCAAATCAGCACACACTACAGAGAAATAAAAATATCTTTCAGTTCATTCAAAACAACCGAAGTCGGCTTAAGAAATTTTAACTGCTGGCTCAGAATAGCGTATAAAAACTATCACAGTAATTCAACAAGTAGTAATCTCCTCATCGCCAACTATGATATGAAAGATATAGTAAACAATGAAACGTGGGTCCTTCTTTTCAGCGTAAGCAACTTGTCACTTTACTTCTCTGAGTCAATCTTGTACAGACTCGTCGTTCTTTTGGCCCAACAGTCTCACCCCTGAAAGTACTGTACTGACCCTTCTCCAAAGACTTCACATTCCGACTGGTTAGAGTAATTCTAATTCGGTGAATCGCCACCTCTGGTTCCACGGGTGTCTTTCCGGTGTCTTTAAAAGCCTATTGCAAAAATGAGAAAAAGTACCAACACTTCAGAAACGTCAGTCTATTCTGGAGACATGCATCACCAAAACCTTCCCGGGTTCCTCCGCCATTTCAGGAGCTCCCAGTCTAGTGAGTCTCTCTTACTCACCGCCGCCCCCCATCCCAGCATCCATCCCCAGAAGAGAGCGAGACGCGGGACCGAGTCCCGCCACCGCCGAAACAACGCGGCGCCGCGTTCCGCCTCACCATGGCTGCGGCGCGGCTTCCTGACCGACTTGTTCCTCGGCGAGAGCGAACAGCGGTGAGCCAGGAACAGGAGCGGGCTAAACGGCGTTAAGTAGCAGCTACTACTGCGACTTCCTCAAAAAGAAAGGCGCGTGGCCAGCTTGGCTCTTATATAGCTGCGTTCGCGTCTGCATCCGGGTCTCCGGCGTCTCCCCTCCGATGCCCCGGAAGAGGAATTGCATCATTGGCTCTGGAGGCTCTAGGTGCGGCTGCGCCAGCCGAGGCCGGTGCCTCCCGGGGTTGGCGGGAAAGGTGCGGGTTCCGGCGCCGCCTGTCGGTCCGGCGGAGTCAGAGCCCCTTAAGTAGGGGCCCCGCCCGTGCAGTCGCCGGGATCTTCTGGCTGGCCATCGAGCAAAGAAGACAGGGAGAATGCGGCCTGGCCTAAAATCTGAGCAACTCCTCTGTCTAGTGAGCTTGCCTTCGGCTTCCTCAGAGTCAAAACGACTCCTGTGGTTTTTACAGTGCAAAATTTACTTTCTATGCAAACCGAGTCACTCGTTCTTTGAGCCAGTGGGTCACTTTTCTGAGTTCAATTCACGTTGGTTTTAGGAAAAATGATTCTGATAACCTGGGCATGCTATTTTTAAAAATTAATAGGTAGTTATTTTTCATAGTCTAAAATATCCTTTCGTGATATTCAGCTCTGGCTTCCCAGACTTTTAGGAGGCCTTGCAGCTGTTTCTAGAAAGCACTTGATTTTGGGTTCTCCTCTCCCAGGAAAGTGAGGGCAAAAATGTCAGGCTGCCGGGATTGTCTTGGAGCATGTTGTACATCTCGAAGCCCGGCATGGACACCAGACTATCTACAGAATTCTAAAACATATTATCTCTTCTCTCTTCCAATAAAGTAATGTTGAATAGGACCCTCCAAGATTTTCCTAGTACCGAGCATCTATCCATAACCAAATATGGGACAACAGTGGAAAAACCACAAATAGTCAACTGACCTAGGTAGCCAGGAGAGAGAGTGTGGTTGGCAACACATACACCTAAACACGGAGAGCTGGTTAAATAAAACAAAATACAGAGCAGAAGGAAGAGTAAATAACCTCATTATATTACATATGAACCTCTGAGTGCAGAAGAGTTATTGCTCAGACACAAGGAATTAGTGAATGACAGAGCTCTGACCCCTCTAATTAAGACTTTTTCTTGAACCTTTCTCTTCTGTTCTTTGGAAGGAAATTATATTTGAAACTCTTATCAAATAATAGTATTGACTTACTTGGTGGTAACTGGCTTTCTTTGCCTTGCAAAGAATATATACTTGATTTTGCTGCCTTTTAACACTTCATATATGTGTGAAAATTTGGGTATTAACCAGTTGAGTTATTTTAAAATGTCATGAATTGCCCTGGCCGAGTGGCTCCGTTGGTTGGAGCATCATACTGTACACCAAAAGGTTGCAAGTTCGATCCCTTATCAGGGCACATACCTAGGTTTCAGATTCTAACCCTTGCATACAGGAGGCAACTAATCAATGTTTCTCTCTCTCTCTCTCCCTCTCCCCCCTCCCTCTCTCTCCCTTCCTCTCTCTAAAATCAATAAGTATATCCTTGGGTGAGGATTTAAAAAATATAAAAAGAATGCCATCCATTAGCTATAAATGCTGTATTAATAGAATTTACGACAGAAAATCTAAAAACCTGCCTTCTTGCTTTACTAGCTGTAACCAAAATGAGACTTCATAATTTAGGGCTTTAACTTAGCAGTATTGTTATCAACAAACAAAAGTGCAATTTCCTAATCTCCCTGAGATGTGATCAGCCACCATTGCATCAGTACCAGAAATGGCTGTGCCTTTTCAGACAGCTTACAGCAGCATCCATGTTTTACTCATACTCGAAGGACAGCCAGAAATCCGGTGATGGAGTGCTTGAGGAGTACATTGGCAATTTGTTTCAGTAACAAATCTGGTACATCTATTTTTAGGCTTGCATTCCCCTTCTAGTACTTGAGGAAATGGTGAACAAATTAACTTCCTTAACCATAGAAAAAGAACTTCAGTATAGACAAAAGGCACAATGTGGTCAGGCATGCATGGGAAAAATTGTTGATGTGACTGGAACTAAGGAAATAGCTGGTTAGGATAATAAGAGACAAATGTAATGAAAAACTTCGCTATTTTTAAGTTGATTCGGTTCAGTTTTAAAGATTTTGTTGTATTTATCTCTCAAAAGTTAACTGTTGCTACAGTCCCCAAATTTTAATTTAATATGTAATGTTTTAATATTAGATGTAAGATATTCATTGAAGAAAATGTAGAATTTAACAGTAAGGACAAAAGAAGAAAATACAATGCCACCATTCAGAGAAAAAAAATGCTGTTTACACCGTCAGATGTGTATGTATCTCTCTAGAAAGTGGGATTATAGCCCTGGAGAGGTGGCTTAGTTGGTTGGAGCTTCATCCTGTGCACCACAGGGTTGCGGGTTCGATTCCTGGTCAGGTCAGGGCGCATACTTGGGTCGTGGTTTTGATCCCTGGTGTGGTTATTTACGGGAGGCAACAAATTCATGTTTCTCTCTCTCTCTCTCATTCTTCCATTCTCTCTAAAGATCAATAAACATAACTTCAGGCAAGGTTTAAAAACAAACAAACAAATAGCTTATATTCTATACACAGTTTGGTAAGCTGCTTTATTCACAAAATATTTTGTTACAATAAATATACTTCTGCAACATCCCCTTTAATGACCGCATTGTATGACTGGTTCATTAATATTTATATAATTAGTCCTTTATTTTTAGACATTTAAGGTGTTTTTTCCCCCATTTTTCACTCTTACAAACAGTACCATGAAGTACATGCTTCTAGACCAGGGTTTCCCAGGCTCAGCACAGTTGACATTTTGGGCAAGATGATTCCTGTTTTGCAGGGGGCTGTCCTATCTATGCGTTGTAGCGTGTTAATGGCATTTCTGGCCTTCACCCACTAGATGCCTGTGGCATCCTCTCCCCTCCAGTTGTGACAATCAAGCAGATTTTCAAAATTCACCTGTCCCCCCTGGCACCAGGTAAACCACAGCTGTAGATGAATCTTTTAGCTCATTTTTAATGCCTTAGATCACGCACTAGATATACTATTCTCTGGTAGCTTAATCAAAGAAGAGGCATATTTTAAATACTTCGGCATCAGGTAAATTGCCCTGTGGAAGGTTATACCCAAATAGATACTTCTTCCAGCAGTATAATGAAAATTGTAGTGTGAGAAATAGAACTAAACATTTGTTTCTTTTTAAAATTTAAAATGTCCTTAAGACCATTACAAACTTGGTTTTAAGTATCTCTAGCCGTGAGCTTCCTTTATTAGTTTTTGTAGTTCTTTTAAAATTGTCTTGTAAAGACTTTTACTGCAGTTATTTGTGTCTTTCTGTGGACAGCCACCTACTGGTCTTTTGCCGCAATGACAGTGTCATTGTGCTACTTCCAAAAGGAAATTCGCAGCAGTGAAAAACTGATGTAGGGTATACATGTGTACATTTATGAATAAAATTGTAAAGGCAAAATGTCAAACGAATGTGGATAAGTCTGTGTAGAAACTTTCATTTGCTGAATTTTTTATCTAAATAAATAAATGTTAAAATGTTGAACTCCGAATTAAGAAAAACCAGAGAGTTTAAAACTTTTTCTTGTGGTTACCCATGTAACATTGGTAAGGGAGTGAGATGTGAAGGCAATTCCTTGTGGTTTACTAGGGTTACATGTGAGGACTTAGAAAAGTACTGGGCATATAAGAGTAGCCAGCATTATTGGAAGTATATTACCTGTATTAGTGTTGATTTGTTTTTTCACTTGTTTGTTTGCTTTTATTTGTTTTTTGGTGAAAAGGAAAGGAACTATTTATTCAGAAGTTATACAGACTTAGAGTTATGACTTAATGTCTTCATTAAAATCCCAAAGTCCCTTAAAATACTCACAAACACACACACCCCTTCCTCCCCCACTTTGCCCATTCCGGGGTACCATATTTCAGGAAAAGAAATAGAAGTCCACGGCTCAGGTAGTCGCCCCACCCCGTTCCTCCCAGTAATCCATACTCAGCTGGCAGGCCTCCCTCGGTTCCCAGCACCATCAGCTGTGTCGCCACTGTGATCTCCAGTTGTTAATCCAAAACCACGTGGCACCTTCTCATGGCCCACCAGCAAGAGTCCTTTCACCCCTTTTCTTCCTGCAGCGTCTTTCCTGCGTTCTTCCAAACTGCTAAGAGAGAGCTCTGCATCGCTGCTACATCTTGCTTTCCAGCTCCTAAGCTGTTTGGCAAAGGGAGCACCCAAAGTCTCATGGTTTCCCCTAGTGTTGATTTGTTTGATTTGAACATCAACCCTGGGAGGTAAGTCCTGTTATTCATGCTTTATATATGAGGAAGCTCAAGGTCATAGGAAAAGCCAGTGTTTGAACCAGGTGATCTAAATCTAGACTCTACTCCTAGCCACTATGCTATACTTTTATCTTTACTATTAATGCCATATGCATAGGTTCACTTTTATCTTGATCATTAGTAGCAGTACTATATCTGAGAGGTGTCAAGTCCTGTTATGTTAAATAGCATGACGTAGAAGGGCTTTATATATTGCACTTCAGTTGAGGTCAGACATTTTATTGAGCTACTAATATGTGTTTCAAGGTCAAAGACCACTTTTTTAGTTTGACATTTCATAGCTATGCAAGGCCAGTTAACTTATTTGCTCATAAAGTTGTTTCACTAAAGTGTGCGATGGAATGGAATTAGGGACACAGTAAGATCTCTGATGTGATATGATATGATAATTCCATTTAAAAAATTTTAAGGAACTTCTGTACTATTTTCCATAAAGGCTACACCATTTTACAATCTCATCAACAGCGTAAAAATGTTCCAATTTCTCCACATTCTCATCAACACTTTTTTTTTTATGGTATTCATCCTAATGGGGATGTTAGGTGATGTCTTGTTTTGGATTTAATTTGCATTTCTCTAATGATCAGTGATATTAAGCATCTTTTTAATATGCTTGTTGGCCATTAATATATCTTATTTTTGGGAAATGTATGTTAAAGTCCTTTGCTCATTTTCTAATCAGATTATTTATCTTTAGTCATTGAGGTGTAGGAGTTTTTTAATATATTCTGGACATTAACCCATTACCAGATGTACGATGTGCAAATATTTTATTCTATTCCCTAGGGTTGCCTTCCCACCCACCCTCAAATTGCCTTGCTTCCTTTGCTTCCTTTGGTGTGCACATATTTTAAAATTTGAGTGCTATTGTCCATTTTTGCTTTTGTTGGCTGTCATATCCAAGAAGTCATTGCCAAGTCCAGTATCATGAAGCTTCTCTCTTATCTTTTCTTCTAGGGTTTTTATAGTTTCAGATCTTATGTTTAGGTCTTTAATCCATTTTGAGTTAATTTTTGCATATCATATAAGATAAGGGTCTAACTTTATTTTCTTGCATGTGGATATTTAGTTTTCTCAGAACTGTTTGTTGAAGAGATTGTCCTTTCCCCATTGAGTGCTTTTGGCACTCTTGTCAAAAATCATTTGACCATATACATGAGTGTTTATTTCTGGGATCTCTATTCTGTTCAGTTGGTCTATTTGTCTGTCTTTGTACCAGTGCCACACTGTTTGATTACAGTGGCTTTGTAATAGATTTTGAATCAGAAAGTATGAGGCCTTCCACATTGTTTTTCTTTTTCAAAATTGTTTCGGCAATTCGGGGTCCCTTGAAATTCTATATGAATTTTAGGATGAACTTTTCTATTTTGGAAAAAATTGCCATTGGGATTTTGATTGGGATTTTGTTGAATTTTAGATCACTCTGGGTAGTTTGAACATTCTTAACAATATTAAAGTTTTCCTATCCATGACCATGAGATGTCTTTCCATTTATTTGTGCCTTCTTTAATTTCTTTTGGCATTTTTGGTAGTTTTCAGTACAAGTTTCTCGCCTGCTTGGTTAGATTTATTCCTAAGTATTATATTCTTTTTTTTAATAAAAAAGATTTTATTTATTTATTTTTCTAGAGAAAGGGGGAAGGAGGGAGAAAGAGAGGGAGAGAAACACTGAGTCATTGCCTCTTGCACGAGTCCCCAACTGGGGACCTGGCCTGCAACCCAGGCAGGACTGGATATGCCCTGACTGGAAATTGAACTGGTGACCTTTTGGTTTGCAGAACGATGCCCAATGCACTGAGCCACCCCAGTCAGGGCAGTATTTTATTTTTTTTGATGCAACTGTAAATGGAATTGTTTTTTTAATTTTCTTTTCAAATTGTCCATTGTTAATGTATAGAAATGTAAGTGATTTATATTATAAAGAATTTTTAGAAATTAGAAACTGAGATGTTTTAAAAAATAAAGAAAAGAGACATCCACAGACTCTGCCCCTCCCTCCCCCCAGAAAACCAGCTCCAGACAAACAAAACTTTGTTTTCAGTGTTTTTCTCTGTGTGTTTTAAGAACAAATTGTTGACTTAAAAAAGTTATAAACCTCAGCTCCTTTCTGTCTTTGGAGCTAGCAGTGATGCCTCAGAAGGTGCTTTGAGTCCTTGGATGGGAGTTTGCCCCTGTTGTGTGTGATGAAATGTTGAACCCCACCCTCTCCCTTTTTTTTCTCAACCAAGGATGTCTGTTGAATAAAATTTTCAGTCTGACCAAAAGATAACCATTTTGAACATTTCAAGTTTTTGAAGTGTTCCAAATTTTTCTCCAGAATAAATGGCTCTTAGTGAACCTTCTGTTAATTAAAATGCTTATTTTTGCCCTGGCTGGCATAGCTCAGTGGACTGAGCACCGGGCTGTGAACCAAAGGGTCATAGGTTCGATTCCCAGTCAGAGCACATGCCTGGGTTGCAGGCCAGGTCCCCAGTTGGGGATGTGTGAGAGGCAACCACACATTGATGTTTCTCTCCCTCTCTTTCTCCCTCCCTTCCCCTCTCTAAAAATAAATAAATAAAATCTTTTAAAAAATGCTTATTTTGTAGTATTTCTTAGGATGGATTTCCAGAAACATAAGTACTGAGTCAGTGAATATAATTATTTTGAGGTTCTTAATCTACATTGCCAAACTGCAATTGCTTTCCAAAAAGTTACAGTAATCTATACGGTCATCGGCAATATCTGGAAGGTCTGTTTTGCCCCAGCTTCATTAGCATTAAGAATCTTGTGAATGCGTGTACTTTTAAGACACCCTATTTTTTTAAAAAATATTTTATTGTTGTTCAACTATAGTTGTCTGCATTTTCTCCCCACCTCTCTACCCCACCCCAGCCAAACCCACCTCCCTCCCCTGCTTCCACCCTCCCCCTTGATTTTGTCCATGTGTCCTTTATAGTAGTTCCTAAAAACCCTTTTCTCCACTGCCCCTTCCCCCCTCCCCTCTGGCTATTGTTAGATTGTTCTTAACTTCAATGTCTCTGGTTATAGTTTGTTTGCTTTTTTCTTCTGTTGATTATGTTCCAATTAAAGGTGAGATCCTATGGTATTTGTCCCTCACTGTCTGGCTTTTTTCACTTGGCATAATGCTCTCCAGTTCCATCCATGCTGTCACAAAGGGTATAAGCCCCTTCTTTCTCTCTGCTGCATAGAATTCCATTGTGTAAATGTACCATAGTTTTTTGACCCACTCATTTGCTGCTGGGCACTTAGGTTGCTTCCAGTACTTGGCTATTGTAAATTGTGCTGCTATGAACATTGGGGTGCACAGGTTCTTTTGGATTGGTGTATCAGGGTTTTTAGGGTATAATCCCAGCAGTGGAATTGCTGGGTCAAAGGGCAGTTCCATTTTTAGTTTTCTGAGGAAATTCCATACTGTTTTCCACAGTGGCCGCACCAGTCTGCATTCCCACCAACAATGTACTAGGGTTCCCTTTTGTCTGCATCCTCTCCAACATTTGTTTGTTGATTTGTTTATGTTGGCCACTCTGGTGTGAGATGGTACCTCATTGTGGTTTTAATTTGCATCTCTCTGATGGCTAGTGATGCTGAGCATCTTTTCATATGTCTCTGGGCCCTCTGTATGTCTTCCTTGGAGAAGTGTAAGACACCCTATTTTTAATTTGTAGTTCTTCAAGTACTCATGAGGTGACATTTCCTTACTTTTAAATTTGTTTCCTATGTGCATTTTTCTTATCATGAATTGACTTGTCAAGTTTTTTGCCCATTTCTCTATTAAAGTGTGATGATTTTTCATTTTTATTTGTATGTGCTCTTTATAGAAAAAAATCAACCTGTTTTTGGTAACATTTTAAACTAGTTTTCCTCAGCCCATTGTCTGTATTTTATTTATTTAATTTTAATATCCAGAAATTAATACTTTTTATGTAACAAAATATGGCAGTCCTCTTTATAGTTTTTTCACTACTTTTATAAAAGCTTAGAAATTCCTTCCTCCTCCTAATTTGTATTAACCATTCAAATCAATTTTCTTCTAGTTTTACGGGCACTCTTTAATCCATCTGGAAATGATTTTGGTATGTGGTATGTAAGGTATTTATATTAAAAAACATATAGTTTCAGAAGAACTGTTGGTGGTAGGCTAAAAGTTTCTTGAAAAACAGGAAGCATGACATACTCATTCTGGTTTCCTTAACTTTCCCAGACAGAAGAATCACTGAACACAGCCTCTCTTTGGGGGACAGCACCCCGTGCTGCGGTGAGGGGAGATGGGTTCTCTCCTCCTTCCCCCTGCTCAGAGTCACTATCTGCATGTCCCCTTGCTAGTGTCATGACATCTCCCCAGTGGCTGCTGCCTGTTGCCCACGGGGGACCTCTCAACACATTTGCAGAATCAGGGAAGAGGCTAACGAAGGTGTTAGCCCCCTCGCACCTCTTTCATTTCGGTTGTTCCAATTTCAATTGTTCCTACAACGCTCCACCCACCCCAGTGGTGATTTTTCCTGGAAGGCATCTGAAAAGATTTCTCCTTCAGTTGCTAAGGTAGCCTAGGCTACTTTGCCTGACGTTCTCTTCAGGATACATTTCTTTTCCACTGGAACAGCTCCTTCTCAGTTAAGGAGAAGCCATTATTTCCTGGTTGCTTAAAAAAAAAAATCTTTTTGATTAAGAGAGGTGGAGTGATTGTGGGTTGGGGTCAACTGTTAGCCCAACTTGTTAGTGATCCTTTAGCGATGAAGTCTTTGAGTTTTGGTTTAAATAAAATCCCAGTCAGGCACTCCGACTACCTTCACTGATGCCTGAAGTTGTGAGTTCCCACTACAGGTCTAACTCTGGGACTCTCATTAAAGAGTAAAAAAAACCACAACTCTTTAAAACTGATTTTTTATTGCCTATGGAGGAATCTGTAAAATGGAGAGGGTAGGGAGAAATAAATTAAATCTAAAAGTAGTCCTCACATCTGGATAGCGGACCTGTTATAAAATAGGAAAATAAATTATTCAATGTTTCTCCATCTTTTTCTCTCCTAGCACCCTAGTGGAAATTCTAATGAGTACCCAGATGGCCAAAAGATGGACAGCAGGAAAGTCAGGAGAGAAGATCCTGAAACAATTGCGTGCTCAAACCTGAATTCAACTGATTGGGTCACAGAAGCAGAATTTTCCTGGTGCTCAAATTACAATAGCAGGAAATTCTGAAGTAATTATGGAAAGATGTACTCCAGCAGACAACGACAGTGGCGTGGTCTATCCATAACACACCAGCACGACACTTGTCACAATGTTCATTTAAGGAATAGGGGAGAAAACAGGTTGTTTTTCTGTCTTTAAAAAAAGAGTGTATTCTTCAGATTGTAGCAGAATCTAAATGTCTTAAGGACTTAAATATTACTCAATGTTTGACAAATGTTTGGTCAGACTAACTGTACAATGTGTTCTAATATGATTCACCATTCCTTAAAGGGGGAAAATCTACTTCCAGTTGTGAAGTCGGGGAAATTTTGTAACTTGATTCCTCTGTAAGGGGACTTGCTTCTGGCATTGGCTGCTATTATTCTGTCAATTTTTTTCTCCTTTCCCTTTAAATTCCTTCTGGCTGCACTCTATTATTCCACAGACCTTTAGGTTTTCCCTCTTTGTAATCTGATGCCCCATTCAGCCGTGTTCAGGAAGCTGTCTAGCTTTAGTTTAGTCCTTCTCCAGCTGCTTCTGCTCTCCCTAGCTGAATGGGTGGCTTGTTTCCTTTTTTAAGGCTTTTTCTCTCTTGAGGGAAGCTGTACTATTTTACTGCTCTATTTTAAAGAAAGTATGGATTTCATGTAGTGATTCGATTCATATGTATCAAAGTAATAAAAAGATAATATTTAGTTTAATCACTTTGATATTATTTCTTAAAACTCATTTCATAGAAAAAGTACATTAAAATATGCCCCTACCATGCACCTTCTCCTGAGACCCACCCACAGACTCATGTTCATCTTTTTATTTTTTAAATTTAGTTTTAATTTTCATAAATCATATATGAACAGCAGTTAAAGACTCAAATAGTTGCACTGGAATTATTGCCCCCAAAGTCTCAAGGACACCACAGCAAGCAATCCTTAAAGTCTTGCAACCACGTTCAACTCCCTTTTCTGTTAGTTTTGGTATCTAAGCCCGTACCACTAAATAACGTACCTATGTGGACGCTTCTTGATTTTTTTAGTTTAAGGCATTATCTATCAACTTTTCTCTTTGGAAGATTAGGATTTACTTTTATTTCACTTACTATCCCCAGCGCCGACAGTCACAATTCCTCTTCGTTCATCCTTTTGTCATCGTTCTGTTACACCTTTGGTTGGATCAACGCACAGTGTTGCCTTGTTAGAGCTATACAAGGCTCTTTTGAACCCAACCATTTGTTATACGATGTGTGCTTTTCTTGTGTGGCCTAACTTGTGGGGTCCCCTAAAGTTAATAAATTTTTTGTTTCATTTGCTTTGTTTTTTCTGTACTCATCATTAAATTAATCCTATTTTCTCCTCAAATTGTGAAATATTATTTCAATCCATCGAAACAGAAGTATTCTTTAGCTTGTCTTCTTTGAGTCTTTAGATCTGCATAATTGATAGCTTGTGTCTTCAGTCACCATCGTCCTTGGAGATTCCCTTTGCCCCTCTACTGAGTTGTGTCTATTTCCTGGATAGCGTCTTTTCTTACACTTGCTTTGGTGAAACACCCCCTCAAGAGGTTTCATGAGAAAGAGTGCGTAGGGGTAAATTTTTGAGGCAAGGTCATGTACATTCCACTGATAGTTTGGCTGAGTATAGAATTCTAAGTTGGAACTGACTTTCCCTCAGAATTTTGGAAGTGATGGTCTCTATTGTCTTTTAGGATCCTTATCTTTTGTATGTGATAGTTTTTGTTTGTTTATTTTTGTTTAATTTTTGGAAGCTCTTAGGTTTCTCTCATTGTCCCTAATATTCTAAAAGTTCTTGGCAATGTGCCTTCTTTGGTTTGTTTTTCTTTGTTCTCTGGGCAGTGAACATGACATCTTTTCAATCTGGAAAGTTTTGTTTCCTAAACTGTTTGTCGATAACTTTCTCCTGTTTTCCATTTCTTCTCTCTCTGGGACTTTTATTATTTGATATTAGACTTCTCAGACTGATCCTCCAGTTGTCTTGCTTTCTTTCAATTTCTTTTACTTTTCCTCTACTTATTTATACCTATCATTTTTCTAATGAATTTCTCATGTATATTATTAGAGTTTTAACATCTAAAAGCTCTTTACTATCTCTCGTTTTTTTTTTTAAATAAAAGAACCCTCTTTATTTTCATGTAGCCAATAGCTCCTTTTATATGTCTCTGAGGATAGTTAAGATTGTTTTTAACTCTCTTAACTCTTCCTCAGATAGTTAAGAGGAAGATAGTTAAGATCTTCCTCTTCATATTAAAGACTTTCTTTGGGAATAAACTGGGCTGTATGCTCCTACTTAATAATAGGGCAATAAAAAGCTAACTGGTAACTCTGCACATGTGGATGGAACCTTAAGAAAGAAAGCCTCACTGTAGGTTATTCTGCTTGTTTTACTGGGGAACTTCCATTATCAGTATCTTGAGGTTTATTTTCTTGGACTATTTATATTTCCCTGCCTAGAGGGTATTAGCTTGGTTGTCAGATTCTGTGAACTTAAACAGTCAATGCTAAGCCTTTTGAGCGTTCTGTGGTAAAACTCAGGTTGCATCTCAGGTTCCCCTACTCCTGGCTTAAGCTTTCTAAGGCATACTGAACTTCCCAGCTTTCAAAATTTTGTTCCTATAATTTTCTCTCTCCTCTTTGTTCTTGTGAATTAATGCTTGAAATAATTCATCTGTCACATATAGGGATTAGGAAGAACAAATACATGAGTGTGTTTTGCCCTTCATTATTCACTGGAAGCTCTAACATTTTCCAAGACTGTCAGGCAATTTTAAATTTTGGAAATGTATTTAATATACTGATAATGAAACCAATATTCACAAAACTCTTAAATTAAATTTTGTATTGCATTGCTTCTTCAAGTAGAATGTAATATTAAATGTTGGATCTATGTCTGTGCCGTTGCTTTCTCCCACTGTATCCGGCATGGCACTGAGGAGATACTGCATGATGAAATACATGCTTGCTGAATGTATGGACACATGGACAAGAGTTATTTTATGATCAGACTTACGTGCATAGGGCATCACATTATATTTCTTAGATACCTTTTCTGTTTCCCTTCTTAAATCGTCCTTAATTATACTATGCCTTCAATAGTAATTTTTGATTGATTTTTATGAACTAGATGAAATATTGTTTAAACATTTGAAATAATGAAGCTAAGAGTAGGATATTCCCTTCCATCACCATCATGCCTGGTGGTTAATGGAATGGTTAAGGACGTGGGTTCTGGCCCTATCACTTTTTTGTGTGACTCCGGGCAAATTCTTAATCTCTCTCTGCCTGTCTCCTCATATTTAAAAAGGAAATAATAATAATAGAAAATATATTAGAGTAGTTTTGAGGATTTAATTTGACATCTCTACAAAACACTTCACAGTTCCTGGTGTATAATACTCAAATTTTAGCAATAATGATGAGGATTTTTCTGAGCAGCGAAGATAGTAATTAATATACATTTAATTGGAATTGTTTTCAATCTATAATTAATTTAGGAAAATGGGCATCTATATAGTGTCTTTTTATTTGTTTGAGTCTTCTTACATAATTTTTTAAGAATGTTTCAAAATTTTCCCAATAAAGATTTTGCACATTTTTATTAAATTTATACCTATGTTCCTTTTATTTTAATATTTTATTTTGAAATAATTTCAAACTGACAGAAAAGTTATGGGGATGATAGAAAGACCTCTCAACTTCTCTTTATTAATAAGAAAGATTCCCCAATTGTTAAATTGATCAGCTGTTAAAGTTGTTAAATTTACTTTATCATTCTCTCTACATATAATGATAATTATTTTATATTCTTAACCAGTTGAAAGTAAGTTACAGACATGGACATCTCATTATCATTTTAGTCTTTCAGTAAGTATTCCCTAAAAACAAAGACACACTCCAATATAACTACAGTATAACTATCGAAAGCAAGAAATTTACATAATCCTGCCATCTAATCCAGAGACCTTGTTCAAATTTTGCCAGTCATCCTAATGATGTCTATTACAGAACTATGATCTAATTCAGGATTATGTGTTGCACTGGGTTGTCACGTCGTTCTATAAGGTATGGTCCTTCAGTCTTTCCTTGGCTTTCATGACCTTGATAGCTTGAAGTACACAGGCCAATTGGGGTTTGTAGGTTGTTTTGTCATTATTTGAGTCAGATTATGTATCTTTACAGATTCCACAGAAGTGGTGCTATGTTTTTCTCAGTGAATCATTTCAGGAGGCAAATGATGTCAATTTGTCCCATTACTGGTGATGTTAACTTACGATAGCTTGTATCTAGCTACATCACTTATAAGATAATGTCATCAAGACTTCTGCACTGTCAGGAATGATTAATAAGTATTTTGTACTTATTAGCAATTTATATTAGTTGGCATTCTGTTGTGAGGGTAGAGCTTTCCTTTCTCCCTTATTTATTTAATTATTTGTATAATTATAGATTCCTTTTTCATTCACTATGACTGTTTGTTCCTATTTTATTTGCTATTGTTAATTATTTTAATGCTCAAATAGTCTGAGGCTTGGCTAGTGGGAGACCCAGCAAGTTAGTTCCCCTGCCCTCCTGTCATTGCCCCTCACTCTTGGAGCACTTCCTTGTTTGGGGCATAAGATGTTCTGGGTTTTCATTTTGTGCTTTCCCTGCTCTGGAATCAGCCTTTCTCCAAGAAGCCCTGGTTTCCTGATGTGGATAATTAAAAATTCAGAATTCAGAAACAAATCTGGTGCCAACACTGCTCCAGGATGCCACTGTTTGAAACCCTAGGACAGACCTAGGAAATACATGTACATGCACACACACGCATACTTCTGTGTCTCCTTCTGTATCTCTCTATCCATCTGTCTCTGTCAAAACTGACTTCACACTGATAACTCTTGTTTCATTTTAACACGATAGCATTTATTCTAGACTCCTTCCTTTCTGTATTTATAGCCTCCTTCTCCAGCATTTATGAAACCTTGGCTCTCATTATTCTCAATATATTTATTTGTTCAACCCTCATGTATACAGCTAATATCCCTCCCACACTGGTCAAGTGTCCCATGTTCTGGCTATGGTGTTACCAACCATGTTGGCTGTGGTCATGTCAGAGAGAATATATTCTCCTTACCATTGGTATTGTAAAAGGAATCCTCTTTCTTTATAAATTCTAATTGGTTTTTGTTTACATATTTGAAATCTATTGATTTCATGTTAGTTTTATATCTTGCTATCTTATACAATCTTCTCATTGTTTGTTTTTGAAATTAATTCTCTCTTTTCTTAGTTATACATCCAGAAAAAAGAATCTGCAAAGAAAATTAATTTTCTCTCTCTTTGCAGCACAAATTTTTTTCTCTTTAAATTCATTGACCAATGAAATGTTAAATAGCAGTGGCTGTAGGGGCGTTCTTACCTTATTCCTGACTCAGTGCAAATGCCTCTAGTCATTCTCCGTTACAATGACGTCTGATGGGCTGAAATGTGTTTGTGTGCGTTTTATAATTTTTTAACTTTTTACTTTGAAATAATTTTAGAGCTACAGAAAACTTGCAAAAATAGTGCCGAGAATTCTTATATACCTTTCACCCAGCTTCCATTAAGGTTACATCTAACCATGATACACTTATAAAAACAAATCAATTAACATTGGTTATGTGTGTGTGTTAAAAAATAATGTTAAGGAAGTATTCATTGATTCAGCTCTTTCAGTCTTTAAAAACTAGGAGTGAATGTTCAATTTTGTCAAATGTCTTCTCAGGATGTATCCTTTTTATTTTTTCTTTTAATTAATTATTATGATGAATTAAATTAATACATTTCCTAATATTGAACCATTGTTGTCTATTAGAATAAACCCACATGATGAGAAAATTAAATTTTGAATTAGCTGTTGGATTGTGTTTACTAATGTTATTTAGAATCTTTACACTGATAATTACAAGTAAGATTGGCCTGTAGTTTCTTTTTTAAAGTAATCTTTCTTTATCAGACTTCAGTGAAGTTTATTCTTAAAAATAATTTGGATGTTTTCCTTCTAATTTAAAGAGCATCAAGATTTCCTGGTCTCTAACATTTGGTATAAGCTAGTGGGACTTTGGGTTTAATGTCTTATGGGGTGTGGAGGGGAGGGATAGGACAACCCCCTCTTTTTCCATAAAACTGGTGTTTAGATTTGCTATCTTCATTGGGGCCAGTTTGGGTAAATTATAGTTTTCTAGAATACTATATATTTTTCTAGGTATTCAAATTTATTTCTATAGAGATATGCAAAGTTTTCTCTTAAAAGTAAAAAATTCCTGTTATATCATTATTCTCCCTTTATTTCTAATTTTGTGTATATGTGCTTTGATTTCTCTTAAGTCAACTAGAGATTTATCTCTTTCGTTGATTTTTAGCCAAGCAATTTACATATTCATTTATTTATTTACTTGTTCTACCCTTTTTTTAAACTCATTAAGTATGCTTTAATTGTTTTCTAATAACTTCTCCAAGTGTATTTTTTGGTTCTTTTCCTAGCATTGATTCATATGCTTAATTCACTTATTTTTTTTTTCTGCTATAATCCTGAGTATTTTATTTTATGCATTTAAAAACATTCTGAGGAGTGGTCCAGAATCTTCATCAGACCATAGAGGAAAGGGATACACCCGGCTCTATAGCTGCAGTATTTAACATTGAGGGAGGGGTCTGTGATTGTCCTTGTCTGTCCCATCATAGGTCCGCTGGGCTTGGAAATGCACGTGGAAATTTGTCACTGGATTCACATTGGGGTGTCCCAGGACACCTTTAACACATGAACAGGGTATCCAGCCTTGACCTTGGTGGGACCTCTATGTTAATTCACTTGCTTTTATTCCTTCTTTTTTAGTCATATTACTACTTGAGACTGTTAATTTTCTTTGATTTTATTGTTATCCCCTGGGTTCTAATATGTGTCTTCACTTTCGTTACTCTCTAGATTTCCTGCAGTTTTGATCATTAGCATTTTCTTTTTGACACATAGTTGCTTAACAGTTTTAAATTTTCTAGGGAAAGGAGGTGTCTTCTCTAATTTTGTTAAAATTTCAATTTTGTATGTCTACTGATTTTAGGTTTTCTTCAATGTATAGATTAATTTTCCACAAGTTCTTAAAAGAAGTTATGTTTATTATTTAGGGTCCTGAATGTCTATGTAACACTCAGATACATTCTACTAATTTGGCCAAAGTCTTGTACCTCACCCTCATTTTGTGCCCATCTAACCCACTCCGGAGGGAAGTGAGTAAGTATCCTATGAACAGTGTTTCAATTTGTCCTCATACTGCTTGTTATTTCTGGTCTGTGAAAAGTGCCGCAGTGGTATTTGGTTCACAGCTATTCCTAACTTTTATTTCGTTATCGTGGATTATATTCTTTAACACTATTAAGTATCATTCCTTGCCTTCAATTTTGTTTTATCTTATGATAAAATTGTGACTCCTACTTTTGGTTTGCCTTTACCTGGTATAACTTTGTCCCTGCTTTTAAAAAAGGATGTATCCTACAGACACTTTCTTTGACTAGGTAAGTTAAGCCATTCACATTTTATTGATATGACAGATACATTTGTTCTTAACCGTGACCTTTATTATTTTGTTTATAGTTTATATTGTTGTTTTTCATTTTGTAGTTAGTCCTTTGCCTTTTTGTTTTATTTTAGTGGTTCTGATTTTGAGTATTTGTTGTATTTTTGTTTTATTATTTACATGTACATAATTTCATTAATCCTAGACAATATCTATTAGTTTACTTCTACAAACGACAATGTTGACAACTTGGATTCCTTTCTCTCTCCACTCCTCTGCCCCAATTTAAGTCAATAGTATTAATATTTATCTTTGAACTGCTAAATATGCTTTTACCTCCGGCTTGATTTGTTAAGTTGAAATAATTTCCTACGACTCTTAGCTCTGACAGATAAAGTAATACATGGGCGTATTCTACTTCGCATCAGGGCTGTCATCCTACAACGCAAACTTCTTTCTCCGTGATCCTAAAGGCCATATTTGTTTTCTTCCTCTCAGTTTCTCCTCTTTCTCCAGTAAACGGCGATCAGGAGGCTTCCGTGGACTGTCTTGCAATCCCTGATCCCACCCCCAGGGGGACCCTCTCACGTTCGGGAGGGGTTTTTTGCTGCTACTCTCCCAGCTCTGTGGTGACTGGGAGATCGTGTTCACATTCTGTTCCCTCTTTCTCTGGCAACCCTTGTGGGATGGGCTCAGCTTGATTTCAGCGGTGTTCTCAGCAGTTTCTTCCTCAACATTTGCACTTCACAGCGGGCACCTGTTCTTCAGGGTGTCTATTTTTTCCAAGTCTTTCTGGGATCTGCCCCTGATAGGTCCCTTGGCACTCGCGTGAGCTACCTCCCCTACTTCTTCCTGCACTCTTTTTCTGCAGGCTTTAACCGGTCATCAGGCACCACTGCATACATTTTAGAGTTTGTACATTTTCCGTCTCCTACTGTCACTGATTATGGACTTTACAAGGTCCCTCCCCCTTTGTTCTCTTTGTCACTCCATGGTTTCCAGGGTAAGGGAAGAAATTTCAATATAAGCCGTGGCTGTGTTCATTCTGAAAGTGAATTCTGGACCGTAATGCTTTAACAGGGGACCCCCACGTAGCTCACTGACAGTCTGTTAACGGAGTATTCAGCGTAGTTAGAAGCTCATTAAGACACTTGGTGGAACAAACTACTCCATTGTAATTTTTTTAATCTATTACATCTTAAACTTGCTAACATGGACTACTGTTTCTACAGTAAAAAGAGGAAGGAATCATCTATCGGTATACGGGTGGTTTATTCCCCGAGGTACATGGACAGAGCTGGCAACACTGTACCAATATTTTACGTAGTTATGGACAGTTCCCTTTTGCTTCCTCAAGAACAGTTCTAAACCGTTATTTCACTCTGTAGATGACTATCCTCAATCATTCTTAATAGAAAAATAGAAGTCCACGGATACGAACTTTTCCTACTTAAAAGCTTACCTATAATAGCACTTGTCCCACACTCCTCTGCTCATGTCTGAGAAGGGATGCTCTTTCTCTCCAAGGCTACAATCTCTTTCCCTAGCTACTGTTCATTTCTTCCACACGTTTTTAAACTTTATCAGTAATTTTTGTCTCCTCTTACTGAATTCACAAATTAACTCACTCCCTTCATCCTAAACTAAACTAAAGTGAATCAAAAATTTAAAAACATTTTTCGTGCATCTTACCCCTTTTATGGTTCTGGCTTCTTTCTTCTTCCTTAACAGTCCACGTACAGCTTCTACAGCAAGCCCTCGCTGTACTCTCTGGTTGACTGTAATGGCCTTGTCCTCCAGCACTCACAGAAACTGCTGTTGCCAAGAGAACGTTAACATTGTCCTCATGACAAGATCTAGCCACCTCATTCTTTCACCTCTTATGTTCCAGTGCCAACAATCTATTCTGCTTGTCTTCTCTCCTCATCTATGTGTTAAGTTTTACTATTGCTCAAGGCTACCATTTTTTCTCATATCACACAATCTATCTTTGTTTTGTCGTCTACTTCTTAGTCCAAATTACAGACAAAAGAGGCAGTTTAGAAGTATTATAACAAAAATTTTCTACTCATGACATGCACAAGTTCAAAACAGGACAAAAATCATTTAAGATATTATTCCTTTAAAAATAAATTTACTTCAGCTTATGGATTTTATGTATGAAAGTTATCACAAACAGGAAATTGAGGGGACAGGAAAATTTTTATGTTTTTCAAAAACAGTTTTTACTTAGTATTTGGTATGGGAGGAAGTAAACTATTAATAGTTTAAATTTAGGTGGTGGTTATGGAGAATTTATGGAAAATTTTGGCACTTTACAATTCAGTTCTGTTTTGGACAAATTGGTTTTGTCAATAACAAATTTGAATAAGTACCAAGCTATGGAACTGTTAAAATCAGCCCACTAGCCGAGGAAGCAAAGCTTACAACTATAAAGGAATAAGTTCAGTTACTAACCTTACCAAGATGACTATTAGATTTGTAGCTCTTAGAAAACACATTTGAGACTAGAGAAGTTTTTAGTAACTTTATTCTCTAAAAATATGTCCTACAAATAATTTTTTTTACATTTTCACTTCTTTAAAAATAAATAGAAACAAAGACAAAATCTTATTTTGATACAGGCTTAGAGTCAGCCAAATTCAGTTTTCAAAGAGTTAAGTTCAACTAGAAGAAGGTCTGCACTTGGCCTCTGCGAAGCACTGGCCGTCCAGCAGCACTGGATAATCGTCTCAAGTCTTTTCCCAAGGATGGACTCAGTGAAGTAGGCTGCTGACAGAGACGGTCGAAGATGATAGGCCACTACAGCGTAGAGCACGTAGTGCTGCTCCCCCAAGTAAGGCAGCTCCTTGGTAACCATTTGCCAGAGAGTGATTGCAAAAGAATAGATATCAGCTTTGGGCGTTATGGTCTCTCCTTTCAGGAGCTCTGGGGCTCGGTGGGTGTATGTGCCGCCTAGGTGGTAAGAAGCAGTCTGGGAGCACGGGAGATCTTCCAGCTTCTCAGAACAACCAAAGTCACCAATTTTGCAGACATCCTGGTCACTGATCAGAATGTTAGCCGGCTTCAGGTCCAAGTGCACAATGCTTTGTGAGTGAAGGAAATGCAGTCCATTCACAACATCCAGGGCATACTTCAGACACTTGGCCAAATTTAATTGCTCTCCAGCACAGCTGTGAGGCTCCACTTCCTCCTCCTCTTCAGAGCAGCTGGTAGCACCGTATATGGCTTGGTGTAAAGTGACATTGCCACCAAACTCCATGATTATGGTGCCTAAACTATTAAAGCTCACAGGCGTGCGGGTGCTGGCAGCCACAACCCCCACAATGTTGTCATGGCGAAGCCTTGCTATGTTGAGCTCAGCCCAGAAACTGCGCTGGGATGCCAGTCGGTTCTTGGTGCACCTGTTCACTTGCTTTATGGCCACCAGCACACCGTGGTAAGTTGCCTTGTACACTGAGCCAAAACCCCCAGCTCCCAACCTCTGTAGCAAGCACACCTGCTCCCAGTCAATGGAGCACCAGGCTAGCCGGGGTGGCAGTCGTGGGGCCCTGGGAGGAGTGGCCCCCGGAAAGAGCTTCTCCGACCTACCTGGGAGCACTGAGGGGCTACTGCAGGGCCTAGAGTCCACAGAGGGAGAAAATTCACCCGGGAGGTAACTGCGCCGCGGGAGAGGTGAGGGCATGGCCTCTTCAAAGTGGATCCAGAGCGGCTCAGGTAAGTGAAAAAGAAAAAAACCCCCAAAACAAAAACCTATGAGTTTGGGAGCATGGCTGCCTGCCTGCTCTTTTGATCCACCCCAGCGTTTTTCTCTTCCTTCATTTTCCCCAGATGAGCCGCATCTGTGCTGTTACTCAGCGGGGTTTCTATCAGATGGGAGAAGCCAATCTGAATGAAGACAACAATATCTTTCAGATGAAAGTATTTCCCTTCAGCATTTAAAGTGAATTCTTACAACAAGCTCTCAGATAAACAGCACTGAGCTGCCCCTGGGGACACCCCTCTTTTACACTATTTCTTAATTATATTACAAAGAGCCCCCCCAGTATCACTTGCTGAACATTATCAGTTATCAGACTAAAAAGACCACAACAGTGCAATGAAATTATTTCACACATTGCAGGCTATGGTGAATGTCCGTGTTATTCTCCAGCTGCATAAATCACTTCCAGGACTTATTGGCACAAAGGGTTGAAATATGAAAAAATGATGTTTGTTTATCTGATTATAGGGATAATTAGGTGCAACCTTCATATATGGATAAAAAATTGTATCCTTAAAGTAATTGATCCAAACAGAATCACTGGTACAGAATCAAAATATACACCTCTTAAGTTCATCACAGGAAAGGAAAATTCTCTGACACTTCACTCAAGCTTACAGAGCAAATTAGCAAGACCTGTTAGCAACAGAGCGACTTCTTCACAGTCCTTCTGTTCCATGGCAGTTCAGCCCACCCAGTATGCTCGGTTGCAAGAGAGAGTCCAACTCTACAACAAATGAGTCGCAGAAGTTTTGAAACAGCTTTTGGGGGAGGAAAGAAGAACAAAAATGATTCAGAGCCACAATCACAGCTTCAAATAATAACAAATATGAGAGAATCCTTTGAGAGGAAAAAACCTGAAGAAATAAAATTGATATAGAATCAGTAGCGGCCTGTATATGATGTGGAAAACCAGACGTTGAAATTAAATTCAGGTTCTTGTGGTCCAACCATAGGTTTTTCCCTTTCTAATTTTTATAATAAAAATTAATTTTCATTCCACATCTTTGGAAAAAAGACCAATAATATTACCTTGTTCATTAAAAAACACAGGATAATATTGGGATCTACATTTTTAAAAAAAATCAAATGGTTAATTTTATTCTGAATTATCGTACTTGGGGCATGTAGGTGATGTGTGACCACATTTTTATGATGATATGTCTATGCTTCTGAAATATATTGGTTCTGAAAAGCTATTAATAAACACAAGTCCTTGAAGTCTGTCGAGCCCCAGGATTGGCTTCCTATTCTGCGCTAGCTGTCTGCCTTAGTATGTGACGTTGTGTGTAATATTTACCCTGTTTAAGCCTCCATCTTTTCACACAAGAAGTCAGAATGGTCATTATTACAGTAAACTTTTCTATTGGAATAAAATTTGGGGAGCCCTGTCCAGATTAATAATAGGAAAAATCTAAAAAATGTAAACTATGAAATATTTTAGTAGAAATGCAGTTTTGTGAAGTTGTGTCAAACCAAAAATATAAAAGGATGACAGTGAATGGAGTAAAATATGAAAGAAATAAAATTATATTTTGTGATAAGTACATATTGCAAAATTTATTCATTAATCATCACATAGTTGGGATTATAAGTTAGGGCTCCGAAACTGTACTGTGGTATTAGGAGTGCTGTGAATATTAGCCAGATAAGAGCAACAGAGTGCCTTAACCTCCTTGGTATTACACATAAGGCAAAATGACGTGATTATTATCATACAACCTGTTTTTAAGATAATAGCATAAATAATTCATTTTTCAAAGTTTGCTTTTATTATTTACATAAAATATATGGTACTAATGAAAATATGGTACTCTGTACAGTCACAAACCCCAAGTTCATTAGAACTGTCAACTACCAATCTGCACAAGAGTATTTAACTGAATATGCACTTTTGAAGCAGCTTTTGGGGCCAGGCCTGAGTTTCTTACTGCTCCTCAGTTTCCTCATCTGCTAAATGAGGAAAATATTCCTACCTCAGTATTGTTGTCAGGATTAGCAGAGTTCCATATACTTAGATCAGGGCCTGAGGAGTATACCTAAATGTTAACTATTATTTATAAAACTCATAAAAATGTGTACAGATTTATACCAATAAGAAAGAGTTGTTAGAAAGTATTGGTTTAAAGTGTACTCTATCGGGGCTGAGGCAATGCACTTTATTATAAGCTAAACCAATTTGAAGTTTGAGTATTTTCTTCGTGCACTTAAATTTTGAGGTTAGAGATATAAAAGCATATTGTTATATATTAAACATGTGTGGGGTAAACACTAATCTGCTCAAATACAATAAGCTTGTCACCACCCCCAAAATGAGACAGAAGAAAATTTGTTTATAACAGAGTGGCAGTCCACCCTAGAACTGCAAACGCAACACGGGAGAGGAGACTGTTGTGTGCATCTACCGAGGGGCAAAGGGCTCTCTGGTTCTTAGAGGCTTTGCAGTCTCTTCCTGCTCTTGACGGCACGACTACTGAGAGGTACTTCAGTATCAGGCAGACAACAGCACACGTGTCACAAGATGTGACAACAGATATCAGAATTAATAGCTAATGGAACTTGATTTCAGTCAAAGAGATTCCGGGGCGGACACGGTGGGAGGGAATCTCCGGGCGTTCGCCGCGGGCTCGCGACTACGTGGAGGGCGTTCGCGCCACTCGCCAGGCGCGGCGCCAGGGGTCCGGGCAGCGCCGCCCTCGCCCGCGGGGCTCCGGAGGGGCTTTCCCTGCCCGAATCCCCGGGTCGCTAGAGTCGAGCGGCTTCGGTGGAGGCAGCCCGACCCACGACGTCGTTGCCTCCCCTGCACGACGCACGGCCGAGGCCTCTCCGGCCCTGGAGTCTGTACTCGTCTCGTCGGGCAGCGCAGCGCGGTGGCGCGAGCCCTGGGCCAGCTGTTTGGGGGTTACTGAGGAGCAAGTGGAGGGGCTTGTCACCCCCAGGGCGTTGTGCTGCCTAACGTCAAATGTGTGCCAGGCTGCTTTGTTTCCTTGGCGTCTGCATACACAGATTTTTATTTTCCCTTCCTTGCAATTCAGAATCATCACGTAACCCCTTGGAAGACATTTTAAAAATGCCTTTAAAGTCAGTGTCGTTACCACCTCGGAGCGCTCCCCCACGTCAGCGCATGCGCACTGAGTGACCACTGCGTCACCGCGGGACAGTGTTTCCCAGTGGTCTCAGGTTACAACCCAATTTCAGAATGTTAAAATGTGAGGGAATACGAGAATTGGAGTCTTTGAAGTGTTTTATTACTATTTACAAGCATGAACTAAGGTCGAAAGTTCACATTTGCTTTTTTTTAGAACTGAAAGACTAAGGTAAAAATGAATACAAGTGCTCTACTAGATGCAAAGACAGTAGAGTCAAACTTACAAAACATTTTTTTTCTACTTAAGTAAAATTACATGTTGATATTATTTTGAAATTTGGATTTTATACTTAGCAATATACAAAATACTTGTTTCCATGTCAGTACAGCTACTTTAGCTTTTGTAACATAATATGGTCAGGGCAAGAGCCAAGTATTTTGGGGTCCAAAGTTTTACAAATTGGGGGACCCTCTTCAAGAAAAAGATTTAAAAATTAAGTTTGGAAGTGAATATTATTTAGATGAGAAATCACAACAAATTATGAAAGAAGAGGTGGTACATATATGCAGTGGAATATTATCCAGCTATGACAAAGAATGAAATCTTGCCATTTGCAAGAACATGGATGGAACTTGAGGGCATTATGCTAAGTGAGATAAGTCAGACAGAGAAGGACGAACACCATATGATCTCAGTTATACATGAAATCTAAGAAACAAACAAAGCCAAGCTTATAGATACAGAGAACACATTGATGGTTATCAGAGGCTGGGGCTGGAGGGAGGAGTTGGCAAAATTGGTGAAGGGGGTCAAAAGGTACAAACTTATAAAGTAAATAAGTCATGGGGATATAATGTATAGAATGACAATGATAGTTAATAATATTATATTGCACAGTTGAAAGTTGCTTTTGTAATTCTTTTGTCCAGATAGAATGGTTGCTGTTATCTGGGATGATCACTTGAATTTTGTATTTTGACTCTTAAGATACATAAATATCTATGTGTTTACTTCAGTAACATTTAACTTCTAATTTCTCTACCTTTTAACTTGGCAGGATTTTGACAGGGAAATGCCTTTGAAACTGGTTTTAAAGACCTTTAAGCTAAATGGTATCTTGCAATTTTTTCATTTTTTTCTTATTTATTTATATTTTTAAATATATTTTATTGATTATGCTATTACAGTTGTCCCACTTCCCCCCTTCACTCCACTCTATCCTGCCACCCCCTCCCTCCCACATTCCCCCCCTATCTGCTGCGAAGAAGCAGGTTGCAAGACACGATTAGAGAAGTGCAAGAGATTTACTAGAGAAGACATCTCTGAGGGGAAATGAGGAGGGGGCTGGGGACAGCTGGAAAGATGTCAGACAGAGATACAGGCCTCACGCTTGTGAAGACAGAGGGAAGGAAGGAAGGTTGGGTGGAAGAGTCTTAGCCTTCAGTATAGATCTAAAAAGGTTCAATATGGCTGGTGAGAGGCCTGAAGTCAAAGTTGCCCATTAGAAGAGTCTCATGCCTCCTAGGAATGGCTGGCTTTAATGTTCATGCTATACACAGTCACTGATTGGCAGCAGCCGTAGGAAGCACAGCTTCAGTGCACACATCATGATGAATTTCAGAGTGCAGCACTGGGGCCATTGGACGATACCACTTTCTGGATTCAGTGATCTGGGAGATGCATTTTTATGGTCACTCAGGTACAGAGATTTTAAAGCTTTAAAGATTTTGTCTGAGAGTCTTCTACTCAGGTCAAAATTTTGATGTCACTTTGTACATAATAGTTATTCTTATCCTAATTTTAAATTACAGTGTAGAATTCCACTTTTTCAGAAGATTTTGAGTAAGTTATATTTATTTTTGACCTCAAGACTATGTTTATAAAAGTAGATATATTTGCTTAAAACCCATTCTTATAATTTTAGCTTTATACAAATGCAGTTGCCCCTTGAACTGCATGGGGGTTAGAGAGACCCATTTCTGTACAGTTAAAAATCTGCAGGTAACTTTTAACTTAGTCATCCCTGGGTATCTATCTGCACAGGACTGGCTCCAGAGCTCCTGTGTGGAGAGCAAAATCCGTGGATGCTCAAGTCCTCTATATAAAATGGCCTAGCTCAATGCCTACAGTCAGCCCTCTGCAACTGCAGACTTTCAACTTCGGGCTGAAAAATAGTACAGCTATTTGTTGAAAATAAGCTACATATAAGTGGACTCACATTGTTCAAGTGTCAACTGTACATATATACATTCAATCAAAGGAGTAAATACAAAGTTGTATTTGTGATAGAAGCAGCATAACCCATAGAAACTTCCAAGCAGATCATTTTTGACACAGTTCCCCAAGTACTTTTTGGAACTAAGGCCATTTTTTCCATTGGTAAAAAAAAAAAAAAGAATTGTTTATACATTTGCATGTGTGTGTGTTTAGATGGTTGGATGGATAAATTTGTAGGCAGATACATAGATGAATGGTTGAGTATATATATAAAAATGCAAGCAATTCTCTTTTAAATATATATATGCACGTATTTTATCCTAACCTGAGGACATTTTTTAATTGCTTTTTAGAGATAGATGAAGGGAGTGTGGGGGGGGGAGAGCGAGAGAAGAGGAGAGGAGAGAGGAGAGAGAGAGAGAGAGAGAGAAGGAAGGAAGGAAGGAAGGAAGGAAGGAAGGAAGGAAGGAAGGAAGGAAGGGAAGTAAGGAAGGAAAGGAAGGAAGGAAGGAAGGAAAAGAAAGAAAGAAGAAAGAAAGAAAGAAAGAAAGAAAGAAAGAAAGAAAGAAAGAAAGAAAGAAAGAAAGAAAGAAAGAAAGAAAAGAAAGGAAAGAAAGAAAGAAAGAGAGGCTAGAAGAAAAGATTTAATATATGATTCCTGCCTGAGACTAGAGGATGCTGAACTCAACAAAGTTGGGTACTGGAGTCTAAATATGGTAATTCAGGACAGCAAAGTACAAGTGAGGAAGGGAAGAAAAGAGGCTTATAAATGACTCATTCTGCAGACTCTTTTGCTGAATTCAGGTTCCTAGTTGCAACAAATTTTGCTAACCATGCCAAATTTTTACAGAAATAAAGACCATGGTCTTAGACTTTAAAACTATCATTTACTTGTAATCTGTATACAGAAATAAGGGTTAGAGAAGCATACACACATTGGCCAGTGACTTAACTCTGTGGTCTTAAAATCTTCAACTTTTGCTTGCTTTTTTAATCACCTTTTGGTGGAACAACTATAAGGAATTAAGTTTAGCAACTTCAGCAACCCATTACTTGAGTAACCCAGAACATTTCTCATAATTATTCATGTGTTTGTACAAGGGTCTTCTGTGAAACAATGGAGTGTGTGGGGAGGGGTACGTGTGCATATGGTAGCTGCAGGTGCTTCTGGGAGGGACAAGTAGAATCTTCATCCAAAGATTCCCTGGATCCTCAACTCAGACACCCGTGAATGCTTCTATGTTCTGTTAATCACAGAAACATTTGATTTAAACTTTTGTATGTATTAGATCACTACTGTATAATTTTTATGTTCATGGACCAAAGCAACTGGAGGCTGATTTGGGGTTTATGTATCTCAATTATCATTGACACATTTTAAAAACCATTAAGTTACCAGTTACGGAAAAAAGAACAGCTTGGTCCCTACCACAACTGACTGTAATTCCATATGACCCAGCTCTCAACTGCAGACAATGTGCAATTATCTGACCAGATGTTATTAATAACTTGGGTCCATATTGGTCCCACATTCAGCCCAACCCAAGGAAGGGGGTAGTGGCTACACAATAATTTGTCCCAGATGACCCCATAGAAGATAGTAGACATTCTGTAACTTGTGTCATATTTTTTACCCAAAGGAATAGTGTTAACACTAATAGTGTTGATCCAGGTGAAGTAGAATCATGACTCCAACTTTGAACAACAGCTAGAGTCAGAAGAAGCAGGGTCAAGGACACATAGTAGAAGACATGAAATTACTATGTCTCCATTTTGAGTGGCTTTGGATTTTAGGTTGGATTGTCCCTTGTTCAATTATGTTTCCAGTGTTTTTAACTTACACTACTCTTTGGGTTGTTTCTTGTGTAATTAACCTGCACTCTGTCTTCCATGTTTATATTCCCCAATCAATGTATTATCAATGTCATGGGTAATTACACTTGGCTATAAGTTTAAATTCACCAAGCCAGTCTGGCCCACTTAGAGTGTGAGCATAATTTTGTCATTTTGAACATTTACTTCTCCATAAGTTCCAGTAGTTAAGGGGGTTCTTTTCATTTTTTAGGATTTCCAGGCTAGCTAATTCTTATATTTTCTTTTTCTTGGCCATGATGATTGGTTTAATGCTTTTCAGTTGCAGGAATTTTCTAGAGCAATGAAGAAACAGTACCTTTAGCAGAGTGCTTACCTGAGAAAGAAGTGAACGCAGAATAAAGCAGAGCAAGGATCTGGTGGAAGAGAGATGGAAACCTACTAACAGTGTTTGAATTCTTAGGACTGATTCTTCATGAAGCAAGATGTTCTCATGGACACATCAATTATGTGATCCACTAAATAAATTACCTCTGGGAAAATGTTGGGTGTGAGAATTTCCCTAAAGGTTAGTGAGATATGAGCCACCCTGCCCACCCTCATCTCCCTTTGTCACCTAGTTTTGTTATCCAGAGGCAATCATTTTCGATTTTTTAAGCTATGTATTTGGGCATTTATCTCCTGTCCTGGCACACACGTCTGCAACTCTCCTCTTCCAACGTGGATGGTCGCTACCGTCTTGAGTTTCGTCTTTACTTTTATTCTTGGAATTCTCTGCCTCTCTCCTAGTTTGGACCCACTCTTCCTTGAGTTCCATGCCTTTCTCTCGCCTGGTTTAATCTCTTGTTTTGGTGGAACACATCTTTCAGGACTTCCTGAGAACGGGTACATGAAATATATATTTTTGCCCTTTCTCTATGTTTGATAATATATTTTACCAGGATATTTGATTACTAATTTGGCTGATCCAAATTGTATATTGAAATCAATTTCCCCTCACAATTTGAAGCAGCTACTGAGATGTTCAATTCTTCTTTCTTGGTGCTTTGCATGTAACTAAATTTTGACTTGTGGAAGTTTTTAGGATATACTCCGAATCCGACATCTGTTGTTGCATAACAAATTACCCCCAACACCTAGTGGGGTTTATATCTCATGTGTGTTAGCTCAGTTTCTGTGTGGTTGGGAGTGTAGGTGTGGTGCACCTCTGGCTCAGAGGCTCTCACAACACTGCAGTCCAGGTTCCAGCCGGGGCTGCAGTGAGGGTTGTGATAGTAAATACAACTGTCTTCTGCTTTCACGTATTTCAAAGATAACTGAACCACCTTTAAACTTTTGAGAAGGAGAAATATAAGCATCAAGCTATTCTTGTTGTTTTTTGCAGGTGCTTATTTCTCAGAGAGATTCAGGGTTGTCAACATTAGTGACCTCTTTGTGGTTTTTATTTTATTATTTTTAATTAAATTTATTGGGGTGCCATTGGTGAATAAGACTATATTGGCTTCAAGTGCAGATTTCTATGATACGTGATCTGTATATTGTGTTGTGTGTCCACCACCCACAGTCACCTCACCTTCTGTCTCCATATGTTTGTCTCCCTTTACCCTTTATTAGATAAAGTTATTCTTTATCTAGCAAAAATATTGGTGAAAAATGAAGATAAAACAGACTTTTCCAGGCAAACAAAAGAAGAAAGAATTTGTTTCCTGTGGACCTGCACTATCAAAAATGTTAAAGGAAGTACATTAAGCAAAGGGAAAATGATACCAGATGGAAACTTGGACATATACAAAAGAATAAAGATGATTGGAAATGGTAAATATATGGCTAAATGTAAAAGATTCTTGTCATTTAAAAAATTTCTCTAAGCCCTGGCTGGGTGGCTCAGTTGGTTAGAGAGCCATCCCCATACGCCAAGGTTGTGGATTCAATCCCCTGTCAGGGCACATAGAGAAATCAAACAAAATGAATGCATAAATAAGTGGAGCAGCAAATGCTCCCCCCCCCTCTCCCCGCTACTTGCTAAAATCAATAAAAAAAATAAATTTTCTTTAAAGTGCAATTGAAAATAACAGTAATGATGATAATGCATTGTTCAGGTGAGAACCTGGTAGAAAGCATGACAACGATAGCACAAAAGAGCCAGGGGAGAGGGAAGCATGCTGTTGTACGTTTCACACTATAACTGAGGTGATGTAATGTTATGTGAAGGTAGACTGTAATTAGTTAGGGATGCATATTAAACCTTAGAGGAACCACTAAAACAATAAAACAGAGAGGTATATAGCTAATAAGCCAATAGTGGAGTTTTGGGGTTTTTTTTAAATCCTAAAACTTACTCTACCTGAAACAAGGCAGGAAAGGAGGAACAAAATATAGATATGATATAGAAAGCAAATAGTAAGATGACAAATTTAAAAAAATTCTATTAATGATTAGAATTTAAAGTAAGTGGTCTAACCACTCCACTAAAAGGCATAGATTATCAGACTGGATAAAATAGGGAGACGGAATATATTTTGTCTACAAGAAACCTAACTTAACTATAAAGATACATATAATACAAAACTAAAAGAATAAGAAATTAAATGCTAGGCAAAGACTAATGAAAACTGCTGGAATGGCTATATTAAAAATGGAAAGTGGCCCTGGCCAGTGTGGCTCAGTGGATTGAGTGCCAGCCTGTGAACCACAGGGTCGCCATTTCGATTCTCAGTCAGGGCACATGCCTGTGTTGCTGGCCAGGTCCCCAGTGGGGGGTGCATGAGAGGCAACCATACCTTGATGTTTCTCTCCCTCTCTTATCCCTTCCCTTTCTCTAAAAATAAAATCTTTAAAAAAATGGAAAATGATCAAGTGAACATAATAATTCTATGGGTATCATAGAGCTTGAAAATTAATACAGCAAAAAGACAGCACTGAAAGAAATAGACTATCCATATGGTAGTTGAAGATATCAACAGTCTTAGTGATTGATAAAAAAGTCGACAAAAAATTATCAAGTTCATAGAAGAACTGAACACTACTCTTGTATTAATCAGGGTTCTCCAGAGAAACAGACCTGAGAGAGGTGAGAGAAAGAGACAGGATTGTGGAAGGTTGGAACATCCAAAATCTGAAGGGTGGGGTGATCTGCTGAGGACTAGGGAGATGTTGCAGCTCAAGTCCAAGGGCAATGGGCAGAATTCCTTCTTGCTTGGGGAGGTCAGTCTTTGTTCTATTAAGACCTTCAACTGATTGGATGAGTCCCATCCACATTATGGAGGGTAATTTACTTTGAAGTCCACCATTTTAAATGTTAATCTCATTGAAAAATCATCTCACAGAACACAACCAGAATAATGTTTGATAAAATACCTGTTACCACGGCCCAGCCAAATTGACAAAAAAAATTAGGCATCATTTCTCTCAACTAACTTAACCCCCAAACTTCCAAAATACACATTATTTTCAAGTATGAATGGAAATGTCAACAAGACAAGACATAAAACAAGCCTTAGGAAATTTAAAAGGATTAATATCAAATAGAGTACAGACTTACATCACAGTGAAGTGAAATTAAGAATCAGTAAGAGAAAGATATCTGGAAGATCCCTAATATTTGGAAATTAAATATACTTCTAAATAACCCATGGGTCCAAAAAGAAATCATAAAGGAAATTATAAGATAATTATAACTGAATGAAAATGAAAACTCAATACATCAAAAATGTTAGTGTGCAACTAAAGCAGTGCTTGGAGGAAAAGCTGTTGCTTTAAAAATGTTTATATTAGAAAAAAGAAAGATCTAACATTGTGATCTAACCTCCCACCCTAAACTAGAAATAGAAAGAAATAAGGAGAAGAATGTAAATCAAAAACAGAAAGCAAACAACCGGGGGGGGGGGGGAGTCAAAAAGCATATGAAACCAAAAAGCATTTTCATTTTAAAAAATCCATAAGATCGATAAACTGCAAGCAAGACTGACTAAGGAGAAGAGAGAGTAGACATAAATTGTTGGGGAGCTTTGCCCACAGAGCCCCCATCTGCTGTGGATGAGAATAAATCTACCAAGACAAGATCTGCTTGGGGAGGAAAGGTGGCCGATTTCTCAAAGGAGAAGGACCAGGAGCCTGTTCCTCAATGGGCTTTTATTGGGTTTAATTTGCATAGGAATACAGGCCTTATACATAAAGCTCATCAATCATTGTCGGGCAGTAAGAATCAAACAATGGATGACATTCAAAGAACTCTCAGGGCTTATTTTGAGTCAGGGTCAGATAGTTAAAGGGCCAGAAAACTTTGGGGAACAAACTCACTTCATGCTTGGACCCTTATCATTTAAATTGAGGGTATTAACAAAGCAGGTTTCACAGGGTTTTATGTAGTCTTTCTCAGGCCTGATGGCCCTGGGGAACCTGCTCTCTCCAGCACAGGGTCACACCCACATCCACCATTGTTTCAGGTTTAAGTTAGGCAGGGGAAGTAAGGCAGCCAAAAGATTAGGAAACTCCTTGCGGACAGAATGAGGACTCAGGCTATGTCAAAGCCAAGGGGTGAGGGTCCATCACCCCCTTTTTCTATAGCCCCCCAAGTCCTTCCCTGAGTGCCCCTTCATGACTGTGCCTGTCTTACGTCATCCCTCCTTTGAGGAATCTTACCTGTCATTGACTAACTGGTCATCTGCCCGGGGCCAAGCAGGGTGAAGTGAAAGGGGGCAGAGGCGGCACCCCTGCCAGGAAGATAAGCTTTGTCTCCTAAGTGCTTATGGTCCCAAGGTCTTTTTACTCAGCCTTAGCCACAAGGGGTTACAGTTTCTGAATCCAGGCAGGGCGGTTCCCAACAATAAATCACCATTATTGGCCATGAACAAGGACATATCACCACAGAGCCTGAAGACCTTAAAAGGAAAGTAAAATATTGTGAACATCTTTATGCTAATATATTTCAGAACTTAAGTAAAATGGACAGATTCCTATAGAAAAAAATTACCAAAACTGACTCAAGAATAGAAAACTTGAATAAAATTTTTATTTGTCATTAAAGATATTCCCATAAAGAAAAGTTTTAACAATTCCTCTGCTACTTTGTACCAGAACCCATCTGTCTCTGTCTCTTAAGTAGGGGTCCTGTCATTTGGGTGGTCCAGTGCCAAGAGTCCACTACTGACTCAACTTCAGCAGGTTAGGTTCCCTGGAAAGCAGAGTATGATATGGAGATTTTCATGCAGGGTGTTCATTAGGGAATGTTCTTGGGACCAATGAAAGCAGGATTGGGCAGAGAGATAAGTTGAGCTAAGAGGCAGTCACATAGTTTCTCCAGAGCTGGGATGGTTCTTCAGCGTCCCGAGCTGAGAAGGGAGCCAGGAATTTGTGCACCAACACCTCCCAGTTATTGAATGAGGACTGCCCCTGTGGAAGAAGGTGTGACTTTGCGCAAGGTGGTGCTCTTCTGCTGAGGCTGTTCTAAAGGAAGGCTGGCCAGGCAGGGCTCTGCTGGCCCCACTCCAAGACCTGGAAAAAGAAGTCCCGAAGAGGGCTACGGGCAGTGCGTCACAGTGTACCCTAGAGACACCTTGCATGACAGAGTCACTCTAGAAGACATGTGTTCTTCCACCCTGGTTGTCAGGCCATTCCACGAAGACTTCTGGAAGTTGAGGGATTCTCGAGCATTGCCAATTGCATTTGGCTACTGGGTTATCTGACTTTTCACTCAAAGCTTCATAGGGACCATGGAATCAATAACTAGCCACATGTCATGAAGACATCCATTTCACCAGTTTTTTTTCCTTATATCCCTTAACAAAACTTTTGATGTTTAATTCCACCCTAATTTTGATATACTAGTTCTTTATCTCTGGAATGTGAATTCCTTATTAGGCTGCTCCAAAATCTAGCTGTCCCTAAGAAGAAAATTGGTGTTTATCGATCTCTATACTGTATTTATCTCTAGATATGAAACACATGGTTTATGCATTAGTAGTTTTAGAGGGAATCCCCCCACAGTAATGTGACGGCAGATCTATAAGCCTTCAGGAGGTAGAGTGTCTTTGCCCCCAAGGAGAGCCAACTGCATGAAGTTCTCAGGACTCTTCTGAGTAGGGATCCACCTTTACTTGTCTATTTGGAGCTGAGGACAGGTACTCATACCTTAAAAGGCTGAGGCCATTAGGAACAGGTGGGGAAATGACCCAGGTACCCAAGAGCCAAGTTTTCTCCTGGAGCTGACATAGTAGGCTTAGACAGGTGGATTAAACAGGTTCTCTGTGGCTCCTGAGGCTCTGACTGAGGTGGCTGGGAAAACAGGAAGTTTGAAATTCAGTGCTTACACAGTGTTCTTAAGACGCCAGTGTTCATTTTATAGGAAGAACCTCAACACCTCTCCTTAAAGAAATTGGAAGTGCTGGGTCTCAGTGGTTTAACTGCTAGATTGTGATTGGATTGAAATTTCTGAAAGGGCTAAAATGGATCAGTAAGGAGATAATGCTATAATAGCTCATCCACCTGGGGAGGTATTTGAGCAGTGCTTGCTGGCACCAACTGGAACAATTTTCAACATTTTAATAGTGGTAGCTCAATAACGTGGCCAGCCTCTGAAAGCACATGCCTATGGAAGTTAGAGGCTGAGCAGAAGCTCAAATCCAAAAGCTTCAATTTGAGAAAATCTCTCGTTCTGAGGAGTAGGAGACTACAAATGAAATTCTTAAGCCAGGAGAACTGCCTTCTCCCTCAGAAATAGAACCTGTATTTTCTCCATGTTGCTCAACAATTGTTTTAGTTGAATTTCTATAAATTTTTGGGAGGTCTAGAAAAGCGTATTAAATCTAGGACTCATGAGATCTTATTAAAGAGTGATCAGTTAGAGATATGACGCGTAAAGCTTAGAAACCTTACTAAGCCCACTCGCCCTGCACTGTAGTGATGAAGGCAGAATTGAGACAATGAAGACTGTGCATAGACTCCTGCACTCAGAGTAGGAACCTTTGTATTATTACTCCATTGAACCTATTTGTTAGTTCTCGGTACTGGACTTAATCGGTACGTATTAACACATACACAGGGCTGAGGGGGGCAAAGCTAGAGCTGCCTTCATGTGTCATCTGTGGTTTTAAATCTTGAATGAACCTCCTGAGTATTTCTGGGGCAACTGCCAAATTCCAGCAGTTAATGGAAAAGTAATTGGGGCTATTCATTATCTACAATTGTTGGTTTGGCACAAGAAGCACAAAGCCCGAGGAGCTCGATCCCTGGGGAAGGGTGGAGCAGGTATACAGTCCTCCCTAGAGAAACACTGATTCTGTCAAACTTCTATACGATGCATTTAGTGCCGGTGCTACTCGACTGCCGGACCTGAAAAAAATGTCGCCATCACCAAGTGGTCCTTACTTTGATTAATTTATGATTCAATAGCAATTATAAGAGGATTGAAAGGATTATTTCCCAATTTTTAAACCACTCAGAATGTCACTCCTGTTCATCCAATGGAGTCTGGCACACTACAAACAGCAGCACACACTCTTGGGGGCCACCTCTGCTCAGCACCAGTGGCCTCTTGGATCCTTTGGGGTAAAATGGGGCGAGGACCATGCAGGTTACTCAGGACACTCTTCGTTGAATGCAAATCTCGAATTTAGCCTCCCCGAATCTATAGTAAGTCCTTATTATCCATATGCATATCACCTGTGAGGGGTCCTGTAGGAGCCGTTCTGAACTAAGATGCGGAAGGAGACTGAAGAGAAAGCGCATTCACCCAATCAGAATTGTGTGGCTCGCTTATTAGAATACCTGTCCTTTGAGGATCATTACCTGCTTGTTTCCAGAGGTGTGAGGTCATGTATCAGCATGGAATGCTCTCTATTGAGCAACAGATAGCTAACTAACGTAAGTAATGGAGGCAATTATTTCACATAAGCAGAACTAGAGTAGGCAGTCAGAGCTGTTGGAGGACTTAATGTCATGTTAACGCGCCACCTCATGGTTGGGAGATGTCTCTGCAGCCTCAGGAATCCCGTCTCCAGCCAGGGTAGGGGGTTGGAGGGTGCTGGAAGAGCAAGCAATGCCCATCTGTTTTACTAGGAAAGCCGGGGCTTTTTCAGAAGTAGCCCAGCATTTTTTTCCTTACGTCTCTCTCATTTGCCACAACTGGGTCACTGACTGCCATTAGCTGCAAAAACAAACACCCTCCCCACCCCCCTACCTCCACTCCCCACCCTGCCCCTAGTCAAAAACAGGTCCCTGGCTTTTTTCACGTTCTGGAGCAGAGGCAGGCGTGACAGTTGTGCATGGGTATGGGTGCCTTTAGGTGACTTTTCAAGCATGACTCACAGTAGTTGTTTTTCAGATCTGTGCTCATCAGTGTCAAAGGCAAGGACAGGATGTTGCGGAGTACCCAGCAGGGAAGCCGGACCTAGACCAGGTGTCCGGGAAGGGATCCCAGAAGACATGACGTTTAACCACAAAACCTGAGGGTAAATAGGGAGGATGGTACACGTTTTGGGGGCTGAAGAAATGGCTTGTGGGGACTCATGAAGGAGAAGGAGTATGTTGGCTCCAGGACCCGAAAGAAGTATTGTGTTATGCTGGAGAAAATCCTGGGCCCTGGGGAGTTTTTAGAATTGAGATTGGAGAAGGGGTAGAGGTAGAGTTATACAGCGCCTTTTAAGCCATTTTAAGGAATTTGAAATTATTAAATAAAAAGTAGACACTACTAGAAATCAAGATTAAGCCCTAAATGAAAGGTTTTCCTGCAAAGCAGGGAATCCTATACATTGAAGTATAGAGAAGCTCTGAGAATGAAGTTTCAGGAGGCAAATGGGGTGAGTCTTTACCAGCCAGGTGACGTAAACTGCTTGTCCCGCAGTAGGGAAGCAGCCTGGGAGTGATTCTGCTGAGCTGGTGGCAGCTGACATACAGTTGGGCTGGCATTACATTTGTGGCAGCTGCCTGCTGTGCATTTGGGGGCCAGCTTTGGGGTCATGGCATTCAGTTGTCTCCAGACAGGCAGGGATGGGAGCATGCTACCCAGTCAGCGCTCCATCCCCCCATTTCAGAACTTCATTGTTCTAGGTCTGGCTGGAGAAGAGTTAGGATGAAGAAAAGATGTCAACCTTGACTTCACAGAACTTAAGGTACAAAGAGCCAGGCTTCCCATTCACTAAGCACACAAGCAGGTCAGAGGAGCAAAAGGTGGTGAAGGAAGTGCACAGTGCCCTGACAATGCTGAGGCCGAGGCCGATTGGCTTAGGCAAGATTGAGAGAGGCCTCCCTCAGCAAGTAGCCCCAGCAGCCCGAAGAGTGGAGGTTCACAACTTTGAACACACCTGGATTCCCAGACCCCAGCTGACTAGGAGCTTTCCCTTCATGTGCACAATGGAGCCAGGGTTGGGGATTTCTTGGCTGGTTTGTGCCAGATGGAGCAAGAAAGAGAAACATTCCTGGAATGGGGAGGATGAGGAGTCAGAAAGAAAAAGCTGAAACATTATCTCCATACTCTTTGTACCCATTTAGGGGTTGCAAACATTGTTATTATGGTCTGTCATAATGGCCCAGTTGTTATTTTCCTAATTGTTTTTGTGGGCTTTATTAAGATTAAAAAACAGGAATAAAGAGAGGTGCTTTCCATCAACAACAGGAAGTTGTCTATTCCACTACTCCAGCAATGGGAGGAGGATGTTCTTGCCAGGCTACCACTCTGCCAATGAAAGACTGTTTACAACTCAGCCAATGAAAAGCCATTACTCTTTGGACTCTGTTTCCTCCAATGGACTCTTTGTTTACAACACTTTTTCCGGGCCCCAACTTTGCTCTATAAAAGAAGGTTCCTGTGGGTATAATTCACCATTAGGGAATCCTATCCCTTAACTCTAGGGAAGGTCTGGGAGGCAAGTGGGGTCAGTCTTTCCCTGCCAGAAGACCATGAACTGCTTGTCCCAGAGTAAGAAAGGAGCCTGTCCCATTTTGCCATTTTTTTTTATTCCCAAAGAAACCCATTTTTCTGGAGTAGTATCTGGCTTGTCTGTTTAAGGTCAATAGCTTGGATGCGTACCTAGCAAATTTCTTTGATGACATCACCCTGAGTGGTAACAGTTTTCTCATCCTAAAGATGGAGAGAATTCCTTTGCTTCTGTTATGATAGATGGTGGCGGACTCTGTGCACCCTCCCCTGGTTCACAGGGAATTTGTGGAAGTGAGAATTTCTGCTCAGGATCTCCAAGCGGTTCTCCAAGTTTTGGGGCTCAGGATCTCTTTACATTCTTAAAAACAAATAAGCACACTCCAAGAACTTCGATTTATGTGGGTTAGATCTACCGGTATTTTCCCAATTTAAAATTAAAACTGGAACATTTAAATATATGTATTTATTTTAAAATAATCATAAATACATTACATATTAATGCATTTAAAAATGTTAAAAATATCGTTAAAAACAACGATTTTGCAAAGCCAGAAAATGGTGAGAAGAGTGGCATTGTTTTATATTTTTGCAAATAAATTTAAATTTTGGCTTACAAGAAAACCAGACTCTCATACTTGCTTCTGTATTCAATCAGGTGTGGTATGTTGTTATGGTTGAAATATATAAAACACAATAATCTCACAGATATATGCACAGTTCCATTTTTGTTAGTGTTTTCAAATAATTGTGGATATTCTGCTTTGATACTATATCCAAACTTGGCAAGTGGTAGTTTCTTAAATGTTCGTTGCCATGTGAAATTAGAAACTGTATCAATGTACTTTTTGAACTCTATTACATTAAACTCCACTGGTCTCTCTTGAACTTTGAATGAATCTTTTACCTACATATGATTTTGTAATACTGGTCATTTAAAAAAATATTAGTTCACCGAGTTTTCCAAACCTCCAAATGTTGATGTATTTCCTTATATGGTACCAAAAAACTACATTTGTTAATATTACCACTATCTCATCCTAAAAGTATTAGGAGGCTACTAAATCAAAGTGGTGGATAAAAGTTTTCCAAAATTTTAATTTTCTCTTAAAAACAAATTTCATGAAGAGCAAAAAATAGTCTGTTGTTTTTCTAGAAATGATAGTCTCACTTCATTCAATTTTTGAGAAAATGTCTGGCAACTACCCAATGCTGAATAATAGCCAAAGATTGTTTTTCCAGTAAAATGGTGTTCCATGAAATTCCATGAAAAAGAGGCTGGTTCAGCTTGCAACTTTAACAACTGCACGTGGGCCTTTCCTTGGGAAGATTTTGCACTGGTGTAGAGCAGAAGCGCCTTAAACACGCATTCTAATCAATCACACAGAATATTAAAATATTATGTATTCAAGGGTTGAGTTTTCATTAAAGTAGAACTTTTTTAGTACTTTATCAGAAGCATTTATAAGTGAAACTGCCTCTTCGCCTTTTTCATGTGAGTGTGAGGCAAGAAGAAAACAATGACTGCTGGTGCAGTCTGGTGTTACTGCCCTTTGGGGTGCTAGGGCACCAGCAGCTTTCCCCGCCTTTGCTTTTGTACCGAAAGTGCAAATATCCACGGAGCGAAATGGCAAATACAGCCTGACCTCATGGAGTTCCTGAGAGGAACTCTCACAGACCCCAGGGGTCCATGTGATCATTTTATGATCTGCTGGTGAAGACAGAAAGGAGAAGAGCATTAAGCCCAGGGGTATTTTAACCTTCACAAGTTGGGCTGAGGAGGAGAATCCACAAAGGAAAGTGAGGAGTGGCCACTGAGGTAAAAGGAGAATCAGGAGGAGGAAGGTGTCATTACAAGAATATAGAATCCAACAGTGGAAGGGAAAAAAGCCTGATTCGAGTGTTCAGAACAGGTGAGGAAATGGCTGGGTTTACCGTATCTCTTATTTTCTGTATTTTGCTACTTTGACATTGGGGGCCTTGCTGACTCTGGAGGGTCTGCCCTTCCCAGGGCAGCCAGGTCCTGGAGAGAGCAACTTGCACTGGAGCAAATACAAACCAACTGATTCATAGCCCCTCCCCCCACCTCTCACACTCTAAACCACTACCCACCTGCCCTAATCTCCCCGGGCCAGGGACCAGAGAACCGCAGACAGCTCCTACAACCAAGCCTGCTGAAACGGTTCAAACCAGTCTCAGCCTGTTCCCCTGCCTTACCTGATCCTTCCTGTGGAAACCACAGGGTCTTGCTCATGGGTGCTCCCCCTCTCTCTGCCTTCCTACTGAGCCCAGTGCTTCCCCTGTGTGGCCCTCACAATGGTGTGCACTCCTCCCACGTCTTGGGGATTGTAATTAATGAACTGTCTTTTCAGTGGCAGTCGTTTTCTGATCTGTTGTCCTTACCATACCTCAAATTTTCTGTTAACGCACTATATTTTGAACAATGGTGATAGTGAGTACAGACAACTCTTTTAGGGCATTTTGCTGTAAAGAGGAAAAGAAAAATAGGAAAACTAGAGGGGAGGGTGTGATCAAGATATTACAGGATGTCAGCACGCTGATGGTAATGATCTTACAAAAGTGGGAAAAGTAAGGATTGGGGAGCAGGATCGAATCCAGTGCAGAAAGGAAGTAGCTGGTCTCCGACAGGTACATGGAGAGTTCATTTATTTTAACAGGAAGGAAGGCAGAGTACAGATGCAGGTAGATACTTAGAGTTGGTGGTCGAAAGAGGTGGAAATTCTCTTCTGTTTGCTTTGACTTTCCTGGTAAAGTAAGAAGCAAGACCATCAGCTGGGACTGGGGAGAAGGGTGGAGATGTGAGGAGGAGACAGGAGATGTGACCTGGAGAAAGGAAAAGACTGCCAAGCAGCACCAAGAGCCCATGTGAGGTTCAGGGTCATAAATTTTAGGTGAGATGAGTTAGAATGACCATGTGGTTTTCACGAGGAAGTGATAGGGAATAAACAGAGAGTTTTAAATAGACTTGTTATTTTAGAACAGTTTTAGATTTACAGAAAAATTGTAAGGTAGTACAGAGATTTCCCGTATGATCTATACCCAGATTCCCCTATTAATAACAGAATGGCACATTTGTTACAATTAATGACCAATATTGGTACATTATTAACAATAGTCCTTACTTTATTCTGTTCCATGATCCCATTCAGAATACACTACATTTAGTTGTCACGTCTCTTAGGCTCCTCTTGTCTTTGGCAGTTTTTCGGATTTTTCTTGCTTTTGATGACCTTGACAATTTTGAGGAGTACTGGTCAAGTTTTTTGTGGACTGTCCATTTGGTGTTGGGAACCGCCCTGCCTGGTTTCAGAAACTGTAACCCTTTGTGGCTAAGATTGAGTAAAAAGACCTTGGGACCATAAGCCACTTAGGAGACAAAGCTTATCTTCCTGGCAGGGACACCGCCTCTGCCCTCTTTCACTTCACCCTACTTGGCCCCGGGGAAGATGACCAGTTAGTCAATGATGGGTAAGATTCCTCAAAGGAGGGATGACCTAAGACAGGCACCTTTTCGAAGGGGCCCTCAGGGAAGGACTTGGGGGGCTATAGAAAAAGGGGGTGATGGACCCTCACCCCTCGGCTTTGACATAGCCTGAGTCCTCATTATGTCTGCAAGGAGTCTCCTAATCTCTTGGCTGCCTTATTTCCCCTGCCTGACTTAAGCCTGAAACAATGCCTTAAGCCTGAAACAATGCCTGAGGTATTGCCCTGAGGTGTGGCCCTGTGCTGGAAAGGGCAGGTTCCCTGGGGTGATCAGGCCTAAGAAAGAATGCATAAAATCCTGTGAAACCTATTTCACTAATACCCTCAATTTAAATGATAAGGGTCCAAACAGGAAATGAGTTTGTTTCCCAAAGTTTTCTGGCCCTTTAACTACCTGACCCTGACTCAGAATAAGCCCTCAGAGTTCTCTGAATGTTATCTATTGTTTGATCATTACTGCCTGACAATGATTGATGAGCTTTATGTATAAGGCCTGTATTCCTATGCAAACTAAACCCAATAAAAGCCTGTCGAGGCAAGGGACAGGCCAGCCCTCTCTTTCACTGAGAGAGCAGCCTTGTCATCCCTTTTCCTCCACAGGATTTCTGTAGTCAGTGTGAATTTGTCTCGTCTCATCCATAACACTGCTGGCCAGTATCCGCCCAATTTGGGATTTGTCTGATGTTTTTCTCATGATTAGACTGTGGTTATGGGTTTTTTGGAAGGAAGACCACAGAGGTCAAATTTCGTTTTCATCACTGTATCAAGGTGCACAATATCAACATGACTTATTCTTCTTGACATTGACCTTGATCACCTGGCTGAGGTTTGTCAGTGTTTTCTGCTATAAAGTCATTATCTTTTACCCCCTTTTCAAAACTGTACCCTTTGGAAAGAAGTCACTATGTATATAGTCCATACTTAAGGGGCAGGGAGTCATATGGCTTTTTATATAAAACATTTGGATTCTACTGCACAAAGATATGTCTATTCTGCCTCATTTATTCATATAGTCAATCATTCATATAAGTATGCAGTCATGGATATTTACTTTATACTTTGGCTTATAACCCAATACTACTTTATCTTGTTCCTCAAATTGTTACAATTTGGCCATTGGGAACTCTTTCGATTGGAACACAATATTGTTCCTTTGACATAGCCCTGCCATTATGGGGGTTTTTAATTGCTATTTTTAAGCACTTCCTTATTTTCTGACACTAAGAGATGTTTTAGGATTATTTTATATATTTCCTGCTCCAGTTCTAGAATCAGCCATTTATCCAGTGTTGTGAATTTTTTAAAATATATTTTTTTATCTTTTTAACTTCAAAATATTAAAAAATAAATATACAGTTTTGTGAATTATTATAAGGAACACACCCTTCCAGTATTGCGCTGGAGCTGGTTCACACAGTCTCCTAAGGGTTGTTTGTTCAATCTCTTCCCAACCTCACATACAATGACATCATGTTGGTAGCTTGAAATTGGCTATGGTGGTAGTATTTACATAATGGAAATCAGGAAATGCTACAAGTCAGAGCTTTCTTTTCCCCCTGGAGAGTCAGTTGCTAAATACCAGCAAACCACTGCTTGTAACCATCATCCAAGTCAACAATAAAACCACAAGCTAATAAATAAAACTTGCCAGCCACCCCAGTAACCCCTCCATGTATCCCAATAGAGCCCTCTCTCACCAAAAGTAACCCCTATCCTGACTTTTATAGTAATCACTTTCCTGTACTTTTTAAATGATTTTATTATCCACATGTCCATCCCTAGACACTATGGTTATTATCATATTATTTTTACCCTGATGTTCATTTTTAAGGCCTTTAATCTACAGGCTTACTGTCCATCTCTTTTTTAAAGAACAGTTTCTCTGTTGAAGCATGTGGGCTGTTTTATCTGCAGACTTGCCACAGTCTGCATCTTACTGATTGCACTCTTATGCTACAAAGCAACATGTTTCTTTGTACTTCATTATTTACTGTATCAAACTGACATTGCTGGGATATTCTGCCTAACAACAGTGGCATACACATTCTTTTCAAGTGTCTGTGGAATATATCAATTAGACAAGAAGCATAAAACAGACATCAACAGATGTAAAAAATTGAAGCCAAGAAGAGCGTGTTCTCTGATCACAATAGAATTAAGCTTGAAAAGAATAACAGAAAGATAACAGGAAAATCTCCAAACACTTGGCAGTCAAATAATACACTTCAAAATAATCCATAGGTCAGACATCTAGTCGAGATGGAGGCATAGGTAAACATGGCTTGCCTCCTCACACAACCACAGCAAAAATTACAACTAAACTACAAAACAACTATCACCCAGAATCATCAGAAAATCCAGTTGTATGGAAGTCTGACAACCAAGGAACTAAAGAAGTCACATTTATTCAGATGGGTAGGAGGGGTGGAGATGCACAGAGAGGATTAGAGATGCAGAGACAGGCAGAGGGGCACAGAGGCATGGAGATGTGGAACAGGCAGTCATACACCCATGTGTGGTAGATAAAAATAGGGAGAGATACTCGGGAGCAAGGGACCCCAGCCCCACATCACACCACCCAGCCCAGGGTTCCAGTGCCAGGAAGATAAGTCTCCATAACTTCTGGCTGTAAAACCAGTGGGGGTTGGAGTGGCAGAAGAAACTGCCAGATTCTCAGGAGTATCCTCTTAAAGGGCCTGCAACCAAATTAGAATTTATACAGACTCACTCCCTCTGGGCTCCAGCACCTGGGCAGCAGCTGGAAGGGCATTAGTGGCATACAGGGAGAAACTGAAGTGTCTGGCATCAGAGTGAGCGCCAGGGGACAGCTCACTCCCAAACAAAACTCCAGAGGCCAGGCAGTGGCACTGTTCCTTTCTGAGCCTTCCCCCACATGCAGCCACAGAGCAGTGACACCTTGTCCAAGACTCCATCAACTTGGTTCACATGGGTTGCCCCACCTTGGCAATTACCTAAGTCCCCACCTCTTTCAACTGACCAGTGTACTTTTCTACAGTAGGCCATGCTACTAAGACATGAGTCAAAGCAGCTCTACATAATACATAGAGAGAAACACATGGAGGCTGCCAAAATGAGGAGACAAAGAAACATGGCCAAATTAAAGAAAAGAACAAAAAAACAGGAAAAGAACTAAAAAAAATGGAGATAAGCAATCCATCAGATGCAGAGTTCAAAACACCAGTTATAAGGATGCTCAAGGAACTCACTGGATACTTCAACAGCATAAAAAAGACCGAGGTAGATATGAAGTTTACACTAGGTGAAATATAGCAAAATTTAGTGGAGTGGAAGAAGCTGAGAATCAAATTAATGTTTGGAACATAAGGAAGAAAAAAAACATTCAATCAGAATAGCAAGAAGAAAAAATAATCCCCCCCCCAAAAAATCAAGGATAGGTTAAGGAGCTTCTGGGACAACTTCAAACATACCAACATTTGAATCATAGGGGTGCCAGAAGGAGAAAAGAAAGAGCAAGAAATTAAAAAGTTATTTGAAAAAATAATGAAAGAAAACTTCCCTAATTTGGCAAAGAAAATAGACATACAAGTCCAGGAAGCACAGAGAGTCCCAAACAAGTAGGATCCAAAGAGGACCACACCAAGACACATCATAATTAAAATACCAAAGGTTAAAGATAAAGAGAGAATCTTAAAAGCATCAAGGGAAAAGAAGAGAGTTGCCTACAAAGGAGTTCCCATAAGACTGTCAGCTGATTTCTCAAAAGTAACTTTTCCAGGACTGGCAAGAAGTATTCAAATTGATGAAAAGCAAGGATCTACAACCAAGATTGATCCAGAAAAGCTATCATTTAGAATGGAAGATCAGATAAAGTGCTTCCCAGACAAGGTAAAGCTAAAGGAGTTCATCATCACCAAGCCAGTATGACATGAAATGTTAAAAAGACTTATTTAGAAAAATAATAAGATCAAAACTAGGAACATTAAAACAGCAATAAATTCACAACTATCAACTGAATCTAAAAAACAAACTAAGCAAACAAGCAGACAATAAACAGAATCATAGATATGGAGATCATTTGAAAGGTTATCATGTGGGAGGGAAAAGGGGGGGATGGGGGAAAAGTCACAGGGATTAAGAAGTACAAATTGGCCCTAGCTGGTGTAGCTCAGTGGATTGAGTGCCGACCTGCAAACCAAAAGGTTGTTCGTTCGATTCCCAGTCAGGGTACTTGCCTGGGTTGTGGGCCAGGTCCCCAGTAGGGGGCACGTGGGAAGCAACCACACATTGATGCAAACATTCCTCTCTTCTCCTTCCCTTCCCCTCTCTCTAAAAATAAAGAAATAAAATCTTTTTAAAATTTTTTTAAAAAGAAGTACAAATTGGTAGGTACAGAATAGATAGGATGATGTTAAGAAAAATATAGGAAATGGAGTAACCAAAGAACTTACATGCATGACCCATGGACATGAAAAAGGGTGGTATTTTTAGAGGGAATGGTGAGTACCGGGTGACAGGAGGCAAAGAGAGCAAAACTGGGACAACTGTAATGGCATAACCAATAAAACATAATAAAAATCTGTATTTCAAAGAGGAAATCTGAAGTTTAAAAAACAATATTGAACGCATGCAGCATATCAAAATTTATGGGACACAGCTAAAGCAGTGCTGCAAATGGAAACTTGTAACATTAAATACTCATATTAGGAAAGAAAAAAAAATCTCTGATCAGTAGTCTACATTTCTACTTCAAGAACTTAGAATATGAAGAGCAAAATTAACCCTAAAGAAGCTTAAGGAAGAAAATAATAGGATTCAAAAAACAATGAAATTACAACAGAAAAGCAGTAGGGAAAAATCAATGGAACAAAATCTAGCTCTTTGAAAAGATCAACAAAGGTGAATCAACTAGTCAAAGAACATGTACGAGTGGCCCATGGACATGGACAACAGTGTGGGGATTGACTGTGGGAGCAGAGTGTAGACTGGGCGGAAGGGGGCAAGAGGGGAAAATTTGGACAACTGTAATAGAATAACAATAAAAATTTAAAAAATAATAAAAACAAAAGGATCAATAAAATTGACAAACCTATAGCAAGACTGACATATAAAAGGGAAGACAAATTACCAATATCAAGACTGAAACAAGTAATATTACTACAGACCCTGAAAACACAAAAGGACAATGAGAGATAGTACAAAGAACTCTCTTTTACACGTTTGCCAAATCAGATTAAATAGACCAGTTCCTTGAAATGCACAAACTACCCTAATTCACCCAGTATGAAATGCATAATGTGAATTATTCTGTAATAATTAAGAAAATTGAATTGTTATTTTCAAAACTCTCCCAAAAGAAATCTTGAGGCCCAGATGGCTTCACTGGAGAATCCTTTCAAAGGTTTAAAGAAAAATTAGAACCAATTCTACATAATCTGCTCCAGAAAATAGAAGAAGAGGGAACACTTTCCAATTCATTTCATGAACTTACTATGACTTTGATACCAAAACCAAAGACAGTACAAGAAAAGCAAACTACAGACCAACATTCCTTATGAACACTGATGCAAAAATTAACAAAATATTAACAAAGAGAATTCAGCAACATACAAAAATTGTACAAGTGATGTTTATTGAAGAAATGCAAAAGTAGTCAGCATCTGAAAATTAAATAATGCAATCCACCATATTAACAGGATGAATAAGAAGTTACATCAACATATCAATTGATTCAGAACAAATCATTTTAAAGATTCAACACTCATCCATGATAACTCTTTATGAATTAAAAATAGAGGGGATCTACCTCAGCTTAATAAAGAGCATTTATAAAAATCTATACTTAACAGTATTCTTAATAGTGAAAGGCTGAAAATATTTCCCCTAAGATTGGGAACCAGGAAAGGTTGTCTGCTCTCACCATTTTTATTCAACATAGTCATGGAAGTTCTAGCCAGTGTAATAAGGCAAGAAAAGAAAAGGAAAAGTCATAGAGATCAGAAAGGAAGAGATAAAATTATTCCTATTTGCTGATGACATGTTTACTCTCTATGAGAAAATTCCCCTGAATCTATGGTAAAATAAAATAAATCCTGAACTAATAGGAGTTCAGAAGGTCACAGGATACAAGATGAACATACAAAAATCAATTGTATTTTTATATACTAGCAATGAACATGGGCACATCTAAATTAAAAATACAATCCTATTTACAATCACTCAGAAGGAGAGGGAGTGAGAAGGAAAGAAAGAAGGAAGGAATGAAGGAAGGGAGGGAGGGAGGAGGTTAGGGAGGAATGAGGGAGAGGGAAAGAAGGAAAGGAGGAAGGAGGAAAGTAGGAAGGAGGAAGGAAGGAAAGAGAGAAAGAGAAAGAGAAGAAAGAAAGAAAGAAAGAAAGAAAGAAAGAAAGAAAGAAAGAAAGAAAGAAAGAAAGAAAGAAGAAAGAAAGAAAGAAAGAAAGAAAGAAAGAAAGAAAGAAAGAAAGAAAGAAAGAAGGAAGGAAAGAAAGAAGGAAAGAAAGAAGGAAAGAAAGAAAGAAAAAGAAAGAAAGAAAGAAAGAAAGAAAGAAAGAAAGAAAGAAAGAAAGAAAGAAAGAAAGAAAAAAGAAAGGGAAAGAAAGAAAGAAAAGGAGGAGAAAGACATGTAAATCTAACAAAATATCGACAGGGCTTATATGTTGAAAACTACAAAAGATTGATTAAAGCAATGAAAGAAGACCTAAATAAATGGAGAGACATAATACATTCATTGATTGGAAGATAATATGGTAAAGATGTCAACTGTCCCCCAATTAATATTGAAGTTTAACACAATTCCTATCAAATACTCAGCAGATCTTTTTGCAGATATAAAGAGTGTTTTAAAATTTACATGGAAATGCGACTTCTGGCCAAGATGGACACATAGTTAGATACACTTTGCCCTCTTGCACAACCAAAGCAAGGACAACAATAAATTTAAAAACAGAAAATAACCAGAACTGCCAGAAAATCAAACTGTATGGAAGTCTGACAACCAAGGAGTTAAAGAAGGAACATCCAGACAAGTAGGAGGGGTGGAGATGGGCAGCCAGGGCAGAGAAGACACAAGGCAGCAGCTGGAGGACTGGATGGGTGATGTGTCAGCTGGCAGACAGGGTGGTCTCACATATGTGTGTGGATAACTGGGAAGAACAACTGGGGAGCAAAACAGATCATGCAACCCAGGGTTCCAGCGTGGGGAAATAAAGCCTTAAAGCCTGGGGTAAAAACCTTTGGGTGTTGCAGTAGTGGGAGAAATTCCCAGCCTCACAGGAGGGTTCATTGGAGAGACCCACAGGATCCTAGAAAGTACACAAACTCACACGCCTGGGAATCAACACCAGAAGGGCCCACTTTGCTTGTGGGACAACTTTAAATATTCCATCATCTGAATCATAGGGGTGCCAGAAGGAGAAGAGGAAAAGCAAGGAATTGAAAACAGTTGAAAAAAAACCCAAACCCATAAACATCACAATATATATTTATTTGCCAAAATCTCACAGATTTGATTTAGTAGAATACAATTCCACTTAACTTTGCCAAATTGTATTTGTTCCCTGCAAACACTATTCCACTTAATTTTGACTTTCCTAATAAACATTCTGTGATGAAAAAAAAAAGAAAGAAAACTTAGTTGAAAACATAATGAAGGAGAACTTCCCCAAACTGGCAAGGAAACAGACTTCCAGGAAGTCCAGGAAGCTCAGAGAGTCTCAAAGAAGTTGGGCCCAAGGAAGCACACACCAAGGCACATCATAATTACGTTACCCAAGATTAAAGATAAGGAGAGAATCTTAAAGGCAACAAGAGAAAAGGAGACAGTTACTACAAAGGAGTTCCCATAAGACTATCAGCTGATTTCTCAAAAGAAACCTTGCAGGCAAGAAGGGGCTGGAAAGAAGTATTCAAATTCATGAAAGGCAAGAACCTACATCCAAGATTACTCAATCCAGCAAATCTATCATTAAGAATGGAAGGGCAGATAAAGTGCTTCACAGATAGGGTAAAGTTAAAGGAGTTTATTATTACCAAATCTTTATTACATGAACTATTAAAGGGACTTATCTAAGAAAAAGAAGATGATCAAAAATATGAATAGTAAAATAAACTCACAACTGTCAACAACTGAACTTATAACAAAAACAAACTAAGCAAACAACTAGAACAGGAACAGATTCATAGAAATGGAGATCACATGGAGGGTTATCAGTGAGGTGGGGGGAGAATGGGAGAAAAGGTACAGGGAATAAGAAGCATAAATGGTAGGTACAAAATAGACAGGGGGAGGTTAAAAATAGTATAGGAAATGGAGAATCAAAGAACTTATATATATAACCCATGGACATGAACTAATGAGGGGGAAGGTGGGGTAGGGGAAGGTGGGTGTGGGGGTGCAGGGCAGAGGGGAATAAGGAGAGGGAAAATGGGACAACTATAATAGCATAATCAATAAAATATATTAAAAAAATAAAATTTATATGGAAATGCAAAGAAACCAGAAAAGCTAAAGCAATTTTAAAAAAGAAGAATGAATTGGGAGGAAGTGAGCTACTCCATTTTAAGACTGATTATATAGCTATAGTAATTAAGACTGTGAAGTATTGTGGATGGATAAGCACACAGATCAATGGAACAGAATAGAGAATGCAGAAACAGATCCACACAGATATACCAAACTGATTTTTGACAAATAATTAAAATCAACTCAAAAGAGGAAAGATAACCTTTTTTTTTTTTTTTTTTAAAGATAACCTTTTCCATAAGTGATTGCAATTGAACATCTATGGGCAAAAACCTCACACCAAACAAACAAAAAACCCTTTTCCTAGGTCTCACAGTTTATACAAAAATCAACTGGAAATGCATCAAGGACTTGAATATAAAATATAAAGTTGTAAGACTTTTAGGAAGAGACACATGATAAATCTTTCAGATCTAAGGTTATGCCAAAAATTCTTTGACTGAATATCAAAAGCATGATCCATAAAGGGAAAAACTGGAAAACTGGACTTAATGAGAATTTAAAAATTTGCTTTGCAAAGGTCCCTGCCAAGAAGATGAAAATACAAGCCACAGACTGGGAGAAAAGCTTTGCAAACCACACATTCAACGAAGGACTAGTATCTGGAATATATCAAGAACTGTGAAAGCTCAGCAGTTAAAAACCCAAATAATCCAATTTAAAAATAGAGAAGACGCATTTCTTCTAAGAGGGTGGGCAGATTACAAATAATCATATACAAAACTGTGCCATTAGGGACATTAATTAACGTTCGGAGAGTTCGCTGTCTCCCACACCCCATTTTGTTTTTCTCCACAGCATTCATCATCACGGTATGCATCACGTGCTTATTTGTGTGCTTATTTATCGTCCATCTCCTCCAGTAAAATGTGATCTCCATGTGGGTGGGGACCATGTTTTGTTCACTGCTTTTTCACTCTGGCCATGATTTTTTTTGATTAGCAAGGATCACCAAGGGTTTATCTACCTTAATTTTTTGTTGTTGCCAAGCATTAATTTTGCATTTATTCTAATTTCTACCTCTCTAAATTCACCTCAAATTTACTTTACCTATTTACGTTCTTCTAATTTATTTATTGTTCCTTCTTTTCTAATTTCTTATGTTGATGTACTAGTTAGGCCGAAGGTTAAATTGCTGGGGCAAGGGGACCCCAAAACCTCCTTGTGATTTCTTTTTCATGGGACAGCCCTGGGTGGGTGGGCAGTCTGCTCCACACAGTCATTTAAGAACACAAGCGAGCGGGGAAACTGCCATTCCTGAGGGTGGGGTAGGCATGCCATAACATGAAGGACAGTTCTGTCTGCTGCCTGTTTTTGTGAAGAAAGTTTTATTGAAATGTAACTACCTAATTTATTTATACCTGCCTATGGCTGCTTTTGAGCTACAGGGGCAGAATTGAGTAGATACAACAGAGACCAGATGGCCCACAAAATCTAAATTATTCTTTCTCTGGACTTTTTCAGAAAAAGCTGTTGACACTGCTGTAAGGCCGTGTCCTGTATGCATAACCCAAACTGGATCACCTCTGTGTCCTTGATCCAGCTGGTGGGGTAGGGAAAGAAAATGGGGAGAATGCATGCTCCTGTGCCCAGATGTGGCACGTAACACTTCGAATCATTCATTCTTGGCGAAAGCTTAGTCACGTGGCCACATCTAACTGCAGGGGAACCTGGGGACTGTATTGTAGGTAGACACCAGCTAGACACGCCATGTGCCCACTATTACTCTTACTGAGGTAAAAGGAAAGAATAGATTTTGAAGGGCAGTTACCAAGTTTTCCCTAAACACAAAGGTTTTTTTTTTTCTGTCTTCCTCCTTTAATAATGAAGAATTTTGCAAGTGATAACTTTTTTTCAGTACAACTTAAACTTTAAATCAGAGGTTTTGATATGATATTCTTCTTTACATGGCCTTTTTTAGTTATTTTGTAATTTCAGCTTGGATTTCTTTTGTAAGTCCATGAATATTTAAGATGATGTTTCTTAGTTATCAACTGATGACATATTTTATAAAGTCACATTTGTATTTATTTATAATTTTATTAACAGAATGTGGCTCTAAAATTTATATTTTAAAAAATGTGTTTATATTTTATGACTAAATGCATAAAAGATTTTGTAGCACCTGAACATACATGTGTGTATACACTCCTTTTGCAAATGACCAAGTTTTATTTAATATATACATCAAGTAAAATTATATTATTTGATTTTGCGTCCTTTATTTTTGTCTGTTATATCTAATTATTTTATTTATTTATTTATTTAATATATTTTATTGATTATGCTACTACAATTGTCCCATTCCCCCCCTTCACTCCACTCCATCCTGCCCACCCCCTCCTTCCCACATTACCCCCCTATAGTTCATGTCCATTGGTCATACATATAAATTCTTTGGCTTCTACATTTCCAATATTATGCTTACCCTCCCCCTGTCTATTTTCTACGTACCATTTATGCTATTTATTCTCTGTACCGTTTCCCCCCCTCCCCCTCCTACTCCCCTGTTGATAACGCTCCATGTGATCTCCATTTCTGTGGTTCTGTTCCTATTCTAGTTGTTTGCTGAGTTTGCTTTTGTTTTGGTTTTAGATGTGGTTGTTAATAACTGTGTTTGCTGTAATTTTACTGTTCATATTTTTTATCTTCTTTTTCTTAGATAAATCCTTTAACATTTCATATAATAAGGGCTCAGAGATGATGAACTCCTTTAACTTGACCTTATCTGAGAAGCACTTTATCAGCCCTTCCATTCTAAATGAAAGCTTTGCTGGATAGAGTAATCTTGGATGTAGGTCCTTGCCTTTCATGACTTCAAATACTTCTTGCCAGGCCCTTCTTGCCTGTAAGGTCTCTTTTGAGAAATCAGCTGACAGTCTTATGGGAACTCCTTTGTAGGTAACTATGTCCTTTTGCTGCTTCTAAGATTCTCTCGTTCTGTTTAATCTTGGGTAATGCAATTATGATGTGCCTTGGTGTGTTCCTCCTTGGGTCCAGCTTCTTTGGGACTTTCTGAGCTTCCTGGACTTTCTGGAAGTCTATTTCCTTCACCAGATTAGGGAAGTTTTCCTTCATTATTTGTTCAAATAAGTTTTCAATTTTTTGCTCTTCCTCTTCTCCTTCTGGTACCCCTATAATTTGGATGTTGAAACGTTTAAAGATGTCCTGGAGGTTCCTAAGCCTCTCCTCATTTTTAAAAAATTCTTGTTTCTTCATTCTTTTCTGGTTGGATGTTTCTTTCTTCCTTCTGGTCCACACCATTGATTTGAGTTCCAGTTTCCTTCCCATCACTATTGGTTCCCTGTACATTTTCTTTTGTTTCTCTTAGCATAGCCTTCATTTTCTCATCTAATTTGCGACCAAATTCAACCAATTCTGTGAGCTTCTTGATTACCAGTGTTTTGAGCTGTGCATCTGATAGGTTGGCTATCTCTTCATTGCTTAGTTATATTTTTTCTGGAGCTTTGATCTGTTCTTTCATTTGGGACATTTTTTTTTTTTGTCTTGGTGTGCCTATTACATAAAGGGGCGGAGCCTTAGGTGTTCACCAGGGCAGGGTAATGCTGGTCACTGTGCTGTGACCCTGTATGTGGGGGTGGGGCTGAGAGGGAGCAATGGAGCCTGCTGCACACTCTGTCGGATTTCAGTCACTCCCTCCACTACCCACAATCAAATTGGGCCCTTCTGGTGCTGCTTCCCAAGTGGATGGGTTTGTGTACGTTCTAGGCCCCTGTGAGTCTCTCCAATGAACTCTCCTGTGAGGCTGGGAGTTTCTCCTGCTGCCACCTCAACCCCCACAGGTGTTTTCAATTAGTGGTTTGAGGCTTTATTTGCCCACATGGAACTCTGGGTTGCGTGGTCTGTCACCTGGTCCGCCAGCTGCCACCTTGCTGCGAGTCCTCTCTGCTCCGGCTGCCCATCTCCGCCCCTCCTACCGGTCTGGATGAATGTTTCTTCTTTATCTCCTTGTTTGTTGGACTTCCATACAGTTCAATTTTCTGTCAGTTCTGGTTGTTTTTTGTTTTTAACTTGTTGTTGTCCTTCTTTTGGTTGTGCGAGGAGGCAGAGTGTGTCTACCTACACCTCCATCTTGGCCAGAAGTCTTATATCTATCGAATTCTGAAAAATTATTAAACTTTCATTCTAGCAGAATTTTTAGAATTAAGTTCTTGCAATTCTAATAGTTTTTACTTATATATTTAGCTGCCATTTTTTTGTGTAACAAGTTTATAACTATTACTTTAAAAATTGTGCATTTAATATTATTTTGGCTCTGCTACCGGATCTACAAGTCTACCCTGTTGCTGTTTGCATTACTGGGAGGATCAGGTCTACCTTATTTATCTTTTTATCTAACCATCCTGATTAATCATTGCCATCAATCTAACCATTAGACAGTGGACAGACTGTTTTTACTATTCCAACATATACAGATAACTGTAGTATGAATCTGCCAATTTTCATTGCCAATACAAGGAGGAATATTTTTACCATTGCCATTTGGAACCTACAAATTATTGAACAAAAAATGTTCACTTTATATTTATTTTCCTAATATTGTTGTCTAAAAATAAATATAGTTTCAAGAAAACCAGCTACTGTGAAATATCAAATAAGGAATACTCAGGTAGGGGATTAAATGCAGGAAGCCAGTATTTTAAAATTGCTCTTGAATTCCAATAAAGTTATAATCACAAGAAGTCACATAACAAAACACATCTGGGCACAAGTCCCACTGGCCCCCATGCAGTTGTGTTTATCTTGTCAGCCACCACTTCTTTCTGTCCTCAATCTATGTCCTTCTTAGTTTCTTCACATTCTTTTGGATTTTAAAAAAGGAAGACCCATTTATTTTTAATGTCACTTTATCCCCTCAGTTTAAGTGTATTTCTTGTTAACATCATGTATCCGTTTGAAGATTCTATTGGGACAATATGGTTTTTGTAGGAGAATGCAACCCATTTATTTCATTTGCATTTACAACTGATATTTTAACTTTGCGTTTATGTTTAGTATACATTTACTTGGCATTTGCTTGCATCTAATTTCCTCATTTTTTTACAGGTTTTATGAACCTATGATTATTTTTCCCACTTATTAATATGGAATTTCTGCTTCACTTTTCATTTTACTAGTTTTATTTAGCCTTTCTTTTCCCAACAGTCACAATCAAACTCATAGATCACCACTACTATTACATGAAAAGCTTTAGCTGTTTCTCTTATGTTTTCATAGAAAATATCTTCTTTTTTATTTATTGGGTTTAGAGAGAGAGAAACATTGATTTGTTGTTCTACTTAGTGATTAATTCACTGGTTTATTCTACGTGCCCTGACCAGGGATGGAACCTGCAACGCTGGCATATAGGGACAGTGCTCTAACCAATGAGCTACTGGGCCAGGGCGAAAATATCTTCTTCTTTTTTTTAAATATATTTATTGATTATGCTATTACAGTTGTCCCATTTCCCCCCCCACTCCACTCCATCCTGCCCACCCCCCTCCCTCACACATTCCCACCCATAGTTCATGTCCATGGGTCATACTTATAAGTTCTTTGGCTTCTACATTTCCTACACTATTTTTACCCTCCCCCTGTCTATTTTCCACCTATCATCTATGCTACTTATTCTCTGTACCTTTATCCCCCCTCCCCCTCCCACTCCCTTATTGACAACCCTCATGTTCTAGTTGTTTGCCTAGTTTGCTCTCGTTTTTGTTTTATGTGTGGCCGTTAATAACTGTGGGTTTGCTGTCATTTTTACTGTTCCTATTTTTGATCTTCTTTTTCTTAGGTAACTCCCTTTAACATTTCATATAATAAGGGCTTGGTGATGATGAGCTTCTTTAACTTGACCTTATCTGAGAAGCACTTTATCTTCCCTTCCATTCTAAATGATAGCTTTGCTGGATACAGTAATCTTGGATGTAGGTCCTTGCGTTTAATCTTGGGTAATGTAATTATGATGTGCCTTGTTGTGTTCCTCCTTGGGTCCAGCTTCTTTGGGACTCTCTGAGCTTCCTGGACTTCCCGGAAGTCTATTTCCTTTGCCAGATCGGGGAAGTTCTCCATTATTTGTTCAAATAAGTTTTCAATTTTTTGTTCTTCTTCTTCTCCTTCTGGCACCCCTATAATTCGGATGTTGGAAGGTTTCAAGGTGTCCTGGAGGTTCCTAAGCCTCTCCTCATTTTTCCAAGTTCTTGTTTCTTCATTCTTCTCTGGTTGGATGTTTGTTTCTTCCTTCTGGTCCATACCACTGATTTGAGTCCCAGTTTCCTTCTCATCACTATTGGTTCCCTGTACATTTTCCTTTGTTTCTCTTAGCATAGGCTTCATTTTTTCATCTGTTTTTCGAACAGATTCAACCAAGTCTGTGAGCATATTGATAACCAGTGCCTTGAACTGTGCATCCGATAGGTTGGCTATCTCTTCATTGCTTAGTTGTATTTTTTCTGGAGCTTTGAAGTGTTCTGTCATTTGGGCCATTTTTTGTTTGTTTGTCTTGGCGCGTCTGTTACTTTAAGGGGCAGAGGCTTAGGTGTTCACCTGGGCGGGGTAATGCTGGTCACTGTGCTGTGAAGCTGTACGTGGGGGAGGGGCCGAGTGGGAGCAATGGCGCCCGCCTCACTCTCCTCCAGATTTCAATCTTTCACTCTGATACCCACAATCAAACTGGGCCCCTCTGGTGCTGGTTCCCGAGTAAGTGGGCCTGTGCACACTCTAGGCCCCTGTGGGTCTCTCCAACAACCTCTCCTGTGAGGCTGGGAGTCTCTCCTGCTGCCGCCCCAACCCCCCGGGGCGCTTTCAATCAGAGGTTTGAGGCTTTATTTCCCTGAGCTGGAGCCCTGGATTGCACAGTCTGCTTCGCTGCCCGCCGTTCATCCAGTTTATCTTTGGGCAAATGTGGTGCCGCAGGGTGCTACCCGCCACTCTGCCTGCCCCACTCTCCGCCACTCTGAGTCCGGCCCTCTGGGTTTATCTGTGCAAATGTGGGGCCGCAGGGTCTGCTAGTGCTTGGACTGCCCGCCCCGCTCGTCCCACACTCCGCCAGTCTCAGTCCCGCCACAGCCACTCGAGTCCTCTCCACCCCGGTGCCCGTCTCCGCCCCTCCTACCAGTCTGGATGAATGTTTATTTTCTATTTCTTTGGTGTCGGTCCCCCTTGCTGTTCGATTCTCTGTCAGTTTTGGCTGTTCGAGGAGGCGCAGTGTGTCTACCTACGCCGCCATCTTAGTTCTCAAAATATCTTCTTTTTTAAAAAAAGTCTTATTTTAGAGATTCATACAATTCCCATTTAATGTAATAATGGGATACAATTTAATATTTTCTAACTTATTTTAATATTTACTATTTATCTGACTTTCTTTTTTCCTTTCCTTACTCCTACTGACCTGGACAACTTACTCATGATTTCCTTCTTTCCCTCCTTAGTTCCAGAGTTCTATTGTCCTTTTCAGTGCTCCTAACAGCTACCACCCTAATCTTGAAATCATAATTATAAAATGTTTCCCTTATTATATTAGAGTAAAACAATAAATATATTCCCTTCCCCTAGGAGACTTCCTCTCCTCACCTCCTCCCACTAACAAAACCTGCAGAACCCTTCCCTGTACTCACCCCGCCTGCATAACTCCCAAGCTTTGCTGAAACAGTTTAAAATGTTAAGTTGTAGGCCAAGTTGAGTCTTCTTTTTCAAGAATACCTAATTAGCTTATATTACAAGTTCCAAGTTATATTCTCATCATCTCTGTTCACCACTCTTTTCTCTCCTTTCCTCCTGCTCTAGGTTGAATGTCAATGAGTTAAAGGATTTCTTCAAGTGTTTTCCTCAGATAGGTTACACAGGTCTTATATTTCCTCAATTCATGCACATCGAAAGAAAGCTGGAGATTGTGTCAAACTAGCGAGGGAAGTGTCAGAGTCTTCAAAAAGTGTTTTACTGGCTGTTCTCTCTCTGCCAGGAACTCTAGTATAAAATGCAATAGTTGATGGGCTCTCTAATCTCAATGACGATAAATGGTCAAGGCCAGATGGCACTTTAAGTGGTGTACTTATAATAGCAGATGGCAGTAAAGATGGTAATCAGAAATACAGGTCGCAGAGGTATCTTGGGCTGGGTTAATTATTGATACAGTTCTTAAGTATGAACTAGATGAGCCAAGTAAGGCCTTTATTTTAATTTCTGTAACAGGTGTCCTAGTGTGGTGAACAAGTTCCTGACCTGAACCGTAACAACAGTAAAAGACCTGATTCCCAAGCCCAGCAATCCTTGGAGGAAAAGGAAGGAAACTGCCAGTCAATAGGTACGGTGATGTCCTGCTTTGACGCACTCTCTCTGCCCTAAACACATAATAGATACAGTAGAAAAAAAGACATGGTCTGACTCACAAACAAACTAACGATCTCTAGAAACCACATAGAGTACAGAAATGCAAAGTGGCAAGTGTGGCTGAAGCCACATGTCATTTGGGTTTTGGATTTAGAGGTTGGTAGTGGCTACAAGCCATTCAGATTCAAGGTAAGAGGAGACTAAATTTATAGTGCTACACTTAGATGGGCGAGTAAAAGCAGGTTCCTGCTTGAGGCCAGAATCTAGGGAGAGATACCTCCCCCTCCCTAAAGGCTGCTTCTGTCCACCATCTAAGGGTATGTGTTTATGGAAGCGGCACTTAGAGGGACAGGGAAGCACAATCACCTTTGGGACCAGGAACTGAATCAAGTTCAAGGGCTGAGCCTATGACATTGCCAATTAATTACCACGTGGCAGGAGCCCAAGAAGACATTATAAGAACTATTCTGGCCCTGGCCAGTGTGGCTTGGTTGGTTGTAGCATTGTCCCATGCATTGAAATGCTGTGGGTTCAATCCCTGGTCAGGGCACATACCTGGGTTGCATGTTCAATTCCCAGTTGGGACATGTATGGGAGGCCTCTGATCGATGATTCTGTCTCACATTGATGTTTCTCTCTCCATGTCTCTGTCTCTCTCTCCTTTTCTCTTCCTTCTTCTCTCTAAAATCAATAAATGTATCCTCACGTGAGGATTAAAAAAAAAGGAACTGTTATGGGCCAGGAACCATAGAGAAGGGTGGAGACAACTGCAAAGCTGACACACAGAGAGGGGCAAAAAACAGGGAGAAGTAGAGAAAGACAAATAAACCTCTAGTATCTCATTCAAAATGACACTTAATCAAAGTTACAAAATATAGCAAGTAATCTAATACCAAGGAAATGAAATTATGTTTATAGAACAATGTAACAAAGACTTTAAATGTATGTGATGATCAAAGAGTTAATTATTCTGATTATTCTTTGCATTCAAAACCATAGAGGCTTAAAACAACGGCAACAGCACATATTTGTTTTCCTCATAATGTCCGCCAGCCTTCAGCTGGAGCGCTGGGCGCTGGCATCACCCGCTCTCCCGTCAGGCACCTAGCTGGGAATAATCGAACAGCTGGGAGCTGGAACCACTGGAGCCCCTCTTGCTTCTCTCTATTTCTTTATGTGGTCTTTTCTGCATGGCAGCTTCTAGGCAGCCAGACTTCTAAAAGCCAACTCAGGACAGCCCAGTTGTATGTCTTAAGAAAGAGGCTGAGCCAAGGGAAGGCTATATCATTTTTATGGCTTAGCCTCACAGGCCTCACAGCAGCATTTATGCTGCGTTCTACTTCTTAGAAGTCGGTCACTAAGGTCAGTCCATTGTCAAGGGAAGGGGAACTAGATCGCATCATGTTGTGGAAGAAATGTTAAAGATTTTGTGGCCATATTTTAAATCTGCCACAATGTGCTCTGTGGCCTCAAATTATTTCCTTTTCTCCAACATGCAAATTACATATAACCTTCCCCAAATCCTTAAAAGTTTCATTTATTACAGCGTTAGACTCAGGCTTGAGGTCCAGAATCTCGTTATGTAATCTGGTCCAGATGCAGGGGCAGGGGAGTGCTCCATGGGAATGATGTCTCAAGTGTATCTCCTTGGTACAGCTCCTTAGGAACAGCTCCTCTCAATCTGAGACCTGAAAATTATAGACTATAATTTGATCTGCACCCCAAACATCCAACATGTAATGGTGGGACAGGCATAAAATAACTGGTATGCGAGAAATAACTCTCTTTTATAAATGGGGAAAAAAGGATGCACACAGGAATCAGTGGTCTATACAGTTCTGAAATCCAGCTAGGCACATACTGCCTTGGTTAGAGCTCAGCACACTCTCTGGGGTGATTCACCATAGCTCTTGGTTACTTCTTGGATCTTGGTTCTGCCTTCTGGGTTAGCCCTCCTCTTCCATAAAATGTAGCCATCTTGGCAGCTGAAGAGTTTTTGAAGCCTGTTTCTGCCCAAAGAGTTGGGAGGGTAAAAAGCCCTTTTCATTTTGTACTGCCTCTATCCCTTTCAGTCTCTTTTGATACAATTCCTTTAAAAACTTTATGAGTGTCCTATGAGTCAATTTATAAAATTTCACTCCCAGAAATCTCATCAGCTGGGCTTCAGGTGAGGCTGTTGACAGACAACAAGGCTCTTAAAGGCCCTGCTATTTAATGGAGAGGATCTGTAAGACATGCATGTAAGGTCCTTCTTCATTTTGTACTGCCTCTGTCCCTTTCATTCCACGCTGATACAGTTCCTCAAAAACATCCTGTTTCCTATGACTCAATTTACAAACCCACTCTAATTTTTAAAAAAACACTACACTCACAAGTCTCATTGAATGGGCTTCTAATCAGGCTGCTTGGAAGCAATCAACTTCAGATTCTTAGAAGCTCTGTAGTTCAATGCAGAGAACCTTTGAAGTGTGCCCTGAAGACCCTGCAAGGGCCTTTGGCTGATTGGCTCTCTGAGGCCCTGTCTAAGCTTTCTGAGCTATTCATAGAGCATTTACCGCCCTATTTTGAATTTGATCTTTTATCTACAGACGTTTCTCAAATTGAGTATCTTGAAAGTATGGTAATAAAAAACAGTTTAATTTTGGGCCACCAAGTCCTGGATCCTTGTAGATCTTTTTTGAGCTTAGTTCCTTCCTCTCACATGTTGTGGTAGTTCAGTACAGCAGCAATAGGAAAACAACATATTGATCAAGTTTCTTTAGTTTTCTTTAATCTGAAACAGTTTCTCAATCATTTTTGTCTTTAATGACTTTGACGTTTTTGAAGAGTACTTTGTAGACTATACCACAAGTTAGGTTCACCTGATATTTCCTTATGACTAATTTAGTCCATGGATTTTCAGCAGAAACACCAATGAAGTAAAGGGCTCTTGTGTTCTTCTCGATGCAGCATATCACAAAACATAGACTGCGATTTGCTCCATACTGATGAAGTTAACTTGGATCAATTGTTTAAATTGGTTTAAATATCCACTGGGTTTCTCTATTATAAAATTAGTCTCTTTTTTGTAATGAACAAGTATGTTGTGGGAAGATACTGCTATCCTATACCTACATCCTCCTTGTCATCATAGCTTAGACCACTAATTTGCATCCATTGATGATTTTTGTCTAAAGTTAATTATTACTGTGATGTTGCCAACTCATCTACTTATTTATATTTATTTAATTTTTATCGCCATGGCCTCATATATTCTTGTCTTATTCCATGAGTTATAATCTGTTAGTATCTTTATCTATTCTTTTTGCCTAAATTTTCCCAAATTAGGCCCATGGTGCCCCTTCAAGTTGGCTCCTGTGTCGTTTTTCACATGTTCCCTATCATTCTTTGAACATTTCCTTACTTCTGGTACAACGAGATTCTAGGGTCATCCTGTACTTTCCTTGTCCCACTGCTAGAAGCAGCCATTTTTCCAAGGAGACCCAAACCTTTTAGTAGAGAATAATCCTTAGAAACCAAGACTTAGGTATTAGTGTGCTCATTGCTTCTAGGTATCATGGCTTCTAAGCCCTCTCAGAGGCAGAGTTAGGAAATATGTATGTGAGCATGTGTGTGTGCATCTTTACATATATATACACATCTATTTCTGTATCACACACATATACACACAATGCTCTTTTTAAGTCTTTTTTTTTTTTTTTTTTTGGCTTTGTGGACCAAATATCCTTTCCTACATTGCTGAGGATGTTAATTGGAGGATTAAAAATAATTTCCTGTTCCTCATTGCTTTTGTTTCATCTGAATTTTCTTTTTTCTTTTTTTTTTTGCCATTTTGGTCTCTGTCTCTTTCAGGTGGGAGTTTGCCTGAAATGTCAGACGATCATTGACTGTCATTTCGTATTTGAGAGTGAGGCACAAGGGATTTTGGTTCTCTACAATGCTGAAATAGTTTATTCAGTCCAACCTTTTCCTGAAAACAACTACAAATGTTGGAGAAAAGTATAAAAGTATCTTTTTAAAAACAACATAAATGGAAATACACATTGGTACAACTGTTTTGGAGAAGCATTTGCAATATCAACAAAACTACATATGTACTATCTTTTGACTCATCAGTCAACATCTAGAGTTTACCCTGAAGATTTACCTCAAACAATTTAAATATATATGTAGAAAGTTATTAATTTCAGTATTATTTGTAATTGCAAAATATGGGAAACAATCTAAGTGCCCATACATAGGAAAGTGGTTAAATAAACTATGCTACACCCATACACAGTATTATGTATTAATATTCTGTAAAATAAATAATAAGGAAGATTTCCATGAATTGATATGGAGTGATCTCCAGGATATACTGCTAATTGAAAAGGCAAAATGTAGAACAGTATCTATCATATCTGTAATACACCTTTTGTGTAAAAAAGGAGAAATAAGAAAATATACACATTGGCTTATTTATGGTGAAAGAAAGAAAGAAAAGAAACTAGGAACTGACCAGAAACTAATGAAATTGCTTACGGAGGCAATGGTAGAAAACATGAGGATATGGGAATAGGAGAGATGTGATAAAAAATGCACTTTTCTTTGATTTACTTTTTTAATATATTTTGAATTGTAGAACCATATTCATGTTTCAAACATTTAAAGAAAACATTAACAAGGGTGAGGAACACAGAAACAAAGGACCCCAGCTATATTTTAAATGGATAACATGTCCACACTGAAAGGAGATGGGGGATAACTTTGAATACAACATTTGACTATATACTCTTAGGATAAAGACCAAAAATATATCTGTACACAAATATTGTGCTCTAGTTAGTATTATGGGTTAGCAATTTTGAAACCACTTTGTGTATATTCCATAACTGGGTTAAATAAATATATTGTGGATAAAGAAAGTCAGGTTCCTCACTGTTAGAGGAATTAATATAGGAAGAGGAGAAACTCTTAAGTTTTTAGATTGAGGTTTTTGGACACATAACTGTAAACTAATGAACGCACACACACATACTTTTTCCCATATATTTACAAGAAAACTTCAGGCCAATGTCTTTCATGAACACAGAAAAAAATCCCTAACAAAATAGTAGCAAGTCAAATCCATTAATGTATACAAAAGGATAATACCTCCCAAATCAAGTAGGGTTCATCCCAGGAATGCAAGGCTGGCTCAACATTCAAAATCAATCAATGTAACTCAGCACATCAGCAGACTAAGTAGGAAGTAAACATAGGATCATATCAGTAAACGCAGAAAAAGCATTCAATAAAATTTAGCATCTATTTATGATTAAAAAAATTCATACAAACTAAGAATAGAAAGGAACTTTCTTAACTTAGTAAAAGGTATTTATGAAAAACCTACAACTAATGTCATACTTAATGGTGAGTGACTGAATGCTTTCTCTTCAAGATCAAGAACAGGACAAAAATGTTCTCAATTACCCTTTCTATTCAATATCACATTGAAAGTCCTAGCCATTCAGTAAGGCAAGAAAAAAGTTAAAGGCATACAGACCGGAAAGCAAGAAACAAAAAATTATCTTTATTCACAGATGATATGATTATCTATATAGAAAATCCCCCAAAATAAACACACACACACACACCCTCCTGGAACTATAAGTGAGTTTACCAAGTCATAGACTACAAAGTTAATATATAAAAAGCCACAATATTCTAACACACTATCACTGAACAAATGGAATTTGAAATTTCAAAAAATGCGATTTGCAGTAATACCCCCAAAAGTACGGACAAAATATGTGCCAGATTTGTACGTGGAAAACTACAAACGCTAACAAAACACATCAAGTAAGATCTGGATGGCTGAAGACATCTATCCTGTTCATGAATTAAAAGACTCAATATTTTAAGGAAGTCAGTTCTTCTCAATTTGATTTGTATATTCAACACAATCTTCATCAAAATCCAAGCAAACTTTTTATTAGATATTAACATGCTGATTCTAATATACACAATCTATACAATGTTCAAAACCAAAAGGAACAGCCAACCCAAGTCTGAAAAAAAATATACTGGGAAGACTCACACTTCCTGATTTCGAGGCCACTGTGGAAATTTTGACGGCGTGATACTGATGAAAAGACAGATACACAGGTCAACAGCGCGGGGTAGAGAGGCCAGAAATAAGCAAGTGGTGCTGCAACAACTGGGTGTTCATGTGTAAAACAAAACAAAATAACACAAAAGGATCTCAACACATACCTCACACCTTACACAAAAATTAAATTAAAATGTGCCACAGAACTACATGTAGAACATCATACTATACAGTGTCTAGAAAACATCGAGGGGAAGAATTGTATGACCTTAAGTTTGATGAGTTTTTAGCTACGACTCCAAAAGTACAATATAAATTGGACTTTACAAAAATTGAAAACTTTTACTCTTTGAAAGACACTGTTAAAATAATTAAAAGATAAGTCACGGATTAGGAGAAAGTACTGGGTGGGCCAAAAAGTTTATTTGTTTGTTTTCTGTAAGATGGCTCTAGTAACACTTAGTTGTCTTTCACTTCATTGAAGAAACAATTTTGTTAGACTGTATTGTGACAGCTGTCATATCAGCATTCATTTAAAAAAACTTATCAAAATTGGTGAATTTTTGTGTAGCCATTTTATTATTGAAGATGGGAGAAAATAAGCAACATTTTAGGCATATTATGCTTTGTTATTTCAAGAAAGGTAAAAATGCAATGGAAATGCAAAAGAAGACTGGCGCAGTGTGTGGAGAAGGTGCTGTGACTGATCAAATGTGTCGAAAGTGGTTTGTGAAGTCTCATGCTGGCGCTAGACAATGCCCCATGGTCATTGCCCCAGATAGACTAGTTGAAGTTGATAGCAATCAAATCAAGACATTAATTGAGAACAATCAACATTCTACCATGTGGGAGATAGCCAACATACTCAAAATATCCAAATCAATAATTATTGGTGAAAATGAAAAATGTGTCTTATTTTATGGAAAAAATTAAACGGACTTTTTGGCCAACCCTATATGCAAATCATGTATCTGATAAAGGACTCATATCCAGAATATATAATGAACTCTTAAAATTCAACAATAAAAAACAATCAACTAATAAAAATAAAATGTCCAATTTAAAAAACAGGCAAATGATTTGAACTGACATTTACTAAAGATGATACATAGTTGGCACATAAGCTTCTGAAAAGAGTCTGTCAACATAAGAAACATCCAAACCCGTAGAGAATTTTTATGAGTTTATTTGAGCCAAACTGACAACAATCGCTGGGAAGCAAAATCTCTGGATTAAGAAAATGCTCCAGGAAATAGCAGTTTTACCACTTATACATCAGAATCAAAGGGGAAGATACAAAGGGGTTACATGAAATCCATTAGTGTGGATTAGGGAGGCTGGAGAAAGCAAAGGGGAGAAATCTCCGAGACTGGATAAAAAGTAAACCGGATAGACACATACTTCGTTTACATGTGTGGGTATAGGAGGGTTAACAGTTAACAATTGATGTGATAATAACAATGAGGGGTTCTGTGGTCTGTGCTTTGGTGCAGTGACAGTTACCTGAAATGGTCTGCAAAAGGGAAAGTACCCTGACATTCCAAAGGTATGTTATCCTAGATGCAAAAAGACAACGGAGAGGCTCAGTTAAGGTAAATACTGACCTTTGTCATGGGAGATACCCACTTAGGACATGACTACCTGCTATGACTCGTTTTTAGTTAGGAAGTTTTCATTTCAGACCACCCTACCTGCTAACTTTAGGTTTCCGAGTGTGTGAGGCTGCCAGGCAGGCCTCCCCTAAGTGTGTTAGGTTTAGTATGTGGCCCCTTTTTCATCCACAATTCCCAACATCATTGTTGTTGGGAAATGCAAATTAGGACAATGAGATGCCAGCTAAAATCAAAACACTGAGAGGCTGTGGGGTCACAGGAACTCTTGTTCATCAATCATGGGAATGAAAAGTATGGCACAGCTATTTTGAAAGACAGTGTGAAAGTTTATTATAAAATTAATCACAGACATGATACAACCTAGTTATTCCACAAACCTCTGCTATCTAGACAGATTACACAGAAAAGGAATGAATGCTTCATATTGCAGGGAAAGGCCATAAACAGCAAACCAAGGGAACACACCCATAAAATTGAGGAAACTTTCCTAAGATTTTACAGATTTCATCACTAACAGATTTCAGAGCTTGTTCAGATGCAGGTATTATAAACCAAGGCAAATAAAATTCACTTGCCATGTTTATTACACCCCCAAGGGCAACAAAGTCTCAGATAAAACTCTGCAGTCTCACTGATTTAAAAAACCAGATGGCAGCCTTTAGAGGAAAAACAGTAGCTGGAAAGTGAAGGGGAAGAAACCCAGAAAGGAGAGAGCCAGAGAAGAGGAGCCAAATTCTGTATAATCTTTGCCTAATTATGTTCTGGCATACTTCAAGCAGCCCAATTTAGGCCAAAAAGAACTCTGTAGCACCTGCAGCCCACCATGCTGGAGACAAGGCCTAAACAAACAAACCTACTAACCCAAGACTCTTTGCAGAAACCTAACGAACTCACAAAATTACTAAAAATACAAAGAAATAGGAAATGTGAGTCCATAAACAAGAGAAAAAATGATCAATAGAGGCTAAACCTATGCAGGAACAGTTATAGAATTAGCAGAAAATTATGCTCAAAGACATCTAAGTAAATATGCTCACCGAATGAACACATAGGATATTTCAGCAGAGACAGAGATACTATAAAAAAGAGCCAAATGACAATTCTAGAACTTAAAAATACAGTACTGAAATAAAACAATTCACTAGATGGTCATAAAGAGTTATAAAAAATTCCAAATGCTGAACTACATTTGCAAAATACTAGAGTTGTCAGGGTAGTGTGGTAGATGTGTGGGTGGGGGAGGTAAAAAGATTCTTCTGTGAGGAACAGGGAAGAGGGGGTGAGTGGGAAGAATTAATGTGCTATGGGACTATCTCCATGGTAGAAAATAGTAGTTACTAGGGCTGGAGTGGGTCTGCCTCAGGCCAGACTGTAGTGCATGGTTTTTTGACTTTGCACAGGGCAGATTTCACAGCACGAGTCCAGGTGATTTTGGGAGTACATACACTGAAGCTGGGGACAGCGAAACAAATGAAGGACTTAGAGTAGAAAATGCAACAAGAGGGAGCCTAGGCAGGGCTCTCCTTTGGCTCCCTAGGAATGAATGTTACAGGAAAGAAGCAAGCCAAGGTGGGGCTGCTGCTAGCTCTGAACGTCAGAGAAAGAGGGGGCCTTGGATACAGGGTCAGGGAGGAAGCTCAGGATGGGCTGCCGCTGCCTGCTGCTCCTCTGGTTGCAAGTTTTGTGGGGACCCTTGGAGTTTAGGGGGAAGTGAGAAGTTCATGCTTGAGAAGGGGCATGGCTGTGCTCTGGAGAGAGCCTGTACCAGGCCTTTGTATTGAGACTTTTTATCTTTCTTTCGGAGGTGAGAATCTTAGGAAAGGGTGTCAGTAGAATATTCATTAGCTTTCTGGGTGCATTCTTAATATGCTGATGAGTCAAAATGAGCAAATAAGGAAGTTTGGGATTATTCTTTGGTCTGCTTTACTGTTTTACTTTTATCTTGGGTCTGTCTGGGTCTAATGGGTTTTCTGTTTTTTGTTTCCCTGACTTCATCCATCTTTGGGTTTAGCTGACACAATTGGCATTAATTGGGTTTCTGTATTCTATCTCCCCAACCAGAGTGCTTTGCGCTATATATTTTCTGGTTATGGAGGAGAAGTATAAACCACTTGCTCTCAAGTGTCCTTGGTTAGGGAAAATAAGGTCTTGCAATTCACTAGCTGGCTGTAAGTTGTTTAAATCATTTGGCCTTGTTTAATTATCTTGTCTGTTTCCCATTCCACACGCCCAGGAATTTCCCTAGCTTCTTACTATCCTGCCTCAATTTTTGTCTACAAGTGAAAAGAGAATTATGTGTGACTGATTCATAAAGCACAGAAAATAAGACAGTAATGATTAATGGGATGAAAACATACAAAGGAAATATTGAAATTAGTAAGAGGGAGAAGTGGAATTAATAGCAATCCCAACAGACTCACAGTCTAAATATGAACTAAATCAGCCCATTAAAAGACAAAGACTATTAGACTAAATAAAAAATTGAAAACCAACTGTAAGCTATCATGCACACATAAAATTAAAGCAAGCAAAGAAATATTGACAACATCACTTACGAACTGTATGGTGTTTGATGTGTCAACTGGGCATGGCTGGAGTAGGAGGATGAAAGGGAGGGCTGCCTACTTAAAGTTGCTTCCAGGCAGATGATGAGCATCATAAAAGAACTACAACACGCAGGTCCTATGGCAACTTGAATGTGAACACCTACAGGAAATAGATGATGTCCTGGCGATTCTAACTACCAAAACTGATCCGAGAACGACGGGAGCACTTGAAGGGAGCAATTGCACAAGTGAAGATGGGAAGGCCAATAGAAACTGACCAGAGGACGGGGTGCCTCAAGCAGCACCCACTCTTCACAGAGCAGCACTGAATCTCTGACAGTTATGCTATTCTCGAATGGGGGAAAGGTGAGCCCCCATTCTCCTCCAGAGGCAGGACAGTAAGAAGCCAGGAAAATTTGCTGTCAAGTGGAAGAGGGAAACTGAGACAGATAGCTGATTTGAACTGGCCTCATCCAGCACCCTGATTCACCAGCCTCCTTCTCCTTTGTGCAACCACTCCCTTAAGCATTAAGCCCTCGAGACAGTGAGATTCTGATCAGCATCACATAATCTGAGGAACAAAGCCTTGGGTCTATTGATCACAGAGACAGAGCTTTGGTCAAATTAGAGATAACACCTAGGCCTCAGTTGTGTTTCAGCTCCTGGTCCAGAAAAGCAGCAAAGCCAGCTGTAGTGACGCTATGAATGACATCAGGACCAGATGCAGTGACCGATGACCCCCTACCCTAGTGCTGACCAATCAATAGAAACCATGACTCTGATCCTATACACTCATTTTGATGAACAAGCTATTAAAGGACACACCTGGAAAGCTGATGAATATTCTGTTGAGATCCTCCCCTGAGACCTCCCTAAAATTCCTGCCTTTAGAAAACACATAAAAACCCTTAAGACAAAGGACTCAGTGTACTCTCTCTCTTGCAGAGGTGTCCAACCTTTCGGCACCTCTGGGCCACACTGGAAGAAGAGATGTCTTGGACCACACATTAAATACACAAACACTAACGAGAAGTGATGAGCCAAAAAAAAGGTTTTAAGTAAATTTATGATTTTGTGTTAGGCTGCATTCATAGCCATCCTAGCTAGGTCACATGTGGCCCATGGGCCGCGGGTTGGACACCCCTGCTCGCGCATGCCCGTGCCTTCCTTCTTCAGATGTGTATCTTTGCTTTCTTTTTCCTAAGCTGTAGGGTCCTTCTTTTACCTCTGCAACTATTGTTTCCCAAGTACAAGCAGCCCGCTTGGTTCACTTCTTCTGCCTCTGTGACTTTCTCTCTCTCTAAAAGGCTAAGGCAGATCTCTGAGCAGTGCATTCGATCTTCCCTTCGAGTGTACTTCTGTTTTGTATGCTGAACATACTTACTCTTGCGTTAGAGGTCCTGACTCTGAATTCTTTCTTTGCTGAACTCAAGGACCAAGGGCCCACATCCCAGGAACACTCCTACCAATCTTTCTGAAGTCAGAATAACTAGAATTCGAAAAGGTAGTAAATTCAGTAAAAAGGAAAATAGGTATCAATCAAAAATGTAACACAATATTAGTAAATGGAATGCAGTAAAGTATGAGTGAGTAAGCAGGGATTATTCCAGAAATTCAAAAGCATTTCAATATAAAATGAAAATGTATCAGTAAACTAAAGGAGAAAACACTATGGACATAACACGTTGAAAAGGCACTTTTTAGTTTTCAGTAAACTTATCAATTCTTAAATGGAATAAAGATGATTGTGTGTTCTGCTTGGAGGGTTTCTCTAACAGGAGGGGCCTGATGCAGGTGCCACACTGATGCTGCCCCTTAGCTGGGTTAGATCCACTGCTGGCTGGGGACTTTGCACCCCCTTCCCGCAGCCAAGTGCGGCAGAGACCTGCATGGCCAGAAAGCCCACTGAACCTGTCTAAGAAAGTTAATGTGGATAGGCTGTCCTTGGGGCCAGGTGGAGGGAAGTGTGAGCTCCCTAGTACAGGGAGTGGACATGTGCCGGGAGCCTGCTATCAGGCACAGAGGAAATGCATGAGCGGTCCCAGACTGAGCTGTCGGTCGGCACCCCTGCAAGGCCTGCAGTGCATCTCCAAGTCCTCAGATCCCTTATAGGAAGGATCTTGGAGACAGAGACTGGAAGGAGAAACTGGTGGGCAGGGAAAGACCGCCCTGCCACGGTTCCAAGGCCACGCCCACCTGGCCACATCTGAGCAGTTAGGCTGCATGGACTGACTCTACTAGTTCTGGCTCTTCCTGATGGTAAACCCCCTTATTTTTGTGCCCTGTGTTTACAGAATATAAGGTTCTTATTTTAAAATTGGTTTTAGAGAAAGGGAAAGAGAGAGGGAGAGAGAGGGGGAGAGAAACACTAATTTGTTGTTCCATTTCTTTATGCATTCACTGCTTGATTCTTCTTTTTTTATATTTATTGATTATGCTATTACAGTTGTCCCATTTCCCCCCCCCCCACTCCACTCCATCCTGCCCACCCCCCTCCCTCCCACATTCCCCCCCCATAGTTCATGTCCATGGGTCATACTTATAAGTTCTTTGGCTTCTACATTTCCTACACTATTCTTACCCTCCCCCTGTCTATTTTCCACCTATCACCTATGCTAATTATTCTCTGTACCTTTCCCCCCCTCTCCCCCTCCCACACCCTTATTGATAACCCTCCATGTGATCTCCATCTCTATGGTTCTGTTCCTGTTCTAGTTGTTTGCCTAGTTTGCTCTTGTTTTTGTTTTAGGTGTGGTCATTAATAACTGTGAGTTTGCTGTCATTTTTACTGTTCATATTTTTGATCTTCTTTTTCTTAGGTAGCTCCCTTTAACATTTCATATAATAAGGGTTTGATGATGATGAACTTCTTTAACTTGACCTTATCTGAGAAGCTCTTTATCTTCCCTTCTATTCTAAATGATAGCTTTGCTGGATACAGTAATCTTGGATGTAGGTCCTTGCCTTTCATGACTTGGAATACTTCTTGCCAGCCCCTTCTTGCCTGTAAGGTCTCTTTGGAGAAATCAGATGACAGTCTTATGGGAAGTCCTTTGTAGGTAACTGTCTCCTTTTCTCTTGCTGCTTCTAAGATTCTCTCCTGTTTAATCTTAGGTAATGTAATTATGATGTGCCTTGGTGTGTTCCTCCTTGGGTCCAGCTTCTTTGGGACTCTCTGAGCTTCCTGGACTTCCTGGAAGTCTATTTCCTTTGACAGATTAGGGAAGTTCTCCTTCATTGTTTGTTCAAATATGTTTTCAATTTTTTGTTCTTCCTCTTCTCCTTCTGGCACCCCTATAATTCGGATGTTGGAACGTTTCAAGATGTCCTGGAGGTTCCTAAGCCTCTCCTCATTTTTCCTAATTCTTGTTTCTTCATTCTTTTCTGGTTGGATGTTTCTTCCTTCCTTCTGGTCCACACCATTGATATGAGTCCCAGTTTCCTTCGCATCACTATTGGTTCCCTGTACATTTTCCTTTGTTTCTCTTAGCATAGGCTTCATTTTTTCATCTGGTTTTCGAACAGATTCAACCAATTCTGTGAGCATCTTGATAACCAGTGTTTTGAACTGTGCATCCGATAGGCTGGATATCTCTTCCTCGCTTAGTTGTATTTTTTCTGGAGCTTTGAAGTGTTCTGTCATTTGGGCCTTTTTTTTTTTTTTTTTTTTTTGTCTTGGCGCATCTGTTACTTTAAGGGGAGGAGCCTTGGGTGTTCACCAGGGCAGGGTAATGCTGGTCGCTGTGCTGTGACGCTGTACACGGGGGAGGGGCTGAGAGGGAGCAATGGCGCCCACTCTACTTTCCACTGGATTTCAGTCACGGCCTCTGCCACCCACAATCAAACTGGGCCTCTCTGGTGCTGGTTCCTGAGTGGGTGGGCCTGTGCACGCCCCAGGCCCCCGTAGGTCTCTCCAATGACCTCTCCCGTGAGGCTGGGAGTCTCTCTTGCTGCTGCTCCAACCCCCCCCCCCCCCCCCCCCCCCCCCCGCCGGGGCGTTTTCAATCAGAGGTTTGAGGCTTTATTTCCCCCGCGCTGGAGCCCTGGGTTGCGCAGTCTGCTTTGATCCCCGCCGTTTATCCAGTTTATCTGTGCGCGAATGTGTGGCTGCAGGGTCTGCTAGTGCTCGGACTGCCTGCCCTGTTTGTCCCACACTCTGCCAGTCTCATCCCGCCAAAGCCACGCGAGTCCTCTCCGCCCCGGCTGCCCGTCTCCGCCCCTCCTACCAGTCTGGATGAATGTTTATTTTTTATTTCCTTGGTGTCGGACTTCCTTGCCGTTCGATTTTCTGTCAGTTCTGGTTGTGCGAGGAGGCGCAGTGTGTCTACCTACACCGCCATCTTGGTTCTCCCACTGCTTGATTTTTATATGTGCCCTGACCAGGGATCAAACCTGCAACCTCGGCACGTGGTGATGGTGCTCTAACCAGCTGAGCTACCTGGCCAGAGCCTATATTGTTCTTGAGGAATAGATTAGTTTGTAGGAGAAATGCCTTGAGTTCCCTCAAATTTTCAGCAAATATCTTAAATATCAAACCACTAAAGCCATTGTCGTAAATACCAGAAATGAGAAAACTCATGTCATCACCATTATTATTTAATATTTTCTTGAAGATTTTAGTAAATGTAAGAACATGAAGTGACTGGCATAGACATTAGATAATACATAAAAGCATCTTTTTTGCTGATGATATGAAAGGACACTTTGGTAAGCCCAAAAGAATAGAGGAAAAAATCAACCAGTAACAATAATCGTGCAACTTTGGTTAACTACCGTATTTTTCAGACTACAAGATGCACTTCCCCCCTGCAAATTTGGGAGGAAAATGGGGGTGTGTCTTATAGTCCGAATGTAGCTTACCTGGCTCGCGGGGTTGGGGAGTGGGAGGAGGTGGCAGTGGAGTGGGTTTTTCTTCCTATTTTTCCTCCTCTAAAACCTAGGTGAGTCTTATTGTCTGGTGCATCTTATAGTCCGAAAAATACAGTAGATAGTAAATAAATGTTAAAATAAATAAACTGCATTTTTATGTTCTAACAAGAAAATCCTAGATGTGAAATGGGAAGACAAATTTTAAAATACATAGGAAAATTTCAATAATACATACTGAGGAGCAATATTAATAATCTGTAATATTAAAAGACATTAAACAAAATCTTTAAAAAAATGGAAAGGTCTTCCATGTTCTTGGATGCAACGATTTATCTATATTATGTTACTTCTTTCAAAGTTAACACCTAGCCCTGGCTCGTGCAGCTTGGTAGATTGAGTGCCAGCCTATGAACTGAAGGGTTGCTGGTTCGATTCCAGGTTGGGGCACATGCCTGGGTTGTGGGCTAGGTACCTGGTTGAGGGCATGTCAGAGAGAGCCAATGGATGTTTCTCTCACATATTGATGCTTCTCTCCCTCTCTTCCCCTTTCTCTAAAAAAGAAATATGTAAATAAAAAAAGTAATCCTTAAAAACAAGAAAAAAATAACACCTAAATATAATGTGATTTCTGATGATAATCAAAATAGGAAATGGGGTTCTTTTCCATAATTGAATAACATATTCTTCAAGTTATGTGGAACAAATGCATAGGAGAATAGCTGAGAAAACCATGAAAAAGAACACTGGAGGGGAGAGTTGCCATATTCATTAACATAACCCACCCTAAAGTCACCTTAAGCAAACCAATATAGTATTCATGTAGTAACGGATAAATAGATCGGTGGAACAGAGAACCTAGACTGACATCCCGGGTAACACAAGAATTCAATATATGATGATTGTGGAATTTCCTTGAAGATAGTCTGTAGTGTGATGCCAGCAGAATCATCTATTTTTCCAGAAGAAATTAAAATTTTACAGCATCTCACACTTAATGAAAAATAGACTGAAGTTTAAATATAAAAATTAAAACAATAAAAATCTTATGTGAAAATCTGGGAAGAAATGGTGATAACAAGTAGTCTTCAATGCAGTGATACTATTCCTGCGACTCTTTCCCATATAATAGAGCCTGGAAATCTAGAGCCAGAGAAGAAAATTTACTCATGTATGACTATATAAAATTTAAAACTTTAAAAATGGTATATTTTGATATCAAAGGCATGAAAAAGCTTACCATGTCATTGGAAAAAGCTTATAATGCAGATGACAAATGATTAATATCTCTGTTATACATAGCAAACTTAACTGAAAACAACATCTAGTGAAAATGAGCAAAGGGTATGTAAATAGGCAAGTCACAGATGAGGGGAAAAAAACGCAATTGGCCACAATATAAATGAAAAATTGTTCAAGTTTACTAGTAAGTCAGGGAAATACCAATTAAAGTCACAACTGAAATAGCTCTTTACAACCTGGCAAATACGGCTCAGTTGGTTGGAGCATCAGCCCATAACCAAAAGGTTGTGTGTTTGATTCCTGGTCAGGACACATACCTAGGCTGTGGGTTCGATCGCTGGTCCAGGCACAGGTGATTCTCAGTCTGGCCATGTACAGGAGGCAACCAATTGATGTTTCTTTCTCACATTGATGTATTTCTCTCTCCCTTCCTCTCTCCCTTTTTCTCTCTCTAAAAAGGCAATGAAAAAAAAATGTCCTCGGGTGAGGATAAAAAAAAAAAAAAAAGAAAAAGAAATAGCTCTTTACTCCCACCCCAGACAGGGAAAACTGAAGAGAAATGTAATGCGTATTACTTACTATTACTTACTGATTTGGGGAGGTGGGAGGTAGCGTTTTTACATATTGCTGTAGGAATGTGAAGTGGTACAGAAAATGAACACTAAACATTCGTGTAAAACAATCTGGCAACATCCCTTAAAATTATAATTTCAAATACTCTTCAACCTGGGGACTCCCCTTCTGGGAATCTGTCCCATAGACCAATTAATGAGGACCCCTGATCATGGATGCTTCCTAAAGCACTGTTCACAGTGGTCAAGATCTGGAAACAAAAAGATTGCCCATCACTAGTGTTCTTATTCAATGTTTAAGCAAATACATTTAAATATGTTTGTAATCAATGATTGATGTTAATGTATTAGATACAATTAACACATTTTGATGAGTTGTGTAATATATGCTTGGAAAATTTTGTTTAATACACTTTATATATTTAGCTGAGAACTTGCACCAATATTAATATGCATTGCTCTTATACCCCCCAAATCCCTTGGATATTTCAAGATTCTAATGATGAAGTGACAATATGATAGTAACATCCATCTGGAATATAAACTCATATAAATAACAACTTAGAGAATATATAAAAATGCTCACCTTCGCCAACCATCTTTAAAAAAGTAAACAAATGTAAATTGCTGTTACTATTTTGGAGGGTAATCTGGTAATATTGATCAGAATTCGAGGAATTGTGGAAAATCAAGATTCTGCTATGTCCTTTGAATTATCTATTTTGGGGGAGGGATTTATTTTATTTGTGACTTAATACATTAATTTTTGTGTCTCATGAAAGTTTCAAATATACCTATTAAAACACCCATGGGCTCATTTCCATCCTCGCCGCGTGCTTTCACCACAGCTTCCTTTCCCACTGTGCCTCTGCTGCTTCCCCATGCTCACACAGTCTCAAGGTTGCTCCTGACACTCACACCCTGGGTTTGGTCCTGTTAAGTGTCTCTCTCAAAGTTATACTTACTTGCACCAACAGTTTGAGTCTGTAAGCCAGAATCCTGTCAAGACCTTTGCTTGCAGTTGGGTGGACACAGGGAGGGAGGGTAATGGAGGAATGGGGTAGCTCCCTCTCCAGCTCTTTCCCCAGTTTTCATCATGTGTGTGCTCTTGCTCCCACAGCATATCCATTTCACCCATTCAGATAGGGTCCTCATGTTCTGAAGTGGCCCCATTCAGACAGGGTCCTCATGTTCTGAAGTGTCACTGGTGGGGAATGAGTGGAGACTGTGGTGTGGTTTGGTGGACAGAACTGTCCATCGTTGACACCCAATCCCATATACTGGATGCAAACAAAGAAGTGTGGTTTCTTAGCAGGGTCCGAAATGTACTTTGGATCATTCTGACCAGGAGCAGGGAACCTGCTTACTTTCACTCTTTGGGAAGTCACTCCAACAGAATGTAACCGCCATGAGAATAGGAACTTTGTCTTGTTCCATATTGTATGCCCAGCACTTGGAATAATACCTGATGCATAGTAGGTACCCAACCAATGTTTGTAGAATGAAGAAAAAAATGAATGGATCCTGTTTGCCAGGGAATCATACTCAGGCAGGGAGCGCTGAGCGAGACTTGCATCAAATTCAGTACCCCAAATCTGACTCGCTGTGCTTGATTCCAACCCTACAGTGTATTTAATCTTGACGCCTGCATGAGAGTCATTTTTGCCTCCCATCTTCTTCCTAACAGCGATATTTGGAGGTCTCCCCAGGTTTCTTTAAAAGTTGAGCTTCTTTAGTATTGTTTTTGCTCTAAATTTTTCCCCATCCAAACTTGATTTCCCAAATCTCACTCCATAGCACCTTGTTATATGGCTTCCGGTCCAAGTCTCCAATGTTATTTTACTCCTCTTTTCATGGATGATTATGCGTAGTGACCAGAACTTGGTATTTAAGCTTTAACCACTTTTATGACTACCAAACACCCATGGAGGACATCTACATTATATTAGATTTATCTCTTTCAAATACTTAGTCACTAGCAAATGATCAGTACTTCAGATTTAACCATGAGTTATTAGCATTGCTCACCACTTCTTTATTTACCTTCTGCTTTCTCGAGATGTCCATATTGATTCCATTTTTGCTTCTCTGGGTTTATTTTTTTTGAAATGTTTTAAAATAAAAAAGTACAACTTACTTTCTGCATCCTGACATGTCAGAACTCCCATTTTGCTTGAACTTGGTCGACAACTTGATGGGATATGGCTCCACGACTTCTCACTCAGCAAGTGTTTCCGGTGTGTCTGAGCTCAGTTCTCACTGATTCTTTCAAATTGTAGGCATTTTTGTTTTTCATTTGTCCTCATTATTTCTGCAAATTTTCTCAACCAAGATTGTGGCTTAACCGAATTCTCCTCATATTTCTAAGTGATTGTTTCATGTATTTTGCTCAAGGTTGTTCCTGACACTCACACCCTGGTTTTGGTCCTGTTAAGTGTCTCTCTCAAAGTTATACTTACTTGCACCAACAGTTTGAGTCTGTAAGCCATGCTTAACCAAATTTTCCTCATGTTTCTAAGTTATTGTTTTATGTATTTTGCTCCTGGGATGTGCAAGAGGAACATAGATTAGTTGCCTCTCCCACTCCCCCAACTGGGGACCTGGCCCACAACCCAGGCATGTGCCCTGACCCTGAATCGAACCAGTGACCTTTCAGTTCACAGGCTGGTGCTCAATCCACTGAGGCACACCAGCCAGGGCTGTTTTCATTGTCTTGATGGAAAGGACATTTCTTTGGTGATCCTGTCTGGCAAGTACTGAACCACCTTTGAGCTCAGGGAAAACTGTTATTTTGGGAGTACTGTCTTGCCAATTCTCAACCCCCTACTTTCTTCTCCCTTCTGGATGCCTGGATATTGGAAATCCTAAAACTGTAGCAGTAAATCCTGGAGTCAAATAACCTGGTATAAATCCCATCATTTCTAGTAAGTCACAAACTCTGAACCTTAGCTTCTTCATCATTTGGTATAATGACAAGGGAGGTAGACATAGAATTTTCATTATCTTCCTAGATTTGTAATGTTAAAGCATGAGACTTTTAAAATATTTCTGAGTATAGGCTTGCATGTTAGATTCTGCCCCTCCCTTCAAAAAGGGCTGGTTCCAGTGGGAAAGCTTCGGACACCTGAAAGCAGAAAGAGCTTAAGACCTGGGCCCTGGTCTTAGGTGTGTGCCCCTAGACAGCAGCCTTAGTATCCTGGACTCACTTGTAAAAGTAGAGGGGTAACTTCAAAGGTCTCTTTTAATTGTAAAGTTTGGTTTTTTTAAAAGGACAAATTGATTTTCACTGTCTGTGTTTTCCTTCAGTGACTTTTTAAAAAAATCCTCACCTGAGGATGTGTTCATTGATATTAGAGAGAGGAAGGAGGGGAGGGGGGAGGAGGGAGGGAGAGGGAGAGAAACATTAATGTGAGAGAAACACTGATCAGTTGCCTCCTGTATGTGCCCCAACTGGGGACTGAACCTGCAGTCTTTTGGTGTACGGGACAACACTCCAACCAACTTAGCCACCCAGCCAGGGCCTCACTGGGTTTTTATTCACTGACCTAATTGCTAAGGAGAAGAGGAAAATTAAAATTTAAATATGATTTAAGAAGATTTCAAAATGATAATTTCTGTTAGGAGAATTTATCATAGTATTTGATTAAATAAAATCTTAAGAACCCTACCTAATGATGCCTGTATCTAAATAGTAACACAACTTATAGAAATATTAGACAGAGCTAAGGACTCCATGGTAAGAGCTCTTCAAGCACAAAGTTACAAGAATTAAAATTCTCAAAAGTTTCTCCAGTTTCAATCAATTGTAGTGGAAGCACTTTGTTCTATAAAACAAAGTCCAAGTGCTAAAATTATTATTTAAAAAATGTGTTAGAGTCAGATTTTGAAAGAGTATTTCCTTCTAAAAATGTGTCCTAAATATTAAGATGTTGGAGAAAGGTAAGAGATATCATTGCCCTTCAGCCAACAAATAGGTTTTGATTATCTGCAGGGAACTATGTGGACAAATGCTTAGAAGAGTTTAATATGTATTATATATAATATCTATATCAATACATTAATATGTCCCTGAAATATATTAACATGTAATTATATAATATATAATGTATAATAATCTGTATCCCTGAAACACATATTAGTATATCATATAATGAAAATACTCATGGACAAAATCAAGGGGGAGGGTGGAGGTGGGGGAGGGAGGGGGGCTCGGCTGGGGTGGGGTGGAGGGATGGGGAAAAAAGGCATACAACTGTAATTGAATAGCAATAAAACATTTTTTAAAAAGGAAAAAAAAAAGAAAATATAATATGGGTTTCCCTAAAAAGATCTAATAAGCTGTAATAAATGTTCACAGGCAAAATAAGTTACCTTTCAGGGACTGAGACCAGAGAAGAGCTATCATTACAAAAGGGCTGGAGGGTGGGTAAGATTTTGGTTTGTGGAATTCATGGGCAGGAACAGAGAAAGAAAGCATTTAGGGTGGAGAACAAGACAACTGAAGACCAAGTGATGGATAAGCACAAGGTACAGTGAGTCACTTCATATGAAAATGATGAAAAGGAAATGATTTGGCAGACAGTTGAATGGAAGAGAATTTCAAGGTCCTTCAAATTATTGACTAGTACTAAGTTGAAGCACTCACTAAAGGTACAATTTAGGAATAAATACCGAGATGTTACATGAAAGAATATATGACCAAAGATACAACATTTAAGTAGTAACACTTTACTGCAGCAAAAGATAATTTAACTTAGAAGTGAGGGGATGTGCTGAACTCTTCTGCCTGAAGCCTTTAAACAAAATGGTCTTCAAGACACTTAGAAGGGCATATACTAATCACCATTCATTCTGGGGTGGGAAAAGCTGACATACCTTAAAATCTTGAATGGGGCATGGCTTAGGCTATTAACCTACTTACACAATGAACATTCCTAGGGCGTGAAAATCTGGTTACAGAAGCTGTCTTAGAATTGTGGTCAGGTGTGTATGAATACTAATAACAGATTAGTTACGTATTTCTAGAAACAGAGCAGTTTATCAGCATCGTTCCAATGGGACTACCAACCGCATTGACATCACTCTGAAAGGGGCCCTAGGAAATTGATTAAAGCTTTAAAATTACTAATAGAACAAACCAAAAGTTAACCCTTTCCAAAAAAGCTGATGTCATGGAACAGAAAACTTCCACAGCCTATGTGAGGAATCATCACCCTTCTGACCCCCATCCCCTCAGAGTCCCTGGGCCTTCACTGAGGTACAGTTATACATGGACTATGGGCCTCTTTTCCAAAAAAGATTCAATTTACTCGTTCCCACTTGTGCATTTATAAAAGACACTGGTTTATATTTCAAGTATGCCTCTACTATGTAAAGCAAGATTATCCTCTTTACATTTTTTTAAAAAAGAAAACTGGTTCATTAGAAGAGAAAACCCAATTCCATCTGCAATAATGGCGGCCAGAACAATGGTATAGAAAGGGAGATTCTGAGACCTCCTTTATGGACACAATCTCCATTACGCACCGTAATCTTTTCCCCTTTCTTCTATAAAGTACTCAGCACCTTGGAATTTATGTTCTCTGTCCTAAGTGTATCAGAGGGAAAAATATTTCCACTCCCTTCAGGGTGAAACCAGCACTTCTAAAGAATGACAGTTGATACTAGCTGTATTATTAGTCAGAGTTATTCGGAGGAACCAAACCAATGAGATGTGTATATAGAGTGGGGCAAAAGCAGGCTTACAGTTTTAAGTACATGGAAGTTTATTCTTGTATATTATTATTGTATTATTTTCCATATGAACTGTAAACCTACTTTTGCCCTACCCTGTATATAGATATTTAAGAAATTGGCTCCCATGATTGTGGTGATTGACAAGTCCAAAAACTGCAGGACAGGCCAGCAGAGACCCAGGGTACAGTTGCAGCTTAAGCCCAAAGGCAGTCTGGAGGCACAATTTCCTCTTGCTTGGGAGAACTCAATCTTTTCTCTTAAGGCCTCCACCTGATTGGATGAGGCCCACGCACACTATGGAGGGTAATCTCTTTAAAGTCAACTGGTTGTAAATGTTAATTACATCTAAAAACCATCTTCACAGCAACATCTAGACTGGTGTTTTGAGTAGACAAGACATCTAGTCAGAGTACTGTGTCCTAGCCAATTTGACACACAAAATTTTAACCATTACACTAGCCAAGAGTCAAACATCTTCAGAGTAGAAAGATTATTGACCTCTGTGTTGGATAAAATGCAGGTGAGGTCAAGGCATTGTGGGTTTTGTTTTAGTTTTAGGCTAAAATTGCCAGTATTTCACCATTTTGATCTACAAAAAGGGTAACTGGGTATGGCTCAATGTAATACTGAGATTTGTCTGCAGTTGCATTACTGCTGCCATCTTCACTAGGAGCCCTGATCGGGAAACAGCCTTTGATAAAGCTGATTTCTCTGGAACAGTGCGAAGACAGCAAAGTGGTGCCTTTGCTTATTGCTAAGACAAATATCGTATGTTCTCACTTATAAGTGGAACCTAATCAACAAAACAAACGAGTGAAACAGAACCAGAGACTTGGAAATAAAGAACTGACAGTGACCAGAGGGGAGGGGAGAAGGGAATAACAGGGAAAGAAGGGGAAGGGTCAAGCAACACGTATAAAGGACCCATGGACAGACAGTGGTGGGGGGGCAGCGAGTGTGGAGGACTGAACCTGGAAGGTGGGGGGTGGGTAGGGCACGGGAGAGTAATGGGGGGGAAATGGGGACAAGTGTAATTGAATAACAATAACAAATATTGAAAATTGGGCCCTGGCTGGTGTGGCTCAGTGGATTGAGTGCCAGAGTGTGAACCAAAGGGTCTCTGGTTCGATTCCCAGTCAGGCACATGCCTGGGTTGCAGGCCAGGTCCCCAGTCTGAGGCATGTGAGAGGCAACCATACATTGATGTTTCTCTTCCTCTCTCCTTCCCTTCCCTCTCTCTAAAAATAAATAAAATCTTTTAAAAATATTGAAAATTGGGGGAAAAAAGAGAAATGTTTGTTAAATAAGTGTTTAAGGAAAAGTTATAGCAAAACTCAAGCTGTCTGTAGCCAGACTGAAGTTTCTCCTCCTCTTAATGGTAAGCCATTGGTACGAACTTTTCATTTTTGACGATAACAGGAATGAAAAGTCTTTCAGCCCCACTGGGCCTATGGTGCAATAAGCAAACTGCATTTCTAATTACTCTTCCGTAAGGTAGACAATGCCTTAAGTGAATTAATCCCATATTTTTTCAGAGTATGTCAGTCCTTGACATATTTCATATGCATGAATTTAAATAAAAATGTATTGTGTTAATGCTAAGAATTAACAAAGAAATACTTCTAGATTTGCTGGAATTAAGTACGTGAAAAGAGGAACTGCCAACATTAGAATTACTGTTCATTTTCTTTACCTCTTGGAAAGCTGGAAAGCCTTAAAACGGGAAAGCCATAGAGGAGGAACTTTCCCTGTCACACTGAGAGTGGTGCTATGAGATACACAACAAAATTACTCCTATGAGTGTTCCTGGATAGATTAATTGAATTTGCAGAATTAGTATCTTTTTGAAGCTCCATCACTGTTAAACTTAGGAGTCTTAGATGAAGTACGTGTGTGTCTGTTGTTTTGGTCTACATGAATTGTCAAGGGAGGGTTTTCAGCAAAATTTTAGACAAACAGCCCAGGAGAACTTCTAAAAGGATAATTTAAAGTACTGACAGACGGTAAGTGTTAAAAGGAATGCTTAGTGCCAATTTTACCTCACACGAACAAGCCACAGTACCAACTCATACTTTCTGACAGCCCTTCGGGGTTCTTTTTTGAATTCTCAACTGGATTAAAGTTTTGATGCATCATGTTTTGATATTTTTATTTACAATTTCTATCCTTCCTTTAAACGTACAAAAGTTTTTAGAAAAACAAAAACAAAAAAGAAACCCCAGAACTTTACATTTCATTTCAATAACTAACTGTTGTCTTAGAGGCAGCTATTAGGAACTTGTATAATACTTATCAAATGAGAAAATATTTAAAATTCAAAGTGAAGAAAAAAAACATTATACCAAATAGAAATTTATCATCTATTAAAATTTCAGGAAGATCTACATTATCTAAAGCCATTCTATAATTTTATTCATATATTTTGTGGAGTTCACATATCTTTTTCTTACAGCAAACATAACACTGTAGGCCACAAGAAGCTGCAGTACTATTGTTTAATTAGCAGCAAATTAATAGTTTATATCTGGGTAACTGGACAATAAATAGCCTGCTTCTTTGGATGTGGATGTTTAAAATGTAGTATCACTGCAGCTTCATAATGTGACTGCTATTTTACAGAGCTTATACACACACAAAAAATATGATCTTTGTCTATATTTTATACAAATACAACAGTAGTTTGTGGATACATTTTAAGTACATGATATACATGATAAGCCACTTGAATTCCCAATATCACAGAATAGCGATTTTAAATGCAATAAAAATATACAAAATTCAGCCTGGAATGCAGATTTTTTTCTTTTCTATTTTGACTCAAAACTTTATCATTAATTAGAACATTTTTAGAATTCTAGTCCAAACACTTTTTCATTAGCTTAAAGTACAATTTCAGCAGTCCAGCTTACGTTCAGGCACGATGCAATCCATTTCCTAATGGATTCCCAGTTTTTGTTAAATTCAAAGGGCCATTAGTAACATACAGCACATTCTTCGCTCTACACCATATTATAAAGCCCACTTTCCTTTCTGAGTTACAGTCACCTTGTAGACAAAAGCTGGGTTTGTTCTGGTAACATTTGCATGTCCGAGATTTCCTTTTGCAAGTGCACATGAATACATTGTGGTGGGTGGTGTAAAAGTTTGTTAATGACAAATTAAGTCACAGTATAAAAATATATTGTACACCTTTACACCTAACGAAGTCCTTTATTCCTATGGATAAAAAATACTCGAGTGAATGAGACAGAGACGTTTGTAGCACCATGAAGAGTTGTATCCCAAGTTACATTAGCAGCATGATCCAACATAAAACTGAAGGAGTGTTTCTGAGAAGATAAACATTCATTCTGGTTCCTCTGTACCACTGAAGCTTATATAATGAAATGTTTTATACATTAGCAATAGTTCTGTCATTTCTAGAGCTAGGTAACTTTATCAAAAGACACTGCCTTCCATCCTCAGAGGGCTGATAATGCTGTAGGAGGGGATAAGGGTGATCTAAGCGTGCCTTTTGGATGGCAGTAGCATCTTGTTTTATATGATCGAAAAGGAGCTCTTAAAAGGTGTTCAGCACAAGACTACACAACACCATTCATGTGGATCTACGTAATCGTAACAAACTATCTGTGGTGCCGATGTGACTGCTGACACAGTGAGAAAAACAAGACAAAGTCAACTTAGCCACTCATTTGTCAGAGATAACAGTTTGCCATTACTAATGAAGAATACTCAACATTTAAAAGATCTCCTCCAATGCCACATGGATCTCAATAGGCTAGAAGCAACTTGGGTGAACTGGTATTTTTAAATTTACATACTGGGAAGACAGTGTGTTTTGAGACACGTAAACCTTGTAAAAAATAAACCATTGTAAAACCTTATGAAAAGACACACACTGATTCTGTGCAATATAGCAAATTGATAAGAAACACTGTAAAAATGTACCTGTTTAAAATATCGTCTACCATTTTTGAACACAAAGCATTATATATCAAAGGCCTACATATATATAATCTAATGGCACTTGAAACAAATCATAATAAGTCTTAAAATAAAAGGCATAACCTATAAGTTTCTGTAAAGGTTTAGATTGTTTGAAAGTGCTATATCTTGTAATATGTGTAGTATAGAGGTTGACCAAGCTCTATTTTTTAAAAAAATATTGGCCTATATATGTGTATTGCTTACTAGATAAATGATCCTGAAAATATGTACTCTTTAACATTCAGTATAGCTTAATAAAGCAGTCAGCTCTGGCTCACGTTTCAGTCAGTATATGGTTTTTAAAAACCGCTACTGTCCAAATTAACACAATGTATCACTATATTCCACAAATGACTAAGAATAATAAAGCACAAGCAACAAATAGGCAAAAATACATAATTTGGAAGAAACACTAAATGAAATTTAATAGTTGCACAAAGAGTGGTGCATGATCAGCCAGGACAACTGAAGTTTTGAAAAACTGAACTTGGTGATAGGATTTAAAAATGAAAATTTTAAGTGACCAATAACTAAATATAAAGATGATATTTTGCATATATAAGTGGATAGTAATTGCTTACTGTGCCAAGATCCTTCCACAGTCACGCTTCTGTGTCTGGTGATCTAATTTATACGCACATGCGGAAGTTCCAACTGAATGAGGTTCAATATCTTGTCTAAGGTCCAAATTCTAAACTGAAATATTTTTACTTAATGATAATTCCTTTAAATATATTTTAATTTTTATTATTAGTAGTATTTTTACCAAGCAAAGGCACTACTAGAAATTTTAAGGATGATGATTCTGGCCACTGGAGAACAAAAACAGCATTGGCAGTAATTATTTTTAATCATATCCAGTTGACCTAAAAACAGATGTCAAATTTTTTCTAGGAAATAAGAGGAGCCAATTCTGTGTTATATACTTGTTAAACCATTGTGAAATAAAAACAAATGAGTCTGCCTCATCTTTAACAGAAATTCTCTCCAAAAAGTTTTAGTGACCACTACAGTCAATCTAAAAAACAAATTAGCTCAATTCCCTCTTACTTGGAAGTGTTATTTTAAGTCTGTGGGCCAGCAACAGGCAGAGGTGTATGTATGAAAATCAAGACTCCACAATGTTAACACTGGTGCCCTGAAAGACGTGCATCCAAGTATCTGAATTCCACGCAGGGTGAGAATTAGGCTAAAAAAATATATACATATATGGCGCCATTCCCCATTCTAAAATGCTTTATTTAATAAATCCTGGTACTCCCTTTTTTATTAGCAGTGAAATACGGCCTAGTAAGGCTGACTCAGTTCATTAATTTGACTTCTCCTTTTGCACATTTTATATAAAGTAGTGTTTCCACACTTGCATTTGTGATTTCTATTTAAAAATAGGTTTTCTATTTATTTGTGCTCTGTCACCAAATTTCTTTTTTCCATTTTAAAAAATGGTCATTAAAGCAATATTGAACACTAATCATTCAACTAATGATTTCGGTAAGCAATCTGTTTCATAGAAACTAAAGGAAGCAGTAATAAAGCAGAGCTAAAAGCCTACTTTCAGAGCAATATTCTCCTAATCAAAAGCTTAGGAGCAGTTTGAAAAAATTTTAAATGTATTTCCTTATTAACATATATAATTTTAATGCCTTTGGAACACTTTTATAAAATGTAATTTTTAATAATAAAATTTAAATATAAGTATAAAAACTACTGCTCCTAGGATTAAAAAAAAATAGGAGCATGATAAAATATCAGGAGCCAAAGTTCCTTAAGAGAGCAACTTTGATTCTATGAAGTGCGATATATGTGTGTGTGTATAGATATAACATATAGAGTGAAACCCCCATTTACATTATTACAATTTACATTCCTCCACAAATTATACTACTCCCAAATATTTTAAATAATGCATTATATTCAGTAATCTGCACTCATTTTTAGAAATTCTTGGTAAACATTGCAATCTGCAGTAATAATTGACCCTATAAAAGGGAAAAGAAGCTTCCATATAGGGCTGAGTGCTCAAAATTTTTTTCTTTCTTTTCTTTTTAAAGAGATATATACTCTTCTACAGCTCCCTCACCCCCCCACCCCTACACCTGCCCCAACAGAGAGGCTCCCAAATAAGGTGTTAAGAAGTGCTTAATAGATATGGTTTTTTAGTTTGATGTCCCTACTGATTAGAAAAATATGATAATTTGACATTTCACAAGATTATGGTGGTTATCATCTAACATGAGGAAAGCTCACAACTACTTTATTCAGTAAACAGAATATTCTTGATTATTTTCACATTAACTAAGATAGTGCTTGTTTTACTTTACTTTTTTACCCTCTACAAATTCAACTTATTTATTTGCAACATTCCCTGCATTTCCCAGAGACAAGTAAAAGTGGGTTTTATTGTATATATTTTTAGTTGCTTAAAACTTTGTGGTCATTCCTCAAATAGTTTTCTAATGCATTTCACTTTAAATTCTCCATTTGAAAATAGCAAGGAAAGACTAATTAACACTGAATGAGAAAGATTAATTAAGGGGCTAAACTGTTGTTTTCTGCTATTGGCTCTTAAGGGAAAGAAAATGTTATCAAATTTAACTACAAGTGATATAAGCAACAGGCTTTACTTTACTTCTAAATAGTCTAGTTTCCAACTCTGGCAACAGGGAGCATGACCCCTAGACAAGCCCCCACATTGAAAGGTATGCTTCATATCTTCCAGTTTAGCATGTTTAAAAAACCATCAAAGCTGAGACAGTTCACTCTGGGGTAGATACACCTAACATCTGTGTTCCGCGATGGCTCTAGATTCTAGACCAACTGTGGACTAACAATAAAAATAAAATTGCTGGCTGCATTTGACCCACCCTTTGGCCTTGAAAGGTGGAAAATATTAAAGAGAGCTATCGATAAACTGACTCTGAAGACTCCGATGCCATATACATTATTATTATTAAATGGAAAGAGATAAGTTAATAAGTTTGAAACATGGCAAAATATCCTGTGGACTAATTTAAGGCCAACTATCGAGTAACATGGAATGCCATGCCACCTTACTAGGAGTCTCTTTTTGCTATAAATACTGGTGCTTTGTGTTTAGGTTTTGTTTTCCTCATATGTGCACAACAGGAAATATTTGAGCCAGACAACAGCAAGTCTTCAAAATATACTGACCTGAAGTTACTGTACATCTAAGAAACATCTGTTATCTCCCCACAATGGATTCTTAATTCACTTGAATATTTGATTATGAATCCATTTGGAAGTTAGTAAAAATTAAAAAAAAAACCTCATTCTATTGCAATTTTTTTTAATGAGCCAAATGTCAAAAGGTAGAGCCAGTAGTAACGGAAAAAATAAAAAGCCTAAGGTCAAAAAGTAATTTGAATGTGGGATTTGTAAGACGTTACTAATAATAATGGCTTTCCTATATGAAAAATAATCTTAAAATATGACAATTGGCAGTGAAGTAGGATGAAATACTCAGGTAAACATAACTGAACACAAATGGTTCCAAAGCTAGTTTCTATTTTATACTGGCTTAATGAATATTGGTATTATACAAAAGCAGAAACTTTTATACTGTCTAAAAAGTAGGCACTAAAATAAACAGTCATCTAAGGCAGGGCTACACATACATTTCTGTAATAAATTCATGTCCTGGAATCCTACTGAAAAGCTTGATGGAAACGTGGGAGGGTGGTGCTTGTGCTTAAACTACTGGTGAAAGCTGCTGACAGTGAGTGAAGAGACCCAAGACTTATAGTGTTTGCAGGATCCTGCAGATCCTGTGTCTGTGAGGGGAGCTGAGACATAGAAGAATGTGCTTCTTCTTGGGAATAGCTCATTCCTAGGCTCCCCACTGATATAGGATTATAGGGGGGACCATTTAACGGTATGAAATTGAACAACTGAGAAAAATCCAATGCTGGTGTGTTTAGAGGGTCACTGATAGAAATAGAGCTTTTTGACAGGGAGAGGTCCCCTGCACCATCATCAAGCGACCCCATCTGAGAATCTAACCCTAGTTTAGATGATGATGCTTGAGAATCCTGGGATGAAGAGGGCACGCCCCCTTGTAACTCCATCAGGTAACTCTCAATTTCTCCCTTTAATGGCTGTTCTTTTTCAGGAATGGAAATTGCATATGAGGTAGAACTGAATGGGTATTTGAAGGAAAGGTGGTGAGAAGGATGAACAGCATCCATGTCTATTGGGCACGTCATTCCCAAAGGTAAAGTTGTGATCATTTGGTGGGCAGATCCGGAGCTCTGCATGGACTGAAACGGAGTGTTATAGAGGTTTAACTGCAAAGTGTTTGTGAATGGCTTTGACAACAGTTCACTGGAAGGTAAGGACATCACTGGGAGGAGCTCATCTTTTATAGGCACAGAAACATTACAGGTAAATGGATCCAGAAAATCCACTGGTTCTGTTTTGACCTTCAGAAGTTCTTGATTGTGACTCTTCTTCATATGTCGAGTCAGGTGATCCTTTCGGCCAAATCTCTGTGCACAGTACTGACAGAGGAAGTCCTTTCTTCCAGTGTGCACCACCATGTGTCTACGGACATCCTTCCGGGTGTAGAACCGGCGGTCGCAATGCTCGCACTGGTGCTTTTTCTCTTTAATCACACCAGATGACTTGCCTGCATGAGATTTAAGGTGCTCCAGCAGCACTCCCGTGCTTTCGAAAGTCTGCAAACAGACCTTGCAAGTGAGGTCACCACTTGTTGCAGCGTGCAAGGCCAAGTGACGTTTGAACCCAAGTTTGGTGTTGTAGTTCTTGCCACACTCTTCACACTTAAACGTCTCTTTGTTAGGGTCATGTGTATGTAGATGATTCTTCAGGTGATCTTTTCGGTGAAACATTTTCTCACAATAATTACACTTGTGAGTTTTCTCAGGAGAATGAGTAGCCATGTGCCTTTAAACATAGACATATTCTGTAAGTATCATGACAAAAATGGCATTTATTTACTTTTCAAATGGAAGCTAAACTACTATGCTAAAACAGAATTTCCCTACTAATGGACACTTTTAAACTTAATCTATACTACAAGGATAGTTAATATACCTAAATACTGTAGAACTTGAGTCATTTAAGTTGCCACTTTAATTTTCACTGGCTGGTTTTCATCTATTATTACAAAATCAAATGAGCAAGACTGAATATACTCACGTAAACGTCCATACCTTTTCTTGTAATTTCTTTGTACAAACGGAAATTCTACTCTCATTAAGCATTTCATTTTTAAAAATCCAAAGACACTAACACATAAAAATATGTGATTTAGAATACTAAAACTAGCCAATGTCTAATCTACTTAACATTTCCTTTCTGCAAATCAGCTAAAAAATGTGTATACAAATATATACGTTTACAATGGCTTCACACAGCCAACATCATAGCAAATATAATCTGAAAGACAAATAGAGTTTAATACCTTTGTAATTTGTACTTAGAAACAAAGGCTTTGGTGCAGTCTTGTTGTATGCACTTGTAGGGCCTCTCTCCTGTGTGAGAGTAGGAGTGAACCTTTAATTTCTCAATACTGTTAAAGGCCTTGTCACACAGTTGGCAAGGAAAGTTTTTTCTTGGTTTGGTTTCACCACGCTTACGTTTCCCTGAAGGGACTTTCTGGGTATCTCTTACTTCTGACAAATCACCAGGAATGACAGTGGCCATCGCAGCCTAAACCAGGCCTTCTTGTTGGACACTTGGGAACTGCCCAACTCCACTAAATGATTTAGCTTTAGGTGGCTTCTCAAGTTTCATGTGGTCGTAAAAGAAAGCAAAAAGGGACTGGAAAAAAAAATAAGAAACAACTAGTTTGTAACTAAATTTAATTTTTAAAAATTTTATTTGCTATGTGATGCTTTTGAATTAAAAAGAAACCATAAAATGGATTCAGCTGGTCTAATGTAATATCTGTAGGTTTCCTTATATTTGTCAAAATACATATTAATGCATTGCTCAGAATGAACAGTTCACACATCTCTTGAAATTCCACCTGACAATGTTGTACTTAGGAAAAGCAGTAGCGATTTCAGAAGCACTCAGGAAGCATCAAAACATGACACTAAAAAAAGTAAAAACAAACAAAAACTTCAGACTTTTAGCTAATAATTCTCATTTTAGAAATGAACTTTAGGGAAATATACAGTCTCAGAAAAGGTTTATTTATACAGATCGTCATTACACCATTATTTATACTACAAACTGCTAGGAACAACCCAAATGTCCAAAAATAAGAAAAAATGTATAACAAACGAGACTTTCATGCAATAGAATAGGATACAACTATTACACGTTATGTTAAAAAAGCAAGATACAAAATACACACAGTACGATTACTTTTTTGTAAAAAAATACTCATATGCCTTAAAAAAAAAAACCCCACTAACTAGAAGGATCTATATTAAAATGTGAAGTGTTTTGGCTCTGAATATTGAAGTTATGGATTATATGTATTTTCTTCTTTGTAACTTTCCATGTTTTCCAAATTATCTATAATGCATATTTGCCCTTTTATAAAATTAAGATATTTTTAATAAAAGCAGAAGTATTTTTCATAGTAGCTATGAAACTAAAGTACTATATAATAAAAATGTACACAACTCTACAAGGCACTTAAGTGTTTTCCCAATGGGACATGGTTCTAGCAGATCCTTGCATTGGTGGTATTTATAGTTTTTCCTTGTTTTTAGTGTCTCGTTTGTGACTTTATGCCATCACAGAACAAACAAAACTGTGAATTATGAAAAAAGAAAACCCCAAACACAACACTAAAAGTGGCGTTATTAGGCTTCAAATCTTACAAGAGACAGATGGAAAGAGACTAGAGAACATAAATCTGACTGAGAACATAAAAATGTTTCCACAAATATTTTAATGTCTAAGAATCATTTTAATTTGTGTAAGTCACACTCTTTGTTACAGGAAAATAAAATATAAGTAAGCAACTGAAAACTCTTTCAGGCACCTTGTGAACCACTCAGTCCATGGAAGACGGAGTTAATGCACGGACACCAGAGGCCTGAAAGAGCTGAACAGGTCACCCAGAGTAAAAATATCCTCTTCACACCAGAGTCATCACACCCAGAGCAATTTCTGAGTCAAGAGTAGAAATGACTAATCTTCATAACAAATATGCATTCTTGAAATGGTAAAGCCTTTTGATGTTACATATTAGGTGAGGATCATGGCTCCTTGTCATTTGGAGGAAAGAAGGATTTGGTTGAAGTAATTTTCCTCACCGTTTTTCATTTTTCGCATCATAGAAAATGATTCTGTTCATTGGGCAGACTGAGGTTAGTGGACGAACCAGAGTTACCAGGCCTCCCCAAGAGCTGAGCGGTCAGTCTTTGACACACCTGTAACCTGTGTGCAGCATACCGGTGGGACTTTTGTCTTAGAGCATGGTACCTATGCAAGGATACATCATTATGGAGGTGTTTCAGGTTGTAAAAACATGTGTCAGAGTTTCAATTCATTATTGGTGCGTTGAGAAAGAAATGAACATATTGTAGGAAACAGAGTATGTCTACTTAAACAAAATTTTTTAACTGATGGAAAACTTTGAAAATTTGTGGATGAGAGACAGTAAATATTATCAACTGTACTTTTCAGAGTAAGAAACCAATCCCCAAACATTCAACTGACATAAAAGAGTTAAATGATTCCTCAAGGTTCATAAATGCTAGTATAGCAATATATTTTTAAGAGACACAGAAATGATAATACCTACAAACTCTTTTAAAAAGATTTGATTTTTAAATTGAAAACTGAATGTGGCTAAATAATTATTATCAACTACTAATCGACTGGATTTTTTATTCTATTATATATTCAGAAAAAAGTAAAGAAAATCAATTTCTTTGTATCACTTGTCTTTGGCATGAGAATGACACTTCACAAGCTAGAGGTATGACGCTGACTTTCCCAGATTCCAGTTACATTTTTGGAGAGGCTTTAATTTAACCTACACTTTTGTAAAACTATTGTAATATACAATATATCCTATTGTATTTTAACATAGAGGTATCACTAAACAGGCAAAATAGAGTAATTATCCACTCCTGTGATTAAAATGTAAAGCACATGGGTAAATTAACCAGTGTTTGGTTCATGTATCCTTTCTTCATTGGTAGGCAGACACAGGCAAGGCCTTCCTTTAATATGTTCAGGTTGCCTCAGTCTCCACTGCAGTTTAAGAGTGATGTAAATGCAAAAATGCAGCTGACGTTACTAATGCTAACTCAGTATGTGCCCTCTGGCTTAAGTTCCAGTTTGGAATCCAAGGACTTGGTCTCTCCTGGTATAATTTCATTCAGGAGACACCTCTCTCAGAAACATTTAAACTGATTCCGCTGTGACCAGTAATGACACTGTAAATTGGTGTAAAGCGCTATCACAAGGCAGGGAAAAAAACCAATTTCGACTGTCTGATTTCCTAACATGATGCTTTGTGTACCTACTTAGAACATTGTAGGAAACAAACTTAGATGTTTTTCAACTGTAAAACCAACACATGAATGCAAAGACTCTATCCCTGTATATAACTGATATGTGAAAATATTTCAAAGACTGGTCATATTTGACATTGTGTTATGAGATCCAACCATAATGGGCAGAGAATTCCAGCTGAGAAAAATGGTAACTTCTAAGTTATTGACAAAATTATAAAAGTACACCATGAAACAATATACAAACATTTGATTATATAAAAATTAGTGATACTCAATGTGGAGTAACAAGTGAGTTCTGTTATCTTTGGATGTACATACTGAGCAATGAAGAATTGCAGATTTCAAATATTACACTTTTCTAAGACCAGCTGAAATTTTTTCATGGCTAATAATATCTTTTATCTCAATATATTACAAAACTCAAATTAGTTATTGGTGCATTTAAAACTACAGGATAAATATAAGGTTGTGAGCTCAACATTGAATAAAAGTCTACATTCACAATATGCATATCAATCAAATACCATAAAGACACATGCACAGAACTGTAGTGAATTCTGGTCAATGCACACCTGATGACAGATGGAAAAAGCCTCAGACCTTGATCTTAGCCAGTCCCACTGACTCTTCGTGGAAGAGAACGGAATCCAGTCCTTCCCATTTTGGCCAATCTATGAAACAAAAAATAAGAATGGACTACACTCTAAATGGAATCAGTATGTAAATGTTGGAAAATAAAGGATCAAAGAATTGCAATTTCATGGCACATGCGGACATTCCATACTCTGCTGATGAGTCATGCATTAATTTTCACCAATTGCAAATTTATTAGTTCTAAGCACATTTACATGACCAAAAAAAATGCAGGAACAAAAAGTAAAACAGTATTACCTATATAAATGGCATTTTGTGATGCTGAATGACTCCCCACTTTTTCCCAAATTTAACATTTTAAATCTAACTTGCCTACTGAGAGAAGTGGATATTAGAGTTACTATTTGTAAATCAAACAGATCAAAATTTCATTAAGTTTAGTATTATGGGAGAACCGAATCAGTTCTCTCTTAGAGCACATGGGGAACGCCACCAAAGGACGGCAGCGTCCTGATAACAGCACTTGCATGCCCACGCTGCACACGCTTATGCAACTTGGGCTCGTTACCTGCAGTGCCTGCCAATTTATCTCAGAATGCTGAAAGGATTGCTGAAATGTAGCAATACTCCGTGCTTTTTAGATTTCAAAGCACACAAGGGAAGTTAAATATAGGTTTGCTAAAGGAGAAAGGGATGTCAGGAAAAAGAGTCATTTGGTTTTGAGAGGTCATTGTTGAAAAAATCTTAAAATATTAAAAAATGCTTATTAGTAGCATGATCTTCAGAAGACTAAGACCATGTATAGAAAAAAAACTGTTAATAAAAAACTGTGCAAGTAAATGTGAAAGGAATAATGGTCAAAGGCAGAATAAACTAGAATCATCTATTATAGACAGTACAAGGCACAGAGAGCTTAGTAAACAGTATCTTTTGAGATGAACATTCAGAATCATGATTGTAAGAACTTGAGGGGGATAATACAAATCAAATAGATAAAATAAGGAAAGGATTGACCAATGACAGAATAAACAAAAATAATTTTAATCTTCTAAACACAATCTAATTTCTCCTGAAATCAAATATATTCTTTAAAAAATTTGATAATGTGTAAATAAAGTATTTAATAGAGGACATTCAAGCATCATTACAAAAATACTAAGGGTATATTTGAAAGCAGCACTATTCTCATAGTTTAAAAGACAAGAAAAATAAAAATTTAGAGTAATAAAAGATATCTTTAAAGTTAAAGAAAAAGCTCCATTCTTTTGTAAAGCACAGGACATGCATAAATGGAAGAGCTGAATTCTGCACATTAAAACTGCAAAATAATAAAATTAATTTTGTAAATACTTACTTGCCCAGGGTACATACTGAGTTTTTGGTAGGGTAATTAAGAATGAGTCTGTTTTGTGTATTCTGATATTTTAATAACGCAAATACCTTACAAGTGTAGAGCGTTTCCATCTCTATTACCTCCCTGGAATTCAATGGATCTGAGAGGTGGACGCATTTATCATCACTGCCATTTTAAGGTGAGAGGACCAGAGAAGCCGAACATCTTAATAGTGTATATGTGGTCAAGCATACTCATACGGTTAAAAGGGGCTCGTGCCCTAGAACTCCTGTTTCCCTCTTATTCTACTGCATTCTAGAACGGAAGGTTGGCAAACCAATTTGTAATCAGGTAACTCCTATAGCACCACATTGAAAAAACAACAATGGGGGGAGTACCTATTTTCTCCATCAGAGCTATCAAAGGAAATACACTGAAGGTTTAAAAAGTTTCTTTAATAAAGACAGTGTGCAAAGTTAATTTTAAATAATTTACGTAACAGTTAAAATAATACCTAGTATAATTGTCTAATGGAGAATTATTTGGGTAGGAAAAATCTAAAACCAAAGTTGACTAGTAAAGAAATTATATGTATTTTTTTCTTCTTTTCCTGACCAGTATAAATTTTATGGCATTTCAAATACAATCATAAAAATTTTATTTATGCTTAATGTTCATTTGCATTTATAAAAATGTTTTAGAGTCAAAGTATTTCAATATAGTTTAGAATTATGCATCTTGATTTGAAATATTACAAGTTCAAATTACTCGTTACATATTTCACAGTCTGAAATAAAATCATGAATAAAGCCATCATTTTCATTCATTTTATCACAAAAAATCATTCCAATATCACTGTAATTTCCCTAAATTCCAGCTAACTATTTTGAGTTCGTATGAGTGGCCAGATAATTTCAAAGGAATCATTTTCCCAAACAAAAGAAACCAGGAGCTGGTTGGAGTTCATTATTATTTGGCCTGGTATAATAAACAAGAGTTTATTATACAGTTTGTATTTATGTAATTCTATAACTAAAAGTCCACTAAAATTATTTGTGTATTCTTTTATATGATAAAAACTTGAAAGGCAAACAGTGACTACTATTCTGAAAAGTCTGCAATATTCATACTCCTGTTTTTCTTTTTTTACATATCTAAGATTAGTTACTATGTTGTTCAAATGTTTAAAGTTCTTCTTTAAATTATGAAACAAGCTAGAAATTGCACATATAACCATTTCAAATCGTCCTAAGATGAAATAGCACTTCAGAATACCCTTCTAGCTTTTGAGATACCAGCATGGGCATTTTTTCCTAGGGCAACTTTGCATATACAAAAATAATAATTAAAAGGGATATTGTGTGTGCACAGATTTATCTTCCATGTTTTACATTTTAAAACAGTGACTCACAGAAAAATAACAAGCAAAAATGAACCCTACATCAATGGTCTAAAACGAATTCCTATGAGGATGCTAGCAAAGGAAAAGACCTGTGCTGAAGCTGTTTCTATACTTAAAATGCCACAGTTCTGATAGTCATTTCTCTACCAGCTGTGATTTTTTACAACACTTACCTTCATCAATAGTTCTTTCACATTTAAGTTAAAAGTCAAGCATATACTTTGCTAATTAAGGGCAAATGTTATCTGTAATGAAAGCTTTATTCTCCTTTATGCTAATCATAAAACACCATTAGTTAACAATTCAGAAAATGTCAACATTTGCTTGAAACATGTTTTTTATATTGCAAAAGAAAACTTACCAGTAGTTAACACTTTAATTTACATATATGAGACACAGAAGAGGTCTGAATTGTGTGAAAGAAATTATTAACAAGATAACATAATTGAAGACAGTCAGTTTTGCCAAGTAAGGGCAATAGCATACTTAGAGTATTTTTTGATCTTGTATGATTATATGGAAATTTTTACAAAATTCAATTTCTGTAGAATTGTAAAATCACTTATTAAAGAATAATAAAAGGAAAAATATCCTGCAACCATAAAAAATCTTAGAATTAAAAACAGACTGTAGGCAGCATTGGGGCAGGATGTGTCAGATTCGTTCACTGCTGTTCCCCACAAAAGTAAAATTTTTGGTGCCTGAATACAAAAAATTAAAGGAGGGCAAGTGCTTTTCCAGCAAGAAAATAAACTATATAGCCTTGCTCAATAATCATGACAGTAGATATAAGACAGAATGTATGTATCTATGTTCAGGTAAAAAAATAATACAGTAGGCATGCAATTTGGTTCACCAAATTAAAGGCCACTAGAAAGGTATTTTTGAAACTTAGCTTTATAAAGTCTTAGATGAAAACAATAGTAATTGTAATAAAAGCTGTCTAATACCTGTTTCAGAAAACAAGCCTTCTCTGATTTATATCATTGCTAAGATATCAATTAGTACAAGTAGATAATATCAATTTGGTTCCCGTTCCTAATAAAAACTTCTAGGGTGAAAACATGCCGGGTGTCTGCATCCATGCTTGGCACGGAGCATGAAAGATGGTTAGATGAGGCTGCTGATGCCTCAAGAAGAGAAGAGCAAGGAGCAGGAGTGCCTGCTGCAAAGCAGCAGACATGGCGAAGAGCTGGGTCTGCACCTGACCTGCTGTTGTAAGTAGGTACCCAAACCACTCATCTCATACCTGAAATACTGAAAATTCAGCACATGGTTACCTATAGTAGATGTCATAGTTAACTAAAATTAATTAAAAACAGGAATGCCTTCTTTGAATTACTGTATTTGATATTTTCAACTTTTGAGCAATTCATTAAAATGCAGTCCTAGAATAATTCTTTTGGAATTAACCATTAAAATTTAGCCTTAACTGATATTTATAAAGCCTCATATTTAATATACAAATAAGAAGCAAACAGAAAAGTGAAGGAAAATAGCAGAACCATTTGATTTTAAGACCCAATAGGAAAAAAAGCAATGAATGCCAAAGCAGAACCAACAAAATCTGTCAGTTCTCTTATCTGTACAATTAGGATGTTCCTTTTTGGGTCACCTTCAACCTGGGTATGGCTGTTTATTTTGTTTTTTAGAGTACCCAGAGAGAATGAATAGACACTGATGATGAGAGAATACTCAAATAAATTTTATCTTCTAATTCAGAAATATTCTCCTTGGTTAATGACTTTATGTAGGAAAACTGTTCAGGTTAAAAGGTTTTCTTCTTTTTTAGAAACTCTCTTCTAATGACCCATAACTTAGAAGTTAGCATTCCATTTTAATTACTACATGGGGGGATTTCCCCCGCTTTGGTTGCATGTTCTTATCAAACTAAAAAACTAAAAAACACAGATGAGTAGTACACCTTCGTGTTTTCACTTTCTTCACATAGGGCAATTAGTATTTGCAAACAGGACTGAAAGAGGAATTGTGCAAAAGGGAAGCAATGATGCCTAAGAGAGCAATAAATCGCAATTACATCTGAATACAAAGTAAGGTTGCTTAATGAAAATTTAAACCATTTTTAGAGGTTTTCCTGGTTTTGTCTGGCTTAAAAATTTTTTTTTATTTTTTTGGTATTAAGCATTTCCAAAATATTGGTGCTCTGGCTAGGATTTCAAAGTAGGTAGCTTACACATCAGCTTAATCTGAAAATTGCATAATTTCTAAATTTTAAAAATTTGTTTTTATTTCTGGTACCACTAATACCTTCCATTCCTGGGACTACAATAAAAATGCTTGACACCAAATATAAACATGTTCACACTGAAGGACCCTAAACATTTAGAGGATATGCCTCCATTAATTTATGGTTAACTGTCTAATGCTATTAGAATTACAAGTACAAGCCCTGGCCAAGTAGCTCAGTTGGTTAGAGCATCACTCTGACATACCAAGGTTGTGGGTTCAATTCCTGGTCAGGGCACATACAAGAAGCAACCAAAGAATGCATAAATAAGTGGGAACAACAAATTAATGTTTTTCTCTCCCTTCCTTTCTCTAAAATCAATAAATAAAGAAAATTTTAATTACAAATATAGTATAATCCAGGTTTCATATTTGAACTCTCCAAGCACTCATAATGAATCTGTCTATAAATTCAAATGGAAAGGCAAAAATAATAAACATCAAGGCAAGAAGGATTACCTTAATTATAAAAGCTCATGCAGAGAATTAGTTTTAAGCCATCTCAAAGTAAAGTGCACTTTAAATAGGCTTGTGCTATGGTATACAACGAGGTGTAAGTGTTGTTAAGTGTCTGTGCAAAATCTTGAGTAGCACTAAACCACCTGATGAAAACTGAACCACACCCAGGTAAGGCTTCACACACGCCATGACTCTGTCCTCCCAAAGTCATGCCCACGTGGCTGCCCAGGACAAAACCGTTGTGGATACAACCGCTTCTATTTATTCCCATGTAATTCAAGGTAAATAGGGTCAGTTCTAGGCAAAATTGTCAATTCGGGGTTGGCAACACCCTCCTCCACATGCAGAGGACCCATGTACTCCCTCCTCCAGTTGTCGCAATCAGAAGAGACTTGATAGTCAAATTCCTTGCCCAGTTTTACTTGAGCAAGAATGAACTTCAGAACTTTACCTAAGACTTTCATCCCTAAAATACAGACCGTAAAGCTCTTCTTGAAATTCTCCTGCCTATCCTACAGGACCACGAATTCATCTACAGGGAGACTATTATTCATCCTCATATTCCCAGCTCCTGGTCAGGGCCCTAGCACACAGTAGGTATGTAATAAATATCTGTTCTCCATAACTATAATGCCTTTAAAACTTTTCAGGAATCAAAACAAGCAAGTAAACATGTTTTGGGGTTCCTGGGACCTCAAATTGATTTGATGCAAGCTCAGAAGACAAACCCCACAGAATGAAATTGTTAGTTTGTTGTACAGAGGGGTGGAAACTCAGGGGAGCATCACAGCCACCTTGGAGTCTGTCCCGTTCCTGTCAATGGGGGTGGAAAACTAGGGAGACAGGCACGTGCTACTCAGAGGCCTGCAGGCGTCCTGATGGGCACAGAGACACTCCCGGGCACCACTCAGTTGGCCAGCATTTTTCAGAACATTTGTGTTTTCAAATGTTCTCTTCCATGGCTGTCACCTGTACTGATAATGATTTACCATTTGGAAATAGCCAATGGAGTTTTATGGGAAGGAAAAAGGAACAAGGTAAAATTCAAAATCTTTTAAGAGGATGTTCTTCATGTTAAATTAAAATGTGAGGAGGATGTTGTAAATATCAAAGAAAATCTTTTGAGTGATTACAGATACAAGAGAGATCAAAAGAGAAAAGCTATGTGAAAGTAGTTGGCTAACTAAAAGCAATGAAAAATTTTTTTCTTTTCCTAGCTGCCAAAAAACCAGCTTTGTTAAAAAAACAAGTTTAAAAACTACAATGAAGTAGAAAAAGGAAAAAAAAATTATATAACATATAACACAATAAAAACCATGAACATCTTTTCATATAATTAAAAAATATTTGTAATATAAAAATGACTAAAAAATTTATGCTAACTTGATTTTATCTCCATAGGATGCTGTGATTAGTGTTTTAACCACATTAATTAATGTACTTTTTATTTGATTATAAAGCTCTGGCCATGTAGACTGAGGCCCTGCCTGGCTCTTGGTTATGACTTCCTTTCCCCAGGCCTGGGCCCTGCCTGCTGCCACTAGAGGTGGAGCCCATCCTCTGGCACTTGGCATAACCATCTTTATTTGTACCAGTCTTCCTGTCCTAGGGCTGAGGGGGGTGGCCTCCAAACCTCAATCCTATGTCTAAGTTCCTGCTGACACTTACCTGAAGCAAAATCCATGTGTACCTGATTTCCAAGTATCGCTACACCTTGATTCTGTGCCACTGAGCTGTATCTATAGGTTGGGAAATCTAGATGACTGTGTATTGTGCTCTTTCCAGCAAGGGCTAACAAATTGCTGTTGACCCACAGAGTTCCTTGTTCTAGTACCTGCCCCAACCCAGCAAGCAGAGCTAGTCTCCTTCCCCACCTGCTTAGAGTTAAACATATCTTTCCCAGTAGACGGAAAGACATATAGTGGTAACATGGGGTAGTCTATTACTCTGAGCAGGGCTCCAAGAAAGGAAAGCTTAAGAGTTCATCTGTGGACTATTAGGGGACATGAATTGGTAAGCTCTTATAGCAGCTATGCATTCTGTGCAAAGGAAGGAAGACTGCTCCTTGTCAGTATTCCAATCCTTCCATTAGACCATAACTATTAATGAAGTCCTACTGAACACAATGTATATTGACAGACCTTAAAATGTAAGTGGCATGCTTATTATGTGGCATGCTTTTCAAAGCTTTTAATCTTATATTATTTAGAAACTGGAGTGATTGATCACTTTGAAAGCCATGCCATATAATGATAAAAGCCACCTACCTGAGCCCCTGCTCCAAACTCTAGCAAGGTAAACTTATTAATAGACCATGACAGAATGAAGCATTCTGGGTGCCAAATACGGCCAATGCAGCACCAAGAGGCAACCTAGAAAGAAAAGAAGAGTTAGTTTGAAATTCCAAAAGTCAGACCCAACCTGGTCGATGATATATGAACTAAATTGTTTTTTTTAATTCATTATCACTTATTCATACTCTTTACATTTTATCTTTATTGGAAAATCTATCTCAAATCTCATTAGAAACAAAGGTGAAACAAAATATTTATAGTACATACATTGAAAAATGAAAAGTAAACAAAGCAATATCCCTAGGTTAATGTATTTCCCCCTGAAACACAAGTTATCTAAATGGTTCATATTTTTATTTGGTAAAATATTAATCCAAGTTTACTGCTATTTTTCATAATTGTTGCTATTTTCTTCGTTTATATTCTAAAGACAATGCTATTTTCTCTGTAACACATTTTTCAGAAAAACCTTACGAGTTATAGATTCTCGGTCTGAACAACAGCTGAGGGAGAAATCCTGCCTGAGGAGGGGTCCCTCAAGCCCTCTGCTCCCGGGGAAGGGTACACACTGCGAGTGCCCTAATGCAGAGGCACGTGTAAGGACGCGGACAATTGCTCAGCTCCCGAGTTACTCTTTATGAGGAGACTATTACTGTTGCAAAGTGAATTCACAGGTGGCAAATCCATCTTCAACCCACACACAAAAAACCTAAAATGTATTCTGAAGTACTCAAAGTTTTGGATTATCCTCAGCTTTTTTCTGTTGGTACAGGTAGTGAAGACCTACCTCTAGGGCAAAAACCAAGAGAGGGAAGGGATGCCAGGCATCCGACACAGAAATCATTTGCTTCATTTCCCAAGACCAGAAAGTCAGTGCTTAATTACACATGGCTATCACTTTACTAAGATAAATAGCTGACAGTGATGTAATAAATATGACCCCCCTATTATATATGGCACCAATCTGAATTACTGGAGATGCAAACAGACACGGCTTCTGTTCTCTAGGTGCACACAAGCTAGTTGCAGCTGCAGTACATATACCTAGTTTCAAGGTAAGCAATATGACTGCTAAATAAAATACAAGTTGTCATAAGAAGGTACTAGAATGACAAATCAATAGCAAAAACATATTATATGGTATAAACAACTATAATATAAGGTCAGAAGAGGAAAAGAATATTATAGATTTTTGGTGACTTCTTCCTTGAAAAATATACAATAAAGTAAGGGGAGAAGAGGGATGTGGCGGACATGCCAGTAAGTATTTGACACTGGTAAGTTAAAATTGCAAATTACTACAGATTCTAAGATGACCCTCTGGCTGAAGTGTGCCACGGATTATAGCCACTGTAAGGATTCAAATGAGAAAGGCTCACCAAAGCCCAAATGTCCTGAACATTTACTAATGATGAGAAGTGGGGCAATTGTGAAACATTGCATGGGTCAAAAGCACCAAGAACAAGTACTTGGGGAGGAGGGAGAGTGAGAAAGAGGCGGGGGAGGAGGGTACAGGTAGTGTCTGTTCAAACGAGATACAGGAGATGGGCGCTGGAGTAGTCCAAAGTGTTAGAATGTACTGGGACATGGACCTAAGTGACCGCCTATGCTGGAACAAAGAAGGTATACACCACCGCCTAAGTACCTGACTACTAGATTCCCCCTGCTGGAAACGGGTTGAATCCTCACTCTCCCTTGAGCTTTCTACAGAATCAGCCCTCCCTGATCAGATACCCTGGACACCTGGAGCAGATCAGCAGGGTGACTCACCCTCCCCCCAGGGGTCTGCTGTAGCCTTAAAAGCCCTTCTACCCTTTCCCTTGGGGCTGTAGTCAGTTTGGACCCAGGCCACAGATCACAGTGTCCCTCCTCAAATAAAAGCCCTTAATTGGACTGTTCTGGCTCCAGGTCTTTTCTTAGCCACCTTAGTTACCTAAACACAAAGCACAGAGCCCAAACCCAGCAAAAACAAGCATTTCCTAGAAGAAATACCACTTATATGCCTGACAGTATTAACAGAGGTGATAAGAGGAAGGTAGACAGACAGCTGTATAGCTTATTCTCCAGAATGATTCAAACCAAATTACTGACTAACTCATGTTGGCGCCCGAAGGACCACCACTATAAAAAGAAACCAGGTAATTTAAGGGGCAGAGGGGCAGAGACAGAGCTTCAAGGAGAAGAAAAAGGTGGCAAAATCCACAAGCTAAAACTGCTGAGACTTATAAAACCACCCTGCAATTCTTGCATAGAATTCACCACTTGGGCATGAAGACACCAAGCTTCAGCAAGAAAGAACATGGTACATAGAATGGTTAGGAGTGAGAGAATGGGAGGTGAGAAGGGGAAATACCTAAATGAGGATGTTAGTTGAGAGAGAGGGAAATGACTTCCAGCAAGAGGATGCTTTCTTTCTAAACACTTTGTACTGAAAGAGAAGGAAGGTAGGGTGGTGACTAAAGGGGAACTCAGGATGCCAGGTGGGAAAGATAAGTGAACACTTCGGTGCTGAGAATAGAGAGGCAGGGAAGAAAATGGAGCATTCTGGGAGATAAGGCAAAATGGGAGAAAAGGAAGAGGTTTTCATCTTACATAAGAAAAGGGTCTTTTTTAGGACCTAGGAGGGATGTATATTCATCCTGGTAAGATTTTGGTAAAAGAGGCAAGGGATGAAAGGAGTCTGCTTAATTTCATCAGTGCCAAGTAAAAAGGGCATGTCTGGTAAGGATACAGAAGGAATGAGGCACTTGGCCTGGCAACAAGAGGGAAGGTTAGAAGGCCATGTAGAGAACAAGAGTGATGTCCCAGGGCATCCTGGAGGGTTTTACAAAAACAAAACTTGCATAAAAAATTAAATTTCTTAGTTATTCCTGATGGGAGTATAAACTGTTAAAACTTTTCTGGAATACACTGTAAACATAATGTAATCAAAGCCTTTAAATGTTCATTTATGTTGATTGATAATTCATTTCTAAAAATTTAAGCCAAAAAAGGATGAGAAACAAAGATTAAAGTATAAATGTGTTCAAAGTATATTTCAGTAATAAAGTTGACAATGCCTAATAAAAGCAGTAAAATATATTAACTATGCAGTCATTAAAAATAATGTATTTTATTAAATCACATGGGAAAACACTGATATAATTTTAAGTTTAAATGTAGAAATAGAATATACCATGATTCTAATTTTGTAAAGTACATAATTAGAACTACCCTCCCCCCACCAATACACTTAAATGTACCTAAGTTATAAATAAAAAATTAGCAAGATATAAGCTTCATACTCATCTATATTTTATAAATGTCTTAGGTTTATAATTAGAAAAAACAGTTTACCAAAAAGACTAGTTTTTCAATAAACAGTGCTACAAAAGTTTGTTGTCCATAAAATACAAAAAGGAACTTGGATCCATACTTCTCACCATATACAAACTTAACACTAACTGAATCACAGACACAAATGTAAAACCTAAAACCATAAAAATTCTAGAACAAAACGTAGTCGAAATCTTGAGGCATTGAGTTAGTCAAAAAATCCTTGCACAACCCATAAAACAAAAAATTGATAAACTGAATTACATTAAAATTTGAAACTGCTCTTCCAAAAACAATGTTAAGAGAATGAAAAAGACAAGCCACTAGAAGAAAATCTTTGCAAGGCTTATACTTGATACAGAACTTGTAACCAGAATACATAAAGACCTTCCAAAACTCAACAATAAGAAAACCCAATAAAACATGGACAAAATATTTGAGTAGACATCTCAAGATAAATGGATGGCAAATAAGCACATGAAAAGATGCTCAATATTATTGGCCATCAGGGAAATGTAAATTAACACAATAAGAAACCACTATCTACCCAGTAGAATGACTAAAATTAAAAAGACTATCTGGCTGTATCAAGTGCTGGTGAAGATGTGAAGCTAATAAAATCATACACCACTGATAAGAAGGTAAAAATGGTACAACCACTTTAGGAAGCAGTTTAGTGGTTTTTTAACAAGTTAAGCATGGACTACAGTATGACACAGCCATTTCATGCCTACTATTTACCCAAGAGATATGAAAACCTTTCTATAAGCACTTGTGCATGAATATTCATAGCAGCTTTATTTGCAACAGTCAAAAACTAGGGACAACCCAAACACCCATCAATGTGTAAATGGATCAACAAATTGCAGTAGAATCATATAATAAACTACTAATCGGCAATACAAAGGAACAACATTTTGGTACCTGCTGTAACAGATAAACCTTAAAATGATGATGCTGAATGAAAGAAGTCAGACAAAAAGAGTACACACTATATGATTCCACTTACATAAAATTCTAGGAAATGTAAACTAATCTGTAGTGACAGGAAGAAGCTCAGTGGTTATCTGGGCGTGGGGGAGGGATAACTCACAAAAACATGAGCAAACTTCTGAGAATGAGAGACATGTTTACTGTGATGGTTTGGAGATGTAGACATATGTCACAGCTTGGTAAATTGAACACTTCAAACATGCAGTTTGTAAAAAGGCAAAGTTTTTATATTGAGAAAAACTTAAAATTAATAAAAATGAGGGACAAATCTTAAGAATTTACTTACATTGAAACCCTCCTGCCAAAGAACCTCCCCCAAAACCACTTTCTGTGAACTGAAAAACTAAAATCCTTCTTAAAGGCAATGACTCCAAATAACTAAAATCTGATTGAGGAATACTGGCTTAAGTGTAAGAGCCACATTCAATTCTTACTAGAAAGGATTCGTGTCTAGGCAGTATTTAGAGCCACATTCTCAGCTGTCGCCCTTGGAGGAAGCCAGTGCAGTTCACCTGTTGTTTTACAGACTGGCACATCATACTACATGATTGAAAGGCTCCAGGAATACACTCTAACTGGAACTGAGACCTACACATAATAAATAGTTCTGGGATAAGTTCCATTTATCAAATATCACAGGAAGTACCCACTGAAGTGTCTTCAGTCAGCCTCTGTATAGACCTTTTAAATATGTTAATTGGTGGTAGGCTTAAAAAGAAGTATCATGCTAATTGGTAGGCTGTCTTTAGTTAATTTAAAACAAAAAACAAAGTAACACTCCAGCCAAGATAACAAAAGAAAGAGTGCATGTTAGCCACCCTCAAACAGGTATTCTAGGCAGAGGGAGTCAGAAAGTGTATGGCGGATCTGGGCAACTTCAAGCAATCTGCTATTTTTAAAGCCAAAAGTGGAGCCAAGAGACGGGAGCTGAGTGGAGGAGCCTTGTATGGGCAGTGTTCCCAAGGGCTGACAAATTTAAAATATCCTGATAATTTACTAATTATCCTAAACGTAGGTGCCAGTACCATTTGCTCCTCCCACTCCCATCCCCAGCCAAATTTTTAGATTATTCAGAAAACAACCTATCTTTGTGTGCCTTTGTTGATTTCTGAAGCAGATTTAAGTAGTGATCTGCTTTCAATTTGTATTTAGGTTAGCATTTTTTAAAAGAATGGAATTTCCTCAAAAAACTAAAAATGGAACTGCCTTTTGACCTGGCAATTCCACTGCTTGGTTTATACCCTGAACCACCAATTCAAAAGAACCTATGCACACCTGTGTTCATAGCAGCACAAGTTACAATAGCCAAGTGCTGGAAGCATCCTACATGCCCATCAGTAAATGAATGGGTCAAAAAACTATGGTACATTTACACAGTGGAATACTACGCAGCAGAAAGAAAGAAAGAGCCCTTACCCTTTGTGACAGCTTGGATGGAACTGGAGAGGGACTATGCTAAGTGAAATAAGCCAGGCAGTGAAAGACAAGTACCATATGATCTCACCTATAAGTGGAACCTAATTAACAAAACAAATAAGGAACCAAAATATAACCAGAGACAATGAAATTAAGAACAAACGGACTGTAACCAGAGGGGAGGTGGGAGGGAATAATGGGGGGGAAAGGAGGAAGGGTTTTTAAGAACCTGTATAAATGGACAAAACCAAAGGGGGTAGGATCATGGGTGGGAAGTGGGGATGGCTGGGGTGGTGGTGGGGAATGGAGACAACTGTACTTGAACAATAAAAAAAATCCGTAAAAAGAAAAAAAAAGAAATTTGACCTTCCTCAATTATAAATTCAGTTAGGCCTTTGCAGTGTTTGCTGATAGTAATTAACAAAAAGGGGTTTGCATTCACCAATGTGGGGCCTCAGGGTCCCCTTTCTTGAAGCGTGAGCCAGGACCTGGGGCAGCTCCTTTTCCACTGCAGCAAACACCCTCTGGTTCGCTTCCCCACCCTGAATTTGGTACGGAGATGCGACACAGAGAGAAGGTCTTCCCATAATGTTAACCAGTACAGTTCTGGCAATCGTCTTTACCTTGCTCCTTCAAAACTCTGACTTAGAGGGCCTCTAAATACAAATCCTTACATCAATTCAGAGCTGAGAGCAGTACAGGGGAGCACCTGTGCACAGGCAGAGTACTTGCTTTTGGGGTATTGGAACTGAGTTTGAATCCTGCCCCACCCTTACTATCAGTGTACCTTTGAACAGTTTGACCTCTCTTCAGCATTTTGCTCTGCAGACTGGGAATAAATACTTACCTTGCATTACCGCAAGAATAAACAAGGTGCTGTACATAAAATCTCTAGCATAATTCTGAGGGCTCAAAATGCAAAGCTGTTGTGTTTAGTGCGTTACTCAGAAAGTGCTGCCCCCAAATGGCCTAATGTGTACTTGAAAATAAGGGGTTTTTTTTTTTCACCTTGGCACAGGCTTTTATTTCAATATATAGAATCATAACCAACAGAACAGTGGGAATATTCTATATGGAGAAGACTATGCAGTCATATTTAATGTGAGATTTACCATATTTTTGGACTCTAAGACGCACAGGACCATAGATGTGCCTAGGTTTCAAAGGAGGAAAATAGGAGAAAAACGCCGCTCACCACCACCCCCACCCTCCAGCAAGCCAGGTAAGCTACATTTGGACTATAAGATGCACCCCCATTTTCCTTCCAAATTTGGGGGGAGGGTAGTGTGTTTTAGAGTCTGAAAAATATGGTTTATTAAAAGTGATATTTGATGAAGCAGTATACTTCTGATGTTCTCATCTCTGTGACCTAGATGGGCGTACCTGAAATTTTCTGGTGATCACAGTCACAGATGATACCAAATCACGGCCAATATAAAACCAACCTGTGTGGAGCCTGAAGTCATTCTGCATGTTGAAATCAACGGTAATTTGGAAAATAATGCGATTATTGAGCATCCAGGGATGGACTGACCCATTTGTGGCTTAACTGTAGTAAAAGATTATAATGCACTTGTGAAAATATTAAGATTCTAAAGTCAGATAAAACAGCTACAAAGTTTTTACGAAGTACTCTACTGAAGGACACAGTACACCAAAATTCCACACTGTGTACTCTACAACGTGGGAATGTCTCTTTCACACAGCCTCTCAAGTTAACCCCCACCTCAATCCTGAAATTGAAGGGCGGAGAAGTGAATGCTGTCTTGCAGTCAGGCTGGGGAAGGATTAGGTAGAGAGGAAAGGCACAGTGAGTGGGGAGATGAGGAGCCAATGGTAGAAAAACAGGTGCAACGAAGATTCACACCGCAAAAGGATTGCTCTAATAGACAGTGACTTCTCATAGTTTTTAAACGAGCCATGTGTGATTTTTGAGGTTTCTAAATGATCATACATGTACTATTTTTACACACTTTCTTATCCCTTGTAGAAGTTTCTGAACACTAAATGTAATGTTAACTAAGTAAATTTATATCAGGTTCACATTGTCAAACAGTTATGATTAGCAACAACACAGTGTCTATCAAATTCATCCACAGGTACTTGCTAGAACATGGGACTTGTTTTATTTTGCTTTAAAATATTTTACTGGCATTGATCTTTATCATAAACTAAAGAATGATACAGAGACCTGAGTATGCTTTTTTCCATGTATTTACCTATGTTTTTTGGCCTTTCTGGACCTCAACATCTTTAACTGTAAGGAGAACACAGTTGATTCTTGATTAAGTGAGACAAATGAGAAGGGAGAAGGCCACAGAAAATCATGGCTGAAACAAAATTAGTTGCAGCAACACAGTGGTGGTTCTTGCGCTTTTCACACTGCAACCCTTTTGCACAGTGTAACAGTGTAGATCAATCCATGCTAGAGGACGGGTGGAAAAGCGACTTCAAGAGTAACACAAACAGCAAAGAATCTCTCGGGTCCGTCTCCATTATCTTCATTTGGGTCCCACTGACGGCTGCAGAATAAACTCCATCACAGCAGAGATACTGCCTTTTAGTATCCATTTCTACCTCCCTAATATCTAGAATAGTGCACAAAGGACATACTCCAATATTTGCTGAGTGAAACAGAAGGAGGAAGAGAAGAGGGAAGGAGGGCAGTTTTCCATTCTGGTGGCCAAATGGATCTGTGGACGAAAACAGCTGCCCAAACTACTTGATTACTTTTGTGAATGATTAGGAATTGAACGAATGCTTTAAATCTGAAAAATCTCTTGGATTTCCCTTGAGTAGTCAGCCATCAGAACACCCTGTGCTTTCTTTTCTTCGCCCACCCTTGCAGACAGCAGAATGCTGCAGTCACTGTGCCATCTTGTGGTCGTATCTGGAAAGTTCGCCTTCTTCAATATATCAGTATAATCCCCCTACCCATACAAGAGCCTCTTGGAATGGGGCAATAAAACAAAACCTTTCAGATGAATAAATCCCTATTATTTAATTTAACTATCAAGGTATCATGGAAAAAACAAAGATTAATCAGTCACCAGTTGTACCATCGAAGTGTGTGTACTATTGTAGGGGAGGTATCCCAAAAGGATACTTGTAATTTATAATTATTGGTAACACGAAACAGAAGATAGAAAATGCAACAAAATAAGATTAGGAGCAATGGGGATTCAGGGGAAAAAAAAGATTCAAGCTTCGGAGATGAGAATTTGGGAAAGAAGAGGCAGCTGAACCGAGTAAAGAGAAGATGTGGACCTGTCAATGGGGCTGGAAGGCGGGGGTGCAACCCAGAGGGCAGGAGCAGCCCAGAAAGGGCAGGGCCTGCGGAGTGTGTGGACATCAGGAGGAACAATGACTAATTCCTTGACTGGAGCCCACAGTGCCTCAAGGAAAGGAGTGGGAAAGGACATTGTAGAAAGGCAGGGCTGTGAGCAGTCTAGGACAACGTGAAAGGGCCTCTGCTTTAGGAAGCTGAGCAGCAGAGGGAAAAGGCAGTTTTGTTTGTGGAAGCAATTTTGCCTGGTAATTGACAGGGGTCACATGGATTAGCTGTGTGGCCTTGGGTAAATGACTTACCTTTTTCAGCTGGTGTTTCCTCAGTTGAAAAGTGAGATAATTAAACCCTACAGGGTTGTTGTAAGGAATAACTGTTATTGTATACAAAGCACACACCACAGCGATCAGCAAATTGTTTAAAAAATTAAGAAACAACTGTGGAATTATCTGAACACTAAATATTTGATGGTATTAAGGAACTGTTGTTCTTTTGGGGTATGATAACTGCACTGTGATTGTACTTTTAAAAAGAGTCTGTACATTTTGGAAATATATATCAAAACATACAAATGGTATGAAATCTGCATCAGAATAGTTTGCAGAAGAAGAGACGGGCATTAGTCGGGGGACACTAAATAAGACTGGCTGCAGAGGTGGTAACTGTTGAAACTGGTTATGGGTCTATTCTTCCTTTTTTGTACATCCTTGGAATATTCTATAATAAAATGTTTTTAAAGACCTGGAAAGGCAGGATTACACTTACAATACACAGTTAACCTGTATGTGATATACTACAAATTGTGTGGGTGCTTAATAAAAACTGGTTGGTAACAACAAAGTAAGAAATTATTTACATGTAGTTTATGATGCTTACAACTTCTGTGAACTAAGGAATGCACACGATCTGAAACGCTTACCCCGCCACAAAGGTCACAGGCCGATCAACTGATCTGTGCTACTCTAGTGAAGCCAAGTAGTAACAACTTCGGGCATAAGAGGATGTGCAAGTAACACGGTAACACATACCTTTAGTAGTCACGGCCTTATAAGTATATAACTACCAGTATGTTTTAGAAATAAATATTCTGGGAGATGGCTTTTAACATTTAGGCTTTCAAGCCATCAGTTAGCATACAATGACTGGGTAATTTTTTACCTGTAATAAGGGTGGATGATGTATTAGTGTAGCAAGATCAGGGTGTGTCAGGCCATGGCTGCCTTAGCTCAGTTGGTTAGAGCAGTGATTTTCAACCCATGTGTCGCAAGAATTTTTAAAACACGCAATACCTGAGTATTTAGTCAGGGATACTGACCTCTTTTCCCTTAGATTGTCAAATAAAAAATGACAACAGCCAACACAACAATGGCTGTACAGATTAACGAATCAAAATTATACCTATTTCGCCCTGGCCGGTGTGGCTCTGTTGGAGCATTGTCCTGTAAACTGAAAGGTTGTGTGGGTTTGATTCCCTGTCAGGTGTCAGGTTACATGCCTAGATTGTGAGTTGGGCCCCCAGTTAGCACACCTACCAGGGGTAACCTGATGAAGGTTTCTCTTCTCACATGGATGTTTCTCTCTCCCTCTCTCTCTCCCCCCCTTCCTTCCCCTCTCTCTAAAATCAATAAGCATGTCCTCTGGTGAGAATAAAAAATAAATAAATAAAATCTATTTTTTTTGTCAGATTGGCAAATATGTTTCTGCTGTGCTACGGAATTTTAGTAATTACTTTATGTGTGCCATGAGATGAAAAAGGTTGAAAATCGCTAGGTTAGAGCATTTTCCTCAATATGCCAAGTTTGCATGTTCAATCCCTGGTCAGGGCACATACAAGAGTTAACCAATGAATGCATAAATATGTGGAACAACAAGTCAATGTTTCTCTCTGTCCCTTGCGCGTACTCTCTCTCTCAAAAAAATCAATAAAAAATTAAAAAAAATAAAGATCAGGTTGTGTCAATCTGTGACAAGATCAATGATTGTGATGCTAATGGAAGCAAGGTAGGGGTGCACCTGACTGGAAGGACCCAGGGTCACGCAGCAGGAATATATCCCAAGGCACCAAGGGAAAGCATTTGCTGGACTTGCTGAGAGAAAGGCAGTGGGCGGGGGAGAAGGAGGGAGGGAGATATTAATTGCCCAAACTGGTGAGGTTTAGGAAAGGAGGTAAAGACATGAAGGTCTGGGGGAGAAAGAGGATGGTTACAGGGAGGAGGCAAAGTTAAATGAAAGCCTTGAGCCATTTTGGCTTGGAGAATCTTGAGTATCTCCACTGGATGAAGAAAAGGAGCCAGTGGGGTGAACACACTTCCATATTTCATAGCACAGGAAAAGAGGTGGTGCACCTTGGGCAGGAGCACTGAGCTTGCAGCAGCTAAGAAAAGAAGGGGTTAGGGTGCAAAAAAGGATGGTGGTCAAGGAACAGACTGCTGACAGCGCATATCTGAGACTCAATTTTCTCAGTGAACTTGGGGCAAACTCACCTATTGTCTACTACAGATCCTAAGTAGAATCACTATAGACTATTGGCTATTAATAGATCAGTATTAATTATTAGAATATAAATATTCCATATTTCTACTCTATTAGAGAATAGAAAATATTAATAGATTAATATTAGTTTATTAATAAACTATTAGACTCTTAAAGAGATTCTTGTTCTACGAGAGTATTATTATTAGTTAGAATTTCATAGACTGGACAGGGTTCTTTAAAAACAAAAACCACATAAGCACTTAGGTGAACCAGGTTCTATGGTGAAATTTTTTTTCATGCATTATCTCATTTAATACTTAGTCATCTAACTTCTCTGAGCCTCATTTTTTCTCCCTCTGAATGGGGGATACGCACCGTACCTACCTGATGTTGTTAGGTGCCAGGAGGATTAGAGGAGTCACAGAGTAAGCCCTTCACAATGTCAGGTGATACTGTTGTTCCAGAGAAGTGACGTGTAACTTCCCAATTCAGTGTCAGTAAGAGCGCTCCGCAGAAGCTAACCAGCCTCCTTGGAGCCCCAGTATTGCGGACAGAGCAGCGCAAAGGTAAGAACATGCAGGAAGCACGTGTCCAGAGAGGCTAGCAGTAGTGGAGCCACAAAACAGGCACCAGCATCAGGGTCTGGGCGTGGCTGAAGGTGCCTGGAAGTTCGTTCCCAGTATCTGGAGGAAGTGTGTGCAGGTCCCCTGGCCTGAAGCATTCTCAGCCCAACTCCAAGTAAGAGGGCCTGGAGCTCACAGAGCTGACTTCATGTGGGGGCACAGGAGACAGTGCCAGTGGGAGGGAGCCAGCCCCAACTCAGCTCTGGGTAGGTGAGAAGATAGCACCCAAGACTCTCCCTTTAACTATTATAGCTCAGGGGGCTTATGCTTCACAGAACTTCCCCAGTGCTTGCTGTATGAAGGTGAAGGGCGGTATCAAGATAATTAAGACCTAGTCCTGTGAATGGGGAGAGGACATCCCCAACTATAGGTCAAAACAGGCTGTGTGCTCAGGGCTAGAAGACAGGCACTAAAACAGGGCTCTGGGGGGCAGAAGAACCACTGAGGTAGGCCTGAAAGGACACTGTGGCGAGCAGTGGGAAAAGAGAACCCCAAGCTCAGGAGCCAAGGGCAGGGTGGGTTGACTATTAGTGCTTCAGGGTACGACCTATAGTGCTGGTGAACCAGAGGGTTCATAAATATGCTCTCAAGATGGCTGTGATTAACATGCACATTATACTCAGAAAAAAATCTTTTTATGTGAATGTATGCTGATTTTCAGCATTTTAATTAGGGCAAAAGAAAGGTGTGACCTTCTGTCTGGGATCAGTGACTTGAGGGGAGACTAGAGTTTAAGGTACCTCCAAGTGTTCAGACCATAACCTCCATTAAAGATTCTCTGTGAAAATCCAGTGGAGGCATCAGGACAGGGCACCCTCCTCACGGGGACTGAGAAGTACTGTGTGTCCCCACTCCGATTCTCTGGTGTGGCAGTGCAAACACCAAGGGTGTGGCTCAGCTGCAAGCCTCCTCTCCCTGCCCAGTGTGCTGTCCTTTGCTTGGCCCATGTCTCTCCTCTGTGTGGACCTCCATCTCTTCCCCGTCTGCAGGTCTGCCTCTCTTTCCCCTCTTAGTGTGTGTAGGTGTTTGGGCACCTTCCTCTGCAGATGTCTGTGTGTGTCTGTCACCCACTGCATCTGGTTGTGTGTGTACATGCACATGTGCCAACTCCCTTCTGAATTTCTCTGTCTATTGTCTTGCTTTCCCAGTTGAGGGTATGTGTATGCTCTCCTCCAGGTTTGCAGATCCCTAGGTATGTGTGTGTCTGTCTCTCTCTCCTCTAGGTGTTTGTATAAGTCCTCCTCTTCCTCTCTGGGAGTCAGTCTGTTTCTCTCCTGCTGAGGATGTGTATGTGATGTCTCCCCCTACTTTGGGGGTGTCTCTCCCACCCTCTGGATGTCTCTGTGTGTGTCTAGCTCCTTCTGGGAATGAGAGTGCTTCTCTCTCCCTAACTTAATCTGCTTAGTGTCAATGTGTGTCTCTCTCTCCAACCCCAATGCCAGCCAGTATGTCTCCTTTCATATCCTGGTGTGTGTGACTCTCCCATTACCTTCTGGGTGTGCGTTTCCCCCCCTCCCCATCCTGGAGTCCATTTCTCTCTTCTACCTCTCACCTTCTTCCATCTTCTAGATGTGTTTCACTCTCTTCCTACCCCCAGCCCACCCGTGGGAGCAAGTAAGTACCCCTCCCCACTTCCATGTCTTCCCCCAGGCTGGGGACAGATAAGCACAGAGTTACCAATGTGTCTTTCTTTCCCCTTTCTAGGTATGAACTGGGTGTGCTGCCCTTTCTCTCCTCCCTTGTGCACCCTTCTCCTGTTCTGTCTCCTGAAACAGAAACACTCATTTACACACACATACATAGAGAGATACAGTCTCCTGGCATACGTCTCCCATCCCCTCTATGTTTAGGTCTGCGCAATGCTGGGTCTCCCTTGGCTCACAGAGGAGTGGGCCCTGCCTGGGTTCTCTAGGTGTGTGTACGTTCTCTCCCCCCACATGCATGTCTATCTCTGTCTGTCTTTCTTTGGGGTATGTGTATTGTCTCCACAGCAGCCCTGCAAGGCTGTCTGTGGGTGAGGGTAGGACTGCCTGGTGGTGTTGAGGGGCTCTATCTATACATGTTGGGGAAGGGTCAAGTCACGAAGGAGAAGGACATGGTGCAGCAGGATGAGACAAGCCACCTCCCTACCTCCCAACCTTGCTGTCTTGCACTTCACAGTTACCATGAGACTGGCTGCAATTCCTGAGGGCCCAATCCAAGCCTTTCCTTGTTGACTTCTATCTGGGCCTCAGTGCTGCCTGCCATTCCTCTCCTTGACACTCTCCTGGGACAACCTCTTGGACAGCTAATCACACAACCTCTAAGCCCCAAACTGCCGCTTCAGGCTTCCGCCAGTTTCCCGCTACCACAGGCAGCCCTCCCGTCTGCCCCTGAGAACAGAGCACTCCTCCCCAGATATATACTGTGGGCCTGGTCCCTGAGAGAGAAAGCAGGGAGGAGATCATGGCTCAGTCCAGGAAGAAAGCCGAACATGCACAGGATGGGAGCAATGCCCAAGAGCGGTGAATGGAGATGGCTGTGCAAGCACAAAGGTGTTCCCTAACCCAGAGACAGGCAGGCTGGGGACAAGTATGGGACACACCCAGGCACAGAGCTCCAAAGGAGCAGGGGAGGCAGAGGTGAAGAAGGTATGAGCAGGGGGGTCACTCGTCAGGGAGCTGCTCTCTCAAGGTGCCATACCTGAGGGAGGGGATGACTTGGCCCTTTAACCACATGAAAAGGGCACTCATAGAAGAGGATGAGGCTTGAGGCAATAGCCAGCCTGCAAAAAGGCAACTCATGCTGTGCTCAACAGTTCTAACCATAGTCCAGACTGGCTGTCCCAACAGGGCACAAGATGGTCCAGCAGGGTGGCTCTCTGACCCACCTTGCTCCCTCTGCCTGGTTGGGCTCCTTCTCTGACAGGGTCTTCTGTCTAGAAGTGCCTCCCTTCAGCTTCGGCTGTTCCTGGCTTGCTCTTTCTCATCATTTTAGGCCTCTTCACCTATGATTTTCACCAGGTCTGAGGCAAGAAATTTTTAAGCATGTTATACCTGACAGTTTAGTCAACGGCCCTGACCTCTTTTCCCTTTGCACTGTCAAATATAAAAAAGACAACAGCCAACACAACAATAACCATCCAATGTGAATGAATCAAAATTATACCTATTTTTTTGTCAGATTGGCAAAAAACATATTTTTTGGTGTGCCGCAGAATTTTAGTAATTAGTTTATGTGCCAGGAGATGAAAAAGGATGAAAATCAATGCTCTACACAAAGGTTCCTTTATCAAAAGGTCTTCCCTGACCACTGCTTCTAAGGGTCCCTTCTCCCTGAGGACCCCAGGACTTCTCATCCTTGTATTTATTTCCTTCAAACCTGCTGCCATGAGACAAGAGAACTATTTACCATCTGTCTGTCTCCTCTGTTCACTGAGGGTGGGATCTGCCTTTGTGTCTGGTGTAGTACCTGACCCCCGACAGGCACTCTGACTAACAGGAGGAAGGAACGGTGTCCTGTACACAGATGTGGAGACATTCGTGTACACGGAAAAACAGGCACGGAGACCCAGCAGAATGGTCAGGACTGAGGCTCTCTGAGAACGAAGCTGCAAGGCAAAGAGAACACAGGAGAAGCAGCAGTGCTCAGGAAAAGTGTACACTGAGAGAGGAGAGGTGGTGGGCCAGGGAACCCTGCAAGCCCTAGAAAATGCCAAAATGCTGGTCATCGGGGACAGGCAGAAGAACCGGCACAATCAAAGGTGAATGCAAAGGAGGTGCTGGAAGAGGAGCAGGGCCAGAAGAGCAGGAAAGGTGTCAAGTACTGCAGAAAGGCCGAGTAGAAAAAGGGAAAATATGCTACTGGGTTTGCATCTGGGTTTGCTACAGATGGATGCTCTCTTCAAACAGAATACAAGGAGGGGCAGGATGGGTTAAAGAGGAGATGAAGACAACAGAACTTGACACAGACTACTCTTCTAGAGAGTTTGGCACCGATGGGAGAAAGATATTTATGGAGGGGGGAGGGATGAAGGCAAAGGTCTTCTATAGTATTGGTTTTTGATAAGTGAAGATTTAAGCATATTTTGCAGGTGGAAAGCAAGAGATGGGCGACGCCAGGATGGGAGGGATGAGTGGGCTGGAGAAACAGGTTGGCTCCAGCAACCTCAATAATGTATGGTTTTCAAGACCATGGGGCCCAGGCTCCCTAACCAGACCAACTCTCCCAGACGTGCAACCAAGCGCTGAGGATACTGATGAGAGAACTGAACGAAGGTACTGAGAATGGACACACAACTAAAACAGTGGCTTTGTTATCACCGAAGACCCAGCTTTGAATCTCAGTGGGTCCCTCTCTCCATAGCATGAAAACCCTTCAGTGTGGTAATCAATGTCCAATACATCCTGGCCCCAGTCTCCTCTTCTAGCCTCATCTGCCATCATTCTGCTCACTCCACATACCCTAACCCTCCAGCTACAGAAGAGGACCCAGCATGTGCTGCACGACGACGCCAGTCATCCTTTCCTTGTTCTTAGTTTTCCCCTCCCACTCCCTGCTCTAGGACCACCTTCCTTTGTGAATCATATTCACCTGTTGGTATAAACTGCCCCTTCCTCTATGTGTCCACCTCATTTAGGTCTCCACAATAAAAGTACTAAACCTAAGCAACACAAGTTCCAGCTGAATGTAGAAAAGGCAATTGTGTCACCACGGTCCTGATAAAGAAGTCCTTGAAAATATACAGTAAATCTTTATTAAATATTGGTGACAGGTTCTGTGACTTTTAAGTGAAACAACATATAAGGAAATCAATTTTACCATACACTAGTTGATATCAACAAGAGTTAAGTTCCTACAGTAACTCATCAATGTTATAACAAAATGGCATTGAACGGAACGATATTATCCGAGGACCTGCTGTATACAAGCTTTGAACTTGACAGTGAGAATGGGCTTGGTGATAAAATCTGAATCATCTATGCAGCAATGAACTACCACTTCAAATCTGGATTATATTAACATTTCTGTAACTTCTGGTCTCATATTCATGAGCTCAATTTATTCTGGATTCCAAATCAACTTAATTTGCCTAGCTTACCCTTTACTGCTCAAAAAGTTACAATGCGTTCTATAGCATAGCGTGCAAACTCCTCAGGATGTCAATCAAGGTTGTTCACAATCAGGCCTTAGCATACCTTTCTGGTCTTACCTTGACTGCTCCCTAACAAACCATCCTCTCCAGTCAGACTGGTCTTCTTGATGGCCATAGACAAGAAGTACATTTCTGCCTCTGCTGAAACCATGCATTTCACCTGACTATCCCCACTTCTTTCTGCCTATTCCTACCAAAAGCCTTGTCTGAAGTCCACCTCAAGTTCCACCTCTTCTTCCCTTGAATACCTATAGTTTTCATAGTCTGAAATACTCATTTTGCATTTAAAAATACATGGCTTTGTGATTTCTTTCATACACTAACCTATCATCCAAAAGGAAAGAGAGAGAAAGAAAAAGAAAAGAAAGAAAAGAAAAAGTAGAAAGCAAATATAAGTACCCTAAGTGGGGCAGAAGGTTCTCTCCTCCTTTCTGGCTCCAATCTGGAGTAAGAATAAAGAAACTTCCAAAAGAAGATGGTTTGATATGACACTTAGAAGACAGCTAAGAAGTGGACAGGAATGTGAGAAGAGCATTGCAGGGAGAATGGGCCAAAGTCAAAGGGACAGCCACAGTCAAATGAGGGGCATCTCTAAATCCCCTAAACTTAAGGAGATAAGTACATGAACAACAAAACAGAGATTTGGACTTAATTTGGAATTCTGGAGTAATTGGGATGATGTCATATACTGTATTAAATTGTTTCCATTATCCTAAGTGGCAAGACCATCAGTGACATTTCCATCTTGAAAGCCTAACATCTAAAATGAAACAAACTAAATAATATTTTCAATAGTCACAATACAGAATTATAGTTTATTCAACTAAAACCATAAAAAATGCAAAAAGAGATGCTTATTATTCTGAAATCAGATGGTTTTGCTATAGATTTGTTTTAAAGCAAAAACTGAAAAATGAAACAAAATCCGTACCTATTTAAGATCATTAAATTCTATAAAACAAAGCTTAGGTTTACATCTTTAAAAATATCTCCTGTATCTTAGTAAGTTTATAAATTCCCCCAATTCTCATGTATATCTGATAAATAAGTAGACATGCAGCACCTCCTAACTCGAGTTACTTAGTGTCAACTTTATGACAGAAAAATTTTATTTTTACAACAAATTGATTTTTAAAATAAACGTTAACTTCAACATGAATAAAATTTCGGTTTATACTAGCAAGTTAATGTATTCTATGTAGCTTCTATGGCCTGTCCATTCTAAAGACTTACTTATAAAAAGTGAAAGAATTCCAGTTTCTGAAGTCATTATTCCTTGCATACACATTATGCCTCCACTTCCTATCTCACAAGATTACTGTAAAAATTTAATAAGATAATATAGGCAAAAAGCAAAGATTGCTATCCAGACAGACTATTTTAGGGCTAACACTTAGTATCAATACTCAAAATATTTTGGGTGATATAATTTGAAAGTCATGTTGGCTAATGATTCAGGGAATAATTTAACCAATCAAGTTAGGTTTCTTTTTCTTTTAAATGGAAACAGTCTCTTTTTTGTGCTTATTTTTGGTTTTGCTTTTATAGAGAGAACTTTTTAACTAAAACTTGTTTAAAACAAATCTTATAATATCTCTCATATTTTTAAATGACCCAAACCTGCACTTTCTTATTTGATCTATGTTAAGCCATATTTAAAGTACTAGTCTAATTCCACCTTATTTTAGTGAAAGGGCAGATAAAACAGATAAAGGTATTTTACCTTTTAAAAGTCACAAATTTCATTTTGAGCTATTGAATACAATACTTCTGTGCTGTGTAACTTTAAAAAAAAACCTTGATTTAGTACAGCATTAGTCGCAGAAGCAGAGTATACCAAAATATCTTTTAAATTTATTGTAATATATATGCTTATTTTCCAGAAGGGGTTTTGGACGTAATCGCTTGATAAAAAGCACAGAAATTAGTGCATTCAGTGCTTAGGCACTGCCATACACAGGGTGGCAGCACTGAGAACAAAATGCTTGCAAACAGCAGAACACTTGGAATGGCCAAGGCAGGCATTCAAGTGTGCCTGCAATCTGATTATGAACACTCTTCTTAAACACACGGGTATTTTGGTTTTAATTAAGAAATTCCTTTTAATTCTGGCAGAAGTATCATGCATTTTAGAAAAGCTCATATGAGTCAGTCTCTGAATGTGATCAATTGCACTTCTCTTAAAACCAATTGCCTCCTCTCTTCCCCTTCCTGAACTGACTGATAAAAGGTGAACTGAACGTGATCAAATTCAAGCACTACACCAGAGCCAATGTTTGAATAGAACACTTGGATGTATAATATGTATTTTAAAAAACCCAAGCTATGATTAAAAGTGCTGCAAGCTAGGACTTTTTTAAAGAATAACATGATCTTGGGAACACAAATGCTCTTATTAAATAAAAGCAGTTAAAGTTTTATAACTATCTTAATCAGGTTAAAATGTCTAAAAAGAATTACTTTTAAGGAAAACATCTGTAAAACTACTTTAAACAAACTAAAATATCCCTAGTACTATTAAATTCTTAATGATTAAAATTTTCAAATGCAATGGATATTCAATTGATGTACATAAAACAGGGCTAACTCATTCACCACCACTTTACTTTGAAAAATACCTGAAATAATTGAATGTGTTATTTTTGAAGTAATTTAGTCCATATGTTTGAAATATATATTTTCATTAATTGTCAAAGGACAGATGTTCAGGAACTTCTACAAGCTGATAGACGTTTTATATGCATTCACTTTGTTTACAAACTTCTAGGCATACAAAAATAGATTCAGGTACAAAGACAACTTTCAACTAAAATTCCCTACATTTCAGCAGTATATCAAGTTATCCAGATAAATACTTAAAACTTCCATTCTGTGTATAATTAAATCTGTTACTTGATAGTTTACTTTAGTTTTGATTTGGGTAACTTATTATGATAATATATTTTATATGCAACATCTTTTAAAATGTGACATGCCAAATTATTGCTAAGAAATATGTCTTATACCTTTTGTCTTAAAAGTAAACTAAAGCAAATTACATTAAAAACTAAACCTGGTACATGCATTTTACACAGGGCATGGTTACAGGGCATGGTTAAATCAGTTACTGGTTTGCATGACAGTAGCACTGAGGATGCTCAAATTTTACAAAGCAGAAAAAGAACAGCATAAAATATCACCAACTGCTGTCAGAGGTGTGCTCTAAACTCATAGGCACCTTCCTTCTTTGAAACATTTTAAACTCTTCCAAATAAGAACTACTTATTAGGGCTGCTTCCACCTCTCTCAGGCTAATTAACCTACCTATTTTACTATATGTCTAATTCTGTATTAGTGCTAAAACCCTATGTATGTATTTAGTGATTTTCAAATAAAGTACTATTAATATTAGATGAGAAATATAATGGAGATTAAAATTTTACTGAATTAAATTACCTCAGACAACAAATTAAAAAACACATGAAAAACATTTTCTCAGATTTATTTAGAAAATAATTTTAGAAATATAAGGAAAACGAATTCATGTTTGAGATGTAACTTATCACCAGATATTCTGGTCATATTAACATTTATTTTTAAAGTTATAATAGATCTTATCCAAATATATAAAGTGACAACTCTCTTATAAACTGTAAATTTAGAACAAATTTAGTTTTAAAGGATCTATTTTCTCTTTTTTGGAATGAAACAGTTAAAAATTATATTTAGGAAATGCAAAAAGTAGCTTAAGAAGAGGGAATGTATTCTTATATAAAACAGTATTTTCATTTTATTGCCTAAAGTTGATAAAAATAAAAGTTATTATTATAAGCCTTGTGTGATATGATGAAGAGTGGGCTCTATGTAATTCCAGTGTTAAGACAATATGAGAAAATAAAATCAAGTTGAGAAAATCTAGCAGACTAAAATTCAAATATGCTATTTTGAATCTGCACATTTGAACTACCTTAAGCTTTCAGGTTCAAGTTCTTAAAATTCTCCTGATGAAGAACAACTGAACCAATTTTTTTGCTAACGTATCTTCAAGTGAATAAAATTAAAACATTTTTTAATTTCATCTTTTAGCCAAAGGAGGTAAGTCCCATTTCTCTAATTGATTTCTAGTTTAAAAGTCTCCAAAAAATATATATCAAAACTAAAGGCTCTAATGTCTAACTATTAATTAAAAGATATAATTTTAAAAAAAGTCAAATGACAGCCCTTTAGTTGTAGCATTTAATTTGATAATGAATGTTCCCATGCTCAGAAACTTAAAGACAGAATATCATAAATAATCAATATGCCCATGTGAAATTTCAATATTGGTTTGAGACAATAATTCTAATATTTAATAACTGAAAGACTAAATGAGTCTCTTACACTCAAAAAAGAGTTCAAGACTTTGCAATGGCAAATCATAAACAATCTGTAGAGGACTCAGTCTCCCTTTAAGAAAAGATGCCTCCTCTTCCCTCAGAATATTTTCTAATATTAAAGGAAACTTCTACTCTTGAATGTAATGGTATAATAAGTCTAGATTCTCCTTCAGAAAATGAATTACTAATTAATAAATGAGAAGGACAATTTCTCTTATCATCAGCATACACCTAAAAACATTCCAGAGGATAAGAACTTTATTGGTGAATATTTTTATCTATAACTTGTGAAAAGTTTTTTAAATGTTATTAAGTCTGAAAGAAATGACTTTAATTTGCCCTAACAAAATGCACAAAGTCCCCTGCTCTTAGACTGAGGTTTTAAAATGTATTTCATTAACTTAATAAAAAGCTTTAAACTTTCTAATGAAGAATGAAGAAAATAATTTTCAATAGTTTTTAAGATTTTTCAGAATACTTCCCTTAGGTATACTTTTAAAATAATTTTTAAAATCTTTTAAAAATAGCAGAAAATTATTTTTCCTTATTTAAAAATTAATAACCACTACAAATTATGCTTAGAATGTAATTTAGTTTAATTCAAATCTACAAAGATATAGAGGAAAGGCTTTGGGGGAATCAATTTTTAAAAGGTCATCATAAAATGAGTAATTTGTATCAAAATACTTATAGTTTATGCCAATTATCACTCATATTTGGGAGGGAATTTATTATTTTTGCTTTTTTAGTTAGTTATTCTTTATCAAAATAAGTCACATTTTAAATTTAACATGAGTTTTATTTGAGTCTGAAATTCTTACCCACCAAGTTCTTTCCCATCGATTTTGGGCACTTTAGCCATACTTAAGCTTTATATATACTTTCATTACAAAAAATTCTTACTTTTAAAAGGCATTAGAAAAAACATTTTTGCTTTCTAACACCTTCACACTTCTAGGGTTTCTACATTTTTAGATACAGTTTTTACTTTAAAAAATGCAAGGAAACATTTCAAGCAAATTGCTTATCCTATTAACTCTAAGACATAATTTCCTAAGTTCACTCCTACATGCACACACACATTTCTGAGGCAGTCATCTCAAATTCCCAACACATACTGTGGTTAGTTTAATACCGTGATCCTGCAGTAACTCTGTTTACAAGATATTCTGGGACTTTTAAATACTAACAATTTTCATGTAGTATCACACTACTTCACTTTTAAAAAATGAGATATTATTTCTGTTCTGCAAAAATGGGTTTTTGTTTTCTCATAAGCATTAACAAAAAAAGAACAAAAACCTGTGCACCTTAATAACAACACACAAAATCAGAAAACAAAAATATCACAGCACCCTTGGTAGTTCTACATCACCACAGCCTTGTCAATACCACCCTGGAAAGAGGAGGCAGGGACAGGTGTATACACCGAGTAGAATGCAAACCTCTGGGCATCAGGCCAAACGATTCAAAAGTAAAAATCAAATTATACCTCTGTAATAACTTCTACTAGGCTTTCATTCATGTATCTTTCTTATAACTTCAAACATTAGTAACTATACACCAATACTTTTTATAAAATATGATCTAGAAATTTTCATTTAACTTCTCAAATTATATTTAAAAATTAAATTTGTTAATGAGATATGAAAGTTGTCCTGTTATAAAAGTAGTAACACAGAGGATGGCAGGTTCAGGAGTTAAAAAAAAAATGAAGTTATAAAGCAGATACAAAAAATAAAAATTAGTTACCTCCAAAGTGGTGTTATCATAAAATGGAAAAGAATTCCTATGCATGAACACTAAAATCATAATTAACTTTAAAGTTCATCAATCCAGTGTACTCTGCCCTCACATTTAACGTATTTGTAAATACTTTGCCAAGGCTACCTAAATACTTACTAATTGGTTAAATATGCTGCCTACATTAATTCTCTTAAAATTAAAGAAATTAAAGGTCCACTTTTGTTTCTTTGCTATGTCTGATATATTTTCAAAGTACTCTGTATTAGAAGTTTCACAAAAGGTGTTTGTCAGGTTCTTAAAACATTTCAAAGATGGCTAAAAGGACAATTTCTAGCCCTTTTACCTTTAACATATTCATATCTTGGAGTTTGTTGAACAGATTCAGTTGTTTTTTCCTTCTTTTCAAACTCTTCCCTTATTCAAATAACTAAAGAATCTAAGATATTATCAATATAAAGAGAACAAAAATTATTTTTTTTCTTATACATTTGGAAACACATCAAAAAGAACAAGTATTCCAGGCAGTAGAGATAAAGTTATTCAGTAAAACTTTTTTTTTTCTTAAGTGTGAATGTGTGTGTGTGTGTAACAGGCAATTTTTCATATATCTTACTTTTACAAAGAACAGTATTGTAAATAAAAAAATTAATACATTCCTAGAAGAAACCAATATTTTGATTACACAGCTCAAGAGCCAAATGATTATTGAAACAAAACTTCAAAGATAGTTATAGATGTGTTTCAGTTATCTGGCTTTTCAGATCTCAAAGACAAGCAGATTACATTTAATTTACCAAATAACAATTTAATCCTGAGGAAGGAAATTTCCAGAATACCAAAACAAAATGTATATAGTAACAACCAGTATTCTGTTAAAAATGAAGGAAACCCCTCTACCTTTGTACAGCATTAAACCACACAAAGCATCCATAAAAATTTTAAACTATATTAACAAAAGCAAATTCATTTATTTAGCTGTAAGATGTCTGTTTATTAAATAGTTTGGCTATAATAAATATACATATGTAGAATTTTATCAGTATTAGTCCACATTTATGTCATTTTCCACAGCAGCTAAATTCCTTATAAAATTTCTAATAGCAAAATTAGACATACAAATTTCAAATAAGAATCTCAATGTATGAGGTTTCTCTCATTTGAACTGATGTAAAGATTTTGAGCATACAATATCCTAAGATTATTTCGGTAAATTGATATAATTTAATTGAAGATTCAGAAAAAACATGTTCAACAGGCAGATTTCTATGGCATTAAAAAAGCTCAATACAACAAATTCAAATTAGATATTGTGCTGTGCCCTATCTAAAGACTCTCTAAGGAATTACAGATTTTATACTTGTGCACTGAGAGTTCATTTTCTAATTCAGACAACTAACTAGTTATGTCAAACCCAAACCTGAAGAAAGTTTTGTATCACCTTTTCTGAGAGAAGAAAACCCATAATACCAGCACTTTTATTTAGGGTGACAATAACCATAACTTGAAGTGTCCAAACAACCTGATTAACTCAATGGTCTAAAATAATTGGAAAAAATACTTTTCCTTCACTTTTACAGAAATTGAATCCATTGACACTATCTGGTTTGTCAAAGAGGCGACCATTCAAGATCTGAAAGACTCATTCATTTTAAATACATAGACTAATTCTGACTACTTATAGTCAACATAACTGTCTTGAGCCAAAATACAATAAAAATGTGAGATGAACTTCAAAGGTTTTATAACTATTAGTAACATTCTGAAATCTTTGAAAAGAAGACTGCTGGGAGGAGGAAGAAAGTTTCTCTTCTGCATTGATAGTTTAATCACTTCCCAATCAATTTTGATTTAACATGGGATTAATTTTTAATGAGTTCTTATAAAGTTGTAATTGTTTCCAAAATCAGAAACCACTATGATGTACTTAAATAGTACACTCATGTAATGCTGTTTGAGAGGTATTTACACCAAGGTGCAGCTAAGAGCTCAGTTGTGAACACAAGTTAACATACAGTGGACTCCAAAATAATAATCTGTTTGTACAGTATGGCAAGAAAAAATATTCTTAATAAGAAGTCTAAAAATTCAGCTCTATTTTAATCCATTTCTAGAAATCATAAAAACAAAGGAAAATAGGCACTTATTCTAGAAATTCCATATACCTGTGGAAAACGGTACGCAAGTAATTTTTATTCAAGATTAACTTTAATCCCAAATAGAATACAACTAATAATTTATATATTTTAAATTTTGAAAATATTGCAGAAGTCTAACCCATTAGAGGCAACAGTAGTTTATGCTCAGTAAACTTTTTTTTTGTTAAGTAACAAATAAATTAACTTAAAAGATACAAACTGATAGGTCTCAGGATTAAAAAATCTTGTAAATTCAAGGCACAGAGTTACAGCACATGTATAGGATGGGCTTTAAAAATGGGTATACGTAAACTTTTCCATAGTGTTGGTTTATGTGCTTTTTTTTCCTTAAAGAAATGCTTACTGCTTGCAGTGTTAAACAATCTCCATCACTCTGCCTACAGTTTTCAACCAGAAGTCCTCATTGTACCTTAAGCCAAATTGAATATTAGGAATTTTACAGCATTTTACAAAATGGCTGTAAATTCACATTATGGGCATACACAGCTCTTTGATCTCACTGCACAGAATTCATAACTGTTCAATAATGCTATACCATTACACCACACACCTTAAACTATTTCCATTTTTCCACAATTCCTTCCAAAATCAGCTTCCAAAGCAAAGCAATGTAACATGAAAAGTTCTTGGGAGGGCTTATTACACAAAAGAACAATTTGGAAACAAACTAATCTATATAATATCTATCTTCTGTTGAGTTTGTTTATCCCTCCGTTCCCTCCATCACTCCTAAAGGTGGGCGCACTTGAGTAATGGAAAGAAGGCTCTTCCATCACCACACACCCTCCCAGCACCTCTTCTCTTGGTCCTCATACAGTGATTCTGTGTAGGTGATGAAAACCATAGGAAAAGAGAAGCTGTCCCTTTAAAATGCCGTGCTCTGTCCCATATCCCACGTGGAACCAACATCAGCAGCACTTTCCCATTAACTTCAATGTGATGCAAGAGGCACCATGCTTTTATATACATAAAACCAGAAAACCTCAGCTCAACATTCTTAACTGAGGATGAACAGGTGAAGCAAACGTGTCAGGAAGGCAGAAGCCAAGCAACTCCCCACCCCTCCCAAAAAGGTGCTCCAGTCTCGTACTCCAGCCTCTCAGTGCAACATCACCTCTCTACCCCTCCTCTGTACAGCCTAGTTTAAAGAAAGGAGGGAGCCACTAACAAAACCTGAAGCATAAATGCGACGAAAATGCAATCTAAAGCCAGAAAGGTTTATTCTTCCAATCACACACATTAACTCTCTTAAGAAAAATGGCATCACTTTTTTTTCCCACCAAACTCCCCCCCCCAAACCGCAAAGATCATTAAGAGAGTTATAAAATAGCAAATATAGTGTTTATCTTATCTCAGATCAGTCCACATTACCAATAAGTTTAGCAGTTTCTGCTCTACCATCTCCCCCCTCCCTCCCCCTCCTTCTCTTGCATCGGATTTTCACGTTTTCTCATTGTCGGTTGAGTTATAAAAGGCTTTTGCCCTTCGAAAGTTTTAAAAAATAAATAAATATTAACTCCTTGGTCCCTGCAAAGTCAAAATGGACTTCAGGGGAAAGGCGGTTCATACTTTTACCTTTAGCGAGAAAAGGGGGAGCATCCCGGATTTTTAGGGATTTTTTGCGATTTTTTTAAAATTTTTATTTGGTTATATGCCTGAGTTCTCCCTCCATTTTGGTTGTTTATGATACTGACAACAAGCTGTCCCTGCTCTGTGCAGATCTCCTGCTTTCATTTAGCACCCCCTCCCCCTATCCCCCGCCCTCGCAGCCACACATCCAGGGTTCACACCTCCCTGAAGACCCCGCACCCGGACCCCGACTCGCCCACCTGAGGAAAGGGCAAAAACAAATTCATTTCTCCCAAAAAGAAAAACCTCTTTTGAAAAAGGGGCAAAGTTACCCCAAGTCACTCAAAGTGCCCCCCAAATATTGCCGACTGCGGGTTTCCGCCAGGCCCTTTGGGAAGCGACCTTCCCCCGGGATGTTTTGGTGGAAAATGCGGAGAGTTTACTCTCAAAACTGAATTTATATTAATTTTTCCCTTATTTTTCGGGTCTCTAATGTCTTCCGCTCTCGCTGCTGCCGCTGCCGCTGTCACAATATTCACAGCACCAGAGAGGAGGAGGAGGAGGAGGAGGAGGAAAACTTTTCAAACTTTCCAGACCCTGAATAAAGGGTTTTTTTTTTTTTTCCCACCGACCTCACCTTTGGGTCTCCAGCCGCATCGCCCCCCGCCCTGTCAGAAGCGACTTCGGGAGTCCTCACACCCTCAATTAATTATTTTATTTTATTTTTTATTATTATTTTTCTCTCTGGGGTCCTGAGCAGGGGCTGAGAGTAGCACAAACTTTTCCTCCTTCTGCCGCCGCCGCTGCTCCTCTGCCCCCTCGGCTAGTCCCATAATTTAAATAACCCTGATATTTCTCCCGCTAAACGCCTCTCCGCCGCCCCGGATCCCGGGAGAACTCACCGCGGAGCTTTAACATCCTCCCTCCGGCCCGTCCGCCGCCTTTACACCGCCCGCGGAATTTCTAATAATTTTTTTCTCATATTTCGGGCTGGACGCGGCGGGCCTGGAAATTGTTTCCTTACGCCTCTTTCCAGCAGCCATTGTAGTGTATGCGCTGCCCCTGCAGCCCAACTTGCAGCTGCCGCTGCCGCCGCCGCCGCTGCTGCCGCCGACGTCGCGCCCACCACCGCCTCCCCGGGCCTGCTCAGCC